>NC_140776.1:186072025-186704190 GCF_044657685.1 Stegodyphus dumicola | reverse complement strand
AATAGCACAAATAACACTGTCAAAAACAAAACATTCTCAGACCGTACCATAGAAGGAAACAGTTACGCACAAGCCATATCATCAGGACTGTATTCAGAAACTATCAATGAAGCAAAAACAGTTTTTGCTAATCTAGCAGAGCTAGCAAAAATCATTAAAGGCGCTGGCTTTTTACAATTAACTCAACAAACGAATCAGACTATTCAAACCAATCCAGAAACTACCAAAACACAGATTTTAGATAATGGGTCAATACAGAAATAGTCGGGCCCCTATCCAGTTCATGACCTGGAACGCACACAGCGTCCAGAACAAAATTACGGAGCTTCATAACTATTTACTTGTATATGATATTGACGTTGCACTCATCACAGAAACGTTTGCGACTCCCTGCTACAATTTGAACATCGCAAACTATAGATGTTATAGATGTGACAGACTAAGCCATAGAGGTGGTGGGGCCGCGATTTTTGTGAAAAACACCCTGCAATCTTGCCTCATCAGCGAAGATCGTGACAATGGATATGAAGCAGTTACTGCCTCAGTTTTACTCCCATTTTATGGAGTTGTCTATTTTATTGCAATTTATAATCCACCGAATAATGTATTGGATACTGATAAATTAACTGAACTTCTCCCAAATAATAAACAAATCATCCTGGCTGGAGATCTGAATTCAAAACATACTGAATGGGGCTGCCGAAGAACCAACATTAATGGCGAAGTCCTAATTGAATTTATCAATAATTATCCTATCTATTTCTACGCTCCTTCAGTTTATACGTACCTCCCAGAAAACCCTAGAAGAGGAGATATTTTAGACATTGTGCTTACAAATACTGACATTCCAATGTACTTGGATGTTAAAGTCGAACTTACCTCCGATCACGTGCCGGTTATCGCTATTTTGGGCACTAACAAATGCGAAGAAAATAAATTCAAAAACATCACTGACTGGCAGTGTTATTACACACAACTGTTAGAAAACCCTCCAATTATTAGCTCACTCAAGAATAAAGAGGATATTGATCATGCAATCGAAATTCTCAACAATAGTATCCTCAGTGCATACAACAATGCTACCAAAAAAATTCCTATTGATAAAGACAATTTCCGTTTACCCAGAGAAATTAGAGATATGATTAAACAGAGAAACCGTTTGAGAAAAAGGGTGGCATATCTCTTGGAACCCAGGGGTTAAGAAAGAACTTAATAGACTTAATAATATTATCAGTTGCAAGATTCGGAAACATCGGGATGAGGTCTGGAATAATAAAATTGAGAGCTTTAATGAAGCTGGAAATGATTTTTGGTCTTTTGCTAAAAACCTTAGGCGTAAGCCCCCTTGCAATAAACCAATTTATTGTAATAACAGAATTGCACTTACTTATAAAGAAAAAGCCGCCATTATGGCAGAGCACTTAGAACAACAGTTTGTACCGAATCAAGATCCCTGTGACCCTCTTTTCTCATCTTACATTCAGCAATATATCAAAGACTGGCTCGAAGGACTAGGGGCCAAAAATCGTACTGACTATACGTCTCCGACAGAGGTTAGAAACATTATCAGAAACCTGAAAAACCGGAAAGCACCTGGCTATGACGAATTTACGAATATTGCAATTAAAAATATGCCACTTAATACTGTTACACGATATGTCAGCATTCTCAATGCCTGCTTAGAAAATAACTACTTTCCCGAAAAATGGAAAAAGGCCAAAGTCATTCTTCTACCAAAGCCGGGAAAAGATGCCACCAAACCGGAAGGATACCGTTAAGTCTACTCCCAGGACTTGTAAAGATTTTCGAATGGGACATTTATAAAAGAATTGAACCGCATATGGATAAGCTCTCAATGGAACAATTTGGCTTCCGTAAAAATCTCTCTACGACAAAACAATTTGTTCGTCTATGTGAATTTATTGGATCTGCTTTATTTAGACATCAAAGCGTCGCCTTACTCATGCTAGACGTGGCGAAAGCTTTCGACCGCGTCTGGCATGAGGAGCTCATTTTCAAGCTCATCACACTTGATTTCAGTAGAGACCTCATCTTACTGATTAACTCTTTCATACGAAACCGCAAATTCTTTGTAAACTTTGGTTATGAACACTCTGAGACCAAATATCTGAAAGCCGGGGTAGCTCAAGGATCTATTCTTGGCCCAATTCTGTATCTCTTTTATGGTTATGACTTACCCAATAGTTCTGATCTCAATACGTACCTCGGATGTTATTCAGATGACACCGCCCTTGCCGTGAAGTCACATAATCAAGATCATGCACTGACAAAACTTCAAGAAAAAATTCCAGCCATAGAAGAATGGTGCACTAAATGGGGAAATTGCAATTAACGGACAAAAATCCCAATTGATTATCATTTGTAAGAAACATTCCCGAATCCCTTTAGACAAAAAAATTAATATCTTTAATGAAGAAGTGCCACTTGTTAAAAAGGCTACTTATCTTGGTATAGTTTTGAATCACAGATTCACCTGGAAAGACCACATTCACAGCATTAAATGGAAGACCTCCTATACTGTCAATAATCTCCTCCCTCTAATAGGTAAAAACTCTAGACTTGATCTCAAAAGGAAACGTCACATCTATACTGCAATCATCCGACCAATTTTCTGTTACGCATCACCTGCCTGGACGACCTACACTCAAAGCAACATGAAAAAACTCCAAATTACGCAAAACAAACTTCTCAGAATAATTACTAATGTGCACTTTTACGTTTCAAATGAGACCTTACATAGAGACCTACGTATTGACTGAGTTGAAGAGTTTCTTCATAAAATTAATAGAAAATTCTTTGAAAAAGCAAAAAATTGTCCTCATATGAAACACTTCAAAGTGTTTGATTATCAGATTTTTGCAGAAGACGCACCTATTCGACCGCTTGCGGCCTTCACCGCTCGAGATTCGAACTTTCCTACATAACTTTTTCACGAGTGCAACGTCGCTGTATATATGTATATAGACTTTTGCCATATTTTATTTTACTCTTTTCTTTTATTTGTATGTATTTTTTCATTCTAATAAATTGTATATGCTTCTGCTTTTTAGTATTACCTTATCATGACATGTACCTATCATGAACAACAGAACAAGTCTGATTTTCACCCTGTTTTGCCTCTCCTGGTTCTGAGCTTCGTCTGTGTGTTTTAATAGACTTGTGATGCCATGCTGTCACCCCCTCTTCGCACTACTGATGCCTCCTTTCAATTGTCACTGCTTTCTACCGTCATGCGCCCTTTGGGCATAAGTATCATGAGCCGGAAACATTGCGTAAAAGCAGCAATATGCCGGCAATATCGATAATGATGATGATGATGATATAATGCAATTTATTCGGAGCGAGGATTAGGTGGATGAAGGTTCGCCGTCGGAGATTGTGCCTGCCCCTCAGATCCGTTTAGGAAGTACGCCCGTCTCGTGTGGTTTCACAGTGAGACCACGTGCTCGTACGAATCTGATTGCATCAGCATTTTTCAATGCTATTTTGCGGTTAGTATTTTTTGTGAACGCTCATATGCTTTCACTATTTTATTTGATTATTTTATTTTAGGATTATTTCGCAAAATTTTGATTTTCACCACCACGTGTCTTGCCAAAATTGCCTGATTGCTGGTTTTACGACTTTACACGCCATATTGCTTATCATTAAGACTATTTGCGCGTTTTATATTTAATCGGATTATTTAATTTTGCGCGTTTCATTTTGGAATTTTGGATCGGATAACACACGTTACCCCCCAAGCTCTCGCTTCAGGTGATTGTCAGGGGCCTCGTGTGTTCTTCGCCTGCACATCCGTCTGTGGAGAAGGCTATCGGGCCAGGCTCCATCCCGGCGTGCAGAACTCCGTTTAAGGGCGCTGGATTTTTTGCCTTTATTTCTGCGTAGCGGACCATGGAGAGGCTCGTGGAAATTTACACAAATCAGATTAAGGAGTTAGATAAAAACAGAGAGAAAAATGATGGAAAATTATCAGACATTGAAAACACTTTTTACAACTTTCTGCTTAGTTCACTTGAGATTGTAAATGCTTTGAAAGAACAAAATAATAGTGTCATTGATAAAACACCCACACCTAACACCGCTAAAAATTTAGATGAAAATAGCAGGGTCAGAAGTCCTATAACACTCCATGATGATCCAATCAACAGTACTGAGGAAAAAACACTCGATCAAGACACAAGTTCAGATGAGGAATCAATTAAACGCCGCAGAGGCCACCAGACCGTGAGAACAAAAATTCACAAACCCATTGCTAAAAAAGTGAAACTCAGTACGCACACACAAATAATCTCACCGATCATTACAGCTAATCAAGCTAGTAATAGCATAAATGATCATACGCCGATTAACAGTGTGCAAACACAGGTTGAACATAATCAAGATAACGAATCTGATAATAATATGGATACTAACGTTAACGAAACAGAAAATCACGATAACATAAATAATCAGACGATAACAAATAATGACATCACTGAAAGTAACACACAAAGTTCAGAGACTAATACGCAAAGAAAACTCCCACCACTAATTCTTAAGGAAAATGTCATGACTTGGGGAAATATCAAGAAAATATTTCACACCAAAAAATTCTCATTTATCGGACAAAATCTGAGGAATGATGGCATAAAGGTCATTGCTGGAGATGCTGAATGTTATAGGGGCATGGTTAAAGTGCTCAAAGAGCTCAAAGTCGAGCACCACTCCTACATACTGCCTCAAGATAAAAATTTAAAAGTGGTCATAAATGGACTCACTACTACTTCTGATATAGAGGAAATTAAAACTGAATTAGAGGAATTGAACTACAAAATTATCGAAATTAAACAAATGTCACGACGACGAGGGGGGGAAGTCATTCCACTCCCATTATTTCTTGTTACACTACCAAAAACTGACGATTCGAAACGAATCTATAATGAATACAAACTCTGCGATATGAAAATCAAAGTAGTGGAGTATAGAGGCAGACAGGGGCCCATACAGTGTTTTCGCTGTCAGGGCTTCAATCATACCCAAGCCGGATGCAATTATGCACCGAAATGTGTCCGATGCGGCGGAGGCCATTCAATTAAAGAATGCCCTGACAGAAGAAACCCTGATAAGCCCCTAGTCTGTGCGAACTGCGGGGGACCTCACACATCCAGTTTTAAGGTTTGTGAAAAGTATCCCAAGAACAATAATAGCACAAATAACACTGTCAAAAACAAAACATTCTCAGACCGTACCATAGAAGGAAACAGTTACGCACAAGCCATATCATCAGGACTGTATTCAGAAACTATCAATGAAGCAAAAACAGTTTTTGCTAATCTAGCAGAGCTAGCAAAAATCATTAAAGGCGCTGGCTTTTTACAATTAACTCAACAAACGAATCAGACTATTCAAACCAATCCAGAAACTACCAAAACACAGATTTTAGATAATGGGTCAATACAGAAATAGTCGGGCCCCTATCCAGTTCATGACCTGGAACGCACACAGCGTCCAGAACAAAATTACGGAGCTTCATAACTATTTACTTGTATATGATATTGACGTTGCACTCATCACAGAAACGTTTGCGACTCCCTGCTACAATTTGAACATCGCAAACTATAGATGTTATAGATGTGACAGACTAAGCCATAGAGGTGGTGGGGCCGCGATTTTTGTGAAAAACACCCTGCAATCTTGCCTCATCAGCGAAGATCGTGACAATGGATATGAAGCAGTTACTGCCTCAGTTTTACTCCCATTTTATGGAGTTGTCTATTTTATTGCAATTTATAATCCACCGAATAATGTATTGGATACTGATAAATTAACTGAACTTCTCCCAAATAATAAACAAATCATCCTGGCTGGAGATCTGAATTCAAAACATACTGAATGGGGCTGCCGAAGAACCAACATTAATGGCGAAGTCCTAATTGAATTTATCAATAATTATCCTATCTATTTCTACGCTCCTTCAGTTTATACGTACCTCCCAGAAAACCCTAGAAGAGGAGATATTTTAGACATTGTGCTTACAAATACTGACATTCCAATGTACTTGGATGTTAAAGTCGAACTTACCTCCGATCACGTGCCGGTTATCGCTATTTTGGGCACTAACAAATGCGAAGAAAATAAATTCAAAAACATCACTGACTGGCAGTGTTATTACACACAACTGTTAGAAAACCCTCCAATTATTAGCTCACTCAAGAATAAAGAGGATATTGATCATGCAATCGAAATTCTCAACAATAGTATCCTCAGTGCATACAACAATGCTACCAAAAAAATTCCTATTGATAAAGACAATTTCCGTTTACCCAGAGAAATTAGAGATATGATTAAACAGAGAAACCGTTTGAGAAAAAGGGTGGCATATCTCTTGGAACCCAGGGGTTAAGAAAGAACTTAATAGACTTAATAATATTATCAGTTGCAAGATTCGGAAACATCGGGATGAGGTCTGGAATAATAAAATTGAGAGCTTTAATGAAGCTGGAAATGATTTTTGGTCTTTTGCTAAAAACCTTAGGCGTAAGCCCCCTTGCAATAAACCAATTTATTGTAATAACAGAATTGCACTTACTTATAAAGAAAAAGCCGCCATTATGGCAGAGCACTTAGAACAACAGTTTGTACCGAATCAAGATCCCTGTGACCCTCTTTTCTCATCTTACATTCAGCAATATATCAAAGACTGGCTCGAAGGACTAGGGGCCAAAAATCGTACTGACTATACGTCTCCGACAGAGGTTAGAAACATTATCAGAAACCTGAAAAACCGGAAAGCACCTGGCTATGACGAATTTACGAATATTGCAATTAAAAATATGCCACTTAATACTGTTACACGATATGTCAGCATTCTCAATGCCTGCTTAGAAAATAACTACTTTCCCGAAAAATGGAAAAAGGCCAAAGTCATTCTTCTACCAAAGCCGGGAAAAGATGCCACCAAACCGGAAGGATACCGTTAAGTCTACTCCCAGGACTTGTAAAGATTTTCGAATGGGACATTTATAAAAGAATTGAACCGCATATGGATAAGCTCTCAATGGAACAATTTGGCTTCCGTAAAAATCTCTCTACGACAAAACAATTTGTTCGTCTATGTGAATTTATTGGATCTGCTTTATTTAGACATCAAAGCGTCGCCTTACTCATGCTAGACGTGGCGAAAGCTTTCGACCGCGTCTGGCATGAGGAGCTCATTTTCAAGCTCATCACACTTGATTTCAGTAGAGACCTCATCTTACTGATTAACTCTTTCATACGAAACCGCAAATTCTTTGTAAACTTTGGTTATGAACACTCTGAGACCAAATATCTGAAAGCCGGGGTAGCTCAAGGATCTATTCTTGGCCCAATTCTGTATCTCTTTTATGGTTATGACTTACCCAATAGTTCTGATCTCAATACGTACCTCGGATGTTATTCAGATGACACCGCCCTTGCCGTGAAGTCACATAATCAAGATCATGCACTGACAAAACTTCAAGAAAAAATTCCAGCCATAGAAGAATGGTGCACTAAATGGGGAATTGCAATTAACGGACAAAAATCCCAATTGATTATCATTGGTAAGAAACATTCCCGAATCCCTTTAGACAAAAAAATTAATATCTTTAATGAAGAAGTGCCACTTGTTAAAAAGGCTACTTATCTTGGTATAGTTTTGAATCACAGATTCACCTGGAAAGACCACATTCACAGCATTAAATGGAAGACCTCCTATACTGTCAATAATCTCCTCCCTCTAATAGGTAAAAACTCTAGACTTGATCTCAAAAGGAAACGTCACATCTATACTGCAATCATCCGACCAATTTTCTGTTACGCATCACCTGCCTGGACGACCTACACTCAAAGCAACATGAAAAAACTCCAAATTACGCAAAACAAACTTCTCAGAATAATTACTAATGTGCACTTTTACGTTTCAAATGAGACCTTACATAGAGACCTACGTATTGACTGAGTTGAAGAGTTTCTTCATAAAATTAATAGAAAATTCTTTGAAAAAGCAAAAAATTGTCCTCATATGAAACACTTCAAAGTGTTTGATTATCAGATTTTTGCAGAAGACGCACCTATTCGACCGCTTGCGGCCTTCACCGCTCGAGATTCGAACTTTCCTACATAACTTTTTCACGAGTGCAACTTCGCTGTATATATGTATATAGACTTTTGCCATATTTTATTTTACTCTTTTCTTTTATTTGTATGTATTTTTTCATTCTAATAAATTGTATATGCTTCTGCTTTTTAGTATTACCTTATCATGACATGTACCTATCATGAACAACAGAACAAGTCTGATTTTCACCCTGTTTTGCCTCTCCTGGTTCTGAGCTTCGTCTGTGTGTTTTAATAGACTTGTGATGCCATGCTGTCACCCCCTCTTCGCACTACTGATGCCTCCTTTCAATTGTCACTGCTTTCTACCGTCATGCGCCCTTTGGGCATAAGTATCATGAGCCGGAAACATTGCGTAAAAGCAGCAATATGCCGGCAATATCGATAATGATGATGATGATGATATAATGCAATTTATTCGGAGCGAGGATTAGGTGGATGAAGGTTCGCCGTCGGAGATTGTGCCTGCCCCTCAGATCCGTTTAGGAAGTACGCCCGTCTCGTGTGGTTTCACAGTGAGACCACGTGCTCGTACGAATCTGATTGCATCAGCATTTTTCAATGCTATTTTGCGGTTAGTATTTTTTGTGAACGCTCATATGCTTTCACTATTTTATTTGATTATTTTATTTTAGGATTATTTCGCAAAATTTTGATTTTCACCACCACGTGTCTTGCCAAAATTGCCTGATTGCTGGTTTTACGACTTTACACGCCATATTGCTTATCATTAAGACTATTTGCGCGTTTTATATTTAATCGGATTATTTAATTTTGCGCGTTTCATTTTGGAATTTTGGATCGGATAACACACGTTACCCCCCAAGCTCTCGCTTCAGGTGATTGTCAGGGGCCTCGTGTGTTCTTCGCCTGCACATCCGTCTGTGGAGAAGGCTATCGGGCCAGGCTCCATCCCGGCGTGCAGAACTCCGTTTAAGGGCGCTGGATTTTTTGCCTTTATTTCTGCGTAGCGGACCATGGAGAGGCTCGTGGAAATTTACACAAATCAGATTAAGGAGTTAGATAAAAACAGAGAGAAAAATGATGGAAAATTATCAGACATTGAAAACACTTTTTACAACTTTCTGCTTAGTTCACTTGAGATTGTAAATGCTTTGAAAGAACAAAATAATAGTGTCATTGATAAAACACCCACACCTAACACCGCTAAAAATTTAGATGAAAATAGCAGGGTCAGAAGTCCTATAACACTCCATGATGATCCAATCAACAGTACTGAGGAAAAAACACTCGATCAAGACACAAGTTCAGATGAGGAATCAATTAAACGCCGCAGAGGCCACCAGACCGTGAGAACAAAAATTCACAAACCCATTGCTAAAAAAGTGAAACTCAGTACGCACACACAAATAATCTCACCGATCATTACAGCTAATCAAGCTAGTAATAGCATAAATGATCATACGCCGATTAACAGTGTGCAAACACAGGTTGAACATAATCAAGATAACGAATCTGATAATAATATGGATACTAACGTTAACGAAACAGAAAATCACGATAACATAAATAATCAGACGATAACAAATAATGACATCACTGAAAGTAACACACAAAGTTCAGAGACTAATACGCAAAGAAAACTCCCACCACTAATTCTTAAGGAAAATGTCATGACTTGGGGAAATATCAAGAAAATATTTCACACCAAAAAATTCTCATTTATCGGACAAAATCTGAGGAATGATGGCATAAAGGTCATTGCTGGAGATGCTGAATGTTATAGGGGCATGGTTAAAGTGCTCAAAGAGCTCAAAGTCGAGCACCACTCCTACATACTGCCTCAAGATAAAAATTTAAAAGTGGTCATAAATGGACTCACTACTACTTCTGATATAGAGGAAATTAAAACTGAATTAGAGGAATTGAACTACAAAATTATCGAAATTAAACAAATGTCACGACGACGAGGGGGGGAAGTCATTCCACTCCCATTATTTCTTGTTACACTACCAAAAACTGACGATTCGAAACGAATCTATAATGAATACAAACTCTGCGATATGAAAATCAAAGTAGTGGAGTATAGAGGCAGACAGGGGCCCATACAGTGTTTTCGCTGTCAGGGCTTCAATCATACCCAAGCCGGATGCAATTATGCACCGAAATGTGTCCGATGCGGCGGAGGCCATTCAATTAAAGAATGCCCTGACAGAAGAAACCCTGATAAGCCCCTAGTCTGTGCGAACTGCGGGGGACCTCACACATCCAGTTTTAAGGTTTGTGAAAAGTATCCCAAGAACAATAATAGCACAAATAACACTGTCAAAAACAAAACATTCTCAGACCGTACCATAGAAGGAAACAGTTACGCACAAGCCATATCATCAGGACTGTATTCAGAAACTATCAATGAAGCAAAAACAGTTTTTGCTAATCTAGCAGAGCTAGCAAAAATCATTAAAGGCGCTGGCTTTTTACAATTAACTCAACAAACGAATCAGACTATTCAAACCAATCCAGAAACTACCAAAACACAGATTTTAGATAATGGGTCAATACAGAAATAGTCGGGCCCCTATCCAGTTCATGACCTGGAACGCACACAGCGTCCAGAACAAAATTACGGAGCTTCATAACTATTTACTTGTATATGATATTGACGTTGCACTCATCACAGAAACGTTTGCGACTCCCTGCTACAATTTGAACATCGCAAACTATAGATGTTATAGATGTGACAGACTAAGCCATAGAGGTGGTGGGGCCGCGATTTTTGTGAAAAACACCCTGCAATCTTGCCTCATCAGCGAAGATCGTGACAATGGATATGAAGCAGTTACTGCCTCAGTTTTACTCCCATTTTATGGAGTTGTCTATTTTATTGCAATTTATAATCCACCGAATAATGTATTGGATACTGATAAATTAACTGAACTTCTCCCAAATAATAAACAAATCATCCTGGCTGGAGATCTGAATTCAAAACATACTGAATGGGGCTGCCGAAGAACCAACATTAATGGCGAAGTCCTAATTGAATTTATCAATAATTATCCTATCTATTTCTACGTTCCTTCAGTTTATACGTACCTCCCAGAAAACCCTAGAAGAGGAGATATTTTAGACATTGTGCTTACAAATACTGACATTCCAATGTACTTGGATGTTAAAGTCGAACTTACCTCCGATCACGTGCCGGTTATCGCTATTTTGGGCACTAACAAATGCGAAGAAAATAAATTCAAAAACATCACTGACTGGCAGTGTTATTACACACAACTGTTAGAAAACCCTCCAATTATTAGCTCACTCAAGAATAAAGAGGATATTGATCATGCAATCGAAATTCTCAACAATAGTATCCTCAGTGCATACAACAATGCTACCAAAAAAATTCCTATTGATAAAGACAATTTCCGTTTACCCAGAGAAATTAGAGATATGATTAAACAGAGAAACCGTTTGAGAAAAAGGGTGGCATATCTCTTGGAACCCAGGGGTTAAGAAAGAACTTAATAGACTTAATAATATTATCAGTTGCAAGATTCGGAAACATCGGGATGAGGTCTGGAATAATAAAATTGAGAGCTTTAATGAAGCTGGAAATGATTTTTGGTCTTTTGCTAAAAACCTTAGGCGTAAGCCCCCTTGCAATAAACCAATTTATTGTAATAACAGAATTGCACTTACTTATAAAGAAAAAGCCGCCATTATGGCAGAGCACTTAGAACAACAGTTTGTACCGAATCAAGATCCCTGTGACCCTCTTTTCTCATCTTACATTCAGCAATATATCAAAGACTGGCTCGAAGGACTAGGGGCCAAAAATCGTACTGACTATACGTCTCCGACAGAGGTTAGAAACATTATCAGAAACCTGAAAAACCGGAAAGCACCTGGCTATGACGAATTTACGAATATTGCAATTAAAAATATGCCACTTAATACTGTTACACGATATGTCAGCATTCTCAATGCCTGCTTAGAAAATAACTACTTTCCCGAAAAATGGAAAAAGGCCAAAGTCATTCTTCTACCAAAGCCGGGAAAAGATGCCACCAAACCGGAAGGATACCGTTAACTCTACTCCCAGGACTTGTAAAGATTTTCGAATGGGACATTTATAAAAGAATTGAACCGTATATGGATAAGCTCTCAATGGAACAATTTGGCTTCCGTAAAAATCTCTCTACGACAAAACAATTTGTTCGTCTATGTGAATTTATTGGATCTGCTTTATTTAGACATCAAAGCGTCGCCTTACTCATGCTAGACGTGGCGAAAGCTTTCGACCGCGTCTGGCATGAGGAGCTCATTTTCAAGCTCATCACACTTGATTTCAGTAGAGACCTCATCTTACTGATTAACTCTTTCATACGAAACCGCAAATTCTTTGTAAACTTTGGTTATGAACACTCTGAGACCAAATATCTGAAAGCCGGGGTAGCTCAAAGTTCTATTCTTGGCCCAATTCTGTATCTCTTTTATGGTTATGACTTACCCAATAGTTCTGATCTCAATACGTACCTCGGATGTTATTCAGATGACACCGCCCTTGCCGTGAAGTCACATAATCAAGATCATGCACTGACAAAACTTCAAGAAAAAATTCCAGCCATAGAAGAATGGTGCACTAAATGGGGAATTGCAATTAACGGACAAAAATCCCAATTGATTATCATTGGTAAGAAACATTCCCGAATCCCTTTAGACAAAAAAATTAATATCTTTAATGAAGAAGTGCCACTTGTTAAAAAGGCTACTTATCTTGGTATAGTTTTGAATCACAGATTCACCTGGAAAGACCACATTCACAGCATTAAATGGAAGACCTCCTATACTGTCAATAATCTCCTCCCTCTAATAGGTAAAAACTCTAGACTTGATCTCAAAAGGAAACGTCACATCTATACTGCAATCATCCGACCAATTTTCTGTTACGCATCACCTGCCTGGACGACCTACACTCAAAGCAACATGAAAAAACTCCAAATTACGCAAAACAAACTTCTCAGAATAATTACTAATGTGCACTTTTACGTTTCAAATGAGACCTTACATAGAGACCTACGTATTGACTGAGTTGAAGAGTTTCTTCATAAAATTAATAGAAAATTCTTTGAAAAAGCAAAAAATTGTCCTCATATGAAACACTTCAAAGTGTTTGATTATCAGATTTTTGCAGAAGACGCACCTATTCGACCGCTTGCGGCCTTCACCGCTCGAGATTCGAACTTTCCTACATAACTTTTTCACGAGTGCAACGTCGCTGTATATATGTATATAGACTTTTGCCATATTTTATTTTACTCTTTTCTTTTATTTGTATGTATTTTTTCATTCTAATAAATTGTATATGCTTCTGCTTTTTAGTATTACCTTATCATGACATGTACCTATCATGAACAACAGAACAAGTCTGATTTTCACCCTGTTTTGCCTCTCCTGGTTCTGAGCTTCGTCTGTGTGTTTTAATAGACTTGTGATGCCATGCTGTCACCCCCTCTTCGCACTACTGATGCCTCCTTTCAATTGTCACTGCTTTCTACCGTCATGCGCCCTTTGGGCATAAGTATCATGAGCCGGAAACATTGCGTAAAAGCAGCAATATGCCGGCAATATCGATAATGATGATGATGATGATATAATGCAATTTATTCGGAGCGAGGATTAGGTGGATGAAGGTTCGCCGTCGGAGATTGTGCCTGCCCCTCAGATCCGTTTAGGAAGTACGCCCGTCTCGTGTGGTTTCACAGTGAGACCACGTGCTCGTACGAATCTGATTGCATCTGCATTTTTCAATGCTATTTTGCGGTTAGTATTTTTTGTGAACGCTCATATGCTTTCACTATTTTATTTGATTATTTTATTTTAGGATTATTTCGCAAAATTTTGATTTTCACCACCACGTGTCTTGCCAAAATTGCCTGATTGCTGGTTTTACGACTTTACACGCCATATTGCTTATCATTAAGACTATTTGCGCGTTTTATATTTAATCGGATTATTTAATTTTGCGCGTTTCATTTTGGAATTTTGGATCGGATAACACACGTTACCCCCCAAGCTCTCGCTTCAGGTGATTGTCAGGGGCCTCGTGTGTTCTTCGCCTGCACATCCGTCTGTGGAGAAGGCTATCGGGCCAGGCTCCATCCCGGCGTGCAGAACTCCGTTTAAGGGCGCTGGATTTTTTGCCTTTATTTCTGCGTAGCGGACCATGGAGAGGCTCGTGGAAATTTACACAAATCAGATTAAGGAGTTAGATAAAAACAGAGAGAAAAATGATGGAAAATTATCAGACATTGAAAACACTTTTTACAACTTTCTGCTTAGTTCACTTGAGATTGTAAATGCTTTGAAAGAACAAAATAATAGTGTCATTGATAAAACACCCACACCTAACACCGCTAAAAATTTAGATGAAAATAGCAGGGTCAGAAGTCCTATAACACTCCATGATGATCCAATCAACAGTACTGAGGAAAAAACACTCGATCAAGACACAAGTTCAGATGAGGAATCAATTAAACGCCGCAGAGGCCACCAGACCGTGAGAACAAAAATTCACAAACCCATTGCTAAAAAAGTGAAACTCAGTACGCACACACAAATAATCTCACCGATCATTACAGCTAATCAAGCTAGTAATAGCATAAATGATCATACGCCGATTAACAGTGTGCAAACACAGGTTGAACATAATCAAGATAACGAATCTGATAATAATATGGATACTAACGTTAACGAAACAGAAAATCACGATAACATAAATAATCAGACGATAACAAATAATGACATCACTGAAAGTAACACACAAAGTTCAGAGACTAATACGCAAAGAAAACTCCCACCACTAATTCTTAAGGAAAATGTCATGACTTGGGGAAATATCAAGAAAATATTTCACACCAAAAAATTCTCATTTATCGGACAAAATCTGAGGAATGATGGCATAAAGGTCATTGCTGGAGATGCTGAATGTTATAGGGGCATGGTTAAAGTGCTCAAAGAGCTCAAAGTCGAGCACCACTCCTACATACTGCCTCAAGATAAAAATTTAAAAGTGGTCATAAATGGACTCACTACTACTTCTGATATAGAGGAAATTAAAACTGAATTAGAGGAATTGAACTACAAAATTATCGAAATTAAACAAATGTCACGACGACGAGGGGGGGAAGTCATTCCACTCCCATTATTTCTTGTTACACTACCAAAAACTGACGATTCGAAACGAATCTATAATGAATACAAACTCTGCGATATGAAAATCAAAGTAGTGGAGTATAGAGGCAGACAGGGGCCCATACAGTGTTTTCGCTGTCAGGGCTTCAATCATACCCAAGCCGGATGCAATTATGCACCGAAATGTGTCCGATGCGGCGGAGGCCATTCAATTAAAGAATGCCCTGACAGAAGAAACCCTGATAAGCCCCTAGTCTGTGCGAACTGCGGGGGACCTCACACATCCAGTTTTAAGGTTTGTGAAAAGTATCCCAAGAACAATAATAGCACAAATAACACTGTCAAAAACAAAACATTCTCAGACCGTACCATAGAAGGAAACAGTTACGCACAAGCCATATCATCAGGACTGTATTCAAAAACTATCAATGAAGCAAAAACAGTTTTTGCTAATCTAGCAGAGCTAGCAAAAATCATTAAAGGCGCTGGCTTTTTACAATTAACTCAACAAACGAATCAGACTATTCAAACCAATCCAGAAACTACCAAAACACAGATTTTAGATAATGGGTCAATACAGAAATAGTCGGGCCCCTATCCAGTTCATGACCTGGAACGCACACAGCGTCCAGAACAAAATTACGGAGCTTCATAACTATTTACTTGTATATGATATTGACGTTGCACTCATCACAGAAACGTTTGCGACTCCCTGCTACAATTTGAACATCGCAAACTATAGATGTTATAGATGTGACAGACTAAGCCATAGAGGTGGTGGGGCCGCGATTTTTGTGAAAAACACCCTGCAATCTTGCCTCATCAGCGAAGATCGTGACAATGGATATGAAGCAGTTACTGCCTCAGTTTTACTCCCATTTTATGGAGTTGTCTATTTTATTGCAATTTATAATCCACCGAATAATGTATTGGATACTGATAAATTAACTGAACTTCTCCCAAATAATAAACAAATCATTCTGGCTGGAGATCTGAATTCAAAACATACTGAATGGGGCTGCCGAAGAACCAACATTAATGGCGAAGTCCTAATTGAATTTATCAATAATTATCCTATCTATTTCTATGCTCCTTCAGTTTATACGTACCTCCCAGAAAACCCTAGAAGAGGAGATATTTTAGACATTGTGCTTACAAATACTGACATTCCAATGTACTTGGATGTTAAAGTCGAACTTACCTCCGATCACGTGCCGGTTATCGCTATTTTGGGCACTAACAAATGCGAAGAAAATAAATTCAAAAACATCACTGACTGGCAGTGTTATTACACACAACTGTTAGAAAACCCTCCAATTATTAGCTCACTCAAGAATAAAGAGGATATTGATCATGCAATCGAAATTCTCAACAATAGTATCCTCAGTGCATACAACAATGCTACCAAAAAAATTCCTATTGATAAAGACAATTTCCGTTTACCCAGAGAAATTAGAGATATGATTAAACAGAGAAACCGTTTGAGAAAAAGGGTGGCATATCTCTTGGAACCCAGGGGTTAAGAAAGAACTTAATAGACTTAATAATATTATCAGTTGCAAGATTCGGAAACATCGGGATGAGGTCTGGAATAATAAAATTGAGAGCTTTAATGAAGCTGGAAATGATTTTTGGTCTTTTGCTAAAAACCTTAGGCGTAAGCCCCCTTGCAATAAACCAATTTATTGTAATAACAGAATTGCACTTACTTATAAAGAAAAAGCCGCCATTATGGCAGAGCACTTAGAACAACAGTTTGTACCGAATCAAGATCCCTGTGACCCTCTTTTCTCATCTTACATTCAGCAATATATCAAAGACTGGCTCGAAGGACTAGGGGCCAAAAATCGTACTGACTATACGTCTCCGACAGAGGTTAGAAACATTATCAGAAACCTGAAAAACCGGAAAGCACCTGGCTATGACGAATTTACGAATATTGCAATTAAAAATATGCCACTTAATACTGTTACACGATATGTCAGCATTCTCAATGCCTGCTTAGAAAATAACTACTTTCCCGAAAAATGGAAAAAGGCCAAAGTCATTCTTCTACCAAAGCCGGGAAAAGATGCCACCAAACCGGAAGGATACCGTTAAGTCTACTCCCAGGACTTGGTAAGATTTTCGAACGGGACATTTATAAAAGAATTGAACCGCATATGGATAAGCTCTCAATGGAACAATTTGGCTTCCGTAAAAATCTCTCTACGACAAAACAATTTGTTCGTCTATGTGAATTTATTGGATCTGCTTTATTTAGACATCAAAGCGTCGCCTTACTCATGCTAGACGTGGCGAAAGCTTTCGACCGCGTCTGGCATGAGGAGCTCATTTTCAAGCTCATCACACTTGATTTCAGTAGAGACCTCATCTTACTGATTAACTCTTTCATACGTAACCGCAAATTCTATGTAAACTTTGGTTATGAACACTCTGAGACCAAATATCTGAAAGCCGGGGTAGCTCAAGGATCTATTCTTGGCCCAATTCTGTATCTCTTTTATGGTTATGACTTACCCAATAGTTCTGATCTCAATACGTACCTCGGATGTTATTCAGATGACACCGCCCTTGCCGTGAAGTCACATAATCAAGATCATGCACTGACAAAACTTCAAGAAAAAATTCCAGCCATAGAAGAATGGTGCACTAAATGGGGAATTGCAATTAACGGACAAAAATCCCAATTGATTATCATTGGTAAGAAACATTCCCGAATCCCTTTAGACAAAAAAAATAATATCTTTAATGAAGAAGTGCCACTTGTTAAAAAGGCTACTTATCTTGGTATAGTTTTGAATCACAGATTCACCTGGAAAGACCACATTCACAGCATTAAATGGAAGACCTCCTATACTGTCAATAATCTCCTCCCTCTAATAGGTAAAAACTCTAGACTTGATCTCAAAAGGAAACGTCACATCTATACTGCAATCATCCGACCAATTTTCTGTTACGCATCACCTGCCTGGACGACCTACACTCAAAGCAACATGAAAAAACTCCAAATTACGCAAAACAAACTTCTCAGAATAATTACTAATGTGCACTTTTACGTTTCAAATGAGACCTTACATAGAGACCTACGTATTGACTGAGTTGAAGAGTTTCTTCATAAAATTAATAGAAAATTCTTTGAAAAAGCAAAAAATTGTCCTCATATGAAACACTTCAAAGTGTTTGATTATCAGATTTTTGCAGAAGACGCACCTATTCGACCGCTTGCGGCCTTCACCGCTCGAGATTCGAACTTTCCTACATAACTTTTTCACGAGTGCAACGTCGCTGTATATATGTATATAGACTTTTGCCATATTTTATTTTACTCTTTTCTTTTATTTGTATGTATTTTTTCATTCTAATAAATTGTATATGCTTCTGCTTTTTAGTATTACCTTATCATGACATGTACCTATCATGAACAACAGAACAAGTCTGATTTTCACCCTGTTTTGCCTCTCCTGGTTCTGAGCTTCGTCTGTGTGTTTTAATAGACTTGGGATGCCATGCTGTCACCCCCTCTTCGCACTACTGATGCCTCCTTTCAATTGTCACTGCTTTCTACCGTCATGCGCCCTTTGGGCATAAGTATCATGAGCCGGAAACATTGCGTAAAAGCAGCAATATGCCGGCAATATCGATAATGATGATGATGATGATATAATGCAATTTATTCGGAGCGAGGATTAGGTGGATGAAGGTTCGCCGTCGGAGATTGTGCCTGCCCCTCAGATCCGTTTAGGAAGTACGCCCGTCTCGTGTGGTTTCACAGTGAGACCACGTGCTCGTACGAATCTGATTGCATCAGCATTTTTCAATGCTATTTTGCGGTTAGTATTTTTTGTGAACGCTCATATGCTTTCACTATTTTATTTGATTATTTTATTTTAGGATTATTTCGCAAAATTTTGATTTTCACCACCACGTGTCTTGCCAAAATTGCCTGATTGCTGGTTTTACGACTTTACACGCCATATTGCTTATCATTAAGACTATTTGCGCGTTTTATATTTAATCGGATTATTTAATTTTGCGCGTTTCATTTTGGAATTTTGGATCGGATAACACACGTTACCCCCAAGCTCTCGCTTCAGGTGATTGTCAGGGGCCTCGTGTGTTCTTCGCCTGCACATCCGTCTGTGGAGAAGGCTATCGGGCCAGGCTCCATCCCGGCGTGCAGAACTCCGTTTAAGGGCGCTGGATTTTTTGCCTTTATTTCTGCGTAGCGGACCATGGAGAGGCTCGTGGAAATTTACACAAATCAGATTAAGGAGTTAGATAAAAACAGAGAGAAAAATGATGGAAAATTATCAGACATTGAAAACACTTTTTACAACTTTCTGCTTAGTTCACTTGAGATTGTAAATGCTTTGAAAGAACAAAATAATAGTGTCATTGATAAAACACCCACACCTAACACCGCTAAAAATTTAGATGAAAATAGCAGGGCCAGAAGTCCTATAACACTCCATGATGATCCAATCAACAGTACTGAGGAAAAAACACTCGATCAAGACACAAGTTCAGATGAGGAACCAATTAAACGCCGCAGAGGCCACCAGACCGTGAGAACAAAAATTCACAAACCCATTGCTAAAAAAGTGAAACTCAGTACGCACACACAAATAATCTCACCGATCATTACAGCTAATCAAGCTAGTAATAGCATAAATGATCATACGCCGATTAACAGTGTGCAAACACAGGTTGAACATAATCAAGATAACGAATCTGATAATAATATGGATACTAACGTTAACGAAACAGAAAATCACGATAACATAAATAATCAGACGATAACAAATAATGACATCACTGAAAGTAACACACAAAGTTCAGAGACTAATACGCAAAGAAAACTCCCACCACTAATTCTTAAGGAAAATGTCATGACTTGGGGAAATATCAAGAAAATATTTCACACCAAAAAATTCTCATTTATCGGACAAAATCTGAGGAATGATGGCATAAAGGTCATTGCTGGAGATGCTGAATGTTATAGGGGCATGGTTAAAGTGCTCAAAGAGCTCAAAGTCGAGCACCACTCCTACATACTGCCTCAAGATAAAAATTTAAAAGTGGTCATAAATGGACTCACTACTACTTCTGATATAGAGGAAATTAAAACTGAATTAGAGGAATTGAACTACAAAATTATCGAAATTAAACAAATGTCACGACGACGAGGGGGGGAAGTCATTCCACTCCCATTATTTCTTGTTACACTACCAAAAACTGACGATTCGAAACGAATCTATAATGAATACAAACTCTGCGATATGAAAATCAAAGTAGTGGAGTATAGAGGCAGACAGGGGCCCATACAGTGTTTTCGCTGTCAGGGCTTCAATCATACCCAAGCCGGATGCAATTATGCACCGAAATGTGTCCGATGCGGCGGAGGCCATTCAATTAAAGAATGCCCTGACAGAAGAAACCCTGATAAGCCCCTAGTCTGTGCGAACTGCGGGGGACCTCACACATCCAGTTTTAAGGTTTGTGAAAAGTATCCCAAGAACAATAATAGCACAAATAACACTGTCAAAAACAAAACATTCTCAGACCGTACCATAGAAGGAAACAGTTACGCACAAGCCATATCATCAGGACTGTATTCAGAAACTATCAATGAAGCAAAAACAGTTTTTGCTAATCTAGCAGAGCTAGCAAAAATCATTAAAGGCGCTGGCTTTTTACAATTAACTCAACAAACGAATCAGACTATTCAAACCAATCCAGAAACTACCAAAACACAGATTTTAGATAATGGGTCAATACAGAAATAGTCGGGCCCCTATCCAGTTCATGACCTGGAACGCACACAGCGTCCAGAACAAAATTACGGAGCTTCATAACTATTTACTTGTA
The DNA here is from genome assembly GCF_044657685.1 of Stegodyphus dumicola. Taxonomy (NCBI): domain Eukaryota; kingdom Metazoa; phylum Arthropoda; class Arachnida; order Araneae; family Eresidae; genus Stegodyphus; species Stegodyphus dumicola. The sequence continues at coordinate 186,683,028 of NC_140776.1, read as the reverse complement.
TATGATATTGACGTTGCACTCATCACAGAAACGTTTGCGACTCCCTGCTACAATTTGAACATCGCAAACTATAGATGTTATAGATGTGACAGACTAAGCCATAGAGGTGGTGGGGCCGCGATTTTTGTGAAAAACACCCTGCAATCTTGCCTCATCAGCGAAGATCGTGACAATGGATATGAAGCAGTTACTGCCTCAGTTTTACTCCCATTTTATGGAGTTGTCTATTTTATTGCAATTTATAATCCACCGAATAATGTATTGGATACTGATAAATTAACTGAACTTCTCCCAAATAATAAACAAATCATCCTGGCTGGAGATCTGAATTCAAAACATACTGAATGGGGCTGCCGAAGAACCAACATTAATGGCGAAGTCCTAATTGAATTTATCAATAATTATCCTATCTATTTCTACGCTCCTTCAGTTTATACGTACCTCCCAGAAAACCCTAGAAGAGGAGATATTTTAGACATTGTGCTTACAAATACTGACATTCCAATGTACTTGGATGTTAAAGTCGAACTTACCTCCGATCACGTGCCGGTTATCGCTATTTTGGGCACTAACAAATGCGAAGAAAATAAATTCAAAAACATCACTGACTGGCAGTGTTATTACACACAACTGTTAGAAAACCCTCCAATTATTAGCTCACTCAAGAATAAAGAGGATATTGATCATGCAATCGAAATTCTCAACAATAGTATCCTCAGTGCATACAACAATGCTACCAAAAAAATTCCTATTGATAAAGACAATTTCCGTTTACCCAGAGAAATTAGAGATATGATTAAACAGAGAAACCGTTTGAGAAAAAGGGTGGCATATCTCTTGGAACCCAGGGGTTAAGAAAGAACTTAATAGACTTAATAATATTATCAGTTGCAAGATTCGGAAACATCGGGATGAGGTCTGGAATAATAAAATTGAGAGCTTTAATGAAGCTGGAAATGATTTTTGGTCTTTTGCTAAAAACCTTAGGCGTAAGCCCCCTTGCAATAAACCAATTTATTGTAATAACAGAATTGCACTTACTTATAAAGAAAAAGCCGCCATTATGGCAGAGCACTTAGAACAACAGTTTGTACCGAATCAAGATCCCTGTGACCCTCTTTTCTCATCTTACATTCAGCAATATATCAAAGACTGGCTCGAAGGACTAGGGGCCAAAAATCGTACTGACTATACGTCTCCGACAGAGGTTAGAAACATTATCAGAAACCTGAAAAACCGGAAAGCACCTGGCTATGACGAATTTACGAATATTGCAATTAAAAATATGCCACTTAATACTGTTACACGATATGTCAGCATTCTCAATGCCTGCTTAGAAAATAACTACTTTCCCGAAAAATGGAAAAAGGCCAAAGTCATTCTTCTACCAAAGCCGGGAAAAGATGCCACCAAACCGGAAGGATACCGTTAAGTCTACTCCCAGGACTTGGTAAGATTTTCGAACGGGACATTTATAAAAGAATTGAACCGCATATGGATAAGCTCTCAATGGAACAATTTGGCTTCCGTAAAAATCTCTCTACGACAAAACAATTTGTTCGTCTATGTGAATTTATTGGATCTGCTTTATTTAGACATCAAAGCGTCGCCTTACTCATGCTAGACGTGGCGAAAGCTTTCGACCGCGTCTGGCATGAGGAGCTCATTTTCAAGCTCATCACACTTGATTTCAGTAGAGACCTCATCTTACTGATTAACTCTTTCATACGAAACCGCAAATTCTTTGTAAACTTTGGTTATGAACACTCTGAGACCAAATATCTGAAAGCCGGGGTAGCTCAAGGATCTATTCTTGGCCCAATTCTGTATCTCTTTTATGGTTATGACTTACCCAATAGTTCTGATCTCAATACGTACCTCGGATGTTATTCAGATGACACCGCCCTTGCCGTGAAGTCACATAATCAAGATCATGCACTGACAAAACTTCAAGAAAAAATTCCAGCCATAGAAGAATGGTGCACTAAATGGGGAATTGCAATTAACGGACAAAAATCCCAATTGATTATCATTGGTAAGAAACATTCCCGAATCCCTTTAGACAAAAAAATTAATATCTTTAATGAAGAAGTGCCACTTGTTAAAAAGGCTACTTATCTTGGTATAGTTTTGAATCACAGATTCACCTGGAAAGACCACATTCACAGCATTAAATGGAAGACCTCCTATACTGTCAATAATCTCCTCCCTCTAATAGGTAAAAACTCTAGACTTGATCTCAAAAGGAAACGTCACATCTATACTGCAATCATCCGACCAATTTTCTGTTACGCATCACCTGCCTGGACGACCTACACTCAAAGCAACATGAAAAAACTCCAAATTACGCAAAACAAACTTCTCAGAATAATTACTAATGTGCACTTTTACGTTTCAAATGAGACCTTACATAGAGACCTACGTATTGACTGAGTTGAAGAGTTTCTTCATAAAATTAATAGAAAATTCTTTGAAAAAGCAAAAAATTGTCCTCATATGAAACACTTCAAAGTGTTTGATTATCAGATTTTTGCAGAAGACGCACCTATTCGACCACTTGCGGCCTTCACCGCTCGAGATTCGAACTTTCCTACATAACTTTTTCACGAGTGCAACGTCGCTGTATATATGTATATAGACTTTTGCCATATTTTATTTTACTCTTTTCTTTTATTTGTATGTATTTTTTCATTCTAATAAATTGTATATGCTTCTGCTTTTTAGTATTACCTTATCATGACATGTACCTATCATGAACAACAGAACAAGTCTGATTTTCACCCTGTTTTGCCTCTCCTGGTTCTGAGCTTCGTCTGTGTGTTTTAATAGACTTGTGATGCCATGCTGTCACCCCCTCTTCGCACTACTGATGCCTCCTTTCAATTGTCACTGCTTTCTACCGTCATGCGCCCTTTGGGCATAAGTATCATGAGCCGGAAACATTGCGTAAAAGCAGCAATATGCCGGCAATATCGATAATGATGATGATGATGATATAATGCAATTTATTCGGAGCGAGGATTAGGTGGATGAAGGTTCGCCGTCGGAGATTGTGCCTGCCCCTCAGATCCGTTTAGGAAGTACGCCCGTCTCGTGTGGTTTCACAGTGAGACCACGTGCTCGTACGAATCTGATTGCATCAGCATTTTTCAATGCTATTTTGCGGTTAGTATTTTTTGTGAACGCTCATATGCTTTCACTATTTTATTTGATTATTTTATTTTAGGATTATTTCGCAAAATTTTGATTTTCACCACCACGTGTCTTGCCAAAATTGCCTGATTGCTGGTTTTACGACTTTACACGCCATATTGCTTATCATTAAGACTATTTGCGCGTTTTATATTTAATCGGATTATTTAATTTTGCGCGTTTCATTTTGGAATTTTGGATCGGATAACACACGTTACCCCCCAAGCTCTCGCTTCAGGTGATTGTCAGGGGCCTCGTGTGTTCTTCGCCTGCACATCCGTCTGTGGAGAAGGCTATCGGGCCAGGCTCCATCCCGGCGTGCAGAACTCCGTTTAAGGGCGCTGGATTTTTTGCCTTTATTTCTGCGTAGCGGACCATGGAGAGGCTCGTGGAAATTTACACAAATCAGATTAAGGAGTTAGATAAAAACAGAGAGAAAAATGATGGAAAATTATCAGACATTGAAAACACTTTTTACAACTTTCTGCTTAGTTCACTTGAGATTGTAAATGCTTTGAAAGAACAAAATAATAGTGTCATTGATAAAACACCCACACCTAACACCGCTAAAAATTTAGATGAAAATAGCAGGGCCAGAAGTCCTATAACACTCCATGATGATCCAATCAACAGTACTGAGGAAAAAACACTCGATCAAGACACAAGTTCAGATGAGGAACCAATTAAACGCCGCAGAGGCCACCAGACCGTGAGAACAAAAATTCACAAACCCATTGCTAAAAAAGTGAAACTCAGTACGCACACACAAATAATCTCACCGATCATTACAGCTAATCAAGCTAGTAATAGCATAAATGATCATACGCCGATTAACAGTGTGCAAACACAGGTTGAACATAATCAAGATAACGAATCTGATAATAATATGGATACTAACGTTAACGAAACAGAAAATCACGATAACATAAATAATCAGACAATAACAAATAATGACATCACTGAAAGTAACACACAAAGTTCAGAGACTAATACGCAAAGAAAACTCCCACCACTAATTCTTAAGGAAAATGTCATGACTTGGGGAAATATCAAGAAAATATTTCACACCAAAAAATTCTCATATATCGGACAAAATCTGAGGAATGATGGCATAAAGGTCATTGCTGGAGATGCTGAATGTTATAGGGGCATGGTTAAAGTGCTCAAAGAGCTCAAATTCGAGCACCACTCCTACATACTGCCTCAAGATAAAAATTTAAAAGTGGTCATAAATGGACTCACTACTACTTCTGATATAGAGGAAATTAAAACTGAATTAGAGGAATTGAACTACAAAATTATCGAAATTAAACAAATGTCACGACGACGAGGGGAGGAAGTCATTCCACTCCCATTATTTCTTGTTACGCTACCAAAAACTGACGATTCGAAACGAATCTATAATGAATACAAACTCTGCGATATGAAAATCAAAGTAGTGGAGTATAGAGGCAGACAGGGGCCCATACAGTGTTTTCGCTGTCAGGGCTTCAATCATACCCAAGCCGGATGCAATTATGCACCGAAATGTGTCCGATGCGGCGGAGGCCATTCAATTAAAGAATGCCCTGACAGAAGAAACCCTGATAAGCCCCTAGTCTGTGCGAACTGCGGGGTACCTCACACATCCAGTTTTAAGGTTTGTGAAAAGTATCCCAAGAACAATAATAGCACAAATAACACTGTCAAAAACAAAACATTCTCAGACCGTACCATAGAAGGAAACAGTTACGCACAAGCCATATCATCAGGACTGTATTCAGAAACTATCAATGAAGCAAAAACAGTTTTTGCTAATCTAGCAGAGCTAGCAAAAATCATTAAAGGCGCTGGCTTTTTACAATTAACTCAACAAACAAATCAGACTATTCAAACCAATCCAGAAACTACCAAAACACAGACTTTAGATAATGGGTCAATACAGAAATAGTCGGGCCCCTATTCAGTTCATGAACTGGAACGCACATAGCGTCCAGAATAAAATTACGGAAATTCATACCTTTTTACTTGTGTATGATATTGACGTTGCACTCATCACAGAAACTTTTGCGACTCCCTGCTACAATTTGAACATCGCAAACTATAGATGTTATAGATGTGACAGACTAAGCCATAGAGGTGGCGGGGCCGCGATTTTTGTGAAAAACACCCTGCAATCTTGCCTCATCAGCGAAGATCGTGATAATGGAGATGAAGCAGTTACTGCCTCAGTTTTACTCCCATTTTATGGATTTGTCTATGTTATTGCAATTTATAATCCACCGAAGAATGTATTGGATATCGACAAATTAGCTGAACTTCTCCCAAATAATAAACAAATCATCCTGGCTGGAGATCTGAACTCAAAACATACTGAATGGGGCTGCCGAAGAACCAACAATAATGGCGAAGTCCTAATCGAGTTTATCAATAACTATCCTATCTATTTCTATGCACCTTCAGTTTATACGTACCTCCCAGAAAACCCTAGAAGAGGAGATATTTTAGACATTGTGCTCACAAATACTGACATTCCAATGTATTTGGATGTTTAAGTTGAACTAACCTCCGACCACGTGCCGGTTATCGCTATTTTGGGCACTAACAAATGCGAAGAAAACAAAATTAAAAACATCACTGATTGGGAGCATTATTACACACAACTGTTAGAAAACCTCCAATTATTAGCTCACTCAAGAATAAAGAGGATATTGATAATGCGATCGAAATTCTCAACAATAGTATCCTCAGTGCATACAACACTGCTACGAAAAAAATTCCTATTGATAAAGACAATTTCCGTTTACCCAGAGAAATTAGAGATATGATTAAACAGAGAAACCGTTTGAGAAAAAGGTGGCATATCTCTTGGAATCCAGGGGTTAAGAAAGAACTTAACAGACTTAATAGTATAATCAGTTGCAAGATTCGGAAACATCGGGATGAGGTCTGGAATAATAAAATTGAGAGTTTTAGTGAATCTGGAAGTGATTTCTGGTCTTTTGCAAAAAAACCTTAGGCGCAAGCCCCCTTGCAATAAACCAATTTATAGCAATAACAGAATTGCACTTACTTATAAGGAAAAAGCCGCCATTATGGCAGAGCACTTAGAACAACAATTTGTACCGAATCAAGATCCCTGTGACCCTCTTTTCTCATCTTACACTCAACAATTTATCAAAGACTGGCTCGAAGGACCAGGGGCCGAAAATCGCACTGAATATACATATCCGACAGAGGTTAGAAACATTATCAGAAACCTGAAAAACCGGAAAACACCTGGCTATGATGAAATTACGAATGTTGCAATTAAAAATATGCCACTTAATACTGTCATACGATATGTCAGCATTCTCAATGCCTGCCTGGAAAATAACTACTTTCCCGAAAAATGGAAAAAGGCCAAAGTCATTCTTCTACCAAAGCCGGGAAAAGATGCCACCAAACCGGAAGGATACCGTCCGATAAGTCTACTCCCAGGACTTGGTAAGATTTTCGAACGGGTCATCTATAAAAGAATTGAACCGCATATGAATAAGCTCCCAATGGAACAATTTGGTTTCCGTAAAAATCTCTCAACGACAAAACAAGTTGTTCGTCTGTGTGAATTCATTGGATCCGCTTTATTTAGACATCAAAGTGTCGCCTTACTCATGCTAGACGTGGCGAAAGCTTTCGAGAGCGTCTGGCATGAGGGGCTCATTTTCAAGCTCATCACACTTGATTTCAGTAGAGACCTCATCTTACTTATCAACTCTTTCATACGAAACCGCAAATTCTTTGTAAACTTTGGATATGAACACTCTGAGACCAAATATCTGAAAGCCGGGGTAGCTCAAGGATCTATTCTTGGCCCAAATTTTATCTCTTTTATGTTTATGATTTACCCAATAGTGCCGATCTCAATACGTTCCTCGGATGTTATGCAGATGATACTGCCCTTGCCGTGAAGTCACATAGTCAAGATCATGCACTGATAAAACTTCAAGAAAAAATTCCAGCCATAGAAGAATGGTGCGCTAAATGGAGAATTGCGATTAACGGACAAAAATCCCAATTGATAATCATCGGTAAGAAACATTCCAGAATCCCTTTGGACAGAAAAATTAATATCTTTAATGAAAAAGTGCCACTTGTTAAAAAGGCTACTTATCTTGGTACTTATCTTGGTATAGTTTTGAATCACAGATTTACCTGGAAAGACCTTATTCACAGTATTAAATGGAAGACCTCCTATACTATCAAAAATCTCCTCCCTCTAATAGGTAAAAACTCTAGACTTGATCTCAAAAGGAAACGACACATCTATACTGCAATTATCAGACCAATTTTCTGTTACGCATCACCTGCCTGGGCGACCTACACTCAAATTGACATGAAAAAACTCCAAATTACGCAAAACAAACTTCTCAGAATAATTACTAATGCGCACTTTTATGTTTCTAATGAGACCTTACATAGAGACCTACGTATAGACAGAGTTGAAGAGTTCCTTCATAAAACTAATAGAAAATTCTTTCAAAAAGCAAAAAAATTGTCCTCATATGAAACACTTCAAAGTATTTGATTACCAGATTTTTGCAGAAGACGCACGTATTCGACCGCTTGCGGCCTTCACCGCTCGAGATTCGAACTTCCCTACATAACTTTATCACGAGTGCAACGTCGCTGTATATATGTATATAGACTTTTTGCAGTATTTTATTTTATACCCTTTTCTTTTTATTTGTATGTATTTTATTATTCTAATAAATTGTATTTGTTTCAGCTTATTTGTATAACTTTATTATGACATGTACCTATCATGAACAACAGAACAAGTCTGATTTTCACCCTGTCTTTGCCTCTCCTGGTTCTGAGCTTCGTCTCTGTGTTTATATGGACTTGTGATGTCATGCTGTCACCCCCTCTTCGCACTACTGACGCCTCCTTTCAATTGTCATTGCTTTCTACCGTCATGCGCCCTTTGGGCTTAAGTATCATGAGCCGGAAACATTGCGTAAAAGGAGCAATATGCCGGCAATATCGATGATGATGATGATAATATTTAATATTGCAGATGTTTACCGTGATTTTAAACTACATATAGCGCAGATGTATACCAAAAAACTGGTGGGCAAGTAATTAATTACAATTTTTTGATAATAAACAGTAAACATAATTTTGAAAGGGAGCACAGCACCTTTAAGCTTTCAAAAAAATCAATTTTTGGTTTTTTATTTATTCTGATTCTACTAACATTTCTGAGCACTATGCAAAAAACCGCATTGAAAAATTCCTATTATTTCTCTAGTTATGGACATTTACGCAAACCCTTATGCAAGAGACAATCTGATAAAAGGGCAGCCATTGCCATTTAAAGGGGCGGACACGCCCACGTTTGCGTTGCATTTCTGCAGCTGCGATATTTCTTTCCTTTCGAATGTTTTCTTTATGATTGCTGCCTCACAATTTTTTATTTTCCCTCCTCTTTGAGAAGCAGGAAGGTAACTACTCATCTTTATATCTTCGCTTCCGTTAGCTGTTTGTTTACCTCGTGTTAGAATTATGCATTATTGTTTTCTTTCAATTTTGAAAGTTTGAATTGCCGTTTTCACAAAACAAAACTGTTTTTTTAAAAGGAAAATGAATGCTGTTAAAGCTAAAAGGGCATCTGGTCAAAGACCAAAATGACGGAAGAGGCATCAGTATTATGAAAATCAACATACAAAGCGTGAGTGTGTTGACATAGACCTAAACATTTCCGCATCAGCAAGAAAGATCAGTAACGATTCATCTGCCTCAGCTGAACTTGTGGATAACATGGATGATAATTTTGATGGTTATGCTATTATCGATAAAAAAACTGTTATTTTCAGCATTAGAACAATGTTTATGTTGTTCGATATGCCATAATAAAATACATATAAACTCAGAAATAAATTATGGGTTGACGATAAAAATCAATGTTACATGCAGTTCTTGTGGAATTATTTCCTCTTTCAAAAACTCTAAGATGGTTGGAAAAAAACAGAATGCTTCTGACTTAAATAGACGATTTATTCTGGCCATGAGGTGCATTGGCAAAGGACTAGCAGAATGTAAAACCTTTTGTGGACTTATGGACTTACCATCGCCTGTCGTACAAAAATCTTATGACAAGATTGTAAGTCATATACATGCACCTACATATACTGTTGCAGAAAAAAGTATGAAAAATGCAGCTGATGAAGAGGTCCAGTTGACTGGTTCCATGGATTTGACAGTTAGTGGCGATGGCACCTGGAAAACTAGGGGCCATTCGTCACGTTTCGGTGTGACGTCTATAATTGGCAGTGAGACAGGCAAAGTTATAGACAGATATACTTCTAGTGCGCAATGTAAAAGTTGTAAAACTGCGAAAGATTTTCGTTCAACAGAAAACTATTTAGAATGGAAACGTCTTCGCGAAAGTGTGTGCAAAAAATCATTTGGGATCATCTGCCAAGATGGAAGTGAACGGGATGGTTGAAATGTTTTCTCGATCAGAAGAAAAATATGGTGTTCGTTATGTGAACTATATTGGTGATGGTAACTGTAGAACTTATTTAGCACTTTCGAATAATAACACATATAGTGATCCCATTTCTAAAATAGAAAGTGTTGGTCATGTTCAAAAAAGAATGGGTACACGTTTAAGAAAATTAAAACGTGAATTTCGTGGAAAGAAGCTAAGTGACGGAAAACCTCTTTGTGGTAAAGGTCGTATTACCGATGTCTTGATCGACCAACTTACTACGTATTATGGTATTGCCATTCAAAAACACTGTAACAACTATCGTGATATGCAGAAAGCAATATGGGCTATATGGTATCATAAACGCTAGAATGATGACGAAGCAATTCACGACTTTTGTCCAGATGGAGCAGATTCTTGGTGTCAATACAAAAAAGCAGCTTTTTTTACTGGTGCACTGAAAAATTTTAAACATAAAAGATCTGTACCTGTGGCTGTTATGGATGCCGCAAAGCCTAATTTTAAAGATTTGTCTCACCCAGACTTGTTAAAAAGGTGTATTGGCGGGCGAACGCAAAATGTGAATGAATCGTTAAATTCATTGATTTGGACATTTTGCCCCAAAACAACAAATTCTGCAAAAAACATTGGGGAAATTGCAGTAAATTTAGCTTTAGCAAGCTTCAATTATGGAAAATGTGCAATTTTATCTTTGATGAGTGAATTACAATTGACATCTGGTGCTGAAAGCAAAACATTTGCTAAAAAGGCAGATAAACTTCGCTTAACGTTTGCTAAACAACGAGCGCTGATTAACAGTTTAGAGGCTCGTATAGCTAAGTGAAGGGAGAAAAAGAAACAAGATGAAATGAATAAGCTAAAAGAAGGAGTTGTTTATGCACCTGGAGCCTTTTGATTAATGTTACTAAAATATAAATAAGGAAAAATTAATATTAAAACTTTGAATTGAGTTTTCTCAAAATGCGAGAAATGGCGAATAATCAATCCGTTAGACGACATCTGGATGCTTTTACCCGAGGTCGAATCATTGGGAAGTTGGAGGAAGGCCGCAGTGTGACAAGTGTGGCTGCAGAGTTCGGAATTGCTCACAGCATCGTTTCACGACTTTGGAGACAATTTCAAACTACAGGAACAGCTATCCGAGGGTTTAGTAGTGGTCGTCTACGAGGAACCACACCCGCAGATGACCGATATATTGCCTTACAGGCCAGAAGAAACAAACGGCAGACAGCGGGAGAAATCGTTAGACACACGACACAGGCGACTGGACGACCGATATCGCGTTTTACCGAGGCTAGAAGACTGCACGGTGGTGGTCTGTTTGCACGACGCCCTGTACGGTGTGTACCTCTAACGCCTGCCCATCGGAGAAGGCGTTCTCTGTGGTGCCGGAATTGTAGAGACAATGAGTGGGGACGAGTACTCTTTACAGATGAGAGCAGATTCAGTCTGAGTAGCGATTCTCATCGCATACTCATGGAGACAGCGGGGAAGCCGCAATCATCCCTCGAACATCATTGAAAGGGACAGGTATGGAGGTGGCGGTGTTCTCGTTTGGAGAGGCATCATGCTTGGTAGTCGTACAGACATTCACATCTTGGACCCGTTATTGTAGCGAGATTCTTCTTCCATATGTGCGTCTTTTTAGAGGCGCTATGAGTCCGCAGTTCCTTTTCATGGACGACAATGCACCATGTCATCGCACAGTAGCTGCCGAACAGCTCTTAGAGAGTGAGGATATTGAACGTATGGATTGGCCGGCACGATCTCCGGATCTGAATCCCATCGAGCATGTATGGAATTTTCTAGGCAGACGCTTGGCAGCTCGTACCTTACCACCAGTAACGATTCCGGAGCTTTGATTGGCGCTGCAAGACGAATGGGCAGCAAGGCCTCAACAACTCATTGACACCCTCATTCTCAGCATGGGCAGACGCTGTAAAACCTGCCTAGCAGTCAAGGGAGATCATATCCCCTATTAAAGACCGGATGTTTCTTGCTGAACACCCATCACAGGGATGTTTCGGTCTTCAATCGCATTGCGCTCCATGCTACTTTTTCAATAAAGCTTCTTTTTATCCCTCTGATTTCTCTTTTAGTAAGTGTTGCTTACATTATTCATGTTCTTACGTATTGGGGATCTTATGGTATTAAATGTGTTGATTTGGAAAGCTTTTGTAGAAAGTTATATTGAAAAAACCGTCTCGTCCTTAATTTTTGCACACCAGTGTGTATATGATAAATACATGAAAATTGAATCATATGTGTGTCTTTATATTATCTACATGTTAAAACCAAAAAATATCATATTTTGATAAAAAAATTAAAATTTTTGATTAAAAAGTATCGAAATATTTTGATAATTTTTAATTTTTTAAAATTGTTTTAGCATTTTATAAATTTAAGTAGTTTTTTTAATATATTCTGGTTTTAAATTAAAGTTAGATATATTCTAAAAGGATTTTGACCAAAAATTGTTTTCTGCATACCTTTTTTTAAATTTTATGATGCGCGCCGTACTTATTGATTTTTATTTATCTGTTAATCATGAGTATTTTAAATCAATAATTTTAAAATTATTATTGAAGTGAAAGTTTATATTTTTGAACACAATGTTGAAAATGGTGTGTGTTTCACATCTATAAGCAAGAAATAGAAATTATTATGATATTATTTGTGTATCAGAAGGTAGCGTTTAGTCGTGTTTAACGTTATTTCAGTTTAACGCAAAGGTACTGTGCCCCCCTTAAGAGCTTTGTGCGCTTTTTCACGAGTATACATAATATGCGGCCTGAATGTGAGAGGAATGCAGTAAAAAGTGCTTCAATGAGATATATTAAATCCTATTTGGAAAAAACGGCGAGTTTCATAATGTCATCACTATAGAACTTATCACATTTAATAATTAAAAAGAGTTATGTGATACAAACGCCATAGGTTTCAGGGTTAAAGTAAACCAGATCGTCCCTACTCTTTCTTGCCGACATGTCGGTGACGCGCGCCCCGCCCACTGGGTTAGTCTATCTCTTATAAGATCCATGGGGGGTGCAGGATAGCTAAAGTGTTGAAAGGGGTGTGACCAACGTCACGTGAGCACGAGATGACATCTGAATGGTGCAGTTCATTATGTTGTAAATACGATACAATACAAAATAAAAGAGAGAATATAAGATAAAATGCAAAATAATAAAACATAAAGTTCTTGATTAGATAATCACTATTTACATATGTACAAGTCTCAGGAAAGCACTATAATCTGCAGAAATTAGTAGCAAGTCATAAGGCACAGACAATGAAGACAATGGACAGACAATGAAGACAGGAGTTCTCCCAACTCCTGGCTCTGGTGAATGCTGCTTCATTGTCTAGATGCTCACAATCCTTAGCTTTCCTGTAGAAATTCTTATTAGTTTTACGAAGGAAATTGTCCATAGTCTCAATTTTGAGGTCCTTGTGTAAAACATCGTTGCGTACAAAGTAATGTGCGTTGGTTATGTGTCTTAAGAAGCAATTTTGAATTACTTGAAGCTTCTTTAAATCAGACGCAGACACAGTGGCCCAGGCTGGTGAAGCATAGGTTATTATTGGTCGTAAGATTGACAGGTAGATAAGTATCTTTTTCTCTAAACTAAGTTTGGAGAAACGGCCTAGCATGGGATACAGACTTTTTATGACATAGATTGTTTTTTTGTCTTACATGATTGATATGATTTGTCCAAGTCATTTTACTATTTAAAATCACACCAAGGTATTGTGCTCCATAACAGGAATAGGCTCCTTGAAAAGATTGAGTTGATTTTTGAGTTTCTATTTCTTTTCCTTCTGCGGATGATAAGAAGCTGAGATTTAGAATCATTAATTTGCCCTTTCCAGTTCTTACACCATTCTTCGATGAGCGGGATGTGATCTTGAAGTTTACGGATGGCATGATTCACATTAGCAGACTTTACTGCTAATGCAATGTCGTCTGCATAACACGCTAAGATGTAATTATTGCTGTGAAGAACAGTTGGAAAGTCCGCAGCGTAAAACAGGTAAAACATAGGTCCTAAAACACTTCCTTGTGGAATTCCACTGAGAATTGGGCGCTCGGAGGAGTAGGAACCGTGTACAGTCACTTTGAATTTCCTGCAGGTGATGAAAGATAAGATAATAAGAACAAGTTCTCTTTCAAAATTGAAATCGATAAGTTTGGAGATCAGACCCTCATGCCAGACGCGGTGGAATGCTTTTGCCACGTCTGACATGAGGATAGCAACATTTTGTTACATTGCAGTGCTGACCCTATGAATTCAGTTAGCCTGACAAGCTGTTTTGTAGTTAAAAGCTGAGCTCTGAATCCAAACTGTTCAGGCGGTAGTAAGGTGAGATAGATTTTCATTTTAGCGAGCAGGATCCTTCCGAAAACTTTACTCAGACTCGGAAGAAGGATAATTGGGCGGAAACCATCAGATTGCAGTTGATTTTTCCCCGGTTTGGGAATCATGATAATTTTAGCTATCTTACATGAGCTTGGGTAATAGGAGTTAGAGATGCATGCATTAAAAATGCTGGTAATTTTAGCAATGACGTTCCTGGGTAGATGCTTGAGGGAGTTATTCGTAATGCCGTCTGATCCCGGGGCTTTCTTGGGGTGAAGTTTTCTGATGATTTCACTCACTTCTGCGGGATTAGTAAGATTTCTAATATTTCTAACAGTAGCAGCATTAAGCCAATCTTTGATTTTGAAAAGTGTTTCTTTTCTTCTTGAAAAAGTCTAGATTTGCAGGCCAAACATTAGGAAGAAATTGAGTTTGGAGATGTGTTGCAAGTAAGTCGGCTTTTCTTGGTTGGTAGTTGCAATGGAGTTATTATAATGAAGGGGACGGTTGCTTGTATAATTAATCTTCATGCTTTTAATTAATGTCCAGAAAAAGCCGTTTTTTATGTTAAGATTAATTATTTTGTCCGCCCAAAGTTCTTCCTTATAGTATTTGATAGCTTTACTGATCTTTTTATTAATTTCATTATAGTCTCTTTTGATTGCCGGGTCCCATGTCACATGATAGGATTTTGGAAGTCTATTTCTCTGTCTCATAATTTCTCTTATAGTTTTAAGCAGACGATAAAGATTTTCGCTAATAGCAATTTTTTCACTAGCTTCATCACAAGTAGCTTGAATATGTGAGGTGAGTCAGTCGACCGCAGAGTCTATTCCACTATCAGTACACACATTGTCAAAATGAATAATTCTATTTTTCATAAGCTTATCAAATAAGCACCAGTCAGTAATAGTTCTATACTTAGCACTTTTCTGCTTATAAACACCAAGCGTAGCAATAAAAGGCAGGTGATCAGATGTCATCTCGTGCATAACATTAAGTTGTATCGCCATAGTCTTAGTAGTGAGAAGTATATCAAAAATGTCCGATGTTTTAATCCTCTCTGGCCGGTAAGTGTACTCATTCGGTGCATGGATAGCTATCAGATGGTTGAGAATATAGTTGTAAAGTGTTTTACCATTTAAATTACTGCTTCGACAGCTCCATGCAGAATGCTTAGCATTTAGGTCTCCAGCTAAAATCACAGGGGCGTCACTTGGGAGGAGAGTATCCAGTATCGAGCCTTTGATAACTGTTGAGTGGGTTGTAGAATCCACAAAAATGAATTTTACCATAAGGGGGAAGGGTGATGGCTACAGTAACTGCTTCACTGCTATTGTCTTTAAATTCACTGATGAGGCAGGACTGATATGAACGTTTGACATAAATCGCAACACCGCCGCCGCGATGTGTTGTCCTGTTACATTTATACACATGATAGGTCGAAATATGAAGACTGACATGCCTGGGCATGCGTTTCTGTGATTATTCCGATGTCAATATCATGTGTTTGTAGAAAATGATTAAGTTCATTAATTCGGTTGTGCAGACCATTAGCGTTCCACACTGCGCATGAGATTGGTGTAAGTGGTCGGAGAAAATTTTCCATTAACAGGAGTTTCCGTTGTACTGTGTTGAATATTAGAAGATTTGAAAGTAGATTTTAGAAGATTAGAAATTTACACATTTGTGGAAGTCCAGTGTCTTTGATTAGTTCTACAAACATTTTAAGCTCATTAAGAACTTGCTTTGCCTCTAGGATGGATTCCGGAGCCAGTCCTGAGTTTAAGGCTTGTGCGAAAGATCTATTTGTTACCAATCTGTCAGCGTAGGTTTTAGTATTTGGTTCAGTCTTAGGTTTTGGGAATTTTTCACATCCGCGATAATTTGCGGTGTGTCCTACTTGAAGACAGTTGCCGCATTTCAGGGGGGTATCTTTGTCTTTGGTGCCCATATATGTGGGAGTCATCAACGCCCGATGCTGAATTAGAATACCAGCTGACGTCATCAGCATAGCTCAGCGCGAATCATTCCAGACAGCACGAGATAGCTTCCGACGTGGTCGAGAGCGGATGGTAGATGCGAGCAGACGGCTCGTATGCCTTCAAGAGTTTATGGAGTTTCGATTCTTCTTTTGATGTTTCGCCTTTAGCTGTGATGACTTCAGATGATCATATTTAAAACTAGCGATTCATGAGACTATCATACCTTTGTTTAGAAGCAGAAACGAGGTACTTGTGAGATTACCTGCCCGGTCAGGTTTAAAAATTTTGCATTATTCTCCACAAAGC
The DNA here is from genome assembly GCF_044657685.1 of Stegodyphus dumicola. NCBI lineage: Eukaryota > Metazoa > Arthropoda > Arachnida > Araneae > Eresidae > Stegodyphus > Stegodyphus dumicola. Next base: position 186,666,709 of record NC_140776.1, on the reverse strand, counting down.
TGACATAATTTATGTGATTTATAAGAAAAACTGATTCTGAGTTTGAAAAAAATTAAAATGCATTTTGTAATAAGATTTTGTTTTTAAATTTAACTTTTTAACCAACATGTCTGTAATCAATGTGGAGCTGATTTAATGCCGAAACGTCTCTGAACCTTCAATCATCATTATGCAAGCTGCAGTAAAAGTAAAGCCTATTTATAGAAGCAATATATTCTAACAACGTTTCTATTGCCACGTCATATGAATAATGAAATGTGTATCTTTAAATCTTTGAGCAATATTTATGTCACAGTTTGTAGATTTTCATAGACTTTAGTCATGTTCGCTTTTAGTGGTAATGAAAGTAATGTAAAACTGGGATCAAAATTATAAACAACCTAAAATTTCTCCAAATTTTTTCCATAATATCTAATATCATAATAATGCTAATTACCTGAATAGGAAAGGCATTCGCTGACGGCGGTAGATTGCACTGACGGCTTCAATTTTCGGACCAGTGGTTTATAGTATTAGTGTTTTTCCGTACTATTGGTTTAGATTTTTAGGAATCCAGTGCCTTTAGTTCTGGACTTTTTAAGTTCAGCCAAAATTTAGATACCTCCGAAATGATATTTTGTGCCATATACTTTCAGATTTCCCATGACTTCTTACATTTTTCAAGCTGCGTTAAAAGTAAACGTAATGATAAAATAAAAATATTCTGTAAGCACATGCATTATGAACTTATATTCATGTCCTTCCTTTTTAAAAAACTTTCTTGAAAGCATTGGAAGAGAAAGAAAAGCGGCATTGGTTTATTTTCTTTTCTAGTTTGCATTTACTCTAATGTGATTTGTGCTAAAATCTTGGCTAGTTAATGCTAAAATAACATATATGGTGTTGATGGTCTCTGATGGCTATTCTTGGGTCAGTAGGAATTTAGAGGCTTTAAGATTAATTTCTTCGAGTACTTTGAAAACGGACCGGTGTGAGTCAGCATCAATCCGCTCATTTTGTAGTTTATCTTTTTAAGAGCCCCATTATCTCTTTCCCCGTCTAGTTACTTAAATTTGCGGGAAATTCCTCGGCTTTGACAATACTGTCTGCGCCTAAGGATGGCACGTTTTTGCTAAAAGTATACACTATTTTAACTTATTTTGAAAACATTACTATTATAGTAAACACGTGCATTATTATCGATTCGCGAGAGTCTGTATATGTGTAGTTCGTGATTGGCTACGGTTCGATTGTAAAATATTCTTGTATTTGCACTGATATTTTCAAAGTCCAAACCCGCTTTGTCGAATAAATTCGCGAAGTCTGTAATCAGGTTTGCCAAGTAATAAAGATACACAACTTATTTTGGTAATAATTTTTGACAGTCGGAAAATCAAATTTCTATCCTGTTTTTCTACGGGGAAAGCAAAGTTTATAATTCTGGTCTTCCGGGTAACATAAAGCACAAATAATTGAATCTCGGAAAAAATTAAAACATGAATTTATACATATTTACATTTACCACCATATCGAATTATTTTGCTTTTTACTAGACTTTCTATCGTGGGATCATTATTTAGAAGTTCTTTGAAAGCACTACGTGGTAAATTACGCTTACTTTCAGAGGAATTATGACCTGAATTAGACATTTGATCGTATATTGAATTCATATCCAGAACTGAGTGAATCTGAGGATTTCGGACGTACCGCGGAACGTATGAAGCTGCTCGCAGAATTTTATTTCGTAAGACATTAATTTCCCGCCTCTTGTGGCCCATGCTGATACTGCGTAAAGGTGGGACAAATTAATGTTGCGCAGTTTGTGTTCTAACTTTAATACTTAACTTTGCTTTTCCTTCTATTAGATTGTAGGAAGCCATGAAAGCCCGCCTTGTCAGTGATAAAAAAGATACGTTCTTTGAAAGAAAGCTGTTTATTCATTATTGTGCCTGAATAGCTAGAGCCGTTTTTTAGGTTATTGAAATTGCGGCAAAGCACACCGGGGCTGTCAACCTAATGACAGGGACGCCCTCAGGTAGGACTTTCTACGGGAAGTTGGTTTGTATACACATTACACATAGGGAAACTACGAAAACGCTCATGCAGCCAGCCCGTTCACCTCGATTCGAAACCAAATCGGAACTACCAGTGTTCGGCGACTTTACCACTCGGTCGCTGGTGCGCTAAATATTTATAGGAGTCCTGCTGTAGAACTTGATGCTTTATCTATTTCAACTTCCATTTGTCCATCGTTTGAATTTTCTACACAAAACACCACAATATTTTGAATTATTCAGGATTAACTTATGTGAAAGTCGGAACTGCAAATTATTTAAACAGTTGTATTCAAACAATATTTGTCGTGACACCGTTTGGAATCTCGAATATTTACAGTAGAATCGCACAGTTAAATAAAAGTCTTAAAAGATCTGAATTGGTGGTACATAATTAAAGGTCGAGTCTCTAATTGTGATCAAAATTTAGGTTCATTCCAAACAAAATTCGCCTTTTTTTATGATTTATTTTTAAATATTTTTTCAAATTTTTCCAAAAAAATTGAATTATAATTTATAAAAATTTTACCGTCATTTTAAAGTAGATGTATTTCTAAGCGTACCTGAAAACAATTACAATTTTTTATTCAAAATTTCCGAAAATATACATGAATTTATACACTGCTGGCCACCGTAAATGCAACATCCTGAAGGAAGCATGCAAATAAAATGAAATTTACAACATGCATTAGCGGAAGTGAGATATGCAAATGATTAGAATTTCAGCGCAGACGCACATCACGCGCACATGTGGCGCTACTTTAAAACGCTATTTAAGGCTTGGAGTTTTCGACTATTTCAAGTTCGGCAATTGTGTTTTTCTTGTGGTTTTTTTCAAAAAAAAAAAAAAAAAAAACCGATCAATTACGCCTCATAGTAAACAGCGATCATCGTTTGATCAAGTATCCGGGTTCGACAGAGGTAGGATAATGGCCTACCAAGAGTATGGATTACCTTTCAAGGAAATCAATATTCGTGTTGAACGAAACCAAACAACTGTAATGCACAAATGTGACCGGTGGATGCAGGAGGGTACGACGGACCGACGTGCTCGATCGCATCCACCTCAGTGCACCACTTCACGTGATGACAGGAACATTGTGCGCATGGCAGTTACGGATCGCTCAGTCACATCACGAACCATAGCACAGCACATTTAGTCTGTAACGCATCACCCAGTGTCTGCGCGTACCATTCGACGCCGTTTACAGCAGAGTGGTCTGTCCGCAAAACGTCCATTGCTTCGTCTACCCTTGACGCGGAACAACAGACGTCTCCGCCGCCAATGGTGCCATGAAAGAAGGACGTGGACGGCAAAATGGAAGGATATTGTCTTTACTGACGAGTCACGCTTCTGTCTGCAACACCACGATGTTTGGATTCGAGTCTGGAGACACCGTGGAGAGAAGGTGCTGAATAGCTGCGTTATGCACCGCCACACTGGTTCTGCACCGAGTATTATGGGTATGGGGCGGTAGTGTATATCACTCGATCGCATCCACCTCACTGCCCCACTTCACGTGATGACAGGAACATTGTGCACATGGCAATCACGGATCGCTCAGTCACATCACGAACCATAGCACAGCACATTTAGTCTGTAACGCATCACCCAGTGTCTGCGCGTACCATTCGACGCCGTTTACAGCAGAGTGGTCTGTCCGCAAAACGTCCATTGCTTCGTCTACCCTTGACGCGGAACAACAGACGTCTCCGCCGCCAATGGTGCCATGAAAGAAGGACGTGGACGGCAAAATGGAAGGATATTGTCTTTACTGACGAGTCACGCTTCTGTCTGCAACACCACGATGTTTGGATTCGAGTCTGGAGACACCGTGGAGAGAAGGTACTGAATAGCTGCGTTATGCACTGCCACACTGGTTCTTCACCGGGTATTATGGGTATGGGGCGGTATTGGATATCACTCTCGCACTCGTCTAGTACGCATTGCCGGTACTTTAAACAGCCAGCGCTACTTCTCCGAGGTGTTGGAGCCAGTTGTCCTTCCTTACGTTCAGGGCTTTCACAGAGCCATATTTCAACAGCATAACATGCGAACACACGTGGCACGCATTGTCAAAGGGTGCTTCGTCAATCGCTAGATTGAATTGCTTCCCTGGCCGGCTCGCTCTCCGGATCTTTCGCCGATAGAAAACATGTGTTCCATGGCTGCTGAACGATTGACCCAGATTATATCTCAAGCTGCCACACCAGATCAACTTTGGCAACGTGTGGAAGCTGCTTGGTCTGCTGTACCCCAAGAATACATCCAAAGTCTCTTTGAATCAATGCCGAGGCGTGTGGCAACGCTGATCTCCAACAATGGTGGCTAATCTGGCTACTGATTTTGGAAGGAACCACACTTCACAGAAATCTACGCATTTAATCATTTGATACTTGGTCAACATGTTATCTACTAAATAAATTTTGTTGTGATATCTCTTGTCTTTTTTGGCGTTGCAATTTGGGTGGCCAGCAGTGTATATTGGAGGGTTTTGAAATTTGGTATGTTTGTTGAAAGCGATAATAACATCAAATGTGGATTAGGCACTTTGCTAAAATTACTTGAAAGGAGGAACGATGTCATCTTTTTCCCCCTCACGCACTGCCCACCAGCGGCCGAGCGGCAAAGTCGCTGAACACTGGTAGTTCGGTCCGAGGTTCGAATCCCGCGAACGGGCTGGCTGCATGGGCGTTTTCGTGGTTTTCCCCATGTGTAACGTGTATACGAGCCAGTTTCCCTTAGAAAGTCCTCCACGAAAGGCATCCCTCCTCTTAGGCAGATAGCCCTCGTGTGCTTTGCCATAATTAAATACACACACACCCCCTCACGCACAATGGAAGGAAAGGAAAATGGGTTGCCATATCTCAAGAAGTTCGCCAAATGCATTATTCTTGGCGCAAACTGAAAAAAAAATTTGCCAATGTAACTTAAATTTCTCTGTAAATTTCACACCAAATTTTAATATTTAAGCATAATTTGAATCGTAGAATCAAAATATTGAAAAACGTGATATATTACTTCGTAAAATGTGTGATTTTGTGTTAAACTACCTATGTTAGATCAATGGTATATATAAATCTAATATATATTCCAAGTCGAGCTTTCGAGACATAAAAGACGCAATTTGAATTTCATCAATCGGCCCAGTAGAACGAGAGATATAGAATTGCCCGCCCTTTTTACTTATTTGTACAAAGTAAAAAGGAAGTATTGTAATCGCGAAAAGTTTCAGGCAGCATATTTCAACAAAAATATCCATTTTGACCTCTTTCGAAAGCAGTTTAACAATGTTTTTGTGTGATATCTATACGTAAGGACAGAATAAAAAAACCTTTTCCTCCAAAAAAATTATAAAACTGCTTTAAAATGAGTTCTGAAGAGAATTTTTCGTGGCGTCTGTACGTACGTATCTCGCATAACTCAAAAACGAGTAGCCTCAGAACTTTGAAATTTTGTATATAGGAATACTATAGCATGTAGATGTGCACCTCGTATTTTGCTTGCAATCGTCCACGCCAAACGTATATAAATATATCTAGTCTGTAACCCGGCTCACTAATCTCAGTTTCTTTACTCTTATATGTTTCTAAAATGTACATTTTTTGCTATAAAATGATTGAATTATGTTGTTCTTATCTTCCGGTTAAGGATTTTATGCCTTTAGTAAATCTGTATGCAATAGTTTTAGAATTATCAACAATTTAAAAGTTGTTTAAGTGCCGCTAAGCCTAATAATTTTTTATGGCAACCATTGCTTGTTTGCATTTGAAACAGCAGAGTAGTGGATTTGTTGCCAATCTAGAGAAACGAAGCTTCGCAACAACAAAGGTAACGCCTTCATTTATTATTGCGAATTAAATCATGCTTAATCCTTTCTGGAATTTTGAGGAAATAAGTGTTTAAGATTTACTTCATTTTTAATAATTAGTAATTCAATTTTTAATAATTAGTAATTTTTAATACAGATATTTTGAATTTTTATCTATTTTTGCCTTGTCGCGAAGTGAGAATTGAATTAATTAAATGAGAAATACTCAATCCTCTGAGAAAAACTGTTGCTTTTTTGTTTTGTTTGCTTAATTTCTTTTATACATCGTTCTAGCTTTGTTATAGTATTTGAATAGACCCTGTGAACCTAGTAGAAGTAGATTGAATTAAATCCAATAAGTTTAAACGAAATGCAAGAAAAATGCGTATAATTTAATATTCCGTACAAGGAAGTCATGTGGTGTACACATCAGATTTTTTTTACGTAGTGTACATCTTGTATAGTGTTCAGGCTTTCAGCCTTATGAGCTCTTACCTGTAATTGGAGAACCCGCTTGGCATACCGTGATAGTTAAAAGAAATGTGCGCACTGAAATCAGCGAAGGCTTTCCGTTGATCGAGCTGGAAAAAGATTTAGTTTTGAAAAGCAGAAATTAAAATTATTGTTTTCTGGCACAGTCAAGTGGCATAAAATAGTATGAAACACATAAAAAATCAATCAAATTAGAGTTTTAACTCTCAGAGCAAGGAGGGAAAAAATACATAATACATAAAAAATACATAAGTCATGAAAATACTAATCATTAACTTCAAGCTGATACTAATAACTAACTAAATAAACAGCAGGAAGAACATAAAATGCTAAGAAAATAAACACTATACTATCTGGACCACCCTAAGCATAGACTAAATGGGCTTATAAAGCCAAACGTTATGAGGATAAGTTTTAAAAGTTGACATGATAGTGTATTTTACGTAACAGTATAATTATTTTAGCAAACCATTTACTTTTTTCTTCCTGGATCAGTGAGGATATATTTTCTTAAAGAATCCTTTTTACAAGAATTGTGTATCCAACAGTTGTGCAACTTGCATAATCCGTTTAAAGTAATAGCGTTACTCATACTTAATTATTAACTAAATTTTATGTAAGCAAGTAATATTAGTTCTACAAATATCAGAAACAATGTCCCTACCAACACATGTAGCCCGATGTAGAGTTCACAACGCCTCACGGGAAACGAATTTTTGGCACCCTATTATACAACTTGTAAAAAAAAAACACCTAAGTTAAAAGAAGGTTGCTTAAAACGTCTTTTGTCCTTTTTATTGCTTTGTAAACTTAGAAATCCTGAGAGGGCATTTAATATTTTTTTCATTATTATAATCAAATTTTCGTTGTTGCCATCAAAACTATATTAAAAAAATTAATAGTCCTTCAGGACAAATTACCCCTTTGGACTTAAAATGGAATATTTAGGTACATATATGTGCACACATATTGTTGCGAATTTTGTGTACGTTTTAAAAATTTTGGTGAAATTACATGTGAAGTTGTAGCATGAAGTTATAATTTACATTAATGATAATTTCATAAAGGATCATGAAAATCTTGTGCAAGTTAGACTATCAAATACTTCGGAAATATAGTTTCTCAAATTTCAAATAATTTCAAATTTCTTCAGAAATACATCTGACATGGCAATATGTTTCGATTCGATGATGCATAGATTTTTAAAATTATATTTTCAATTTGAGTTTATGCTTAGTGTTTACGTTCCTGTGTTAGAATGACGCCAAAATGGATGATGTAGTTTCGATTTTAAATATCCTTAATAAATTCAACCACTCTCGGTCTGTTTAAACCAAGCTGAATACATTTAGTAATAATTCAGCAATACAGATAGTAGTTCGGTCTGAGGTTCGAATCCCGCGAATGGGCTGGCTGCAAGGGTGTTTTCGTGGTTTTCCCCATGTGTAACGTGTATACGAGCCAGTTTCCCTTAGAACGTCCTCCACGAAGGCATCCCTCCCTTTAGGCAGATAGTCCTAGTGTGCTTTGCCATAATTAAATACATCACATCACAGCAATACAGATAAGCTTTAAAATAAGAATTACAACAGTTACAGGTCAGCTACGCATTTAACGACCGAATTCTATGAACGATAAATCTCAAAAGTGTGTTGCCAAGGCAGGTCAACGAAAAGCAGAAATTAATTCGATAGGCATGGAAGTAAACATACTCCCACCCTATCAGGTTTAGTCCTGATACACAGGCAAAGGTGAAAGTTTATTAATTGGTCTTTTGAAGACACCAATTTTAGGTTTCACTGTAGCTACGCGAACTAATCCGTCCTTGCCCGGATGGACATCGATGATCCGTCCTATAGGCCAAGCTAAAGGTGGAGATCCATCATCAATAACAAAAACTACCGTGTCGACCTTCAAGTTGGGTTTGGTGTGCTGCCACTTGGATCTTTGCTGAAGAGAAGTCAAGTATTCCCTTTTCCAGCGATTCCAAAATCCCCATCGTAGATTCTGTACAAGTTCCCATTTAGAACTCCTTGTGCGAACAGACTGATGTGTCCCTGGAAAGGAAGTCAAAGTATCACCTGTAAGAAAATGAGAAGAGGTTAAAACATTAATAGAGTCAATATCAGAATCGTTCATGTAAGTAAGTGGACGTGAATTCAAAATAGCCTCGATCTGGTAAGTAGCGTTGACAACTCTTCGTAAGTCAAGAGAGTCTCTTTCAATACTCTTCTCAGATGAAATTTCGCTGAGAGAGTGCCGGCTTCCCATATTCCTCCGAAGTGGGGTGAAGCAGGTGGTATGAAATGTCATTCAATAGATGACTTAGTTCTCGGGACACTGATTCCGTTGCATAGAAGGAAGACCAAATCTAATTTAGTTCTTGTAGTTTTCGGCATGCTCCCACAAAATTGGTACCGTTATCACTGTAAATGTACCTTGGTGCACCGCTACGTGAAATGAAATGTCTAAGTGCAGCGATAAACGAGTCTGCCGTGAGGTCACTGACTGCCTCTATATGCACAGCTTTAGTCGACAAGCAAACAAACAGAGCTATATAACCTTTCCTTGTTTTAGAACCACGACCCTTATTAAATTTAATGGTAATAGGACCAGCGTAATCCACACCAGATGCAAAAAACGGTCGTTCCAAGGGCACATGATGTTCAGGTAAGTCACCCATCAATTGCGGAGTTGAAGCAGCTCTAAATCGATGACATATTAAGCAATGGGTGACACAACTGCGTATCAGTCTCTTCCCTCCAATTATCCAGTAAGATTGCATAATGAGGTGGGATAATAAAGAAAGACCAGCATGAAGGTAAGTAATATTAAGTTCTTTCACTAGTAATTCACTAAATTTATGTTGAGAAGGAAGTATGACAGAATGTTTGATGTTAATTGCTAAAGATGAATTTCGAAGACATCCTCCCACCCGTAAGAGACCATCTTTATCTACACGAATGGATACAGAGAACGTAGTTGGCTCTTCTTGGGTAAAGGTTTCTCTTCCTTAATACATTGCAAATCATCTTCGAAATAATAATTCTGAATTCAGTGAATAATGAACTTTTCTGCTACTCGAATCTCTAGAAATGTTAGCGGCATAAGAAAACTGGAGTTAATACCACTACGTGAAATGTTCTGAGTAACAAGATGCTTCTTACAATTAGTAATAAATCTTTGGCAATAACCCAGAATACGAACAATTTTACAACGACAAGAATAATGCTCGAACAAATTATCTAATAAATCATTCAATTCAAGTATATGAGAAATAAAAATAAGATCAGATCTTTGTTCGGCCTTTACTTCAGTATCATCTTCAAATCTTAATTCATATTTAGGCCATTTTTCCTCTTCCTGACGCAACCATGGCGGACCATTCCACCGCAAAGTACAATTTTGTAGGAGTTGAGGTTCAATACCACGAGAAACATCGTCTACAGGATTTTCTTTAGAGAGAACATGATTCCAGTGTTTAATAAGTATCACTTCTATGATTTGAGATGTTTTGTTTGCAACAAAAGTTTTCCACTTACGTGGATGAGCGGATAGCCAAGACAGAACTACCTTTGAATCCGTCCACGCATAGATTTCAAAATTAAACTTCTTTAAAATGTTCAAAAGAGATCGCATTAATATGGTCAACAAATATGCAGCACAAAGTTCTAATCGAGGAGTGGATACTTGCTTTATAGGCGCAAATTTAGTCTTTGATACCAAAAGATTAACCTTAAACGTACCATTGCATTTTTGGCGACAGCAAACGGCTGCTGCATAGGCCTGCGAAGACGCATCACAGAATCCATATAGTTGAATAATACTGTCCGTTGTAAGCATGACATTTCTCGGAATTTCACAATTATTGATTTGACTGAATGTCTTTTGAAATTTAAACCAATCATCTGAGATATTATGGCGAGCAACTGAATCCCAGTCGCCTTTAACTAACCATAGCTTTTGATAGAATATTTTAATCAATATAGTGCAAGTAGATAGGAGACCTAAAGGATCATAAATGCGAGCAGATTCTGCCAATATGTGCCTCTTTTTTATAGGTGCGTCGAGTTGCAGTGCAGCTTTAAAACTGAAGGTATCAGTAGTTGAATTACAAAAAGTCCTAAGACTTTCGAACTCGAATTAGGAGATATTTCGAAATCAGAATTCAGTGAATAATGTTCCTTAAATTCAGTTAAGAATTCTACAGAATTTGAATTCCATTTCCTCAAATCAAAACCACGTGCATGTAAAATTGCAAATACTTTCTTGCAGACGGATACTGCATCATCAACTGTATTTGCACCCGGCAATTAGTCGTCATATACATATCCTCTTGTAATATACGAGATACACTTGATTCCTCTTTTGAATCTAAAGCTACCTGCTTCAGACATCGGGGTGCTAAAAATGAAGCAGAGGAAAGACCATGTGTAACCGTTTTCAACTTGTCCGTGCGTATTTCATGACTGAAATTGTATCACCAAAGTATCAATTGATAATTCTGATCTTCAGGGGCCACCATCACCTGACGATGCATCTTCTCCACATCGGCTGTGAAAACAACTTTAGGAAATTGGAAACTAATCAAAATCTCAAAAATATCTCTTTGTAATTTCGAACATAACCCTAAAAGAGAATTCAATGACATACAGTTTTCAGATTTACAGGACGCATCAAAAACTACTCTCAATTTTGTCGTTGTGCTAGAAGGTTTAATGACCGCATGATGAGGAAGATAAAACTTTTTCTGTATCCGTTCTGTTAGATAAATCATCATTAATCACAGTCATATGCTCTAACTGTTCATATTCATGTATAAAATCTTTATACTGTTTTTCAAATTCCGAATTATCTTTGAATTTTCGTTCCATGGAACGCAACCTAGATATTGCTGCCGGTTTTGAATCACCCAACTTCAAACGCGATTTATAAAATGGAAGTTTTACAACAAATCGCCCATCTGAATTAACAGAATGAGTGTTTTGAAAATGTGATTCTCAAAATTCTTCCTCGGGTGTCAGAAATTCCTTTTTTCTAACATCGACAATAACCTCCATTTCCCAGAAACGCTTAAGTTCGTAATCAATATTTATATTATTTTCTAGCTTTATGAAGTGTGAATTTGCTGTTTTGAGGCCTTCCATATTATTTTCGACCTTTCCAGCAGTCACCCAACCGAAAATTGTATTTTGACCTACCGGCTCATTTTTCGAACCATATATTTGGCCACGTCTTAAAACGGAGAAAAAATAATCAGCTCCTAAAATCAAATCAATTTCTTTGGGTTGAGAAAAATTCGGATCCGCTAACGGAATAGATTTAATGTATTCTATATGCTTTACATTAATGACTTGTTCCGGCAATGGCAAAGTTAACCTATCCAAAATGTATGCGTTAACATCAATTATTTCATTATTTAACCTTGATTTAATCTTTAAACCACTAATAGAGCCACGAGTCTTGGAAGCTGGCACTTCGCCAATTCCACGCAAAAGTAACCTTTGATTCGTTCTATTTAACCCTAATCTTCGAACATCTCGTTCAGAAATAAACGAACTTTCACTTCTTGAATCCAGTAATAATTTAATTTCGATAGTTTCGCCGCTGGACGAAAATGCGAGTGCTAGAACCGTAGGCAAAATCGCCGAGTTGCAATTATGAATCGTATTACTGACAACTACCTGACCTTGACCCCCGCATGATTCATTCGAAATTCTCTCTAGAGTGCTTTCGCTTTCATTAGGCGCTGTTAAAAGCCGTACGTTGTTGCTTTAATATCTTCATGCGACAAACTATTATGCGTTTTTGAATTACACAAATTACACTTTAACTGTGAATTACAGTTTTTGATTAGATGTGAATTTAAACATAAAAAACACAATCCTTGTTTTCTTACAAAGGTCTTTCTAGCAGTAACATCCAAATTCTTAAATTTAACACAGTTATATGAAGCATGAAGCCCATTACATTTTGAACATTTAGTATTACTAAATTTAGAATTCTGTAACGTTTTAGAACTAACATTACTATTTTTATGAACAACTTTAGCTTCTGCTTCCCTATTTATGATAATTTCGAGAGAAGAACATCTTAAATTTAAAAATTCAAAAAACGATGATTAAAAAAAATTTAAAAATTCAAAAAATGATTCTAGGAAAATCATCTTCCGCTGTTTTCAGTGCCCATAACTTTCGAGTTTCTGAATCTACCTTTTGAAGCAACATAAATATTAACCATGGATCCCTAGAAGTTGCTTTTTCACCAAGAGCTTTTAAACCTCTGATAACTTCATCGGAAGTATCAGCTAATTGCCGTAAATTAACATTATCAACCTGTGAAATACATTTTTGATCCAGAAATGTCTTAATTAACGATTGTACGATTCCTTTCTTTTTATCGTACCTAGCGAGCAATTTTGCCTATGCTTCTTCATAAGAATTATTTGATAACGGAATATGTTTAATTATAGAAGCCGGTTCATCAGCAAGTGTTCCGATTAAATACATAAATTTCTGTATATTCGATAAAGAAGTATTATGCACTGTTGCAACAAATAAATCTAAAAGTCATCCAATCATTAATGTTACCCGAAAAAATAGGAATATTCAACTTTGGTAACTTAAAGTTACTAATATTAGAATTTTCTGAAACATTTGGCATGTTAGCCACATTCAATAAATCTAACAAATTTTGATACTGAAGTTGCAAGCTAAAATACTTCGATTCAAAATCTTCAATTTCTGACTGTTCTTCTGGTAATTTATCAAAATCTGAATAAATCCCTTCCAAGCGCTCCAGATGCAAAATTACTTCATTTTTGCTTAAATCGGAAGTAATACTATTCTGAAACCTTGTGAAGGCCGCTTTTGCCCTACCACGCAATCTAATTACAGTATAATCCATAATAAGTAATCGAAGTATCAGAGTTCAAAATGAAAATCAATACAAAATATATATAACTTCAAGAACCAAACTCAGATGTAAATCGAAATAAAAAGCACTTATCTGTACTTGAACTGCTGACGAATTCCCAATCTCGTCGGTGCCTCCAAAAATTGTTTACGTTCCTGTGTTAGAATGGCGCCGAAATGGATGATGCAGTTTCGATTTTAAATATCCTTAATAAATTCGACCACTCTCGGTCTATTTAAACCAAACTGAATACATTTAATAATAAAACATTCACACGTAAACATTTAGTAATAATTCAGCAATAAAAATAAAATAAGAATTAAATTAAAATAAGAATTACAACCGTTACAGGTCAGCTACGCTTTTAGCGACCGAATTCTACGAACGACAAATCTCAAAAGCGTGTTGCCAACGCAGGGCAACGAAACGGTGGAAACTAATTCGATAGGCGTAGGAGTAAACACTATTTCTATGTCATCCAACAGCAATAGCGGCTAGCTGCCTGGTGCGGCATAGAGCACTCTAAATATGCGGCGAGACGAAAGTCCTCTCCGGAAGTTTTTGGTAGTGGAAGAGAGGTGGGGGGCACCCGGATCCCTTCGAAAGGGGTGCTCCTTTAAAACTTTGGCCAGAACTGAAGAAAGTTATACTGCCAACTGTATGGAACGCAACGGTTGTTTGCAAATTAGGTTGCCATGCAGTTTACGCTATCTCGGGTTAACAAGATGAATGTGATTTTCGAGTTGAGGGTGCAACATAGTAGCCACGATCTTCTAGACTAATCGTCTGTTAGGACTTAGCATTCCGTAGTAGAAAAAGCACTAACCCTATATTCCAGTGATCGGAAATTAGGAGCCCGTCGAAGCAAACTTACGCGGTCATTGAATACATTTTGGGTTCCGTTAATCATTTATGATGTTAATTATTACGGCATGCATTTAGAGAAACTTTAAGACTTTACTGGTTACAAGTCCAATTTTTCATTATTTTGATAATCATAAAAATGAACATGAGTAACTTCTCTGAAAATCTACAATATCGGATATAAATCATATTCAAAGGTTTGAAGTTACAGATTGGATTGTTTATATAAATTTGTATTGCAATCGGTGCTCGCATACTTTAATTTTTAAATTATGCTTTTATTGCAGCTTGAATAATGAAGACTCAAGTCTCAAAATTTAAGAGAAAAAGACTAGTAATTAAATGCATATCAACTTTTTTCCACAGGCAGGATCAATTTTGCTACCTAGTTCAGTCACGTAAATTGTACGAGACTTGTAGAGATTAATATAAAAATATTATAACAGGAAATCTCACAATACTTTCTTTCATTTTCTAAACAAATGTATGATACTCTCTTTCATTGCTACCGATGAATATTAGCGATTCATAGGTTTTTAAGAAAATCTGCGATCATTAAAAAATGAATGCAGTCTGTGAGATTATACCGATTAATAAAATAATTATATCCAACTTGTTATTTACTAGTTTTTTTGCATACTATTGCGGTATATGTATTTTAAAATTACAATGATTCATGCTATGAAGGCATTTGAAACTCTGTTTCTTTCTTTAATAAAACTGCTTGCTTATTTTAAGCTGAGTGGTGGCTTTAGAATAAATTGTATATCTGTTTTTTTTTTTTTACTTTTCGGTTTTGTGTTTAAATTATGACTACTCTTTCCTGTTTACCACAAAAGCAGTTTGAAATTATCCCGTTACCGCCCAGTGATCTACTTACGGATCAGCTAATTTTAGACAGCCCACTGAGAATAATATCTTTTAATCACTTATTGTCATTGTCTGATTTACTTACACATGTGGCCACACCCCCAAAGGCGGTGTTTTGAAACATTCTTTTTCAGATCAGTTCAGCGGCGCACCAGCGGCCGAGCGGTAAAGTTGCTGAACACTGGTAGTTCGGTCCGAGGTTCGAATCCCGTGAACGGGCTGGCTGCATGGGTGTTTTCGTGGTTTTCCCCATGTGTAACGTGTATACGAGCCAGTTTCCCTTAGAAAGTCCTCCACGAAGGCATTCCTCCCCTTAGGCAGATAGCCCTAGTGTGCTTTGCCATAATTAAATACACCAACACCAGATCAGTTCAGCAAATAACGTCTGAAGTTAGTCAAGTGATGCTTCATAGAGCAGATTTCGGTTTTGTATCCAACGGGAAAAAAAAAAAAAAAACTTTAAAGTAAGTTATGCTTTTCTTTTGTGTTCTACATTTTCAGCACCTCTACGTTATTTAAATTGGGAAAATAACTATTCTTATAACTACATTTTTACCTTAAACTTGCTGATTTATAAATAGATCGATGGATGTTAACGGTAACTAACACTATTTTTTCCCCTTTTCAATTTTTCCATAAATTCCAGACGGAAAGGGTTTCACACTGCCGAAGAAGCATCAGAATATATGTTTTCTAAGGAGATTGAGATAATTGCTCTGCCGTCTGATGTGGATGAGTTAACTGACGAAGTGTGCTTTGATGATGGTGAAATGATTACTCCATCGGTGAAAGATTTGTCAGGTAATGAAGAAATCTGTTTACCCGAGGAATAAATAGAGGCAAACAAACAATGTGAATCAAGAAACATAAATGATTTTGGACCTAATATTACGGATCATCTTCCATCTACATCTAGCGCCAGTAATGCATATAAAAATAAAGAGCAAGTTAGGTTGAAATTATCAAAAAAAGTGCTTGAAAAAATTAAAAATGGAGCCGAAAGCAATTTGAACGAAAAAATAACGCTATTTATGCTTTTAACGAAGAAGGTAATTCTCTGATGAACATCTAGAGAGCATTTCGAATCTTTCAGAAAATAGAAATCTACTTTAAATTTTTTCAGAACTCTTACTTCCCTAATTTTACGAATTTATAATAAATGAAACAAAAAGATATCCGATAGAGTGGAACAATAGGCCGGAGTTCGAGTTACAAATGATGAGATGAATGGTTTATTGGGTTTTTGATTTTCACCGGCCTTACTTTATGTAGTTAACGTGAATACCGGTCAAAAAATAAGATCTTATGGTACCGATAGTAAAAAATGAAATGTCTCGAAGTAAATATTTATAAATTAAATCTGTAATCTATTTTCCCAACTATAATTATGCAGCAATGCAAAAATCAGACGGGACATTCAAAGTAACAAAATTAATCACAGTTTTCTAAAATTTGGAATTTTCGAAAAATTTCTGTCTGTTGATGAAATGATGATTGGATAGCACGGTGATCATCTTTTTAAACAAAACTGGTAAAATTTAAACCAGACAAACTTTAACATTTAACAAAAGGAATTTAATTAAACACAAACACTAAATAAAGAAAGTTACATGACAAAACTAACAAGAAGTAACACAAAGAAATATTACTCAAATGAAAATAAAAAGTACATGTTCATTGTCCTCTGCCGAAACTCGAACTAACTAGTTCAGACGTAGGTGTTTTTGAATAGCGTCCGATAAGGTGGCGCTGCAGCACATGAGGCTGTTTGCTAGCGTTCGTTACACTAATAAATTTTTATATTACTTCAAATTGACTCATCAAGGATTAATAATTTAAAACATTTAAATTTCGTACAAATATGTTCTAACAAGGCGCTTCGTTCCACGCCACTTCTTGAGCGCCAATCATTTCAAAAATAAATATAAATACTAAATTAAACTATAATAAATATAATACAATATTAATACTACGACTAATAATAATAACAATATATACATATAAAGAGAGAGATAAAGAGATAGAGGTAGATAAATATATAACTAATTAGACGAAAATACACAAATGAAAATGTAGGCGTTAATCTAGAACAAATGTAAAAGCAATTACAATTAAAGTACAATTACCATGCACATGGATAATGAATATTTTAAATTTTAAGATTAAAATTCCGAATATCTAGCACTCAGCTAAAAGTTTAACTGCCTCAAGCAATAAGAAAATATTAGATTTTTAAAATCTCTTACCCGGTTTGGAAAACTGAACGAGTAAGAAACTCGGAGTTCTTTTTAAGGGATGTATCCCAGGTAAAACTAGGCCTAGTAAAAATGTCGCAAAATGGTCGCACACTTTGGATGAGGTGGTGGAAGCTTTTATATCCCTCATTTCCTGTAATGATAACTTCGTTCCTAAACTTAACAAGACATATTTTTTTTTAAATTTACCAGAACAGCTATTTTATTCTGGAACACGACAAACAACATTCTGTAGATACGAAAAGCTAAATTTAATTCACGGGTTTTCACATTTTAAAAATGCATATGAGATTTTGCCTGATTTCATAAAATCGGTATTTACCTTTCGAATAAGAGCTCTATGCAAGCCCGTGGCCGTCATTCGCCGAGTAAAATAATGCGTAAACATAACAGAGATTTTGAGGGCCCGAGAAGTAATTCCTTCAGATAAAGGCTAGAAAAAGAGCTTTTAGTATGGGGAGATGTAAATTAGATATGTTAAGTTTTTCGATTGGATGTAGTAGTTACGAAATAAAAGTTTCAAAGAGTGTGATCCCCTCTCTTGTGGAGACATAAAATAAAGTTAAATATTTGCTATAGGTCTTTTATAACGTTTCATTCGGTAAAAGTAATTAACACATTTTTGGAAGAAAACACACCACTTAACGCAAAACTCCTTTGTAACTAACGAACAAAATATTTTCAACGTTATGTAAACCTGCGAAATTATTTATCATTACTCAAATTAGGCAGAACTTTTCTTCCTATATTTATATAGGCCACTACCTTTCCAAGCCTCTTAATTTATCGCAGTTTCTCAAATAATATTATCAGAAAGTTTGAATTAATGTCTCTAATCATAGAGCAAAAACAAATAAAAAAGGTCTGTCTGTATATAATAGTGTATAAGCAAAAGATTCACACAAGAACATTTCTTGGATAAATACATTTTGAAAAAATAAAACGTTAAATGTAAGAGCATTGCAAAGTTTCGGAGTATTTTGTCAACTATTCCTATGCTATACGCACAAACCAGAAAGATTTATAACCTAAAATTCATACTAACATTGCAATTTTTAATCTGACATAATAACTCATAGAGACAACATTACAACCTCATTGATAACAAATAAAAAACAATTTCAGATTTCAAATTATCAAAGGGGAGTTAACTTCTAATTGCTTTAAAACCATAAAAATTCTTTTAACAAGTCTTCACTTTCATGCTTCCTGTCATTAATTTACATATACTATTTCTGCCCTTCGTCGGTAACAAAATTTCGAGCTGTCGTAGCACTTCAGTTTCTAATCACCTTTGGCTTGAAAAGTGAGTCACATTTTATACACCACTGTTTTATAATTAGCTACAAATTGGCTTTTCGAGAAACCTTTATCGAACATAAAATAATCAATAACAAACTTTCGCGTAAAAATATTTCATATTAATCTTTCGTCCTAACGTAAAAACCGGTGGAAATACAAGTCTTTTCAACTTTAAAGAACTTTGAAGAAAATTTAAAAAGAAAAGGAAAAAAGGGGAAATATTTTAATACAGTTTAATACAGTTATTATTTCAAGTTAACATTTAAAGCTATCTTTTAAAATATCAGAGACCTGTCTATAAAATTACCGATATTTTTTAAAAGGATAAACACGCAATTTCTTTTTCAAAATAATTCCACATTCAATATATACTATAAACAGTTTAACATTTTTCCGCATGATCTTAAATCGCAGGCGTATGAAAGGAGAAAAATCCACACTGGTAGCCACTAATCATAAGTCATTCAACTGTATCTAGAAAAGTTGAAAGTTTAGTTCTAAGCACCGCAGAAGTCATGTATTGAAGACCCAAGTCGCTTGAAATTGCGTTAATAGCAGTCTTTTATTTAAAATGATTAGAGTTTAAGTGATTAATGCTTTTAGTTTAGGTTTCGAACGATTCGAATGGCTAACGAAACTCAGTTGTTCGACTTTTCGAATCTTGAATCTTTCCCAATATTCGAGCATTCAGTTAACTGTTTATCAATAAATAATCATTCGCTTCATTGACTACACCTATAACATCTTTTATTATAGGATGTAATGTACTCGTAGAGCATTCCTTGCAAGTCTATCTGGCTGCTTTCGCGTAAGATGGTATCAGTTTGCTCATTGTTGAGTCAGATATCCTTACATAGATCGAATACAAAATATTTCCGCGCTTAACTTCACTCCACACATCAAACCGGAGTTTAAGACTAAAAATTGCAAACACACAAAAACTTAGATGATACAAAAATCATTCATATATCACTCTTTTTGTTAAACTAATAAAACTAGTCTCTGCCGTTTACTATTCAACAAATCCTAGTATATTATTTTAGATATCGCAGCTACACATGTATTTAAAGGCTTTGTAACTGATGTCTAAGAGGACTGTGTTTCTTCTGTTAACTACGATTCCGACTAATCGTTTGGAGTTTTCTTTCCAGTTCCAGTGCAGGAGCTCAGTTTCCCTTCAAAATTGCCTACAGTCAGATAAGTTATGTTTTGTTTTTGTTTTTTTTCTTTATGAATGCGTAGAAAATTAAAAATATATATCCTAGTAGCGTGTCACTAGCAATCAATTGATTGTAATTTGAAATATTCCACAAACACGTGAACTCTACTGACCAGCAGAATAATTTTATTAACTGTTTTTCCCTATCTTAATAACATGTGGTAAATGTGTTCCTCTCGATTAGGAATTTATTCACTGTCCATAACTTAATTTTTTCTTAATAGAAATTGAATTATAAGTAGAAAAATGATTGATTAATAATTAGAAAATTGAACTTATAAGTTGAACAAAAATGAAAAAATTGTGAAAGAAATTATTAATTAAGAATAATAGCCATGAACTTTAATAAATTTGCTTTTTAATGGTTAATCTGTATTACGTCTTCTTGGGTATTGTTATTGTCATTTAACTCATCTTTTCCCAGGCGCGGTCTCGGAAATTAGAAGACAACGCAATTTCATAATTACGATCACAAATGTTAATTGGCTAGAAACTTATTTTTATGCTTACTTTATGTTTTGTTTCTGCTGAATGCCTGATTATCCATACATATCTTAAAAACCACTTATTTTCTTTGGGTAATATTCGTCCTGGATTAATTTAATTTGATATTTAATTTTTCTTCGGTCTTACCCGTTAATATTGTTGGACCTAAAATCCGACAATATTACAGATACAATTTGCCATTTTGAAAACATGATCTTAACGGTGATTTTAGGAGCAATGATGCGTACACTGGTAGGCGATCGTATCATTGACACTTCTCGAATGTTCCAACAGTTAATTATTTCAGCAAGCTTCAGTGAAAGAAATTCGTCAGATTTTTGTATTTCTTCTTACTTAAAGGATCATATCAATTCTGCCATTTGATGTGACTGCGCACCTGCATAAAATAATCAATAAAATAGCATTGTCGTGTAATTCTGCGATACGCTAAGGAATTTCAGATCTATGAGAGGCATAAAAGCCATTGGATCAAGTTTTAAATACGGTACTTGCAGAAGCCAGGTATGAATAGGAAATTCGGAATTTAGCCAAAGAGAATTACGACTAGAAAAATTTTTACACATCAAGCAATGACTAATCGTAAAACAGATTTTGCATATTCTCAGGAAAATAATTTGACATGTTGAATTTATAGAACTGAAATACGCAAAGAATGTAATACTGTAGAGTTGGTGTGTTATTTATGGTAATATACAGTGTAGAGTCTACGTAGCAGAAGAGGTAACGAATACTCGCTATGTCTTTGAAGAAGAGATATTCCAGAAGAAGGCTTAAATAACCTTTTTTACTTGAGCTACAATAAAAAGATGCACACAATTGGTGCTCACAAATCACCACCACTTGTGGCTAACTTAAAGTTAGCAGAAAATAAAAATGCAACAAATCGCTAACAAATTTATATGATTAACGCCTGTCTTCTCAGCTTAACTAAACGTTAAATCGACTGCGTACAAAAAACGCCCAGCCTAGAAATATGAGTATAAACTGATAAGGTGCCTAACACTGCTTAGCGAGCTGATTTCAAACACGCTGCATAAACTCGGAACTAACTCCGCTATTACTCTTTTTCGAACTCTTGAAACGCAGCTTTAATGCAGCTCCTGAAACACGTTTAGCTTAACATTTTATGTCATTTAAAATTTAAATCTGGTAGGAAACTGAAATCAGAAGGGAAAGGTAAGTAAAATTAAAAATAATTGTTTAAAATATAATAAAGTCCTTTTATTAACCGTCCCACATAGTCTAAGCCAATGAGATTCGTAAACCTAATTAGACTGAGGTACACGTGAGTAACATGTGCCTACAAAAGTATTGATAACATTACTTAAAAAAACAGCAATCGTAATTGAGATAGATTTACACAATTAATAATGAAATTAAATAAGCATATGTTAATATAGTTAGACACATTATAATGGCTTAAGAAAGAGCACAATCCCAACATAGATACGGATACCGAAGTTTACTTATCAAGGTGAACACAAGACTGAAGTGTAACACAGACTACCGAAGAAAACCTTATGACTTATGACTTACTTTTTTCTGGTCATTAACTACTAAAGAGTTTTCGCCAGTAGACCGCATTAAAACTAAAAACCAGTCTCTCCCCATGAGCCCGTAAGGTTGCTGTACAGGTTTACTGTCTTTCGCCAATTGGCGGTTTTCTCTAGAATTTTTCAGTTTGTATCGCCGATTTTGCGCTGACGCTACAAAATTATTAAATTGCTCTAACCAAATCATGTTGTACTAGGAAAATATCCTCCACTTTGGCATGGCTGCTTTTGGTCTATAACATAATACATTACATAGTTTTTTAGATATAGAATATTCTTAAGATTGTTTCTTCATGACGAGATAACATCCCTCTTGCAGACAACCGTAGTGTCATTTGTTATATTCGAAACATGCAACATAAAAGAGATGAAACATTTCGTTATATTTTCCTTTAAGAGTTTGAGAGCACACTTGGAATCGTTAGATATCTGGCATTAGAATCGTTAGGGAATCGGTCGAACTGCCGCAAAGCAGAGTACTTGGGTTCTATGTACTTTCTGCAGAATCTAAAGGAATTCCCTCTACTGTAACCAACCGCTGGTCAGCTTGGTGGGACATCTGAATGCTAGTAACTAAAGCGAGAGCTTTGCCGGATAGTTGGCATTTCATAAAATGCACCTTTGATAACTCTTCTTGATAAGAGTATGCGCGATAACATTAATTCATACCTGAAGCTCCGCTACGTTAATTTACTTAACTATCAATTCTTAATAACCTCATGCGCATTGGTTGATACTTTTTTTCTATACTGGTATAAGGCATGGGATGTCGTTTCCTGGCTCTTACCAATTGCGGAAGTAAATCTTTAAGATGGGTCTCGAGATTTGAAGAAATCGCAAATATGCTTTTTCCAAGTGAGGAATTTTATGAAGGGGGATGCGCGTTAGTTCCAGGCTTCGCATTAAGCCGCGAGTAGCTTGCACGATGCACACTCTATTCCGGTATCTTCCTCCTGATACCTCAGCGAGCGCAGAAAGTGTAGAAATTCAGAACAGCAAGTCAGGAGGACAGGATACCAAGTGAGGAAAAGGTGTAATCATTGTCACGTGTACAGTAGGGATCAACTGTGTTGATTTTTGAGGCAAAGCGATGGATTTGTAACGCGTTATAGATCTTTTGTTCCGTTGGAGGTATCGCAGCTAGGATGTTTTACAGCATAACCTTTACTTTAAAATATTTCATCGAAAAATACAAAAATTATGCTTACTATATGTGCCGCACATCACATGAAAATGTTGTGACCGCAGTTTCATGTATCACATTTAAAGAAATTCAATAATGAAGATCTGCACGAATGTAGGTATGTTTCGCGCATCGTGGAAAAACAACGGTACCTGGAACCATAAATTTCTAATGATGTAGTCTTCCATCCGAACATGG
The DNA here is from genome assembly GCF_044657685.1 of Stegodyphus dumicola. Classification (NCBI taxonomy): domain Eukaryota; kingdom Metazoa; phylum Arthropoda; class Arachnida; order Araneae; family Eresidae; genus Stegodyphus; species Stegodyphus dumicola. The sequence goes on along the minus strand of NC_140776.1, from coordinate 186,643,506 downwards.
ACATCCAGAAATCCTAACTTTGAATTTCGAATTCTTTTTACCTCAATCATATTTTGTAAAATTTAACGAACTGTTGATTAGCAAACTCAGGACTAATAAAGCGAGTAGTGGTAACACTGCAATTAATAAAGCATTTTATCTCCAACGCGTCAGAGTGTCCATCGGAAAAAAGCCATCTTAATAACAAAACTGAATATTTATCTGATGAACTGAGAAAAGACTGAAAAGAAAAATTGCGTGAGGCGCCATTGCATTGCGTGAGGCGTAAATGCAAAAAAATAATGCTTAATAGTAAAGCTAAAATGATAAAAAGTAAATGGGTTAGTGAGAGTGAGTATAACAGCGGACCGGTATACTTCGAGCTCAGTGACAGAGCAGAAAACCTTAACAAACCCTCTTGTTGGGACCGTGAAAATCTGAAATCTTTCCGGTAGTTTTTAATTAATTAGTTTTTTACAAGGTAGGTGGTTATAACGAGCGTCATGTGCAATAAATTATTATCGTCCAAGTTTTTACATTGTTAAAATGCCTTTGCAAATTTGTTTTGGAATACTTTGTGAATTATGCCTACGATGTACTCAAAATAAAAGACTCATAACCTGAAATTCAGATTAATATTGTAGCTAATGGTCTGACATAGTAACCCATAACTTGAGTTAACATCACAACCTGAATGAACCCCAAATCAATAATAATCTGAAATTAGAGTTTAAATTCGCAAAGAGAAATTAACTCCTAAACGTTTTAAAAATTATAAAAACTCTTAACAGGTGTTTAATTTCACGTGCCTTTTCATTGATTTACATGTACTATTTGGTGCCTTTCGCCGACAGCTCGCTTTCCAGTTGTCGCTCATAGAATTGCGTAGTTAAAACGTAGCCAATCAATTAATAATTTAATATTTATTTTTAAATTTAATATTTATTATTTAATTGAACTGTGTTATCGGATTATTATTCGAGGTTTATGTCTCAATATTTAATTATTCTGTGTTCACGGTTACATTTGTATAAACTGAGAGTAGATGGACTTAACTTCTCGTTCAGCTTTGTCGCCATTTGATTAACGGTCAATAAGGCATGAAAATCCTTTCATATAGTTGCCTTTTTTTGTTGAGTAAAGCTAATTCTGCTAGGACTAATGGTCGTAGTCCAGTATATCTAACTGAGATAAGCCTTTCATATTTCCAAAAAGTTAACGCTATGTCTCAGAGTCACAATGTATAAAGAAAGATATTCGAGCGTGTAAAAATAGCTGTCATAATAGATCGTCATTCACAATTAAATGTCTTCGACAACCGAAGGTCTTTACCAAATCCTTACATTGTTACATTTGATATGCTAGTTAAGTTATCCACCACTCCTTTATTACTAGCCAAAAATTGGCTTTTCGAGAAAGATTTGTATTTACATCCACATCCTATGATATTTGCAGACATTTACTTTATTTTTTATTAATGTTTTATGCTCACATAAAAACCGGTGGGAATTCAATCGGCCAAATTTAAAAAGCTTTATATGAAATTTAATAAATAAAGGAAAAAGGGAGAAATATTTTAATATTAATTGTAATTAGTTGCAGGTAACTCGAAATAAGGATAAACTCGAAATTTCACAATTGAAGAACAAACTTAAAAATCGGCAATCTAGAAATTTCTCTTTTAATACATTTTGACATCAAATACATTTTACAAACAGTTTAAATTTAACATTTTGCGCTATTATCGGAATTCGCAGGAGTATGAAAGGTCCGCACTGATAAGACCTTATCATGGATAGCTCAATTCCCTCTAGAAAAGATGGTTTGTTTTGGTTTATTGAGATTTTGGCAAAGCACACTAGGGCTATCTGCCTAAGGGGAGGGGTGCCTTACATTGTTACATTTGATATGCTAGTTAAGTTATCCACAACTCCTTTATTACTAGCCAAAAATTGGCTTTTCGAGAAAGGACGTGTATTGGCTCGTATACACGTTACACATGGGGAAAACCACTAGAAAAGATGAAAGTTTAAATCGCAGCACAGTAGAAGTCATATATCATGGTCGGTTGAAATTGCGATAATAGCATTCGTTTATTTAAAATGTTTAGTGCTTAAATGAATAACGTTTTTAATTTAGTCTTCGAACGATTCGAATGGCCAGAAAAACGCTCGTGTTCGACGTTTCGAATTCATGAATGTTTTGCAAGATCGAAGCATTCCATCCACCTGTTACAATTAACTAAACGTTCTCTTTAACGACCACAGCTATAACATCTTTTCTTATAGGATGTTATGGATCGTTATAAAAATCATATCCTGCAACTATATCTAGCCTAATATCGTATCATTTTGCGTCAACTATACAAATATATATACTATATAGATCGCATACAAATACTTGTGAACTTAAATATTTTCCACACCTCAAACAGAAGTATGAAGACTAATATTTCTAAATGTATGAAAAAGTAAGATGACAGAAGTCATTCAAATATATCTCTTTTGTTAAACTAATAAAAGTAGTATTTACCGTATACTATTCAACAAATCCTTCATATTATTTTAGTTATTGAAGCTACACATGTGTTTAAAAGTTTTCGAACTGATGCCTATGCGGACTGAGTTGCTTCTGTTAGCAGCGGTTTAACTTTGGAAGCATTATGAACAATACTCATCGTTTCCCAGTATTCGTTTGGAGTCTTCTTTCCATATAGAAGTAGGGGTTGACAGTTTTTTTTCTTCCTTTTTGACAGATAATGTTGCTGATTTTGCTCTTAGAATGCTTAATGCTATTTGACGTTGGTTTTACGATTCGTTTATTAATTATCGAAAATGAACTATTCTCCTCCGTTACTCTCGAAAAAGTATGTTTTAATTCACAATTTGTATACATACGCATTTTGAAAGGGAATAAATTTAAAAGTAGAAGACGATATTTCTTATCTGAAGTAATAAGCAAATACAAAAATCGTTTATTTATAAATATTTTGCTTTTTGACAATGTCTATCGAAATCGCTTTAAAAATGTGTAAACTGCCTCTGTAAAGTGGATCACGCAAAATGTCTTTCAAATGTTATAGCCGGTTTCCGCTAAAAACAAATGCAAAATGTAGGAGCCAGGCACTGAATTTAATTTCTGATCATTTAAACAAAAATGTACTGTTCCTTATTTTGGACAATGTGAGGCGAACGGCCTGTAGAAATGCGAAGATTGCTTTGAGGTAGATGGCATTCTCTCTAAATTGATGAGATATAGCCAAGATGGCCTATTGTTTGCGCGACTAAATTTTGCAGAGATGCTGGCGAGAAATCGCACGTCATTTTCTCCCGATCTCTGGAGAACATTCACTGGCTACACGGGCCACAGTGATTATATAACTGTAACAGTATTTAGCCGTTATACGTGACTGTAACAGTAGATGATTCCCGACAATTTTCAGAACTGAAAAAAACTGTAAATTTATCGCCGGCTGAGGGAAAACTAGTATATAAATTCGGAGACAGCATCAGTTCTCAGTTTGAGTTCAGACAATTTAGCGCAGAGATGAATTAGGATTATTGATATTTCTCGGTGCGAGCTTCGCTTTCACCCGTGCTTTGTGGTGAGGTGTGTCACACATTCTTAGTAGTGTGAAGTAGAAAACACTGATTGTGCTCTGTGGACTGAGAAGAGCTTCATGAGTGCTTTTGTGAAAGGTTCGAGAATTTTTTTTTTTCTTTTGGTACGTGAAAGCAAGTTTTATCAAGCTACCATCGGTTCTCAGTGTATTGAATCCGTTACGAACTCGTACATTCGAAACAACTTTTGGTGTCAGATGTGCAATTTAATAGGAAGGGAAAGAGTGGTAGGGAGCAACTTAAGACAATTGTCAGTTTTTGTAGTTCAAGGTAAAATAGAAATTACTGCCGCAATGGAAAATAAAATCAAAGCTATGGAAGGCAGAACAGACATGGTTGAAAATAGAGTTGGAAACAATAAACTAAGAGTTCCTCCATTCCAACTACAAGCCTTGAGAAAGCGTTTCCGCTGTCAAAAAATAAATCTGACAAACAGTTTCTGCTGTTAAACAACAAATGGAAAAATTAACTTTATGCTGCTGAACAACAAATCGATTAGAGAGTTTCTATTTGCGCCGGGAATGACGTTGACAGCTTAAAAATATCCATAGCCGAAGCAGGAAACGATTTTGAGGCTTTTAAATGCCTATCTACGTATGTCTTCTCGTGCTTCTCTGAAGCTATCCACACATGATGTGTAAACCTCCTGTTAAGTACAGGAAACTCAGTTCTCTGTAGTTACGAACGCAAGTGGATGGGATTCTGGAGTTAAGGCCTACCATGTCATTGCTTCTCGGAGAAGACACGCAACGGATATCCTTCAAGGTCTCCCAGAAAATAAAAGGCTACACTTCCAAATTCAATCATGCGCGATGGAGCAGCGCTTTGACGAAAAGTGTGTAAAAGACTGTAACAGTCTTCAGTTAAAATAGACACCAGTATGAAAGCTTCCAATAGCTCGCCACAAATATTGAAAGGCTGCCTCATCTCTCCTTTACGAACAGCCCAACAGAAACAGGGGAAATGAATTCTTTGGTGTTGACATCCGCGATCTTCAGACATAGAACGGCCTGCGAATGTCAGATCTGAAGCATCTAAAATTCTTCTTTTATATGCCATATTCTTCGTGACGTTATTTATTGATTTAGCATTATATTTAGAGTATGCATTCATTCAAACTACTGTTACAGTTTTGAAAATATAAAATATTGTGTTAAATGTAAGTATACTTCACAATTTTAATATATTTTAGAATTTTTTATAGCACTGCTGACTAGTTTTGAAGAAATTAAAACCTTTTATTTTAAGAAATTCAAAACTAGTAGCTATGACGCTGGTAACTTAAAACTAATAATGCATGATATTTCGTCACACGCTCATTCCAAAATGGTAGCCTTGAAAGGAAACGCATCTTCAGTGGATAAGTTGTGTGATTCCAGAGCGTCATCTAATATCTAATTCTTCAGGTAATATCCTTCCAAATCTGAGCTATAGCTTGATTGTTACTAGTACTTTAGGCATAATGTTCGTTCGCTCACGTTATGCTTCGGATATTGCAAAATTAAAATGTGTTACTCCCACTAAAAATACTGAAGTTAAGGCCTTTCACGTAACAATTCATTCAAATGAAATTTCCAAACCAGAACAAATACAAGGTTGGGAGGCCGAACCGAAAAATCGCCCATTGTTTTGCACAGTCTTTCGAAATTGCCAACTCGGCTAACTGTCGCATCTTGTCTCCTGAAATTGAAACCCTCCAAAAGACACTATGTAAAAGCGGGAAATTTAGTATGGTGAAAACCTAAAATAAATTCAAAACAGCAGTTGAAAAAATTTTTTAATCAGATAACCGTTTCATAATCATAGTAAGTTTTAAGACTTAAAATCGTTACACAACAGCGAAAAATTAAAATACATTCACTCACATTCATTTAAAAAAAGGCTGTTCCCAAAAATCCCTTCATTTATTTTTCAGTTAAGATGAGTATGCCCCAAGCACATCAAAGTCATCAGCAGCAGCAAGAAGCGTTAAAAAATTCTTCTTCGGGGGTTGTATCGCGTAAAGTGGCGGGAGTAAATATTTGAAATATCAAGCATGAAAACTTTAAATAAATCGTTCTCAATCAAGTGGTACTGTCCTTTCCTCCACATAAATTCATACAGATATTCATATAGACATACAGATATTCGATTAGTAAAATTTCCAAGAAATTCTTCGACCATACGCCCCCGGTGCCAATAGTATGTGCACCTGCAAAACAGGTACGAAATATTTCGTCTTCCAGACTATTATAGGCAGCCCAAAAGTAGGGAATGATTGTGGCCCCTGGCAACACGCATTCCGTGATTACATCAAGCAAGCAGACATTTTCAAGATGGCGGATAAAAATCCTGCTCTACTTATTAAAAATGTTAATGATCTATTTATTAAAAATCAAATGAAATTGATGATAAAGCTGTATTAACTGTTCTCTTTGATCAAAATCCTGACATTTTTCAAGATGGCGGATAAAGAGCTTGACACGGTTTACACGTCTCTTGAAAAACATTAAGATACTATCAACACAGCACTTGCATCTAAATGCAATATGAACAGTGAGCTGCGTGAACATGCTAGGACTGCTTTGGGTGAGTTAAAATCTCTTAGAATTAAAAATTTTGAAAGATTACAATTTACTAATTATCGCGAAGCTTGTGTGACAAGTTTGAAAATCTCTGTTATGAGACCTTCTTATGCTGAGGTGGTATCGGCATCTAGGGGAGAAAATGTAAAGAAACAGTCAAATGACTGTAATTTGCTTGTTTCGGCAGCTGCTGGATTGGAAAACTTTACATCCCTTAATGTTAAAAAACTTTTGAAGGAAAAAATTAATCCTACAGAAAAGACATTAGGTATAAAAAATATTAGGACGATTTCTAATAACAGAATTTTAGTGCAATGCTCTTCCTTAAGTGATCGTGATAAACTAAATGATGAAATCAACAACAAACCTTAACTAATTTCTTCTCTTCCAAGACAGAAAAATCCTGCTCTACTTATTCAAAATGTGCCAAATGAAATTGATTATAAAGATGTATTAACTCTTCTCTTTGATCAAAATCCTGACATATTTTATGGTAATGAATGTATTAATAACATTAAATTCTGTTTTTCTCTTAAAAAATTCCAAAACTCAAAGCATATCGTTGTCGAAATGAAACCGAGCTATACAGAAAATGCCTATCTTTTGGGTATTTGCATTTTGAGTGGTCGGCTAGTAAAGTAAAGAAGTTTAACATATTAAATAGATGCTTTAAATGCCTTGGGTATAATCACAAAGGAGCTAACTCCAGAAATTCTATTGCTTGCTTCAAATGTGCAAAAGAACATAAAAGTGAGCACTGCCAAACTCAAGAAACCCAAGCTTGTGTAAATTGCATTCGTTATAATAGCAAGATCAAGGTTGTTGGCAAGAAAGTTGATGTCAAGCATAAGCCTTTCTCCGAAAATTGTCCTTCTCACATTTTTATGAAAAATAGAATTTTTTATCAAATTAATTATGGCTAACTTTCCCATTTCTGTTCTTAAAATTATTCAACTTAATCTTCATCGTTCGAAAATGGCTACTCAGTAGCTTGTTTTAAATATGGAAAATTCTAACATTGATATCGCTCTTGTTCAGGAGCCTCACTCTTATAAATGCTCTATTCCCAACTTGCCTTCCTCTTACCGGGTTTACTTTGATGGTAAAATTGACACTATTAAAGCTGCTATTATTGTACTGAATCAGAAGCTGTCTACTCTGTTTGATATTAATAATCTTGGTTATAACATTGTGTTTCTTCATGTTACTCTCAATACTCATGATTTTATCTTTTTTTCCTATTATTTTGAACCCAATAGATATATCGACTTGGATTTGCATAAAATTAATGTAACATTAGCTTCAAAAAATTGTAATAGATTGATATGGGCTATGGATGCGAACAACAAATCTGAAATTCGGCGTAGTCCAATTTTAGATTCTCGAGATGTTAAACTTTGTGAATTTTTAAGTATGAATTATTTAAGTATGAAGTAAGTATATCTTCGTGGAGGTTGTTTGAAGCGAAACTGTCTCGAATACACATTACTCTTAGTGAAAACCGCTAAACGTACCGTAAAAACAGGCCGTTCGCATGGAATCCAGCCCAAGTTAGAACTACCAGTTTTTACCGAATCTACGGCTCGACGGCTGGTGGTTAAAAAACAAATTTACGGATTGAACTTCATAATTCACAGATCACATTACGCTGTACGTTTCACGGATATGAACCTGTAGTTCGCGCCCACTTCGAACGCATTTAGAAATTAAACTTACATATATTATTAACTACTTTCCTTGCATTTTACTGTATTGGTATTTTATGTATGAAATACTATTATAACTGAACACTTTTATCGCAAGATTTTTGCTAATTACCGCCACTTAGCAGCTACAAGAAATGCTTTTTTCTTTCATGTACTCTTCCCAGTTTATTTAATTTTGAGTACAGGATCTGCCGTACCGACCGGAATTTTAGACTTTACATCTGATAGATCTAGGGAACAGGTGACAGATGAAGTAAAGACAACACTATGTTGAAAACTTCTTTACAAAGTGGTGATTTCCGATCTCCTCAGTGAAACGTAGCTCGGTTTTATATCTTGCCTAACTTTGTTTTTCGTAAAAGCTTACAAAACTCTCACATTATTAATTTTACATCAATTTTAAACCGTTCAGATTTAAGCACATATTTTGGGAGAAAAGTTTAGATTACGAGTTTTGAATTTTGTTACAATTTTCGCGAATTTTAAATTAATTCAATTAACGTCATTCACATGGCAAATCAAAGTTCCGAAACATATAGCGAAAATATTTGGCAGCTAACCGCGCGTTCATAGCAACCCTACTAAAAGGCAATAACCTAATTTACGCTCCAAACCACCACTTTATCTTAATGAGACAAAGCAGTTTTATTTAAACAGAATTTAATGCAATGGTCAGCAATTCTGAAACGACTCAATTTAAGTAGTGTACTATATTTGACTTTTAAATCCATTACATATTCAAAGCTTGTTTAAAAAAAATCGATTTACCATCCTTCATCCGAATTGAAAGTTGAAAAAAAAAATGCAGTCAGCAAGCTGTGTAAGCTTGCTTCGCTTTCGTTATATATTTATGATTAAAATGCATGTCTTACATCACAGACATATTAACATACAGGGGGATTCAGCAAAACGGTTGCAAACTTTCAGGAGGAATAGAGGAAACCTAGACCTAGGAAAATCCATAGCACCCTTTATTACTACAAATAAAAAAATGGATTTATAAGGAAATTAATAAAAAATATTAGAAAAGAAAACAAAAGCGTCGAATCTTTGTTTCAACTCTTATAGAATATTTCTTTTCTTTCTTTAGTATTTTCCTTTAGGATGAAACAGAAATTGCACTTTATTTTACTATTAAAAATATTACGACAATTTATATTCAGGATTTTAATGACGGATAGGAGGCTTTTCAAAATCAAATAGCTCTCATTTCGAAGTTGTTTGTGCTGTCACAAACCAGCAGAGCTATTGAGCGCTAAAAGGAAAAATCACAACTGATTACCATATTTTTGAAAATTGTGCAAGTTATTTCAACAAATAATTTTGTAAAATAATTCAAAGCTGAAAAACACTTTACGGCGTGTAGAATTAAAACCGCCGTCAAAATCAGTGTAATGGCTGGCATTGCCAGCTGATTGGTTGACTTATTATAAACTTAGGTAAAAAAAGTAGATTGTTTCTGAGAAAATTCGTCTTCGATGATAAATCCTCTTAATATTTCGGCGACAGTTAAGTTCAGGATTATGCACGCTGTGTATGCTCCTGTAGATGATTGATCCCATCCAATATTTTTCATTTTATAATGCCATGTGTAACGTGTATACCAGCCAGTTTCCCTTAGAAAGTCCTCCACGAAGGCCTCCCTCCTCCTCTTAAGCAGAGAGCCCTCGAGGCTTTGCCATAATCACACACACCACACAACACCACACAAAATCATTTTATTATGAAAATTCATTAAAAAATTCCGTAAGGAAGCTGAGCTTTTCTTCCGTAAATGAAACGTTTTGAGAAATGGAGTTATTATTTTTTATAATATGAGACATTACGTCCATTCGATTAAGGTTTGGAGAATACTTGACATTGAAAGTGATGTTTAGGCGTAAATTTTGCGAAATTATTTATGCATGCTTCCAGCTTTATTTGCAGGGATAGTCTAGAAAATTTAAATCCTATAAAAATTCTTGACATTATCACTGATCATCGGCAGTTTTGATTAATAACAATAACATAACAATTGGCAGTTTTTAATTAAAAAGGCGAGATTTTCTTGGAAAGCACACATAGAAAACGCTACTAGAAGTCCGAATTTATGTTTGGAAAAAACGAATAGTAATCTCTACTGCTATTTAAAAGGTTTGATTTATACATTACTCCATTTAGCGTTCAGCTTTAACCACTTCCCTTACACATTTTTTTGAAAAAGAAATGCAAAAAATCATCACATTTTTTTTATTTTATTATTAAATACAAGGAAACCAAACAAAATCAAATATATAAGTTTTAAGTTGAATTTTTAATTTTTTACAGGTGTAAGAGCATTTAGTTTTAATATTAGTTTACTATCCCGAGTTATCTCGGGCACATAAAAGAATTAAATATTAGTTGTTGTATGAGAATTTTTGAAACAAGGGGCAATACGAAATAATACCTCACATTCTATACACTGGTATCTGGTCTCTTTTCTTACTTGCTTACCTCTAGAATCTCTTTTACGGGAGCATAGAGAACACTGTCTCATAGAATTTGATTTTTTTTCAGTAGCAGGAATAACATCTGGAAAATGCCTTGAGGTTATAATCACTATCGGAAAAATCGTCGCTTTCGCTATCTTGCATCATCGCCATTACTTTACTTTTTTCAAGGCAAATATCATTCTTTATACATTACTAATCCACAAGCCGACGTATACTAGACAATAGGGAAAGCACGTGACCAGTCCCGCCAAAAGAACCGCGAAACCAAGAAAACTTGGCGAACTTTCAATAAAAGCTGAATATTTCCTTTCATTTCCACCAGGCCGAGTAAAACCGTGATAAAACAAATCGTATTGACAAATTCTGCTTTGCCCGAGTTTTCTCGGGATGATAATTAACTCGGGATAATCGGGCAAGCGGTTAACCCTCCAGGCGGCAAGGCCGTATATATGCGTTCGAAAATAATGGCTCTCATAGCGGCAAGGCAGCATATATGCGTCCAAATACTTTTGTCCTCATGGCGGCAAGGCAGCATACATACGTAAACCTAAATTTTGGCACGAAACGGCAAAGCAGCATATATACGGCCTGTCTCAGAATGCCCTCCCCTCACTGCTCTTAATGTAAACTGACAGGTGATAATTTTTCTCTGCGGGAGGTAATTGAGGAGAGAAAACTATCTATTCGCTAAGGGCAAATGGGTTTTATCGTTAGGTTTTGAATAACAGTTCGAAATAAATAGCCCATTCAAAACTTCCAGCTGTTCCAGCTGTTCTGTGCTTATACCAGCTATAGTAAACTTAAATGTTTATATATAAATGTAAAAAGAATTTTCATTTTCCAGCCTAATTATTCTCCAAATTTTAGATGCAGTTTGGCAAAATGTAATTGGAATTAAAATTAAAATTGCAAGAAACTGCAACAATATTTTGAAATATGTGATTTCAATTATATTGCAATTGTAATTAGCTTCGCAATTACAATTAGAATGTAAGTACTTTTTAAATGCAACAATAATGTATGTCATTTTAATTCTTAAGTCTTACAATTACAATGCAATGATAATCAAAAACATTATAATTATATAATCTAATTACAATTAAAAATTTTATTGCATCTAATCACAATTACGGTAATATTAGCTAATTATAACGTAATTTTAACTGCAATTGCAGTTGGTAATTATAACTACGTAATTAGGAAAGTAATTGTCTCTGATAATTAGAATTACTTAACATAGTGAAATTATGATGATAATTGTAATTCTAAGTGTAGTATGCAATTGTAATAAAATTATGCAATTACTAAGTAGTTATAGTTAAAAAGTAGCTGTTTTTTTAATTACAATTACAATTTACGTAATTTCATTTAAATTACAATTACTCTATATTTGTGAAATCCAATTTCATATTCAATGCAACTGCAATCATATAATCTAATTAAAATTAGACTGTCATTGTAACTCCAGTAAGTAATTATAATAATGTAATTAGGATAGCAATTGTTTCTGATAAAAGGAGTTACGTAGCCCAGGAAAATCATGATCTTAATTGCAAATGTAATTGCAGAATGCAATTGAAAACACATAGTAATTGGAATAATATTATGCAATTATCTTGCAATTACAATGTAACAATTTTTAATTACATATACAATTTACTCATATGCATTTTAATTATAATTGCATTTTAATTGTGAAATCTAATTGAATAAACAGTATAACTGTAATTATATAATCTAATAAAAATTACAATGCAATTGTAATGACCTCTTAATTAAAATTGCGCAGCAGATGATTGTAACTATTTAATCAGAAAAACAACTGCCCCTTATAATTTCAGTGACATAGGCTAAGGAAATCGTGATAATTTTTGAAAATTACAGTCAATAATATTATATTCGAAATGTTTCTGCATTTTGGATAATGAGTTTTTAAATAATACAACGGGATAATCACCTATAAGAAAAATATTAATATTTTCTGTCGTGTCTTCTGGATCATCTTACATATATTGTAGTTTGTGGTACCAGCATAAATAGGAGTTTATTTAAAGGAAATATTTTATATAGACCGAAATGCACATAACGTTAGTAAGCAAATATGTATGTTTAGGATCTTCGATATACATGTGAACTTAAATTACAAGATTAAGGGAAAGCAAGCAAAGAGTTCATGCCAGTGCAAAGGGATGTTTTCGCAAAGGATTTGTTACGGGACGCTTGTCTTGTTTACATTACACAAGAAATAAATCATAAAAATTACATTTATCCTTTTCTTTTCAGAAATGTTTGGTTTGGTTTATTTAATTATGGCAAAGCACACTAGGGCTATCTGCCTATGAGGAGGGATGCCTTCGTGGAGGACTTTCTAAGGGAAACTGGCTCGTATACACGTTACACATGGGGAAAACCACGAAAACAGCCAGCCCGTTCGCGAGATTCGAACCTCGGACCGAACTACCAGTGTTCAGCAACTTTACCGCTCGGCCGCTGGTGGGTATCTTTTCAGAAAGGAGATCATCAAGGACTAAACTAAGCCTCATAATTTTATCCAACATATTGCTTTAGCTGGTAAAAAAGGATTCTGATCAGCAATCAGTATGCTTAATTGCTGTGTGTATTAGATATTTTACTAAATCCATTTATTATGAATTACCGCCCAGACAGTAAAGCGGTTCGTGACTCTGGTTGCCGTACCGAAGAGCCTGGGTTCGAATCCCGGATAGGGCATGAATGTAATTTCTTCGTCCTCTTCATAGGTGGCAACGGTGGTCCACGTATTAGTTCCCTCCTTAATAACATGACCGGCCTTAGTAGTGATCAATGTCTATAAACGGCTACTACCTGCCATTGGAAAAAAAAAATTTACGAATTGGTCTTTTATTCAACATAACACACATTTTCCATAAATAGTTAAAATGCATTATTCAGTTACAAGTGAAAATACTTGCATGAACTATTTTCCATCATTGTTTCACGTAAGAACAAATGAAAGTACAATTTTCTTATGCACCTGTGATTGTCATATTATTTGGATTACGGTAAAGACTGCAAAGATGCTTCTGTGGAGGACTTTCTAAGGGAAACTGGCTCATGTTCACACCACCCGTTAATAAAAGCAGAAAAAGATCTTTACTTAATTGAATGCAACGAAACGTTTAAGAAGAATGATGTACTCATAGAGAACTTTCTAAAACAAAATGATTTGTATTCATGTTACACGTAAGGAAATCCACGGAGCTATCTAAACATTTAGATTGTTTGCCAAAATGGGCATCCGATTTGAACTAATAATATTCAAAAGACGACTTATTACTCTGCTGAGCGAAAAATCTAATTGCTTTTGAAGTTACATTGTAATTCGAACAATCATTGTATTACAATTATTATTATTATTTTTTCCCCAAAGGCAGATTGTGAACAGTTACAGTGCAACACATTCCATTAGTCTATACAAGGCCAGAAGTTGCAGTCACTTCATTATGGAGGCATCTAATATGTGGGATCATCGCCTCCTATGAAAGGACGAACAGTTAAAGCCATGCCTTCTCCGGGATTCGAACCCAGGCCCTTCGGTATCGCAGTCAGGCTTCCCTAACCACTATACCATCTGGTCGGCACAATTACAATTATAACTGCATTAGTTGTAGTTTTAACTACAATGAATAACCAGCTATTCTCAGTCAATAACAGATAGCTTAAACTTTAAAGATAAATGGAAGGTCTTATAATTTGTCGAATGGCAATATCTAAGAAAGTGTAGTCTCCAGGATTTTCGAAGTTTAATTACAGTCTTACATTTCGCATACTCGCAGCACTTGCACAAAGGCTGTTCCAGGATTATTTCTGTTCACCTCATTCATTAATTTTGGAGCAGAATCATGTCTAGAGACATTTTTTTCTGAGGACAGTATTTTATATAATAGAAAAAAAAAATAATAATAATAATAATGCGTCTCCCTCAAGGTGCAGGAAACAACAAGTACTGATAAATTTAATTGAAATTACAATTATAATTTTAGTTAATACAAATACAATGTTACTTTAACGGTTAGAATTACATTATAGTTCTAATGGCAAAAATATCAAATGAGTGTTATAGATTAGTATACTTTTACTTATCACAATATTAAACTTTTAATGCCGTTTTATTTTATTTAGCTTATCACAATATTGAGCTTTTTAATACCGTCGGTACTGAAAAAATGTTTTACTACTGTCATGAAATGTATATTCGATAATAGTTTCTCATTGATGTTTTTCTTATATATTTTTCTGCATAATTCATAAATGTTTGCAATGGAAATAATTCTGTGGCTTTTATAATACTTCTAAATTTTCATGAAATAAAGTTCCATTAAAGTTTACTTGAAGGAGACTCTCAGTGCAAGCAACATTATTAAACCAAACTAAACCAAACTAAAGGATAGAAGTTTAAGTGCCTCTTTGGCACATAGAAACTATACACGTAACGATGATCCATGTCTTCTTCAGGATTCGATGACGAATCCAAGGCTTTGACAACCGGCTTCCCTATCTTCATACCAATATTGGCTCAACAGAAATATTTTAAAGGACTTTTGAGGTCAGTAGGTAAAATAAATTTATAGATTATCCCTGGAGTCACATTGTAATCATAATGGGATAATGATATATTTTCATTATAATCCTGACCAACATTTGAAATTATCCGTAAGAGTTTTGGACTGATTTCGGTCTATAAGATTCATGGTTTAATTCATGCTTTACTTGATAATAAACTTAGTAATCATACTTAGAACATGTTTCTAAATATATCGGAAGACGGGACAGCTAATGTCAGATTGTACAAGTACAGCTCCTGAATTTTTTAAACTCAGGTAATTGACCAGGATAATAATTTGCAAAGATTTGTTGAGATCTTGTATTCAGCAAGTCGTGAATATTCTAAACTGATTTCCTAATACTACAACAACAAATTATAGAAACGTAGCAATTTAAATACTCATTACAAAGAGTTTTCAATTAAAAGTTTTTATTAAAAGTTAACTGATATATTAATATTTTAATAAAATTACATATTTAAATGTATATGAAATGAAATATGTAAAAAGAAACAAGAAAATAAATTTGGCATAAAAAATTCTTTCATTGTTTTACAATAATTGTTAGTCAAAAATAGAGCGTTGGAAACTAAATTGCAACATGTTGTAGCAGAGAAAGTCTTGAGTTCTAAAAATATGTAAATGTTTCAAAATAAAATAAACTCTATTTTAAATATTAGCTAAGCGACTGAGAGCTCTCTAAAAACCATTTAATACGTCTGAAGTGCGTAATTTATGCAAGGTCAAATTGTAAAGCATATTTCCCCATTATTACAATGGCTGGCTTGTTTACTCGTACGCTGGTATGAAACATTTTCCTGGCATATTTTAAGGGTTGTACATGCAGCAATTAGAACTTGGCATCCAAAACTTATTCTCAGCATTCTTTTCGCTGCTGGCAACAGCAAACAAAGTAATAAAAGAATAAAACTGGTTACAGGCTTTTTTGCAGATTTCGCTTAAACTGCCAAGAAACAAAACTTAAAAGGGTATGTAACAGGAATAATGGTTTTGATATTTCCATGAAAATTGAAGCAATATTCGCTTACACACTCCAACAGTCCTAGTCTTTCACATTTGTTTTTTACACTTTTATTACAGCTTGTATAATGATGAGTGAAATCTCAATATTTAAGAGAAAATAAAAATCTTGAAACCAAATGCAGATCAATATTTTCGCCGTTTTCAATTTTCCGTACCTAGTTGAGTCACGTACATTATGTCAGATACATAGAGGTTAGTATAAAAACATTAATATTGAGACATTCTCGTTCATTGGTGATACTGCGATACTGCTGTGCTGTGTGTGTGTCTACTGCCTCACAATTACTTCCCAGACATTCAAAGTAGAGAGATGCGATGAAAAAAAAAACCTGTTTATTCTTCTGAATGGAAAACGCGATGATATTGCGTTCATTGGTATAGATCAATATCAGCATTTATCTTTTATAAATGTTTAAGAAGGTCTGTGATTACTGTTTACGTACTTTTTTTTAAACACATGAATGCAGCTTGTACGGGTTGGACTCTCAAATAATTCGGAAATTTAGTTCTTCAAATTTCAAAAAATTTCAAATTCCTTCAATTAGGATAGGCTTTCTTCAATTCTAATATATTAAGAAATTGAAATAAATATATTAAGAAAACAATTGATAGCCAGTTTGTTGCTTACCAGTTTTTTCGTCTTATCATGTGCTACATTAATTTTAAAATTAAAAACCGACGTTGTTTTTTCTCATTGTTAAGATTCTTGTTTAAATGAAACTGCTTTGCTTGTTTTATGCAGAGCGGTAGCTTTGAGTTTAATTGTAGTTCTTTTATTTTTCCTGTTTGTTTTGTGCTTGAATGGTTTTCGTTCAGTTTTATGTTCGCGACATGAGCTTTCAGGAAAGAGTGGAAAGGTTTACGGAGTTCAAGACATCTGATTTAAAGCGTGCGCGGCAATGATTCTACACTTCTAAAAACGTTGTCTACAGCTGCATTCTCAAGCATATGCGTAAATGCACAATCCTCAAGTAAAATAAAGTTAACAGTTTGAAGACCTTAGAATTTTTGAAAAAGTAATTCATTTAGGTTTTAAAAACCGAAATTATGTTTCATTCCGGAGCGATTTTCAAAACCCCGACAGGAAGGGTTTGTCATTTAAAGTTTTAAATAACAGTAAATGCTTTCTACTAAATTTTCAAATGTTAAAATGCATTGTAAGTCTAACGGATTTACTACTAATATGGATTTGATAGCAAATTGTTTACATTTTTTAACTTAACGAAAATAAGCGGCATCTCTTTTTGTGATTCGACAGATATCAAACTACCTGTTTTCGCAATTACACACCTGGGCTACTACCCCCTATAAGCAGAAAAGATTTAACATTTAATTTACCACGAGTTACATTAGTACACGAAGCTCTATGTTTATTACATCAAATAATCAAAGAAACAAAAACTTCTGATACTCAGGCATTCAACAACTATATAGCATAGAAGTTGTTTACTTTCTGCTGCTTTAATGCAAATTAATCCAGCCTTTTAGCTACCCTGGGCCACACACAAAGAAGATGAGATATTTTGAGACACACAAATCATCTATTATCAGTGGCAACTCGTGACCTCCAAGTAAGCAAATCACATAATTGCATAGATTTCATTGAAACGTTTTGAATTTCTCAGGTTTGACTCTTGTAAAAAATTGTTTAATTTGACCTGTAACAGAGAATTTTACGGGTTTGACTGCGTTTTTTGAAATTTGCTCAGTGTGTACCACATTTATATGTGCATATATAACAAGTGCTCATATAACACATATACATGGAACATTTAAGTGAATCAGTGATTTATTTGATTTATTTAGCGAGCCGTCACTGCCTAACGGTAGCTGATGACCAAAAAAATTAAAATATATTTAAACAACATAATAACTTTATTAATTTACGATTGATTATATGTAATGACAGCAAATTAGAAATATTTTGACATTTGCTTTTAAACTTCATACATAAAATTTCATTGTAAATTCAAATTGTAATTATAACGAATCATTAAATTAATATAGTATTCAACCAGTTCCAGTGTTAAGCCACGAGTAGTTTGCAAGTTTGCTCCGGCTGTCGTCACACAATGTGCTACTACGAGCGATGCATTGAGTTGAATGCTCAAGGTGTGTCAGGAGGATATGCTACGAAGTGGAAAAGGTACTGTTCAACTTCACATTTGAGAAATTAATGTATTGATGTCTGTTTCGATCGAAGTATTTGCAACTCTGAGGAAGTTCTCAAAGATGTTCATCCAATTATCTGGTTTTAATTTTACTCTTACATGAAATATTTGCTCAGAAACATACTTACTGCCAATTGTTGATCACAGTGAATACGCATGACTATGCAGTGAGGCATATTTATATCTCGGTGGGCATGATTTATAGCATTCCAACAAAAAGAAGTCATGAATTTTCCTTGAGCTAAATGTCCGACAGCGGTTCTGAGTATTCTATTTGTAAATTTGTTCCCAGTACCTATATCGACTGTAAATAAGATGACCAATTGAAAAATTTTGATTTGGTCTCCGAAAATTTTTAAATTGACTTTTATATTTTTATGTAAAATAATAAGGTAATACCACGTATATTTTCTTATTTTTAGAGTTATGTTTGTCCAATGTATTGAAATGTACTAAATAATTGAATGGATTTATTTGAATTTGCTTTATCTGGCCATTAATAGCGAATTTAATTACAGTCCGTTTCGGAGGGTCAAAGAGCCCTTTCGGTCATTCTAAAGGCCAACGTCGAATTACGATCGCAATGAAAAATTCTGTCATAGGAGATGGATCAAGATATTCCTCTTCCGCTTCGTTCTCTCTCTCTTCTTTGGTCTTATTGATACTTGCTTCGGTCCAAGCAGTAGATGTTTTTTGCTTTGATTCTTTGTCATAAAATTTTTCTTGAGCAATTTCTTTGTGAGATAGCAATTCTGTGAACAGTATTTGAAAATTCGTCAGCAGTACTTATATCGGCCCACCAACGGCCGAGCAGTAAAAGCCGATGATAACTGGTAGTTTGGTTTGACACGAGAAAGGGAAATTAAAAGAATTTTAAAGTCAAAATTGCATTTACACAAGTTTCAACTTTGATTTGCGTTCCTTTAAGCCTCGGGCGTCCTCCTATGACGGTCGGTTACTATTAAGCTTGTTATTGTAAACTGGCTATTCAAATTACAGTCGGTATGCGCAAAAGGGGCCTGAATCTTCATCCTGAAAAATAAACAAAATTATTTTTACACATCACATAAAAATATCAGTTAAAATGATAATTCAATTCTGAGTCACAAGCATGAGAATATTTGAGAAGGTTATATGGCATACGCAAATAACTAGAATGAAAGGTACTCGAAACGCATGTCTGTGCACTGTCTGCAAACGTTCAGACTGGATCTTGGTCGTTTGTGGTAGGCATTGACTGAGAAGTACAAAAGTGTTTTGAAAAACGTAAATGTTTGCGCTTTGGTACTTTTAAATTTCACGTCATTTGTTTTGTAAAAATTACGAAGCCTAGCTCTTCATATGTTTCTCCGATATTCATAATTTTATGAGGAAACATTTTGCACTCGTTATGAAATAATTTTGAACATAAGTATCTCCGTCTGATTTCGATGGACATCAGTCAATTGTTTTGTGATTTATTTCTTATAACCAAAACGAAAGTTTCCGAAACAGAAGTCTAGGTATTGGAGGAAAGAATAATTAGTCAGATTTCGTACTTTGTGCAATATTAACCGTTTAATATTCGAAAAGACAAAACTTTGCATCATTTAAAACAGTTTATTAATTGAAATATATCCACGGTTGCACAAATAAAGAGCGAGTGAATATTTTGTGGACAGAGAGCGTACTATTTGACGAAATGCATATTCAGTAGAAAAGTGCTCAAAATGGCGTGAATGGATACGATGGATTTTGTGGGATTAAAATCTTATTTCTGGTTAAATTTCAAATTAGTAAATTATTTATTATGATTTAAAATGTAGAAAACTGATACTTTTATTTTCAGCTTTTTTTAAATTAACTCATTATGCAGCGTGACAAAAAAAAAAAATAAAAAGACTTCTCTCAAAATTTAATGCTTAACGTTCTATTTTGGAAATGAAAATACCAATTAAGAATAGATCTGAAATCTCTTACTAAATTTGGCAAGGAATATGCCAGTAAATTTCAAACGTAAAAATGTGCGCCATTTGTTTTTACATAAAAATTTCTCATATAAATAATTCTTGGATTAGACTTTTTTTGAAAAGTATCTTGACCCAAAACGTTTAAACTGTTTTCTTAAAACATTCGTTTGCTATTGAAAATTTTATAAATATAACTAGGCTGAGTTTTGAATAAATGAAATTACAACGCATAAGCACATTTTTGGAACATTTTGTATAAGAAAACGTGATGGCATATAAATCAAGTTCTTATATCGCTTAATTACAATGCATCAGGTCATTAGTAAATAAAGAAAGCAAAAAAATACACATGGTGGTTTGGCAATACCAAAAACATCATATCCCGCAACAGCTCTTCTTGATTATTTCATACCTTAGGAAACACGAGCAAATATGTCAATTGCGGAAACATTGCAGGTTGGCAAGCGATAAGGTGGTGCGCAGGAGAAATGATAATCGGGGAAAATATTTCTGCAAGGTAGGAGGTGATTTGTATTCATTCTGGATGTGGAAGAGAATGTTATTCTAGGATTTCGAGAAATAAGGAACATAATTTGGATAAGAGTGCACTTTCGACCAAAGTGAATTTGCGGAATTAGGAGTCATATGTTTCTTCTTTCTGTAGTCAATTGAAGCCGGGGTTCTTATGTGAACATCAAAGATTTAACGATATCACATTTGATTTTAGTGAAGTGCAGTTCATCCAGTGCTTTCTTCAGCAGTAGTTATGGCTTTCGCCGAACGAAACAAACACAATGCAAGTTTCAAATGCCAAGTCATTCAGTTTGCGAAAGAAAATGGAAATCATGCAGTTTGGTTTTTGTGAATGCTTCGTACACGAGTGGAAGAGGCATGAAATTTTACAATGATTATTGCGCCAAAGAATAAATGTGTATTGCATAAAGAAGTAATGAAATAGCTTACCGTCGGCGAAAGTGTTGGAAACTGCATTGAAGAAAATCCCCATCATCACTAGAATGGATTAATTGTGACAAGAAACAGCGTACGTTTCTTTGCCTTAAAAATAGAAAAAATGAGTGCAAATGGAAGTGAAAACTCTAAAGCAAACTGAGTTTGTGTATTCGATTTACTTCACGGAATAATTCAGTTCTCCGAGAAAAAGGGAGAAATTTTTTCAAAGGCTTCGAAAATATAGAGATAAAATTTTGATGAGTTTTTAAAAATATGTAAAAATTTATTTACTATCACGTGTTGCAAATATGGATGTCATTCCTGTAGTTTTGATATAGTAAGAGATAAAGAAACAATTATATGAAAAAAATAACGGTTAACATAAAATCAATAGGCCAGCGAGAAATCTCACCTCACCGTACTGATCTCCTGCTTAGCCGTCCGTACGAAATTAAAAGCTCATCGATATCTTTAAAAGAAAGACTTTGCTGAAGTGCAGTTTCCCGAAAGTGTTTTCATCCGTATTCAAGAGAAATGATCGGCGGAGAAAAATGTTGTGAAACTGTGGATAAGAAATATTTGGCAAAAGCTTCCTTTTGCCTCAGATAATCAAGAAAGTCTAATACTTTGGGACATGTTCAGCCTGCATCTAACAGATAACACAAATATGTTGTTGAAAGAGTGTTATACAGATATGACAGTTTATCCAGGCGGATTATTGCCATTAGTTCAGATATTAGACATATATGTCAATAAATCATCGATAGAATATTTTAAACGTTAGTGGAATACTCGAACAAAAGTGAAGGTGAAAAAAACAATTACAAATGGAGACCAAATACGTCATGCCAGTCCATAATTAGTGTGTCAGTAGATAATAAAATCCACGGAATAAAATTAAACCCGTTTAATTTATGTGGTATATCTGACGGTCTAGATGCAACGAAAGATGATTATTTATCTGTCGATCAGAAAGTAACGGCAAAAATTAAACAGAATTCGATGATGTGCTTGAAGTTATAGCTTGAGACGTATATGAGGAACTTGGATCTATCTATGCAAGTATGGATCAGAGGTGAAGTTGAAAATGAAACAGAATCCGATAACGAAAATTTTTAAGTACATAAACTATGTTATTTCTCTTAAATAAAAAGCATTTAATTACACGCAGAAATGTAATTTTCGTATGCTCACTTTTTCCACATTTCTAAACATAACATTTTTATAGCTGGCGTACAGCGTGCACCTATAAATTTCCATCTTGCATTTTCTTTTAAAAGTGCGCCTTATATGCGTGAATATACTATAACAAACATAGCTGAAACTTAAGTGATAGAGATATTTACATGCTTGCTGAAACATTATATTCTGTTTTTTCCCTTCTATTAGTGTATAAATGTTTTCAAAATTTCGATGTTACGTTTTTCAATCTTTTGTTGAGAAAAGGGATAAAGAATTCAAACTTTTATCTCGGAAAACAAAATTCCAAATCAGATTTCTAATGAAGAAGTGAAATTCTCTATAGCTTTACTTTCCGGACTAATTAAAATTAAGAAAACGAAGAGAGGAAAAAAAGAACTGATTTGGGTAACCAGAATATTTAGACATTCAGTATCTATTGATGGGAATGTATATAACTCTAATGAATAGTACAGAAATAAGATAAAGTTACGTTTCAGTTTGTAGGCCTTACATTTCAAAATGGTTTTTATATAGCTTAAAGCGCATAGCAAAAGATTAGGCTGTCAATCGCTTTTTGAGTAATAACGTCAGAGAATAATTCTTACAGTTAAAAGGTTTTCAAATAATCCATTCCTTCAAAAGTAATCTATTGTGTTAAGATATTGTGTTTTCGAGGGCAGAAAATGAAACAGAACGACGAGATCCTTCAGAGTATGATCCTGTAATGCTTTAACAAATCTTTCGCAGTCTTAAGTAATAGAGAAATGTGGTAGAACTTCATCTTACACTACAGTAATGCAGTCAGATTATTTATATTATGTGACCGTGTGTCTCTATTCGATGTGTGGGAGAAAAACGTCTCCAACAGGTTTATATATACGATACCATTCAGATAAACGCAAAGAAAACCAACATTTCCATCTAATAATTTTTATTTTATTTTAATTATACCATTTTCTAGTTAGATAACCAATTTGAGCAAGAATTTGTATCGTAACAGCGAATCATATTGCTGCCAAATTCCAAATATAAAAAACTAAAGCTCACGAATTACAAACTGAGAGTTTCTGTGAGATTTGTTAGGTGCGAAGGAATCTCTATTTTGAAAGAAATCGAAATTGATATAAATTCACTTTATAACATATTATTCAGTTTATTTATCTAATTATATTATGATTCTGATGTAATGTATACACACATTTAAAAATGATTTCTTTCGCTCATTTCAATTTGTAATCTTGAATTTTTACACTGAACAAATCCTGAGTAGAGACGGAAACTGTGGTATGTCCAACTGAATTTAAACAAGGTGAAAGCAAATCAAAAGCTAATGTACATACTACAATAGCTTTTAATTTGTTTAGAATTACAATCTTAGTAATGCAAATCATGCTGATTAGCACATAATTAAAAGCGGATAAACATTCCTTTTTCAACGTTTCTTTGAATCTTGATATAAAGTTATATAAATATCTGCAGTTGGATAAGACAGCTCAGGGTCAAACAAATTTTAAAAAGAATGATTATTTAGAATATCACTAGTGGGTATATGAATGAAATTTGTATAAATTAATTTCATGAGTTAAATTATGAAATATATTCCGTGCAATATTTATTTGCACAATTTAAAGCCAGTAGCACGACAATAAATTTATTGCTGAAAAATACTGTCATGTGTAAAGCTATGTGTTAAAAAAGTCAATAAACTGTGACTTTCCAGGTAAAACCGGAAGACCTCGCAGCCATGAAAGACACTGAAAACATAGATCTAAACTACGAAAGAGTGTACTTAGTTGCTGCTAAAATAATGCTGGTATCTTAAAGTTAGCATGACTAATTACTAGATAATAATATATCAGTAGTTACACTTACCGAGCAAAATATTATCAAATGCTGTCCATATACTAAGAATACCATAAAGTTCTTGATAATAAAAATGTTGTTGATAATAAATTTTGGTAAAAGGAAGCAGGTATATGATTTATTTGTTCTACTTTTCTTTTCCGGGTCTTGCTTCATTTGGTCATTAAATCAATCGTTCTACAGTCCTTATCGAGTTCTGGCTCTTTTCGCAGTTCATCCGGTTTCCTTTTCGGGTTTGACAGTTCTTTTCCGGTTCCAGCTTGTTCAGATTAGCATTCTTTTCCGTTTTTTGCTTCTTTTCCAGGCATTGCGTCTTTTCTGACTCGTCTATATTTTCCAGTTCTGGCATCTTTTCCGGCTCTTCCTTCTTTTCCAGTTTTTGCATTTTTTCCAGTTTCTTCTTCTTTTTTAGTTCTTCTTTGTTTGTTGTTTTTTGCATTTTTTCCAGTTTCTTCTTCTTTTTCAGTTCTTCTTTGTTTGTTGTTTTTTGCATTTTTTCCAGTTTCTTCTTCTTTTTCAGTTCTTCTTTGTTTTTTAGTTTTTGCATTTTTTCCAGTTTCTTCTGCCTTTTCAGGTCTTCTTTGTTTACTAGTTTTTGTATCTCTTTCAGTTGTTTCTCCATTTTCAGTTCTTCTTTCTTTTCTAGATTTTGTATCTCTTCCCGCTTTTTCTTCTTTTTCAGTTCTTCTTTCTTTTCTAGTTTTGAATCCATTCCAGTGTTTGCTTCTTTTTCAGTTCTTGCTTCTTTTCAAGTTTCTGTTGCTTTTCCAGTTTTTGTTTGTTTTTCAGTTCTTCCTTCTTTTCCAGTTTTTGTTTGTTTTTCAGTTCTTCCTTCTTTTCCAGTTTTTGCTTCATTTTCTGCTCTTGTTTCATTTTCAGTTCTTGCTTCTTTTCCAGTTTTTGCTTCTTTTCCTGCTCTTGCTTCTTTTTCAGTTCTTGCTTCTTTTCCAATTCTTGTATCGTTTCTGGTTCTTGCTTCTTTTCTAGTTTTTGTATCTTTTCCAGCTTTTGCTTCTTTTTCAGTGCTTGCATCTTTTCTAGTTTTTGTGTCAATTCCAGTTTTTTCTTGTTTTTCAGTTCTTGCTTCTTTTCCAGTTTCTCCTTCTTTTCCTGTTCTTCCTTTTTATTCAGTTCATGATTCTTTTCCAATTCTTGCATCTTTTTCGGTTCTCGCTTCTTTTCTAGTTCTTTCTAGTTTTCCAGTTTTTGCTCCTTTTCATGATCATAAGGAGGGTTTTCCAATCTACAAAATAATCAGTATATCTTTATTTCAGTAGTAGAAAAGTGAAAGTAATGCAACGACGATCACGTTTAACATGTACAACATTTCCATATTTAGATACTATATAACACTTTTGGCTCAGTTTCATAGGGAAAAATCTCCCCGTAGATTTATTGCCTGACAGAATGTTTTCTACAAAGGGCGAATTTGTTGTTTTCGTTGTTCTGACCTAAAACTATGCAGAGAAGTTAAAGCTTTTGGCGTGATTTGTATGCAATAAGCGACCTCCATGAATCTCACGTAGAGCGTAATAATTTGCAAAGTTTCAGTGCCTTACTTTTCCTTACTTAATTTTTACATAAGTTGAAATAATAATAATAGTAATAATAAACAGGTGGCTTAAAACAAAAGGAAACAATGGCGAAAATTGCAATATAGGAGGAAAAATGAAACCGAAATGAAAAATGTAACAACTACAAACAAAAGATGGAAAAAGCATTTTAGAAGATATACACGTAACGTTCTTTCTGAATCAGCAAAACCTGTATTTAAACAAGTATAAGTTTCAGAGCTTTGGATTCATTTATTTTTTGAATCAATTACTATTTCTTACGCATGCCAAATATTTCAAATTTCTTCAATTTTTGTATAATTTACTTACGTATTTTGTACTTTAACATTTTCTTATTATTATCCCAGTAGAGGTAACCTTACACATGATTAAATTGTCTCCGAGTTTCCTCATTTAAGTCATCTTTCTCGCAGATCAATCTCTTTGCATCGCTGGCTGCACAGGTTTCACACTTTCTCTGGTTATTTCGAATTCGGAACATATTGCTGGTCTTTTTCGTCGTCCAGCAGAGCAGCACTAGGATTTTTGCCACCATTTGTTTTCACTTGAAAAATGTATTCTCATTCTTCAGTTGTATTCTTAAAGTTTTATTATTTATACAGGAAGAAAGAAATAAATGAAAAAAATCAAAACAAATTAGGAAAAGAAATATCTGTTTTCTCCTATATTTATTGTTCCCTGTAATTTCTTTTGCCTGTTCCATTAAATTTATTGAAGGAAAATTTGCTAAGTTTTTCAAAATGTATTTCCTAAATCCTTACTCGAATTAAGCCTTTCTGAGCGTTTCGGCTATACTTTAATGGCTTTTACAATTTAATGTTTGAATATTGACAGCTGCCTATACTGAAATATTTTCTCGATTGACCTCGAAAAAAGAAGAATTAAAGTTCCAGGAGATTTTACAATGAAGGACACATATTTCTTATTTGAAGGGCAAGATGATAAAAAAAGATATTTTCGGAAGGGAATATGTAGCATTTTAAACACCGTGTTTGTAAATTTCATCATATAGTAGCAACACTTGAGTCATAAGTAATTATGCACATATATGAGAGAGACGACGACGACGAAAAATGAAATGGCAAAACATGGCCGAAAACACTTTCCTGGCCGGTACAAACAACCCAAAACACAAGAAAGAACGGACACCAGTTATGCTTAGCACAAGAGAAATTAAAAAATAGGAACAAAATTAGACACTTATGTACCTCAAAGAAGGTTTTCGAAATTACGACCGGCATCCTTATGCAGGTATCACATCTCTCGCACATCGAACATAAGATGTTCTGGAAAATACCGTGCATCCCCGGACTTTCCCAGCAGCTGCCACGATATGCGCAACAAGTTCCTGTGTGAATTCTAACAGGGTTTTCGTGCACTAATGTGTTGACGTACCTCGAGAGGAAGTGTAATGCAAGTGAGGTCTCGTGATCTTGCTGAACAATGCACTGGAGTAACCCTGCCAAACCCATGTTCAGGATACTTTCCGATGGAACTTTCGAATGCTTTCTTTGATGACGATTCCCTGTTTTTGTTCTCATTTCTTAGTTTCCCTGCGCTAAGAATAATAAACAAATACCTTTACACTGTTCGTACCCTATTTTCTTGTGTTGTCTCTCGTCACTATGGCGCCAGGAAAGCGTTTCCGACCATGCATTGCAATAAATGATTTTATATATATGAAATGCAATTTCTCATACATTATTTGTTTTGTGCAGCCGGGGCAACAGGAATGAGACAAATTTTGGAATATAAAGTGGTAGGTTTATTTTAGCATCCATCTCACAAGCGTTCTCCTTGTTACGCAGAAAAAAAAATAATATTTTACATTTAACTTTTATCTCTTTAAAACTGACTGCTTGATGCCGCGACAAAAAAAAAAAAAAAAAAAAAAAAAAAAAAAAAAAAAAAAACGAACTAAATCTAACTACTCTAACTTTGTACATACATAATCAAAACTTTTAAAATCTAAGAGACATCAAAGAAAGATATCCTCCCTGGTGTTTAAGTAGAATCACGATTAATTAAGCACTTCCACAACAAAATCTTTAACAGGCTATCTCTCACTAAATGAAAACTAATTTATATCTCCAACCTGAAAACACATAAAATTCAATACTAAATCTAGAGATAGCGTTCAACCTTTAACATTTCAAATACCACACATAACTCTCCAAAACACCGGGGAAAGATACAATCTCCCAATTAAGAAGTCTACTCTTCAAATCAAAATAAATTCTGTAAACAGATCGTATAGTCACCAACACTAAAACTTATTTTTCTACTACCGCAATATAATTACCCACGTTCGGTTGATAAACCATGTTTCCGAAAGGATCACATGGGTGACCTACAGTAGACCACAATTAATACACACACAAAAAAACATACAATATTAAAGATAATAAACACATTTATTGAAAATTCCCACACATTATAACCTAAGATAGCTGGCCAGACTACCCCTACAAAATCTTTTTAAGTTACTCATAGTTTTTTTTTTCATTTCAATCTCATATTTAACATTATTCCATTAATACAAAAATCATCGTGAAACACGTCACAGTTCTTAATCATTTAAAGCAGGAAACCAAGAAGATTAAATTTATTTAAAAAGACTAATTTAGAATAAATCATATTGAACATAGCACTTAAACATTAAAACAAAGATTCACTTCATCCAATTAGTTCAATTGACTTCTGACTATTAAACATTAAATAAAAAAAAAAAAAACCTTCTCAGCTAAAAATATAGTAAAATATATTCAAATTTTATCTACTTAACAAGACAACCCTTGCCTTAGTATTAAACATTTCCAAATTTAAAACGATTATGCATCAAAATAAAACACCAATGAAAATTAAAAAGTCACTCACGAAATCGGCGTACCACCTTTAAGAGACTCAGGGAGCTGCCCCGATCTAAATTACAAATCCCGAAACAATAACTGCCAAATCTTCATCGTTGTTTTCCGGAACCGGAGCCTTTACATAGTTCCAGTTTAAAGTTTTCAAATTCCTCCGTTAAGCAGCACTTTCACTCAATCAACTTCCCGTTTTCGAAGTTCCACTGAAGATAAGAGAAGGGGGTCGAAACTGGAGACAAAAGACCAAAGCAGACCTCAGGCGATGACGACTTTCCATATTTCCATCTTTTCGAAAGCAAAATAGATACTCCAGCACGAACGAGCAGTTCAGACTGTTCCACAAATGGGAAAAGAAATCTCAGCGACGAAATTGAAAATAATAGGCCGCAAGAATCGCCGCCGTCAAACATGTCGAACACCCACACTGTCTCGGACCCTCCGTACCCAGAAATCTCGGAGATAAAAACTTAACTGTATACCGCGGTCGACCACCGAAGAACCGCCGCGTTTTTCCTCCTTACCATCTCAGCACCTCACTGACCGCGGCCGGCCCCGTAGGGGCCGCCTTCAAAGAAGCAAACCCCTAAGGCTCCGAAAAACCTCTTAAAAGTCTTCTCTCAAAATCGCTTTTTTTCCAAAAAGATCCCCTCCTTTTTCCGTGCAACAGCTTAAGAAACCTCGGTTTACACTCTCCAAGAAACGCCTCCAAATTACTATTGGTTCAAACAAAACTAAAATTAAAAAATTTAGCCAATCTTAAGGAAAATGGACTCCCTTTCGCCAACTAGAAGAAAGGTCATAAATCGCCACTGAAATTCTCAGAAAAAAAATCAGAACATCTGATCTTCTGAGAATCATCTCAGAAGAAATTCAGAACTTTCTACAAGAAGACAGACCCTTTCTTTCCCACGCAACAGAAGAATGTTTCCAACCTATAACTCTGTCAAAAAAATCGCCGCCCCTTAGAACTATTCGCCTCTGAACGAGAAAAGCACGTGTTTTCAACCCCCGCGAAGAAAAGGAAAAATGCAGCTGGACAGTGACCTCTAACCTCCAAAGAAGCCGAATCGTGAGAAACGGAAATACACCCGCGCCCTTTTAATTGTAACACAAATTCTGCCAAAATAAGGGAGCTTTGCCGTAAAGTTTAACAATATTAAATATTATACATTAATTTTAAAATAAGCACAATACAAATTCACAGTAAAATAATACGCAAAAATTATACACAACAAAAATACATAAGAATTTTCCATAACATCCTCGTACCTTGAGCAGAAGCCCTACTTATCATATGTGTGCGTCACGAGGCTCCTCCAATCAGCGATATTAATTGAAATCACGAGGTGACGCTATCTTCTCATCAGGAGTGTTCTTAAGAACTTTATGTAATATGACAGATTTATGAGTTTGGCGATTTGGCGGGCGCGAACAGGTTAATATATTTTATACTAAAGAAATGATTTCGCCAAAATTTAGGAACAGGGATGCAATTTAGGTAGAGAATCGCCAACACATTATTAAGCAATTTAATTTAATCAATTGATTTAAAAATATCATTACATACATATAAACGTATATATATATGTTACCGTGAAAGACCGAAATTGGAGAATGTCGACTTTTACCGGAGAATGTCAACATTCACCAAATACGTCGGTGAAAGATCGAATATTGCATTACATTCTTCTACATTCGGACCCTCACCGGTGTATGTCGACAATCACAGATATGCTCTGGTGTAAGTCAAAAAGAGAGGAGTATATGTACACGCTCTCATTGCAAAAGGCAGTGTTCCACAAATAAATGCAGTTGTAAAAGCAAGGGCCTCTTGTGCAATTAACAGTGTCCTAATAGTTTAAGTTGTTGCAATTAATAAGATTTGAATCACGTAATTTAGTAAATTTTTAACTTCTATTATTTTCCTTTCTCATTTTGAATGTACAGTGTGTTTCAAGTTCTTATATTCTTAAGTTCTTATTTTAAGTTTCAAGTGCGTTTTTTCGCGACCGAAAGTAGATAGTGAATGTCGACATTTACGGTGTAAGTCAGAAATAAGAGTTTTTGGAAAATATTTCGGACATACAACAAGCGACTATGTGAATGTTGACATTCACCGGTGAAAGCCGACATTCTCCAGTTTTCGGTGTTTCACCGTAACATATATACGATAAACGTATATATATATATAGATATATATGTATATGTGTGTGTGTTTGTGTGTGAATTAATGTTAGAAATTATGATCGCACATATTGATCTATAATACGGAGCAAATTTGGCAGATGAATAAGATAAAATATTCAGATTTATTTCAATTACATTTGCGGCCCCAATTCATTTGAAATTCTAAACTTACCTATTTCTAGAAAATATATATTTCTCGTATTGTTGGAATAGGAAGAAAGTAGCACGACGCCGTGTCAGTGGTGACAGAGATAGGAAAAATGTGCATAGTTCTACAATATTGTGGTTTAGCAAGAGAAATATTTGATTCAGGAAATTTTATATTTCCACTTAGCTAAGTCATCATCTTTAACTGAAATCATGTGATGGGGATATATATATATATATATATAAACATATATTTTAATTAATTAATTTTTATTTTTTAATTTGTTATTAATTCAAAATTATTTAATATTATATATTAAAAAAATAATTGCAATGAAAAGTTAGAATCTCGAAATTTTTATTATGTTCGATGAGTACATTCTCAAAACTCGAGCTAAATAATATCATAAATCTCTGTAAATCTAGAAATATATATTCTAACAGAAGCAGGCGAAGAGAACAATTTATATTAGTTTTTTCCGAATATAGTATGGGATGGATTTCAGTGCTTACTTAATTTGTTTTATATACATATATATATGCATATTATTTATAAACATAAAGTCCTTTTTGTCTTTGTTACTCTAATTATATCAACTATTTGACACTTACTTCTCATTCACAAATTTTGCAAACTCGCCGTTTAAACACGTGTATTTTGTATATTAGTTTTCTGTTTAGATATTTCATTAGTTAATGCAATAACGTTTCCTCATAATCAAAAGGTATTACAATAAATTTGAATTCTTCACAATGTGATTTTCTAACTTAAACATTTTTAATCCATTTTTGTAATGAGGGAATGAAAAAAACATTACGCATTATAAATCTGAAAACGTATTATTTTCCAGACCAGCGTTTTTGTCAAAAAATTATTAAATGTATAATTAAACTGGACCTCAAACATTATGTTTTTTTTTTATTATTTTTTTCGAAATGACTTACGTCTCCGACACGTATTGTAATCTCAAACATTGGGGATCCAATTCTTCGAGTAATTGTTCACTGTAGTTTATTTCTGCTTCTCCTTCTTCTTCTTCAAATATACGCCGATAATTATTTGCGCTGAAATATTTTTATTTTATTAAATATATATGTTCATATGTTAGAAGTCATTAATTTAATAAATGATTATTTATACGTTTTTTGTCAAAAGTAGTAAGTTACAGTTTGCGAGCATTTTTACACATTGTCAAAGATTTTTAAAGGCGCTTTATTCCACGAAGAAAATATCTTTACTTATTCAAAATCTTCAAAAAACAATAAATATGGAAATGAATATTCGTCTTATTAGCCTAAATTCCATTATGAGGATATACAGGTATAATAGGAAATGAAGCTGCTGGCACCAGCAGCTCAGGATGCCATATTAAAAGGTCTGATTTACTTCTATCATCTCTGATCAAACCTTGCAATCAGAAAAAAAAATTTCTAAACACGTTTTAATAAAATAACAAACAGGATGGGACGAGGCAGATACAAGAAGATTGCTTCACGGTTACTTCCCGCAAGTATCCCTATAAAGAATAATTTTTTTTCCTCCAATTAGATTGGCAACAAATCATGGAAAGTTTCCCTTTTATTTCCAGAGATTCTTAAGAAGGCACGTAAAATGCGAGGGCGAAAAACCTGCAATTCTAGCAAAACCTAAGCTTTATAAATGGCACTCTCCATTACTTTGCATTCTTAGAAAAAATAACCAGGATTTGCATGAAAAATTCCAGAGAAAAGTTTTTCTACAATATGAAGTGTGTGTCTGCCCCTCAACAATTTATGAAATATATTATTAAAAATGAAGGAACTGCGATTATAAGTATCTAATCATATTACAAGAGTGAATAAGCAAGTATTTAAGAACAAGTAAAATTTTTAATCTTTGGCTTCCGTTGACCAGGCTGATCAAATTTCCAGTCGAGCGCAATTAATCAATGTTGGGGCTCTCAACCTGATGGCTGCGTATGCTGAGACGATGACTGATCAATCGTTTGCACAATTTCCGCACAAGATTAAAAATTGCCTTCCCACAGACTTCTTCACTTAACGGGCCATGCGTTCAAATCATAGATTTACACGTTAACTGAAATGTATAAAAAATTAGCGAAAACAAAAGAAATATTAAACGCAAAATATCTCTTCGGATCTTCCTGATTATTACATCTACTGAAAATAATTTAATACGTTTAAATGCAATTATATTTCACTGAAGTAATCTATTGATTGTTTAACACATTTCTGCTGTTGACTTCAATAAATTTATGATGTTTGGTATTTCATTTGTTTCCAGCAACACCTAATCTCCTTTGCAAAGAAAATTAATATGAACTTTTGTAGTTAAGAAATAATTTAGATGAAAAATTAAATTGGACTGAAGATAATGTCTCGGTTGTTTCCGTTAAAAGAAGTTGGTGCTTTCCTAATTCGAAAAAATATCTCCATATATATACATAACATACATGTAATTAATTTACACACTAAAAAAGGATTCTTCACATGGTATCTTCAAATGGGTAGATACGATAGCTGAAAAACAAGTGTCGGACAAAAGCGGAGCTGCAAAGAGCGATTTGTTGTACTGATCTTTCCGTTTAAGTAATCCTGTTATTCGATGCATGTAATTTTGTTGAAATTCGTGTTACAAATTGCTTTATTCTCTGACGTAGAAGGAATTACCCAAATTTTATTCAGAAGATTTAAATAACGGTTTCGATCCCAATACGCAGCAGTTACTAGTAAAATATCTTGCTCAGTGGCTTTTTTGACGTCATTTAAAACTTCCCAACCCCAGGAGTATAGCGATATACTACAATAGTGACGTGATCGAAGCGTTTTCGGAAATAATCTTTGTCATCGCATATTCTATTTAAGTAATCATAGTCATCAGCTTTTAATATTCGTTGCAAATAATCATTGCCATCGAATAATCATTTTAAAGAATCCTTCTCATCGGATAATCATTGAAAATAATCTTCTTCATTACATAAAGGGGCATAGTAGCTGATGTATAAAGAATTGCACTCAAATTCTAATCAAAAGAATGGAATATGTATTGCAATTTATCATATGATCATTATTTACAGCAATGATTCTTAAATGATTTCGACCTACGGCTCCTAATGACGCCGCGGAAAACTTGCGCAACAGTGACAAAAAAAATATTTAAAAATACAATAAAAGCTTGAAAGCCAGGGAAAATGTCTGAATTTAATTTCCTTTTATTTAAATGAAGCTAAATGTTTTTTAAAGGAAATTGAATATTGTAAACAGAAATCAACAATATAAATATATGCGGTTTTCTGCCTCTTTGTTTTTTTTCTTCGTAACATCATATCCTTCGGAACTGGTGGGGGAATTTGACTTTGGAAGGAGGTACCCTCAAATTTCAAAAATCCATGGTAAAACGTTTCGACTATTGTTATCTTCCTACGACTAACACTCGAGATATTACATAAAATTTCTTAAAACGCTAATTTTTCGCATTCATTTTTCCAAGTGGCCGAAGTCTAGCGGGCTGGAGATCAAAATGCTTTATTTGGAAAAATGCTGGCCCTTCTCACTTTCAAATCGCAGAGTTTGTTTAAGAGAAATTTTTAAGTTAAAAAAAATATGAAATAAATAGTATTGCCAAACATGAAACTTATTGTTATTATTATTTACGGTTATATTCTGAAGTTGAAGAAAGCACGCGATTCCATATAACGTCATTGTATGTCGAAAATCTTTCGTTAATGTCAGTATTTTAAATGGATAGCTGCTTTTGGCAACTTTTATGTTTCACCTTTGGATACGTGACACGATATGCTATCGCTACGTTGAAAAATTTATTTACGAACCGCTGGTTGCTTGGAAAGAATGAATACATTTTTTTCATAATGAAATGTTTCTATGCATTTTATGCTATTCTAATTGTATTTATAAAAATTTCATTTCTTTTATTGTACAGTTCCCTTCTGAGTAGAAGTTTAAACTTCTGTAGGTATTTAACGTATTTTAGATGCAATGTTACTTTACTACAGTTACATAATTTTTTTTTCAATTTACTAAAATGTCTGAACGCAAGAAGACAGCACAAATGTTACAGCGAGCTACAGAAAAATGAAGTAAAAAACACTAGGAGACTCAGCAGGCAAGTACAAGAAAACTTGCGTGCTTCAAAAATGAATGAAGATACAACTAGAAACTCAGAAAGCAAGCATAGTGACAATAAAGCTTACGCATTAAAGCAACTGAAGAAGAAACGATTAGAAGTTCTAGCAGACAAACAGCAACTCAAGAAACTTCGCTTTCTCAAACTGTATCAGAAACTAGTAGAAGGCACAAAAGACATTCATAACCAAGAAACACTGCGTGTTCCGGAAAGGGAAGCAGAAGGGAAACGGAGGCAAGTGGAATGTCAACAGACCATGCGCGATGAAGAGAAGAAGTTGCATGTAAACGAAGGATATAAGACTCTCCGCGTCAACGTCAGATTCGACAAGAAATACCAAAACAGCTCAAGAACATGCATAAATAACTCAAGACGCTGGAGATTACGAACAATTTCGGTTCGAAGAGGCAGAGCTTACACGAGAAAACAAGCTTTGCATGAACGCATCACTATATACACGCAGTACTCTTCACAATGCAGGAAGTTTACTTTGAACAACACACTGTATACCTAGAACTCGTAGATATATATAGTAAAGATTTTGCTTTGTCAACAGCCCCCTAGTAAAATGTATGAAGTTTATATTGACATCTCACAATACCTGAACGAAATTTTTCTGTTTACTTCTTCATTTAATATTTTCTTAATTATTTTATCAGTAATCCTGTCTATATATTATAGATATCAAAATGAGAAAATTTTAATTAATTATCTTTAAATATATATAAGTGATGAATACTTCGCCCCTGTTGGTACCGAAACAACACGATGTAATTGTAGATAGCTACAAAGTAAAATGTATTCAGCAGGCTGTACCACAAGCGACATCTATAAATGTTGATAACACAAGAATGTTATATAATGTTATATACTTGCAGAGTTTTAAAATAAGAACATATACATCAGTGTTTTGAAAATACGAATTTTGCATCAAACTGCAAAACAAATATCTTAAAATCTGCCTTTCATGCATAAGAGTTCAGCATTCGGAAAATTGTATTTTCGTAAACGGTTTAGCAAAAATAACAAAAATTATTGCCTTGAGAAATGGATAATCTTGGTATGAATCCGAATTACGCCAAGTCTACCCGTCAATGGTTTTTTTGAACACGCCCTTAATGTATATATATAACCCTTAAAAAACGTAAAGTGAGTGAATCTACTATCAGACTGTGTCTTTATATCTTGAGTATTTAAGAAATAAGAAATGCATTTATCTATCTCGATAAAGCTAACGCTATTGCCCGAATAACAACGTTTATTTAACACTTGATATAACCAACTTCATATATATCTTGAAATAAAACATAAATTTCCTAATCAGATACTACCAATTGCAGAAAAAATACAAAAATAATGGAATTTCTAATAACACTACAGGTAACATACCGAGGAATAAATTGCGCTGCAAAACTGATGCAATCTACAATATGTAAACCAAAAAAGTTATGTACCGCTATAGAAATGCAATAGAATGAGAAATGAAACTATGATGAGATTTATAATGAAAAATTTACCATAAACTATTAATATATGACATTAGTAAATATATACTTTTAATACTATTTATTTAAATATGCTGAAACTTTCATAATATTCATTACTTACAAACGCTTTCTCATCCATCGAAGCATAGCACAAGCCATTCTCAATTCAGTGCTGGTGCACGTCAATAAAATAAGGATAAATCCAAATTTTTACAAAAAATCAATCGCTTTCACTCGTTTCTCAAAAAACGTATATCTACAAATGCAGTATTAATATAACATATCAATATAAATCGGGATCATAAAATCTCCAAACAACGCATTAAACGCAAAAAATCGCATTAAGGCAGAATGAAGAATTTTCACTCTTACAATGACTTTTACAACAATATAAAATATAATCGAATTTTTAAACTAAGTGTTCATTGTTACACCATATTTAATTCTTGGGGAATCTTTCAAGGTTGTTCAGTAATTCTAACTGTTACTGGTTTAAATAGAATTATGATTTCATATATATGCACAGACTTATATATGTATATATTAATACGTATATGTCGTAACATACATCATCTTATTATATGTAGGCGCATAATTCTAAATTAATTATACTAGTCAACATGATTTATATATTGATAGCAGCATACTTTTAAAATTATTTATTACTATCTGCTTGCTAACGATTATATAATTAAGTACAGTGGTACCTCGACATACGATTTTAATTCGTTTCGTAACCTTGCTCGTATGTCAAATTGCTCGTATCTCAAAGCAATTTTCCCCATTGAAATTAATCGAAATGCCATTAATCCGTTCCAGCTTCCAAAACACTACCTCAGTTGTTTTTGTTAAGTGTTTTTGAATAAGAAAAATGTATTTTCTTATTCGAAAACAAGAAGATACCTTTATTTATAAATAACAAATACATAATCTATAAAAACATAATTAAAAGAAAAAGTGAAGTGCCTACGGAAGCGCTTAATTTTTGTCACTGGTCTTCGCTTTTTTCGTCATGCTCTGCTCATTTTCACCCGCAGATCGTTTAAAAAAAACTGTCCAAGGATGTTTGTATCTTCCTCCCTGTCAAGGTATTGCGGAAATTAGTTAGGCTAGTTTCGTTGAACAACTTCGATGCACGACTAGTTGCAACTTTTTCGCGGTGATTTTTATCCACGAACTCTACAACATTCTCCCACATTTCCAAGATCTGTTCTATATCTCTTTTAGGGATAACCTCCTCCATCTCTGGCTCCTCTCCAAAACTAATTTTTCGTTGAACTACCGTATGCTGCTGCAAATGCAGATCGTGTAACTCCTCGGTTGTCAGCTCCTGAGACTGTTCCTCGACGACTTCGTTCACATCTCTCTCATCCACCTCCAGACTCATGGAGTTTCTCAGAGAAACAAGCTTCTCTACGGCTGACACTTTGGGTTCCAATCCTTCGAAGGCCCTTTCAGGTACAGCCTCAGGCCACAGCTTCTTCCATGCAGAGGTTAAGGTCCTCGTTGTAACACCCAGCCAAGCCTGATCAATAATTCTTAGGCATATCACGATGTTAAAGTGGTCTTTCAGAAGAACTCTCGATAGGTAAGGTTTGTGTTCTCCGTCACCTCTAAACAGCGGCGAAAAATGTGCTTGGTGTACAACTTCTTAAAATTAGAAATCACCTGCTGATCCATGGGCTGCAGGATAGGAGTGGTGTTGGGTGGTAGGTAAGGAACTTTTATAAACTTTAACTCTTCGAGTAAATCATCTTCGAGATTTGGTGGGTGAGTAGGGGCATTGTCGAGGAAGAGAAGGGCTTGCATGGGTAGTTGTTTTTCTGTAGATATTTCACGGTAGATTTTCTGTAGATATTTCTGTAGATCAAAGAACTTCTGATAAAAGAACTCATGAAGATGCTTCTAAAGCTAAGAAATTAAAAATACATTCAGAATCTACGCACACGTCAGAAAACTTAGCAAAGAGGCACAAACATGATGAAGGATACTCAAAGTTGCCACATTCAATGAGAGTGCAAGTAGCAGATAAGAACAAAGATTCATCTCGCAAAGGACAAAAACTATCTGACAAGGAAGAATTGACAAAATTAAACGATTCTCAGTTACAAGTTCCAGATGAATTGCTAAGTTCTGGAGTTGAGATGCAAGTCAAGGAGAGTTTTTAAAGAAACTAAACAGACAAGAGCAAGTTGTTGAAGAAGAAAAACTGCCACAAAAGCCTCTGTCACACTCACCTGATTTCAATAAGGAGTTTATTTTGCAAACTGATGTTTCAGACTCTGGTATGGGTGTCATTTTAGCTCAAAAAGATGAATGAGACAATGAACATCCAGTATTATACGTCAGTAAGAAGTTTACAGAACTTGAAAAAAAGTACTCTACCACAGAAAAGATATGCGCCGCCATAATATTTGCTGTAAAGAAACTTCAATCTTATTTAGACGGGCATACTAAATTCCTCATAATGACCGATCATAATAATTTAGTTTGGCTCAAAAATAATGTGAGTCTAAATCCACGACTTATGAGATGGGCACTGGTACTACAACCCTACAATTACACGATCGTTCATCGAAGTGGTAAAAACCATAATAATGTAGACGCATTAAGTAGTACTCCCTGGCCTGATTAAATAATTTGTTTCTCTATATAGATAAAAAAAATATTTTGTTCCTTCCTCTCTTCTTCAGTGTATGTTATTATGTTATTTCTTGTTTAATTCTCCTTTAAATGCTTGTATTTTATTTCTGTGTTGTGCTGATATTAATGTTTTAAAAACTGTAAACTTTAATTTAATAAAAATATAAATTAAAGTTTATCTGGAGGGGGGAGAGGTTGTAATATCTTGTTATTTAATAAATAAATATAATTATTGTTGAAGTGGCAACGCCATATTTGTATCAAACCGTTACTCAGCAACGAGAGATATTGTTTTAAAAGATTAGTATTCGGAAGAGTTTGCCAGCTAGGAGTAGTATTAAAATTTTGCCACTTAAGAATTGTATAAAATTTTTCTTTCACCGAGAACTAGAAATAAAATTTATGTTCTGCTAAGAAGATTGTCTGTTTTGTAAATTACTGCAAAATACATTACACACTAAATGAGGCAGACTTCTCTGTTATTATACAGCGAAATTATATCTTTCTTTTTATTCAAAGTTATTTCATATTGTTTCGAAATGCCCAGCCGCGGTAAGATAGCTTACCCGCAAGGCGCGTTTAGGGTTGCTAGAAAATGGTAAGAAAAGGCAAGGTTGGCATATTTGGTGGGAAATAGCCCATTGAGCAACAAAAACCGGGGATATGTCATAGACGGATAGAGAACGTTCTAGAAGGAATTCATACCGGTTTCGCCCAGAATGTTCTCGAAGGGAGACCAAAAGCTATGTAAACCCTCTGTAGTTAGTGTTTCGCCGTGAAGTTATCTGCCGTTGTAACCTGAAAGCTGTGTTTCTGATTGTTTCAGCGTGTTCGTAGTGTTTTTTCGACGACTGTAAACCTGGGATTGGAACTGCCCTGTGGAATACTGGCAAGTAAATTGTCTTTTGATTCTTCATCAAATGTTGTCGTCAGTCTCTCCGAATCCAGGAACCCATACAACGCAACAATATATAGCTGTATCAGTTATCACAAATAGATTATGAACTCAATCAATTTTTTTATATCTAAATTTAGGAAGTAATGAAGAATTCTCTTCTCCGCTGTCAAATGGTCAACAAAAATTTTATGAATAGTTTTAAAAGAGTCTTTTATAACTGACTCAAACTTTTCCAAATTACCTTTTCGTGCTTCGTTCTTCTATAAAATTATTTTTTGGAATACCACCAGTTTATCTGTTGAGTTAAAATACTTTCTTTCGGTCCCTGCATACATGAATTTATGTTATTAAAAGTAACAAAAATATCAGTAGATAAGTAAGCTAGTTTAGCACACCATATTTTATCTTCCAACAAACGATAAATACCACCATTTTTATCATGTTTAAAAAATATTTCCATCTCGATTCTTAGTTCAAGCACACAAGAGATAAAATTCTTATTTGGACAACAACCTTACTATCGTATGCAGTATCAAGGATTAGTAGTTAGCTTCTATAGCTTGGCATAAATTACTAAATTCCTAATGGTGACAAATGTTTTAAATTCTAAGCGACTTTACTAATGGTTTTAATTTCATATAATTAACCGTTTTAACACATTGTTCCAG
This sequence comes from Stegodyphus dumicola, assembly GCF_044657685.1. Taxonomy (NCBI): domain Eukaryota; kingdom Metazoa; phylum Arthropoda; class Arachnida; order Araneae; family Eresidae; genus Stegodyphus; species Stegodyphus dumicola. The sequence goes on along the minus strand of NC_140776.1, from coordinate 186,602,805 downwards.
CATTATTCTGATTTTCTGATGGTACATATTTTGTAATAAGCGCTTCTTGATGCAAAAAATAATGGGTAGCTGATATACCTGAATTCATTTTTTTTCACAATATGCCACAAATCCTTTCATATGTTCAGTCATATGTCATAACTGGAGCACCATCTGTGCAAATGCCAATACATAAATTCCAGGAAACTTGAATTTCTTGTAAATACGAGTTAATTACATCAAAACTATAGTTACGAAATGTACAGACGCGGAAAGATGGCTTCCCCGCAAAGCAGTTTTAGGATTGCCATAAAATGGCAAGTGAAGATGGCACATTTGGCAAAAAATCGCCCATTTGGCGACAAAATTGGCGATATACCATGGACGAATGGAGAACCTTCTAAGACGAATTCTTACCGGTTTAGCCCAGAAAGTTCTGGAACACAAGCCGAAAGCTATATAAACCCTGCTGGTCCGCAGTCAGTCAGTGAGTGTGTGTCTCGTCTAGCGAGCTGATAGTCAGTCATTGAACGAGTGTCTCGAAGTCTAGCGCCGAGGTGGTTGTCGAGTGTATCGAGAGTATTTTCAGTGCATCGCGATTTAGTGCATCGTCGAGTTTTGTCTTAGACTGTGCTGAGTCGAGAGCTATACTCTTGTGTATCGTCGAGTGCATCGCGTGAAGAGTCTCGAGAGTACGTGAAGTTCCGAGAACAACCAAGCAGAGTTGGGAGCTGTACTCGAGTGCTCTGCAGTGAAGTTGTCTCCACCGTGATAGCCTGATAACCTGAAGGCTGTGTCGCTGATCGTGTCAGCGTGTTTATAGTAGTTCATCGACGACTGTAAAACGTGTTTTGGAGCTGCCTGACAATACTGGCCATTAAAGTGTGTTTCGATACTACATAAAGTGTCGTCGTTATTCACTCCAAATCCACACGAACCCCGTACTAACGTGAAGGAAGAAAATAAACTGGTGTCAGAAGAAGAAAAACGTAACAATAGGTTTTCCATTTGTGCAATCATAACGCACTAAAAATTGAATAATTATATCATTTTCGTGAACGAATCGAACCAATTTGCAAGAGGTTTTGCAGTATTTTCTTCAATATTTCGCGACATTTCTTTAATTCTATGCTAAATTGTGTCATTTGAAAGTGATATTTTAGAAATATCAATATTTGCTGATCCACCAAACATTACTTTTACAATTTTGCGAAAAACTGGTACTATACTGGTACTATATAATTATATATATATAATATACTGATACTATATAATTATATATATATAATATACTGCTACTATATAATTTTGCGAAAAACTGGTACTATAAAACTTCAGCCAAATTACCAAGTTTTAATTTAACTGCAATTAATTCGGCTGTTTTATAAGAAGCTATCTGAGCATTTTCAGACACACTAAAGTTGTTTTTTCAAAAATTTTACTTGTTTTAATTTTCCAGGTAATGATTTTTTAAAGTAGCTTTTGTTTTTTCATGCAAGCGAACGATGGTTACCCAGAAAGTGACGTTGGAGTTTGTTCGGAACCATAGCATTATTTGATAACTTACAATCACGTACCAGACTCTCGGGAACTAATATATCCTTTTGCGTTCTCGATGGAAATCCAAATTTTAGAAAATCGTCGTTATATTTCCGATGAACAATATATATTTTGCAGGAGGAAACATCTCTACACGTACTGGTCGTCGGCTCATCAGCCTGATCGCTGACATCGCTAAGTTTTCTTCTTTTTAACCATTTATCCATTTCAGAAGTTTCCTTTAAGGTAAACACAATTTTGACAAAAAACTATTAAAAAAAGCTGAATCATGTATTACCTTTCAATAGGTTTTATTTATTTTTTAAAACACAATACTGTATAACAAATATATACATTTATAAATTCAACCACACAAGCAAGCATGTAAATAGTAAACTGAACTCGTATATAGTTTTGTTTGGGTTTAATCCAGAATTGTAGTAAAATAATACAAGCATCATATGTGTATATATATACATATTTATAAAGCATTTCATTAAAAAATTATATTGTAGGGTTTATATTTATTTTAACTAACATTTATTTTAAGTTTAAACTATCTTTCCTGTCAAGGCTTACTTTCCCCTGGATCTGCCAATGCCAGAGTATGTAAATTTTAGTTGAACGCGCAAGGATTCAAATTATCAGCGGAAGTATTCTGAGTTAAATAGAAAGGAAACGAGTTCGAGGTGTGCTGTTCTTACTTCACGAGCGCGGAGGTAGTTAGCCAGAAATCGAAGAACCCCGCGTTTCGGCCTGTGTGCTTGCTTGCCTTAAAGAATTGTTAATCGTTCAACGTGATCTTCAAGTTTGCTGAATTAGCAGCGGTATTATAAAACGCGGTGAGGTTAGTTACTTTTAGAGAGCCTCGTAGTAGAGCCTTGTTATTAGTTTCTTTTCAGGTTCTTATTTTTATTTTACCGCCGAGTTGGCGTCGTTTGTGAGCGTCAAGAGCATGCACTTGTAATTTATTACGTTGAATAAAAAGGGACTTAAACCCTTAGCAAGACTCTGTCATTTATCCATTTTCAACAGTCACCTCTGGGTTGCATTCAAGTTGGAGGCGCGCAAGTCTACATTGGCGCCCGAGCACTTATCGAACTAAAATGGCCGAAAATCGGATGGAAGCCGCTGGACAACACCAAGAAATGGCAAGCCAATTGGAAGGATTTGGATACCTGGTCCAGACTTTGAGAGCGTCAATCAAGCCAAACGTCAATTTCGACGGAAAAAATTCGGTGGCGATATTTCTAGAAGGCCTAGAAAATCACTTTCAGCTCTACCCTGTGCCTGAAAGACAAAAAGTTGCCATCGCCACATCCGCACTAAAAGGACAGGCCGAGCTATGGTGGAAGAATATAGGCAAATTTTTATTAGGGGAATTTGGAAGCCAGACATATACATTTGAAAATTTCAAAAAATCGTTAGTAAAGGCCTTCCCCATAGTGAAAGATCGAGCAAGGCTGGAAGCCGAACTATACAGTTTCTATCAACGGGATATAGAAGAGTTGATGGACTTTATTCTACGAAAAATTAAGCTGACGGATATGCTGTATGGGAAGAAACCCGATGCGGAGATTATTGAAATAATCTTACCAAGATTGTTACCCGCTGTTCAAGACTACTTCGAAATTAGAAACCCAAGCACATTGCAGGAACTCTTCGAATTGGCGGTGAAGTTTCAAAATCGCAGAATAGCGGAAAAAACTAGAGGGGCAACGTATTCTCAAAGTTCCCGAAGGAAATCTTCAAATGAGGAAACCAGAAATGCAAATCGCTCTTATGGGGGAAAGAGCTATCAAGCTAACTCATCGAACCTCGAAGGTCAAGGCCCAAAAAGGAAATTCGAAAATAAATTCGGAAATTATAGCGACGCAAGGAAAAACATGTCACTGCATCGGGAAATTATCATTAAACATACAGGTAAAAGAGGAAAGCCTCAAAGTAATAATTTTTGTAGTGAAGAATCTGCAAAATCCTCTTATTTTAGGTATGGACTTTTTAAGGGCCGCGAGAGCCAAGCTGAATTTTCAAGACAGTTTCGTGGTGCTGGAGATGGACCAGAGGGTGGTGGAACCAGTGCAGAAACCGCAAGTGGACCTCAGCCATCTGAATGACCACGAAAGTCAAGCCATCCAGCAAGTGGTGAGTAATTTTTCTAACTTGTTTTCAGAAAAGCCGGGTAGTTGTAAAATAGTTACGCATAAGATACAATTAACTGCCGGAAAACCTTGTAGGACTAAACCTTATCGTTACGACAAACAAAAAGACGTAATCATCGAAGAACATATTCAGGAGATGTTAAAGAATAAAATAATAACGCCCATAAATAGTGAGTACGCGAGTCCAGTCGTACTATGTAGGAAAAAGAACGAGTTTCCTCCTTCGGATAAAAGGGCTTGGAGGTTTGCTATCGATTACAGAAAACTAAATAGTATTACTAAATTCCCAGTTTACCCTTGGCCGGTTATAGAGGAAATTATTAGACAGATCAAATCGACAAGATACATGTCTACTTTGGACTTAACGTCTGGCTACTATCAAATAGCTATGAGACCCGAAGACATACATAAAACCGCGTTTATAACAAAATCGGGCACGTATGCATTTTTACGCATGTCCTTTGGGTTGTGTGGTGCCCCATCAACATTCCAGAGAGCTATGGACATTGTTCTAAAGCCTGTCCTAGGAAAATCGACTTGAATTTATCTAGATGATATAATTATAACGAGTAGTACGTTGGAACAACACATTAATGATCTAGAACAAGTTTTTAAAATATTAAAAGAGGCCGGTCTTACAATTAACGCCTCAAAATGCAAGTTCGCAACTAAAGAACTTAAATATCTCGGTTATAAAATTTCGCAAAAGGGTATAGAAACGCAAGATTCAAAAATAAAAGCCATCAAGAATTTCCCAGCGCCCAACACCGCCAAGAAACTTTATTCTTTCCTTGGGTTATGTTCTTACTATCGGTCTTTCATAAAAGATTTCGCTAATATTGTTGAACCACTCTTAGTAATCAAAAGAAAGAGAGGTAAATTTACGTGGACAGCGGAAGCAAATACAGCATTTGAAAGATTAAAAGAAGCGCTCATCAATGCCCCTGCTTTAAAATTCCCGGAGGGGGACGAAAACCTGGAAATTGCAGCAGATGCGTCAGACTATGCGGTGGGTGCGGTTCTTATTTAAAACAGCCATCCTCTGGCATTTTTTAGTAAAACGTTGAATCAGACACAAAGGAATTATACAGCTACAGAGAGATAAACATTAGCCGTATTAATGGCTGTACACAAATTTCGAGTTTATTTCGGCAAAGCGCCAGTAACAGTCTTTTCGGATCATGCGTCTGTTGGTAGACTTTACTCGGGGAAAAACCTAACGCCCAGGTTAATAAGATGGGCTTTAAAACTCCAAGAATATAATCTCAGAATAAAATATAAACCGGGTAAGGAAAACAATGTAGCTGACGCACTTTCTCGTATAAAACTGGACGATGAACTTAAATGCGCTGTGTTGACTTCAAAAATTTTAGATTCTAGAGATACGATTTTCACTGAACTGAAAGCTGATCCTGAATTTGGAAATATCTATGCATATTTGAAAAACCCCGAAAGCTTTGAGCACACAGATATCGATGCGATAAGAAATAGAGCAGAAAACTATGAAATAATAGATAATTTATTATTTTATACGAAAACAACAAACGAAAATCTCGAGTACAAACCAGTCATCCCAGCCTCGCTTCGATTAAGCATTTTGAAGGAATTACACGACGCGAAAACATCGGGTCATTTAGGGGTCAGAAAGACTTTAAAAAGGGTACGCGAGGCGGTATATTTCCCGCAATTATACAAAATAGTAACTGCGTATGTCAGGTCCTGCGATCAATGTCAGTTAATAAATGATATTAATTACAGCCCGGCCGGATACTTAAATAGCATTCGCGCTGCATTTCCGAATGAAATTTTAGGCATAGATCTTCTTGGTCCCTTCCCCCAGAGCGAGTTAAATAAAAATCGTTTTCTTATAGTAATAGTAGATCATTTTACAAAATGGACAGAAATTGTTCCACTTAAACGCGCGTCAGCCAAAACAGTCGCAGATGCATTCTTACACAGATACATTTTAAAATACGGTGCACCGATAAAAGTCATTAGCGATAAAGGAAAACAATTCATTAATCAAATATTTGAAAACATATGCAATGGACTTGGCATACGCCATATCAAAATGGTTCCGTATAGACCACAGGCAAACATAGCAGAAAGAGTGAATAAAAACATAGTAAAAATAATTCGCAGTTACGTAGGCACACATCACAAGCGCTGGGATGGCTACATAAATGTGTTAGCTTATGCTTTAAGAACGGCAAATCACGATACTACGGGAAAACCCCAGCAGAATTATTTTTAGGACGAAAGTTAATTACGCCATTAGATAAATTATTCTTTGTGCAACAAAGAGAGCAAGAATTTAAACAGAAAGATGTGCAAACACTTATTGACCAGGCGGTTAAAAGATCGGATACGGCAAGAAATAGGCAAAAGTTATACTATGATAGAAAACGCCGTGAAGCAGATTTTACAGTTGGAGATAAAGTGCTTAAGCGGAAATTTTCTTTATCAAGTGCCCCAGACAATTTTACGGCAAAGCTAGCTCCAAAATTTGAAGGCCCCTATGTAATTCAGGAAATCAAAGGAGTCGTATTATATTTTAAGAACGAGAGAGGGGAGATTCGTAAAGCAAGTCCCGACCAGGTGAAAAAATACTATAATCCAAATGATTTTGAAATCCTTAAAAGTTTCTTGCAGGACTCAAGTCTAAACGAAGTAGAAGGTCCAGAAATAACAACAACTGTTCCACCACCCAAGAAGCAGAGAACTGAAGAGAGCCCTAGCCTTTCTACAACCCAGATGACGGTACCAAAAAGAAAAAATAAAAACTTTCAAACTCCAGCATTTAAGAAAAACAAGAATGCAGATGCACCGCGTAAAGAAACCGTGGTAAAGAGAAAAACACCACCTACAACGTATCGCAGGAGAAATTATACATCAAGGAGAACGCTCCCAGGGCCAGAGAGTCAGGTGCCAGCAAGGCCGCCGTTCCGGAAACTGAAACGGCAACAGGAGGAACGAAAATACCAGGAACAACAGAAGAAATTCAAGAAGGACTCCAGACCGGAGGACGTCAAGACCAGCCGTCCAATGGAAAAACGGAAACGACTACAACCCGACGATTACTCCGCCAAGAGGCCAGCATGCACAGGACGCAAAAGAAAAACTAATGTGGACGACACTCGGAGGTCAGTAAGGAGAAGATTGACGTCCATGAAACCTATAACTTGGGAACAATATTGCCAGAAAAGAATGACGGAGTTTCAATCATCGAAAACTCAAAGATAAGTTAAAATCTTCTATAATTCTTTTTTCCTTTGTTCCGAAATGTTATGCATAAGTACGAAGTTCTATGTTTTGACGAAAGTCAATATGTCTCGGTTGAGACTTAGTTTTGTTTTACTTTATTTAGCTAAGGCAAAAGTATTATTTTCTTTAAGTATAAGAGCTAAGAACAAGCATTTTCTGTTGGTTGAAAGACTAATTCTGTTATGTTAAAGCCAAAATTTGGCCGAAGATAAAAATAACTTCGTATTCTTGTATTAATAAGAATTTTAGTTTCAGTGGCGCCAGCTTGGCGAAGAATGAGTAAAGTAAAAATTTATTTTCTCTTATTCATTTTATGGTAAATTGGTAAATTTTATGGCAAATTGTAAAAATCATATGTATTAAAATTTTGTAAATGTACGTAAATACTTGAATGTTATGTAAGTAGAATTTAGTCTAGAAGCATAAAATTTTAGATGCTAAAAGTAAAATGCTCAAAAGCAATGAATTCAAAATTTAAGTATTAAACTGTAGATAAAGTCATGCTTTAGAGCGAAAGCCTGCATGTTTAAAGATGAATGAGGGGGAAGTTAGAATGAATGTGTTTTGTAGGGTTCTCCACCTACACTTGAATTTTTAAGAATGTTAAAGTAGCTCATCGAGTTGTAGAATGTCGAGTAAGTGTGTCTATTTGGTCGTTGAATTCTTACAAATCATGGTGGTTAGGGGAAGTGTTGTAAGACTAAAACACGAATATTCCCGTTTGACACCACACATGCTGGAGAGCCAGGGTAAAGTTAAATTAATGCTTGAAAAATTGAATGAATGTGAAGTAAGCAATAACTAAGGAAAACGAATCGTTTAAAAACAAAAATTTATTCAGTGTCAAGAAAGTGTAAATTATAATGTATTTAGAAAGATACTGATACTTATTCCCTCCAGATGCTGGAAGGAAAAGAACAAGATTGATTGATGAAGTCCAGGAAAAGTTGCTGTAAGAAGAGAGATTTATAAGTATCAACAGAAATTTAGTATACAAGTTGTTACATAAGATTTTTTCTTTTTTTTGTGTGTGAACGAGGCTCTCGAGAGTTAGTTCAGAATTATAGAAACTTACAACAAGTCGTTTGTAGGACCTGCTTCCAAGTTTTCCAAATTCTGGCAGCGGCAAATGTAGGGTTTATATTTATTTTAACTAACATTTATTTTAAGTTTAAACTATCTTTCCTGTCAAGGCTTACTTTCCCCTGGAACTGCCAATGCCAGAGTATGTAAATTTTAGTTGAACGCGCAAGGATTCAAATTATCAGCGGAAGTATTCTGAGTTAAATAGAAAGGAAACGAGTTCGAGGTGTGCTGTTCTTACTTCACGAGCGCGGAGGTAGTTATCCAGAAATTGAAGAACCTCGCATTTCGGTCTGTGTGCTTGCTTTCCTTGAAGAATTGTTAATCGTTCAACGTGATCTTCAAGTTTGCTGAATTAGCAGCGGTATTATAAAACGCGGTGAGGTTAGTTACTTTTAGAGAGCCTCGTAGTTAGAGTCTTGTTATTAGTTTCTTTTCAGGTTCTTATTTTTATTTTACCGCCTAGTTGGCGTAGTTCGTGAGCGTCAAGAGCACGCACTTGTAATTTATTACGTTGAATAAAAAGGGACTTAAACCCTTAGCAAGACTCTGTCATTTATCCAGTTTCAACAGTCACCTCTGGGTTGCGTTCAAGTTGGAGGCGCGCAACGTTACAATATATTTCAACTATATCAGTACAAAGCAATAAGATATATTAATTACATATTAAAGATGAATTATTTACTAACAATCTACCACACACGTTAGACTGCGCATACTAATCGAGTTTTCCTGATAGTAAATATACTTATAAAATTATAGGATTTCAAAAATTCAATTTTTTTAAACTGCCTGTTATAATTAGAGATGTATTTTATAAATCTGCATTTATTATATTTTCTTTATTTATTATTCCTCTTTGGTTCCACTTTTTTAAACGGCTATATGGATTATTTAAAACTCTTTTAAAACAAAAACAAAGTGCAGCTAACGAAAATATTGGTACAGTTAGAAATAAAATAACTGCATTACAAATGAGAAGTGTATTATTTAGCGTTACTGCTGCTCTTTACGCACCTTTTTTTCTTTTGTTTTTTGCCTTCGTTACGCAGTTTTGTTTTACACTGACCTTTAAGATGATAATGTTCCATCCTTAAGCATGATTCCATTAGCAATTCATTTTAGACAGAGTCTATTTTAACTGCAACCCAATCTATACGGAGTTCATTGCACTACAAAGAAAAATTTTCTATTGTATAATGTAGGCAAACTGTGCTATAGGGAATATGAATACAATATTAAACTATAGGTATTATAAATATACAATATTAATATTACTCTATAAAATTATTCTATAGGTAAAATGTGATGTGTGACACGGTTTTCGAAAACTTTCGTTCGCGAATTCATTACATTTATTTACTGTTACTTAATTCGAAATATGAGTAGGAAATGAAACCATTCTCGAGGGGTCCGTGACACGTTTAGCCGACAGGTCATTTAGCCGACAAGGAGACTTAGCCGACAGGACATTTAGCCGACGAGGACACTTAGCCGGCAGGACATTTTGACGACACAGAAAGTTAGCCGTCAGGACATTTAGCTACGAGACACTTAACTGTCAAGACATTTAGTCAACAGGACACTAAGCCGACAGTGACGTTTAGCTGACACGTACCCAATAATTATTCAAACTTACTATGAATTACAAAATTTCTCTCCTAAGTTCAGAAGTTCAATATTTAAGTTATTTTTTCACCTATCAGTAAAATTCCTTTTTCCAATTTAGCATTGTCTGATATGTATCGTGCTGTTTATGTATATTGACCAAATTGGAAAAGCTCTGAAATTTCTTCGAAAGGATGAAAAAGATCTTTTTTAGCTAATTACGGCGGTCACTTAATTGGGATCTTCAAAAATTATCCGTAAAGCTTTAAATCAGCTGAGTTTTTTTAAACACTTTCACATCATTAATTATTTTTCTTGTTTACTTAATGATATTAATTTCCCAATCTCGCTCTTCCAAATGCTTTCAAATTTTTAATACCTTTATTTTTGATTATTATTTTACTCAATTGATCGTGTTACATTCTTTCCCTTACAAAATCGTTTCGCTTCTCGCACTAATGAAATTTCCTTTCACTGTCATGAAAAATCTGAATAATGTAATAAAAATTATTGTTATTCTTGAATTATACTTTTTATAGAAACATATGGTCGTGAAGTGTTAGTTTCGAAATATATATTATTTTGTAATTAGAAACAATTAAAAAAAGATAATTTTTACGACAAGCAAAGATAAAAATTATTGACCTCTAAAATGGGCTGTTCATGCCACCATACTTGAGATAAAAATTCTCAAACATTTTATTGACCACGCCTCTCGCTGAAAATACTCACTTAGGTTAAACTGAACACATTTCCTTAAAAACTACATTCCTCACTCTTCACATATCGAAAATGTTGCTGATATGAAATTCCGGACGTGGGAAAATCTCCGAAGAGTAATCGGAAGAATCTGCAGAAGGAGAAGCACCAAGCATGGCGGAGCTAAACTAGACGTCCTAAAAAATCACCGTAATCTGGTGCTATTTATTCGATGCTAGATTTTACGAGATCAGTCGTGTAACTAGATAATATATTATTTATTCTATTTTGAAAGTCGCAATGTGCAATTTTCAATATAATATGTTATATTTTTTCATGTCAAATAAATTTTTATTACTTAGAATAAATATCCGTGATTATCTTTGTCATGAAATTAAACTTTGTCTGAAAACCGATTGTTTATCTTTTTTGTAAAGAAGTTTAAAAAATATCTTTATGCTTTTTTTCACATGACTGAATTTTGCGTTTAATTTAAAATAAATCTTGTATTTTACATGAATTAAACAACTTGCAGTTGACGTATTATGATCAATTATAATTACATATTTACAGCTTTCAAAAGTCTCCTTTTTCAAGCAAGTCGATTTCCTGCACATTAAAGAGTTAATTACTGCAGTTTATAATGATTTTGCTTCGATGAAATTTGTCAAATTAGGGTATATTACTAATACTTACATTTGTGAATATAACTGGAAGTAATAATAATAACCTAACTTCTGCGATTACGAGATTTTAAACATTAAATTTCGATGAATGCATTGTAGAATTAAATTAACGTGGTTTTTGCTTCGTTCTCACTTTGGTTTTATTACTCAATTCTAAGTTTTTCTTAGAATTCCTACAGGTTTTATAATAAGTTCGCCAGAGCTACGCGGTTAGGATAGGTGAATGCTGGTAATGCGATTCGCATCGAGCAAGCGATACGGCTGCATGGGTGTTTTCGTGACTTTAATCATACATAATATCAATATGAGACACTTTCCTTAAACGTTCTCTTAAATTGCAATAATAGCACAGATATATGTTAATGTGTAAGGATATTTTGTTTTGCACTTTAAAGTGCTTCAAGGAATTATAATGAGTAGCTAAAACTGTTATTACTGAAATTTGTAAAAAGAAGTATTCTTTGATTGGCAACACATAAGCACAGGTGACTAATTTTATTTTCTGAATATTTATATATAGATGTGCATTTAAGAGTATTTATATTGTTAAGTTTAAAACTTTCATTCCCAGTTTTCCAAGCTAGACAGCGTTAGGTCTATTTAGAAGTCTCACCGGACATGACTGTTTGCGAGACCACCTCTACAGAATTGGAGGGTTGTATTTCCCAAAATGTATTTTGTGAGACTCTAACTGGCCTATGATTTTTTAACATTTAAATAATTGCATTGCACTTTCTCGGACATTTTATAAAACTAATGGAGAGTCCGTAGCTAATGGCTTAAGCACTAATGTTTGACATTTGTAAAATGAATAAAAAAATTCTTAAATATAATACTTCATTTTTTCATTGAAAATGCCCAAATGTCTAGTTTGCGATGCTGTCGACGTTATGCTGCTTGATACTAGAAGATATTACATTTCCATTTGCCCTGCTAAAATGAAAATGGCATATTTTCTCAAAATCATCGGTTGATCTTTAATTTCTTTCATTGCATTTCTGCAGTATTTTACAGTCTATGAAGACACTGTTATGATCTATGATTTATTTAGTAGCCTTTTGTAGGAACTGAAAATTTAATTGCTGATTTTTCTCTTAGATAAGCATCAAGACAATTTAATTATCTCTTCCCAAGGAGGTTTTTCAACATTATCCAGTGGACGATTGTCTATGAGCGCTGATAACTGATAGTTCCACCCTTCTTGAAATCCGGGTAATAGCTTGGTTTCATGGCAGCTTTCACTGGTTTCTTACACCTAACACGAACAGGAAATTTGTCCGTAAAACGTGCTCCACAAAAAGATCCATCTCTTCAGGATTTAGATTTCACCCTCTTGTTCTTTATTTGCACATAATAAAACCTCATTTCTAATATTAGCAGGCTTATATGTCAGAATCCATAAATATGCAATTAATATTTTTGACGTTTAATCATGTTCTTACTGGAAATTTTACAAAATTTCTCCATTGTTACTTCCCCTTTCCTCCATCTTTACAAAAGGTCTGCAGTGTTGAGTTAAAAAAGAAAAAAAAATGCTTCCAAAAATATAAAATCAAAAACTGCAAAAAAAGTTTTAAATCATAAAACTTTCAAAAAAATCAAAACTTGAAATTTCCTACCCTTAAACTTTCTTCAGCTAATGTAGCACCCTCTAGTGTTCATCATGATAACCAAATTATGCAATTTTCCTATTTCTGCTCCCTACTTAGATATTTTTCTAGTGGTTTTAAACCATAGGCACTCCGTAACTTATAATCATGGGGCATTGGCATATATTGTTATGTAAATTCTTATGTATTTTATTTTTGTTGTATATAATTATTGCATGTTATTTTACTTGCATAATGTATTCTTAGTTATTATAATATTTTACTGTGTTTAATGAATTTGTATTGAGCTTATTTTAAATTAATGTATAATATTTAATATTGTTAAACTTTACGGCAAAGCTCCTTTTAGTTTGGCAGAATTGTGTTACAGTTAAAAGGGCGCGGGTGTATTTCCGTTTCTCACGATTCGGCTTCTTTGGAGGTTAGAGGTCACTGTCCAGCTGCATTTTCCCCTTTTTTCGCGGGGGTTGAAAACACGTGTTTTTCTCGTTCAGAGGCGAATAGTTCTAAGGGGCAGCGATTTTTTGGCAGACTTATAGGTTGGAAACTTTCTTCTTTGCGTGGGAAACGGAAATCGCTTTGTTTAAAGTTTGCTGTTTTCTTACTTCAAGACAGTGGGGGTGGCTGGTAATTGGATACTCGTAAAAGCTAGTTTCGCTTGTTAGTTGGGGGGGGGTCTATTTCTTTTCTCACGTTATATGTGCAGATGTTTTTCGGATTTCATTGTCAGATTTTCTGGTGTTTGATTCGTCATGGGTGTGTCATTTTCTCTATTTAGATAACTTAAAATTCCGGGATTGGTAAGATTTAATTTTATGTTTTTTTTTGAAAGCCTATGAACTCACAGAGGCGGAGAAACCGAGTTTTCCTGGGTGCTTGCACCAGGCTAGAGATCATTCTGATTGAGATTTCTGAGCGAAAAGGAAAGGAGAAGCAGAAAGTTTTGCGGGGCGAGCGTCTTGTACAAGCGGGCTGCGGTGATGTTCTAGCGGAGTTTGATTTGAGTTAATTTTGAGCAGCCGCGATGTGAAAGGGAAAGAAAGATCGTGGGGCGCTTTGCTTTGCTGCGGGCTTCCTGTGCAAGAGGGACTGGGTACCGTTTTCTTTTCTGCGGGATATTTAAAAGTTTTGTGCGAGATGCAAGGAACATTTTCCTGCGTGATGTATGGAGAACTGTGTGCGAGCTACAAAGAGCTTTTTACTGAGAGCTGCTTGAGATGCATAGAGAAAAATCTACCAAGAAAATTTAGCACAGATTTTCTCTCTTCACCTGAGTCGCCGGTTAATCTCCAAGAGCCTTTTTCCGAAACATTCAGCATAAATGTTGCCTCGACGCTTCGATGATGCACGTGATTGTGCTAAAACTGGTGTATATTCAGCTACATGTTATTGAATTGAAAAAAGATCCTTCTAAATTGGACTATTGGTTCCCACCTAATGAACAGTAAAGAAAAATGGGCTTGGCTCATTTCCATGTGGATTGGACACTAAGGATCCGGCTAATCAGGAAAAACTGTTTTCCATCTGTGAGTGAAATTTTTTTTAAGTATATATTCTCTCTCTCTTTCTTAGTTTTCCCGAATGCAGAACAGTTAATAGTGATTTATCTACCAGTATATTGTTATTACTTATATAAATTAAATATTACAGTTAAAAAAATTGAGAAGTTATTTATAATTTCAAGTGAATGTCAGTTTTGGGACGATTAAAATTTGTTTCACCTACAGAATTTTGTGAGCTAGAAAAACGTTACTTTCTAATTAATAAGAACCTGTTATTTGGAGGATTAAATTTCGTTACACCTACTTAGTTTGAAAAAAAAATAATGTTAACCTTAATTAATGTAAGCTGTAATATGGTGTAGTATTATGTGTTATTTTGACTTCGAAAATATGTGGTAGGATACTGATCAGTTATCCATTATTTAATTATATAAAATAGTCAAGAATTTAATAAATGTGTGTTTAAAATTTAATTGCATTTGTGTATTTATGTAGCGTATAATTTACTGTGGTCTGTCATGTCCCTCCATTTGTTTGAGCCGGGAGGCTTTTAAGAAACATGGAGTTTAATTGAATTTGGAGTTATTGATATTTCCTTTTGCATAGGTTACTCACAACGCAAACCTAAAGATTAAATTGTACTATACCACTATACGATTGATTGATAGATATGATATACGATTGATTGATTTGATTGATTGATAGATTTACTATACGAATAATTATAAGAATGTCGAAATGATATATGAATATTATGAAATAGATTTTGAATGTGAATTATTTGATATTTGATTTTTTTTTTTTTTTTTTTTTTTTTTTTTTTTTTGTAATTTTATCCGGCACAACCATCAGTTTAAGTTAAAGTTTAAAATAGTTATAAAAACATAGATATTTTCTATATAACAATATTGTTACGATTTATATCCTTTCTGTATACCGCTAGGGTTGTTTTTGAAGAAGCATTGGCTTTGGCGTCTCAAACAGTAGGTCAGCTGTGATTTAAATTACATCATTCTATAAATATTTAATACGGATTTTAAGGTAACCCAGCTAAGAAAAAACAAAGCATAGGTAAAACTTTTCTAGTACGACAATAGGTATATTTAACGGTTTCTAAAGAATTCGTGGAAATTTCCTAGAATATCCAGAAAAATACATTTTCCAGAATTTTTCTTCAAGTTTTCAAAAGCGTTTCCTTCACTTTTGAGTAGATCGGATTTCCAAACTTAATTAATCCGCCAACTCTTTTGGATGTTTGAACATAGGATAAACAAAAAGCAACAAACTTTCATATCCGCTCAACAGTTTTTATCTTGAGAAATTCTTTAACCAGGCGTCTATTAGCTGCAATCTTTTAGCTAGTTCAGAATGTCCGAATGATTTGCTGGACAGAACCTTATTCGTTATATAATGCTTTAGCGCCTTGCCAATTGAGGGATTTTTATGATATGAGATATTGCTTCCTAGGTAAGAGGAATTTGTGGCTTTTTTCCTCTGTAATTTATCTCATTTTACTACTTAGGAATTTGACCTTGTTATACGAGGTGTTACTTTTTTTCATAAATTTTTAAGTCTTCCAGCTCACATGACGCCATTTAATGAGATCTTTACGAACCCGTAGTACCTCCTGAACTTACGAACACAGAACTTCAGTCAACTTTCGATTAATTGGAGTGCGCCACAACGTATTCCACGTTTACTCAAAATCTCAGTTAATCTTTCTGCCATTAAAACAAACACAGAAAATAGGAATAACCGTTATTATATTTAATAGAAAAATAAATGTTATCAATTTAACGACACTTTAAGGCAGTTTAAAAAGGAGAATAATGTCATTTTATTGAGGATTAAATCAGTATTAAAAAATGAACACTAGGTAAATAACGGGAGTTTACGTTTCGCCTGAAATGAGGAAATTAAATTGTAAATAACTAATACATCATATATTACCACTTTAGGTATCACGCTCTTTTTTTTTTTTTTTTTTTTTTTTTTTTTTTTTTTTCAAACATTTTTGTTTTATTGTGACTATGGTTGATAGAAATGTTTCCTTCGATTCTACTAAACAAGTCCCATGTTTTGTACTTCAGGAACAACCCCGTTTATCAGATGATGATGAAACAAATGCTGGAGATATTCGTGTTTCGGACCTAACTTTCCTCATTTTCGTTTGCAAAATCTTTTATTTATTTGCAGTTATTTTCAATGGAATTGAGATATCAAAAATGAAAATCCTGTGCAGTTTTCAGAATAAAGAAAATATTCTAAAATAATCAAAGTTCTGTTTACTTTAAAAAAAAAGTATCTCCCGCAAACTTCGTTAACACTCTTATCCAATTAACAATAAAAGCGAAATTTTCATGTACATAATTTCTCAAAATAATGCTACATCGGCAAAGGTCATTCCTGTCTTATTTCCGTATGAATATTTGCAGCCTTTTAACTATTTAAGTTCCTTAATAACAAAATATTAAGATCCCTATATTTATAAATATTTTCTCGAATTATGAAGTTTCAGAACAAAAGACTGATCTCACGACTAGCTAGAAGAAAAAAAAAAAACCTGAACAAAACGTCACTGCATGTCTTCTTTCCATATTGTTTTCCATTTATTTATGGCTGCAATGTAAACCTACTGTTACGAATATTATACATAGATATGTAATTTTAGTGAGATTGTTGTATTTTTTCTGTAACATGAAAATCTAGAGCGCCGATGCAATGCCTGAAAAATAAGAATACAGGGTCAAGTCTATTTAACATTGTGCAAACGACTACTTCGCTAATTTGGCGAGATGTTACCAAACGTGGCGAATATTTGGGGATGTTTTGGTCCCTGTAGCACCATAATAGGTATTGTAACTGGTTAACTGTAATTGGTATCATACCCAACTGTAACCGTAATTGACCCTAATACGGATTTTAGTAATTTCGAGAAGCAGAAAGTACTATAAATATCTCGGCGGTGAGGTGATAACAACCAGGCTTTTCATAAAGCTGAGGATATAGCAAACATCTACGCTAGCGATTACGAAGACCAATTCACGTTAAATCAGTACCCCAACCCAAATGATGTTAACATCGAAAATCATGTAAAAGATTGCATTGCTACTAATAGTCGCAGCGTAGGAAACCTCATCACCCCCCGACAAGTAAAAGATTGTTTTGATATTTTGAACCCAAAGAAAGCGGCCGGTTATGACGGGATTGGTAACAAAGCCGTCAAGAACTTGAACAGGAAAGGTATAATCCTCATTACAAAAATTTTTAACGCCTGCTTAAAGTTGAACTATTTCCCTCGTATCTGGAAACACGCTACCATTATCGTCATAAGAAAACCAGGAAAAGACGGGCCAACTAAGAGCGGTTATAGACCATTCAGCTTGCTCGCTACTCTTATCTCGCTACTCTACACTTATTTGAACGTATTATTGTAAATCGAGTTAATAACTTCATTGAAAGTCACAACTTGCTAAAGAATTACCAGTTTGGCTTCAGACTAGGTCATTCTACAGTACACCAAATCACAAGAATTACAGAAATTATCGGACAACATCTAAATAAAAAAGAGACTGTTGCTACCCTATTTTTGGACATCGAGAAGGCTTTTGACAAGGTTTGGCATGCTGGCCTCTTTGTCAAAATTATAAATAATCAATTTCCTCCGGACCTTATTACCACAATATTCAGCTACCTAGACAGTAAAACTTTTCAGGTTAAAATTAAAGATACTTTATCCAGAAAAAAAAATTATTCAGGCCGGTCTTCCGCAAGGAAGTTTACTTTCGCCAATATTATTTTGTCTATACATCAACGATATGCCAAATATCCCAGATACTACTTTTGCCTGCTATGCGGAGGACACCGCAATCATGTGCAGCTCTATTATTCCCATCAAAGCAAGAGATAAGACTCAAAAAGCCTTAATATCCTCAATAAGTGGTTTTACGCTTGGAAGATCAAAACCAATGCAACTAAGTCTCAAGTCATATTTTTTACATACAACCTCAAAGAAGTAAACAACATAACACTAGATGGCGCCACAGTACTCACAGTTAAAAATATTAAATACTTGCGTGTAATTCTTGACGATAAGCTTACATTCAGGCCGCATATTATGTATACTCGTGAAAAAGCTCACAAAGCTTTTAAGTCTATTTATGCCTTAATAGGGAGACATTCAAAATTACAACTAAGTACTAAGAGAATTCTATCTTCAAGCAATAAGACCGATTTTATTCTACCCAGCACCAGCATGGGCCGCTACAGTCAGATATTGCAAAGATTGCAAAATAAATTTCTTAGAACTATCACAAACTCACCGTGGTTTGTAAGAAACACTGCAATACATTGTGGAATGAAAATCAAAACATTATATAGCGAGATCTCAATTGCCTCACATAATTTCTACACCAAATGTGATGATCACGAAAATGAAGCTGTACTTAGCATAGGAGATTATGACTATACAGTCATTCAACGCTGCAAAAGACCAAGAACGATACACCATAACGAATTATGGTGATCGACGTACATAGTGAATTTAATGTTTTTTCTACTTTTCATTGCTTACTTTTATTTATCTTTACTTAATTATTGCAAGTGATATGGACTTTGCGGATGCAGGACTCTGATTTGTATTATTTGTATAACATTTCAACGTTTAGTCAGTGCAAATATGCTCCGCCCACTTCTGTTATATGCCTCAACTATTATGCCCACGCTATTCTGTTGCTTCAAGGCACGGAGGAAGGAGGACACTCAGCCGTAGTACCTACGAGGAGAAGGTTATGCTTTCGCCACTATTCGCCAATAAAGTTTTTATGCTACAGATGTGTTAAATTTCTTTTACGATGTGAAAGTTATGCTTCAGATGTTAAATCGCTATTTTGCCCAAGTTATGCCACTGTTACATACTGCCACATTGGATGTCATTCAACACTTCAAGTGTACAGGTTTGTTCCAATATTTGGATTTTTTTTTCACTTTTAGGATTCCTTCTAAGGACAGTTATAGATAGGTAAAGACTTCAGGGTCCTGTACCTATTGAATAAGCGAAGACCTAAGACCTAAGACGTCATCGAGATAGAGTTGGTAGAGTTTTTTTTAATTAAACGCGTCTGCGAAAGCGACCGGCGTTCGTTTTAAAAACGTGCTTGTTTGCTTCTTTACTTTGAAAAATCGAAAACTGGGAAAAAAAACCCCGCTTTCTAAGGCCTTGACTCCTTATTTCTGGTGGTAGTTCGGTCGGAGGTTGGAATCCCGCGAACGGGCTGGCTGCATGGGCGTTTTTGTGGTTTTCCCCATGTGTAACGTGTATACGAGCCAGTTTCCCTTAGAAAGCCCTCCACGAAAGGCATCCCTTCCCTTAGGCAGATAGCCCTAGTGTGCTTTGCCATAATTAAATACACCACCACACACCCTTAGAAAGTCTTCCACAACGGCATCCCTCCCCTTAGGCAGATATCCCTAGTGTGCTTTGCCATAATTAAATGCCCCAGCACCTTATCTCTGGTGTTTCTTCTTCTTGCACCTTGTTGGGGGTAGGGTTGCTCTTCCATTCTTAAACTCAATATTTGGAACAAAAATTTATAAACAAGGTTATCTTAATTCGAAAGCCTAATAAGTCAAATGCTGCAAATATTCACATGGAGATGAAGCAGCAAAGATCTTTTCCTGTGTAGTATTCTTAGGCAAACTGTTGTACTCCTATATAAAAATTTTGCTATTTAAAGACATAATTCTCTCAGTTGCTTTATTAGTTTTAATTTAATAACCACATTTTTTGGTTCATTGAAACTATAAAATCGTAATACTGTATCAGCTGAACCGTAAATTATATTTAAACACTGGAATGTAATTACTAAGCACTTCGGAATAGTGGTGTCGCATTTCAACTTTAGTATATTATTAGAGTTATTTCAGATTAAAACTATGCTGCACAGACACAGTGTCTAATGTTCTGCGCCACGCAGGTGTGCCAAGAATACAATAATAAAAGTAGAACAAGGCTGAAACTTGATATAATAATTACGATTTTAAGTTTACTCAGTTTTTTCTGTTTTAATGCAAGAAGGGTGTACATCGTCAGAAAAATGCAATATCGTAGTGTGCTCTTTCATTCGATTAAATTTGATATTTATTGGAAGAATTATTATGAGAGATATTATATTATACATATTTTACGATAGATATCAGTTTTAACCTATGGATAAGTGGCTGAACTTGAGTAACAACAGTAATGATGCAGATGCCAATGCTAGAAATGTTACTGAAGGAGGATTTGGTAATCAGTAAAAGGCATTATGGTGGGTTGTTTGTTGAGTTAGGCTTAATTTTCGCCAGGTGGAAGGTAATGAACAAAGTCTTTATTTAATTCGTAATAACGTTTGTCTGGTCCTGCATAGTCGGAATTTTAATATTAAATTTTAAAATAGTCAACATCCATGTGCATGGTAATTGTAATTCCACTCACATTTGTTCTACATTAACGCCCTGCGTTTCCGTATGTGTATCTATCTAATTAGTCATATATCTATCTACCTGTATCTATCTATCTATCTATATATATTATATTATTATTATTAGTAGTAGTGGTAGTATTAATATTATTATATTATTTTTAATATTATTATTTTTATTATTATATCATTGATATTATCCTTATTAAATTTTTATTTTAGTATTTATTTTGGAATTTGTTGGCGCACAGAAAGTCAAGTGGAACGAAACGCGTGGTCAGAACATATATGTACGAATTTTAATGTTTTAAATTATTACCCCTTGATGAGTCAATTTGAAATAATATAGATAATTATTTGCATTAAAATATAAATAATTATTTCTCATTTTAGTTTAAAATATTTATAAAATATTCCAATGTATTCTAACATTGCATTTTACATTTTACTTTGCTCTGAAATTTGATAGTTCTGTATGTTTTATTTTTTAAATCCATTTAAGCATTTTTTTTTTAGGATACTGCATTCTTTTTTCTTATTTTCTTCTACTTTTAACTTATATATATATATACATAAATTGCAGGATATGAATTTTAGTTGCTAATATTTAACGAAACAGAAGCAAGCTTACACGTTTAGTGAATGCAAAACTGGGCAGATTTATTCTTTGAGTTTTAAGCTAAGATATGAATTTTCAATTTGGATGTAAATTCTAAAATCGAATTTTTCAACAGAAGCTTTGATTCTCGAGGAAGAAATGGATTTTAAATGTAAGATAAGGGAATCTAATAGATAATATAGGGCATTGGCAAATTGCTGACCACCAGTTTTTTCGTCTTCTTTTGCGGTATACGTATTTAGAAAGAATTTCGCAAAACGAGTAAATTTAACGTAGTCTTCACATTTTTTAAATGAAACTGCGTTGCTTCTAATAGGCAAAGCGGTGGTTTTGAAATAAGGTAGAATAATGATGCTTTGTAGCTAGGTTTGTTTTAGGACGGTGTTGGCTACTAAATGCGTCTGCGATATTTTTCGGACCTTTGATTTGTAATGTCAGTTTATTTGAAATTGTACTAAAACTTAAAACTCTAAAATCCTAATCTAGATTTTTTTTTTTTTTTTTTTTGTAAAACTTGAATTAAATTGGATACAAAAGTAAGTTATGATTCATTCAGGAAATTATTTAAATGGAATGAATGATTCATCAAAGCAGTATTAAATACTAGTAGATATTATTATTATTATTCATTTTTCACAAATGTAAATTCGGATTTCTGATAGAACTTTATATATTTACTGTGGCGGCAAATTTCGGCATTTTAATTAGCAACTGTTAATTGTTATTGAAAGACTGATTGATAATGCCAAGAATCTTCAGTAAGGTTCAAATTCCGTAGACTATCTTGAAAATAAAGTTAGAAGCAGAAGCAATGCATAAAATATCTCTCAAAATTTACCTCTCAGCATTACTTACAGTATCAAGTATTCCCAAACGACCAATGGAAGAAGTGTCGCATATGGTAAATAAAAATAACTTCCCTTACCGAAAACATCTCATTTGATGAAGAAAGACTCAGCTTTATTCTTTATTTTTTAAAATAAATCAAAATTTTAGTAACAAGATTTAAATAACTGTGCTAAAAATGGGGGTGTATAAAAATGAGCTAAACAACGTAGTTCAGTTTGCTTTATAGTGAGAAATTAATTTTGCTATTTTAACATTTTTACAAAATGAGTTTAAAATAAGCATAACGGCCCATCAGCGGCCAAGCGGTAAAAGCCACTGAACACTGGTAGTTCGTTCCGGGGTTCGAGTCCCGGCGAACGGGCTGGCTGCATGGGCGTTTTCGTGGTTTTCCCATGTGTAACGTGGATACGAGCCAGTTTCCCTTAAAAAGACCTCCACGGGGCATCCCTCCCTTTCCGTGTAGTGCCTAAGGGCGAAGCACGTAATAAGTAAAAAAAAAAAAAGAATAAGCATAAGTAAAAAAATACAGAACCAATGGAGCTTCTACATTTTCCAGGTCCCAATATAAAAGAATAACAAATGTCTGAAGTAACACAAATTTACTACATCTAAGTGCTAATTTTGATCCGTAATGTTATATGAATATGTATATTTGATATAATATAATGTTTGATCTGTAATGTTATATGAATTTCTTCAGGTGTTGGACAGTTAATTGTTTTACCTACTATATATTATGAAGAGCAATACGTTAAAAGTTTCCTTCGAATATTTAAATAAGCAATTACGAATTAAAATCTGCGCTTAGGACATTATATGTGTTTCAGAGGCTCATGCTTTGGACACTTGCATAACTAAAAGAGTTCATTCATTTAGAGCACACAAGCGGGTTCAATATTTGAAATAGAAACTTTAGCTCTTATTTACTATAGTTTATATATATTAATTAGTATTATATGGAGGTGCCAAAAATTTTCTATCTGCTTAACATTATACGATGAAAACTGGTGTTAATTCAAATTGTAGTTCTAGTGATACTGTACGTTAAAGTAATGCACAAAATCAGCAATTCTCCCTTTTTAATGGCAAACACAAAATATGCACTAATAACTTCTGGTCAAAACGAGATTTGAAGGTTGGTATCCTTTTTTACACTTTGTAGACAAATATTGAGTAAGTACAGACGACATTATTCGATGTAAC
Source organism: Stegodyphus dumicola (assembly GCF_044657685.1). Classification (NCBI taxonomy): domain Eukaryota; kingdom Metazoa; phylum Arthropoda; class Arachnida; order Araneae; family Eresidae; genus Stegodyphus; species Stegodyphus dumicola. The sequence goes on along the minus strand of NC_140776.1, from coordinate 186,579,541 downwards.
TCTTTCTATAACTGTTTATAATACCTCATATGAACAAACAAACCGTCTGTTACGAAAGTAGCTTGAAGTTTTAAAAAAACTAAATTTGCACCCTATTTTATTTTGAAAAGAGATTAAGATTTCAAATACTTGCTACACGTGCTTTTATTTCTAAAATTTGGCTAAGGTTCAGGCTATGTTTAAAAATGGATGAAGACAGCAACAAATATTTATGTCATATGCAATAGCAATACAAAGTACATATTGTTGTAAACAACTACTTATTTATATGCTCGTGGGAGAATATTCCCTTAATTTCACTTCACTATAGAAATCACTATGTTCACTATAGAAAACAGTTCTGTAGAAACATAGGAATAGATTGTATATCTAAAGAATTTCTTTTACATTTTTTCAATTACCTCGTGCATTCACCACGTGTATAGCTCCTACTAAGCCCTGTTGTACCATATATTCTAAACGGATTAGCTATTCTTGCCAATCTAAGCAACGTGCACTAACATAGTATAAAGGCCCGTTCCCACTGGGCTTTATCTGAGCTAACGACTAACGAACACAACTAACGTAGTCGACCCATCCCCAAAACCAGTTTTTCCCCATAGAGCAGCAAGTTGAAAAATCTGAACTGCAGGCACAGCGGAGCTAGTCGACACAGGGAACCTGACTCCGTTAGCTCAGATAAACCCCAGTGGGAACGGCGCTTAAGCGATTTGAAGTATTTAATGCCATCAAAATATGACTAAAAACAAAACTATTGCCACTCAGTATTAAGTTCTGGTCTTGAAATCGAAAACGTAAATTAATCACAAGTTCTATACGTATTATCACTACTACTGTAAGGAACATTTATCAGTATCCTCATCTATCAGTAAAATTCGTTGTTCGATTCTTAAAGATCCCAAATCTGTTTTTAATTCTTATACAATTTTAGAATATCCTATCGGGGTGGTTTGACATAAGCAAATCGAATGGAAATATCCTTGAAATTTCTCGTTAAGGAATATAAATCGTATTCCCGAAAAGCGCAAATAACAGATTTTTGACAGCTAGCCACAGTTGTTCAACGCAGTTGAACAAACATCAGCCTTGAGAACTATAATAATAATGTTTGGATCAAAATGTAGTTCATAAAAAGCAGTTATTCTTTTAACGCTTATATGGCAATGCGACGTACCTCAGGTTTTGAAAACAGCTAAATAAAAATTTGCCGAATCAGTGCCATACAGCTTTGCACACAAATTTCAAAATTTTTAATTCCATACCTAAAACTATGCGTATTAAATTTTAATTTTATTTGAAAGATTTTTCTGATTCCCAAATTAGGCAGTTGTGAGTATTCAGTGCACCGTCCAAATGAAAATGCTGTTCGTCTGTCGAGAAGATATTCCAAGGCCATTCCGTATCGACTTAAAAGCGAGCAAAAATCTGAGCCAAGCGTCAAACTCATGTGGCTTCGATACTAGTGAAAGTTTGCCGATGCGCTAGTTAAAGTTTGTAAGAATAATCTCGAGGTTATTCCAAAGATGTTATATACAGCTTAAAGGGGTCTTCCCAGCGCCGCTGCTATACGCCGGACACTGATGCTAGCCTAAAAATTTTAAACTGTGTAATCTATAATTTGAAGTGCGACCTTCTATACTGCTTCTGCAGACAGGATTTCTTCCTCTTCCAGGAGGAACAGAACACTGCTCGCTTCCTTGAAATTTCTTTTGCATTTTCCGAAGGGTTTAACAGCCATTGAACCTATTAGAATACTCTTCTAAGAGTCCGAAATTCCTGTGCAGTAACTTCTGCGAAATTACTGTTTTGGTAAAATAATTCTCTTAACAAATCGCGATCTCGTGGATATCGTCATTCTGAGCAACAAGCACATTGAAACCAAAGTCTCTGAGAGTGTTTCAAGGTTTTACAACAACTGCTGCATGGCGTCGACAACGATTCATATTTCTACCAGGTTTCTCAAAGTAAAACGCGCTCTGGCGACGCTATTTGTAAGTAATATTTTTTCGCTGTAGGAAATTCTCAGCCCTCCATTAAATCCGCCACAACATTTCACAATTTTCTTATCAATGGGTTCGCTTGTAGACTGCTTTGAAATAGGAACTTTAATTACACAGACCCTGTAATTTATTAATCTGAATTTTATCTAACACATTTTCCCATGGACAGCTAACCCTGCGGAACGCCATTGTACCCTACGCGCAATGTAGTATTGATGAAACGCCGCGTTTCGGAAACGTTTACCGTACTGGTCACACACAGAATCGGTACATTAGAAAAGAATTCCATGATTTCGTTCACTTAAAAAGCAACGCAATCAGAACTTTCCGACCGCGTTTCACCTGAACACAACCGGTTAATAAGAAAACGAAAATTTCCTGAAGTGATAATTTATGGAAACTAAGCATTTACTCTCCTAGCGGTATCTATTGAGATTTTTGCATGACTATCTGCTTTTAATGGCTTTTAATAAGTAAAAAAAAAAAAAAGAACTAGTAAAGCTATCGAAAACTTTCGTAAGTTTGGCAAAGCTTCAGGTATTCCAAAACGATGTTTTGCAGACACAATTGCAGGTCTCATATGTCAGAAATGTTATATTCGACTTAGCTTCGATTTTAAACCGGTTGGCTGAAAGAGCGTTTTCGTGTTTTTTCCAGTATGTTATACTGGTACGAGCCAGTTCGCCTCAGATATGTTTCAACACATGTTCCTAACCTGTGCTTTGCTAATCAAATAAACCAAACGAAGGCAATTCTTTAAAAGGACTGCTTTCTTCAAAACTTCTTTATTAATGTTCCTCAACGCATAAATAAAGATTTGATGAAATGATTACAATATTGCCCTTAAAAAAGAGAATTTATTAATCGGATCGCAATCATCAAAATCACTGTTTGATGCCTTCAAGAATAGTTTCTCTGAATGCACGATTTCGGTATTTATCTCAACAACCCGGTAATCTTTATATTTAAAATAATCTGGCATGCAAATCCAAAACCCTGCATGGAGGAAGCAATTTTATATGCCTTCCTTTTTCCATTAAACAAATTAATATAATTAAGTTTTTATTCACTAAATAAGAAGATGATTTACTTATGATGTAAAAGAAGAAAAGGAGTAAATATAGTAAATAATAACCACATTTTATAAATCATAACTATTTCCCGAGAGAAATGCAAATTTTATAATGAAAAGGATTCGTATTGTTTCGTTTTAAGGACGGCATAATATACAAAGATCGTGCTTCTTAAAGTAAATATAATTTAAATAGAATATTTAAGAGAGTGTTGCTTGGAAAATTAATTTTGAGCGTTTCGGACATATGTTGAAAATAATTCTGCAGATTTATGAATTTATCTCCAATAATAATTTGTTTCATCCCCTCATCTTATTTTATCATTAATACACTGATTTTAAGTCATGATAATTTCTTAAGCGTAAATCTTTTGCTATGTTTTACTGCAAATTTGCGTATGTTATTTCAAGGATTCAGTTAATTATTATCATTTTACTTATTATTATTACTTACATCCTATATGGTGTAAAACTCCCTTCTGTTTCATTTTTCCTATAAAGAACAAATTTACTTGCGATATTGTGATAATAAGCGTAAACAAATCTCTTAAAGACGGACTACCATTTAAATGGCTTTTAGGACTTCCAAGAAGAATCAGGAGTTTTGTCTCGGAAGATATATACTTCCAAAGACATAAATGTAATTTTGAAATTTGCGATCTGGGAAAATTCTTGATGGGATGATAAAGCTTGAAATTTTCGGAATTAGTGATAAAAAAGAGAAACAGTTATCAAAATTTAAAAAAACAGCCTTCGCAGACTTATTAATTTAAGAAATCTGGTTTTAATTGCAGTATTTGTAAAATATTAAAACGTTCGCGAAAGAGACTTACATTCTAAATGCCAAAGAATCCAGAATGTTCGAAAACTCAGAAATGTTTTATATTGAATAGGCATCTAAATGAACTATTATTTTAGTAATTACTACGTTGTAAACGAATGTGTTTAAAGAAATGACAAAAAACGACAAATAGTGTTGAAGTCGAGAGTATTCCTACGAATAATCCATTGAAAATATATTCTGCAGAATATCTTTGCTTCTGATGAAGAGAGACCTGTACCTGTTCCCGTTCGAAATCTGCAGAGTTCTAGTTAAAAGTCTACGCCAATCACAAGGTTGTAGCTTTGCATATTTATGTGTTTTACTCTAACGCCTTTCTCTTCTTTTGCTGTAAATATGTTGAAGGTGACATACAAAGGCTGTTTACAATTTCTTAAAGTTTCTGACGATGTGATGAAATGCTGGCGGCGAAATTTCATATTTAGTCCCAAATCAAAACTTCCAGACAATTTGACTTTAAAGCTTCCAATGAAAACTTTTCCTTCAATATTAATGCACGCATAACATCATGCAAATAGGAATGTTTTACAAGTGCTTTGAGAAGCGCACAAAAGTACTCTGAGCTTTCATTATGCCAAAGAAATATCAGGTAAAAATGTTTAAAAAAGCAATTTGCCAGCTTAAAGCCACCAGCACTGGAATTAGGGTATACACCCAACTCTCTTTTTTACACGATCTTTTTCACACGATCTTCAAAAAAATAGGTTCACCAATAAAACCAACTACTCGTTTTATTCTAGCATAAATCCCCCCCCCAATTTCTTTTTAAAATTCTAATTTTGACTGAGGGCTCAGAAGCCGGTCAACTTATGTCCACACGTGTTAGCGACTTAGTCTACTAAATGAAAGAATTTATAATGTTAAGAATGAAAGCTTCGATAAAGGAGTGTCTTCGCCACACCGAACGAAGGTCGAAGGTAACGTTTATCGAGTTCAAACTTCTCTCACTATATTTTTTCCATCGAGTCGACGTAAATTAAATCACTGATCAAACTGCAAATTACATCAATCAACAGCAAATGCAAGCTATTCGATTAATTTTTATTCTTAATTTCAATTTAAATTTTACCATGTACTTATTGAGTGAATTTTCATTACACAGTGTACACTTGAAATTTTTTGTAATAAAAATGAACATTTTTTGTTTTATAAATATGTAATATGGCTTTGGTTATAAGTTTTTTTGTACGGTTCTTTATGAAATACTTTTCGTCTTACACGATTTTATAAATTTTAAATATATGTGCCCAAATTTACCATATGCCGCATATTTTTTTCTTTTTTTTTTTTACACGACGTTTGTTTTGCATGGTTTTCTTAGGAACGTAACTACCGTGTAAAAAAAAAGAGTTGAGTGAATTTTAATTGCCTAACTCAAAATGAAAGAACAGAAACCTGCTTGCCGTCTTTTTTCATTTTTGTTCGCAATTTAATTTTTTGAATAATATAAATAATGCGCATACAGCCTTTTCTGTTCAGTTCAATACTTTTTCATATATCAATAGATATAAGCAAAATATGGATTTTATTCGTGTATTATTATAAAAACGAATAGGAAAAATTTCAAAATTATTTTAATATTCCTCTATATGCATGAGGCTTTATACATCAGGAATGAAAGTAAAATAAAAGAAGTACATTAACTGATATTAATCTATTTTTTTCTGTTGTTTCCTATATCATACCTTTCGAAATTGTCTCAACAATGTTTAAAACGGTTAAGTTGAAATGCAGAAAAATTGATATATGCAATTAATATGTTTGTAAAGTAATTATTATGAATACATTCATCATATGTAATATATAGATAATGATATTACATAATTTTATAATTATTAATATTAAAATATACGATGCAATATTATTGGGCTAAACATAATATATTCGTCACATAATTATTAGCTATACACATAAAGAAATTCCCTGTATTCTGAGCTGGCTACAGCCATCCTAAACCATTAACATAGACCATAAATAGTCAATGGCTTAAACTCATCACTGAATGTAACATACGCAAAATTCCAAAAATCACACCAATTAATGCAATAATTCAACGAAAGATTACGGAAAACTGTGCAGTAAGTAACGCTTTCCGTCCGCTCAATAGGCTTCAGGGTATTATAACCATGGACCTTATAAGAAATAGACTAACCCAAATGGGTTTTCTCCCTCGTCTGACGCGTTCCCGGCTGTCACCTTGATAACATCCGGAGGAGTAGGGACGACTTAGAGAAATTTAACAGTGGTTGCCTATTGCAGCATCAAGAAATTGTCAAGAAAAAGCTGGTTGTTGCGCCTCATTTCACAAATTAGAATTTCTATATATTTTTATTTTTGAAATTGAGATTGATTTTTAAAAATTTAGTATATTTATCAAGCATAATTAACGTTCCAAATAATTATAAAGCTATTGCATGCATTCCGGGATGGATATTTTTTTAGCTTTTCCTATGCTGGAAGGAAATTTGTAACTACTTCTTTTAGAAATTAATATTTTGAATCTGAACTAATAGAAATTTTCAAACAAGCAATTTTCTTTTGCAATTTTTATGCTTTTTATTGGTGTAAATATGTAAAAAATACTAAAATATTCAAAAATGAATTTTTGAAAGTTTTGCTTAAAAGTCTAAATTGTGCTCCTTTTTCAAAATTATAGATGCGCATTATAGCACAATTTTCTACAAAGGAATTTTATTTCAATTATATTTCACAATACATCGTAGTGATAAACGCTTTTAACTCCTTAAAAATTTTTATACATTTAATTCTAATATTAAAATTGTATTTAACCGTAATAATTAATTTTGTGTGTATTTTATAGTGATTATTTTTTTAATTTATTTTTAGTTCTGCGTAAGATTTTTTTTTTTTTTTTTATTTACGGCTAATTTAATTTATTAGCCCAAAGGGGTGGTAGCCTAGAAAGGCTGTTAGTTTCGAAGCGGCATTTTGCGCTATTTTACTATAAATGTCCGTGTCTCCTTGCAAATTGTTGTTACCAAATATTATCGCCCTATATTATATGTAAAAATATTAAATAATGAAGAATCTGCATGATTACATGTATGTTTCTCGCACTGTGACAAAAGTGACAGTATCTAGAGCCATTAAATTTTGAATAATGTAATCCTCCACCCGAACATGGGGATCTGGACGGCCGAATTTCGAATTTGTCTTAATCTATTTCAGATTTTGTAAAGCTTAAACGAATTTTTGATTAACAAACTCAACGAGTTCAGAGCGAGCACTGTACGGAAAATAACAGTTTTATCTCCAGTGCGGAAATTCTAAAGATTAATGTTTTCAAATATTAGTGGTTTACGGAGGAAGAACAGTTTTGTGTGTTACCTATATTTACTGAATAACAGTAAATATAGGTAACACACAAAACTTTAAAAAAGGTTCCTTTTGGGCGTACTATAAAATCTGCATGCTTCTAGATTTTATTTACTTTTTTTCTCCCTTCAGTACACTCAGAAAATTTTATGTTCCAAATTTTATAAATTATTAAAATAAATAATCCATTTTAAAGTTAATAATTTAATTATGATCAAATAAATAATCGTTTTGTAATGTAGTTTTAGTTTTGAAAATCACTGCCTGAAAATGTTCATTAAATTTAAAAAAAAAAATCAGATTATTATGTCGTGAAGCAAAAACAATTTTACTTTACACCTGACTGCCACTAGCTGCGACATAGCAATGTGATTACTCTATATCTAAAATTTTAAACACCATTCCATAATTTTAAATGTTTATTTAATAGAATTCTATTCGTATATTTGAAAGTGATATACTATAAACACAATAACAAAAATTTACACTTATCTGCACCAGCGTGAATAAGCCTGGCATAATATTCTGAACTCGACGCAACTTTAGGAGGTAAAATACCGCAAATTCAAACACAAGGTTTCAACCTTTTCAACGCAGCTAATTTTCTAAATATATTTTACTAATATCCGCAGCGGGGCAGCGGATTCCATTTCATTCACCCAAAACTAAATTTTTGTTACGCAATAGTATCGCAAAAGACACAAAAAAAATCAACTCAAAATCAAAATTAAAAATCTATAGAATATCATCCGCTGTTGCCATTCCAGCACTGCCAAGTCTTTCTTCCTGCAGCTGTTGCCAGACTTATCCTCGCTGTATGTGAGAGGTACAACACAGATCTTGTTTAATTTTACCTTATTTATTTCAAAGCATCGCGTACTGTCAAACTTATTTAATTTTACGTTATTTGTACTCAAAATTAAGTTCATAAATTTTGTGCTTAGAGTTTTTAGCATTTTACCAAAGTAAAGATGTTTGTACACGAATTACGCGTGAAAAAAATGCGCGAAATTCAGTAAAAAGTGCTTTAATGAGATATATTAAATCCTGTTTGGAAAAAAACTGTGGTTTTCATAGTCTCATCACTACACAACGTATCGCATTTAATAATTAAAAAGAGTTATTTGATACAAATGCCATAGGTTTCAGTGTTAAAGTAAACCATATCGTCCCTACTCTTTCTTGCAGACATGTCGGTGACGCGCGCCCCGCCCACTGGGTTAGTCTATCTCTTATAAGGTCCATGATTATAACGATGTAAATTTCCAAAATTTGGAGAATCTTTTATATTTGTAGAACAAGAGGATGAAAAATATGGTGTTATGTCAAGAATTGTTATAATGTATATTAAGAACATAGAATTCTAAACTATTATTAAATGTATAGTTTTATTGTATGTGCAACAAATAAAAATAAATATTGATTAAAAAATTAGAAATAAATTTTTGTGTAAAAAACCTGCCAATCCATTTGTCAATGAATAAACTCACATTTAGATGGAACAACAGAGGTGTGGGAACCATGATCTGAACATTACATAAATAATAAAAACATACATAAATAACAGTAATAAATTTCATTTAATGCTAATAATAAATTACATTTACACTTTGCTTCATATTACAAAAGGAAAAGGAGCATCTATAAACGTTCAGTGAGTGCTTCCCAAAAGTTCATAAACAAAGTGCAGAACGATTTATCACAGCAGATTAACTATCCGTACCATGCGGGTACAGGTGACAGGTGACGGAGGACGGGGACTCCTGGCGTATAACATATCATGCGGGTACATATAATTCAAGTCAGAAATTTACAGATTAATAAAAGATATTAAAACTGAATGTACTAGCCTGCTAATTAATAAATCTTACAAATGACGCGTTTTCTTTTCATAGTTAATTCCTTTACATTGCATTTCTTCGCATAAGTAATACACAAGGAGTCTAGAATGCATGGAGATGGCGTCTCTGCTATTACTGTACGAAGATAGTGAAGCCTGGGGGAAGGAAATAAGCCACGTCACGTGAGGGCAAGAAACCATATACCTTACTAAGCGAAGTGAGGTAAAACGCCAGCTGGTTTCAAGTTCTCAGTGTGTTTTCTGATCTTGTATGAGTAGATGTGAAAGGCCTAAAAGGCACTGAATTGTTACAGCGAAATAATGTCTATATTTCCGACTTCATGTCCATGTAAAAGAATGTTTTAAAACGTGCATAAACAAGTAGAATAATCGAAATGTGTGTTTCAATGGCCTTCAAGAAAGAGTTTAAGAATTTTCTTTGTGTAAAGTACACGAAGAAACATACATAGTTCTCAGATTTACCTTTTCCTAATAATAATAAAATAGATATTCGTAATTAACTTATATGTGATGGCAAAACGATAAGTAAACAAGGGGAGGGGAGTGGCTAGCTCTCCATGGAAAAGAAAACAGTTTACTTTAATCTCTGATCATAATTACTTTACAGGTCTTACCTTTTATTTATGTGTTTAACTACATTTTATTTTGTCCTCAAGTGAATATATAATAACTGGATTTGATTAAATACCGAAACATAAGTAATGTTCATAACATGACACATATGAGAATTATATATATATTATAATAAGTAAATTATAATCACATTAAAGTTTGAGTACATAGTTACTGTTCTGTGTTTACAATACTTTTAATGCTAGCATTCATTAATTACAGGATGCAGTTATATAATGTAGAAATTATTGCAATTACATAATGTAGAAATAAAATGAAATGGCGAGAAAAGTAAAGGAAAGAGGACGTGAAGAATCTGCGATCCTTTACGACTATCAGGAAGAAAATTGGGTGTGGTTAGATCACGCCAATCTTTCTAAGCCACGACTACTAAGGGCATGCTTTCCCCCTTTTTTGACTTCACTTAGACTGCGTGGAGGGCATCTCCATGAGTTCTGACCTCCTAAGTAAAACATAATTCGATAATTACCAATTATAAAATTAAAGCATTTAGCTCTGATAACTTTAAAATACATCTTTGTTAAACTTATAACAAACTTCTAAAGGATGAGACTGCAACAACTGGCACATTTATATTGTTACTTGAAATCAAATTATGCATTTCCGCTTGGGTTCACTATTTTGTGTAACAGGCATCAAATTAAAGTCAACTGCATCTTAAAAAACGATCCATTATTATACTACTATGTCGAATTGTCTACCAGTTCCTTCTTGCAAAATTGTGAAATAAAAATTTCAAGGAATACTTCCTTCTTAACAGTTTAAATCTTTTACCTTCTACTGTTTTTAACAAAACTACTCTGCCTCTTTAAGGCAAAGTGGTTGATTTGAAATATATTGTAGATCACTATTTATTTCTTGTTCTTTAGTCTTCTAGTTGCAACACGACACTCAGATTAAATGTTACATTTCAAGTTGGTGGAGTCTATATGACTCTCGATTAAGTTAGTAGTTCGACAGCAGTAAAAATTATACAATGTACTGTAATGAATACAACACTGTAACTAGATTTTCAGTTTCAGTTTTTGCTTTCCACAAATGTAACACTTATTTTGGGACAATTGTTTCGAAGATAATTCACAGGGTTTGCGTGCTCTTAAAAGCCGCGCTCCATTTTGCAAGGACTCTACTACCAGTATATCCAAAAGATCATGTTTATATGATTAAGGTAAAACCTCGATGACTGTTTGCCTAAGGGGAAAGATGCCTTTTAGGAGGACTTACTAAGGGAAGTGGCTCGCATGCACGAGATAGATGATTGAATTCACAATTCTTTAGATAGAAGATAGTTTCATGCGATTACTGATGGAAGTGTCCTTACAAAATGAAGCGTGCCCTAAGGCTGTGAGAAACCTGGATTTTTTAAACTAATTTGGTACTCATTTAAGGAGGAAATGCTTGCCAAGCAAATTTTGTTTATTGATAACGTAGCCCCCTGAAATTTCTGAAAAATGTTCAAACGAAATCATATAATCTTCGGTATCAATAATCAGTAAAAAAGAATTCAAACGTAGGAACTAATTTGAGAAAAAGAAGGAGTATTTTCTTCTACTATACTTGAAAGGTTTTTGCTTCTTCATATGTTAGAAATTCTTATTTACCGACTAGGCTCATGGTACATAAAATAAGACTATTTAGTCGCCTTCACCTGCACTTGTTTCGCAAAGCTGCTATCATGGAATGCTGTTTTACATGCTTCTACAACATCGCACATTGCACAAAAAATATGGTGCTTAGAAATGATTTCATATTTGATAAACTCTAAAAATTTTAGGTATTCTTACTTCTCTTTCATGGATACTCTTTCTGAAAATATCTCTATCGATATTATTGTCTGAACAATATTTCACCGTTTGTACAATAGTAGGATTAATTTATTGACATTCTTTATTTTACAACAGGTACAGTACATCTCTTCAGGTATGGTAGATAAGAGATCCTCATTCGCTTGCACAGTGACCGTCACTGATCCGTTTCTATCTGCAAGGTTTTTTTTTTTTTTTTTTTTTTTTTTAGTATTGTGTGATTTTTTCTCAAATGTTTATTTACTCATATATTATAACTATACTGATACGTAATAATTACAATACTTACTTATCTTCATGTTTAAATATTACTGAAGGCAAATGGTAATAAGAATATTATAATTAACTTATGTAGTAATTCTTGTAAAGTTTTTTTGGGGGAGGAGGGGAAAGAACCACCAGTCCGCGAAATGTTTTCGTAAGTTTTACCGGTCCGCGGACCATAAAACTTGGTCGAAGCATTCGCGTAAGCGAAGCACCGACTAGAGCATTCGCGTAAGGAGTTGAACTACAGCTACTGGTCATTACGTAGGGATTGTTCTTCTTAATCGCTTTGCTATTTGTCTTTGACTTCTAATGGATATAAATTCTGGACAGGTCTCAAATAAGTCCCATGTTTAGTCTTCGACTTTTCCGTCTTTACTAGTATACATTTTAACTACTTTGGCTAAGCACCAATTACTTATTTTCACTTTGTTGCTTCCAAGAAGGACGATATCCCCTATCAAAATAAAAATAACAATATATACACATATAGATTTATATAAAGAGATAGATAGGTAGATAGACCGATGCAAATAGAAAAAATGAATGTGTTCATCTTGAATATATGTAAGAGTATTTCCAAGTACAATTATCATGCACATGGAAGTAGAATATTTTTAGTTTTAAGATCGGAAGTCTGAAAATACGGCATTCAGTTGAAAGGCTTAGGTTTTATTGCGATTCCAGAAAAGCATACTAGGACTATCTGTCTCAAAGGGGGGATGACTTTCTAAGTTAAATTGACTAGTATACAAGTTACATATGGGAAAACCCAGGAAAATGCCTACGCAGCCAGCCCATTCGCTTGAAAGCGAACCCAAGTCCGAACTGCATATGTCAAGAAACTCTATTAACTAACTACCTCAAACAACGGGGAAATTTTAGAATTTTAAAGCCACCCCCCCCTGTAGAAACTGCACAAATAAGAGACTTATAAGTCTTTATCCCAGGTAACAGAAGGCCTAGTAGAGACATCACAAAATGGTACGACACTTTGCGATAAAATGGTGGTAACTTTTACAACGTCCATTTTCTTCCAAGTTCCTAAATGAAACAAAAAATTGGTTTTTTTTTTTTTTTTTTTTTTTTTTTTTTTTTTTTTTTTTTTTATTATTTATTTATTTTTTTGATCTGCTAAAATATGTATTTTATTCTAGAACACAAAATAGATTGTTCTCTACATACATAAATAAAATTAAATTCTAATTTTCACAATTTAATATGCTTTATATTTATGCATTTGAGATTTTAAAAATGTCTGTTTTCACAAAATGACTACTTACTTTTTGGATACGTGGAAGCCTGTTGCCGGAATGAGCCGTCTTCACCCTGTAAAGTAAGGGTAAATGTACCAGCGATTTTTGAGGATCTGGGAATGTACCAGGGATTTTCTAGGCTTTATCCTTGAAATAAAGCCTAGAAAAACATTTTTTTATGAGAGGGGGGTGTAAATCCTAGTTTTTATAAGAGTTTGATTGTGTGCTATTGTTACGAAGTAAAACTTTCAAAGAGTATAATGGCCTTTTTTTTAGTGACATCAAATAACTCATCAAGTAAATAGATATTACACGGCTTTCATAATGCTTCTTTCTGTAGTAGTAATTAGAGCATGTTTGGAAGAAAACAAATCCCTACTAAGACAAAACTTTTTAACTTACTTTTTAACTAATTCATTACAAGCAAAATATTTGTAATAACTAGTTTAAGCTTTCACACTGTGTTTGATATAATACACATTGTAGCAATCAAATTAAGCAGAAATTTCCTCCCTACATTTGTGGATGGCACACCGTTTCAAAGCCATTTAATTTATCATTCTTTATTAAATATTACGATCAGAAAGTGTGAATAAATATTTGTAATGATAATGCTGAAACAAATAAAAGAAGTTGCCTGGATGCAACAGTGTATATAAAAGCTTCACATACACATACACGAAAAAAAAAAAAAAAAAAAAAAAGAAATTTGGAAATAAGGCATTTAAACAAAATAAGAAGATAAGTATCAGAACATTTGTATATTGGTGTGTGATAATTAGAAGCAAACATAAAAAATAACTTTAGGGATATGTTTGTACATTTATGATCAATATAACCCATCTAAAATGAGGTAAAATGTAAAACAATCAGATAACTGATTAGTAATCTAGGGCGTTTTAGCCGGGCCTGTGTTAACACATTTTCTATATAATAGCAGTTTGAATGAGGCGAAGGCTGTACGTAAAGTCCGCTTCGTGTTAATTGTAATGCATTGTGCGCATACGAGCCGTAGCAAAGCTTCTCCAAACGTGTACCAGGTTACGCAAGGACGATGGAAGACATACTATATCTAAGTAAAGTGCATTTTTAGCTTTCCTACTATCACAGTAACTGCAAAACTACAATCACAATATTTTCTTTATTATTCTTAGTCTAAACCTTTATATTACTTTCCTTATATCACTATAACCACCGCTAGAAAAGTAAAATATTAGCATTTGTTAATTTTCAATACAAGTACTGAACTCATTTCATTATCGCTATGCCTAACGAATATCGTTCGGTCCTTGTGGACCAGTCGTACGCTGTATTAAAGAATTTTGGTCATGCTTTGGATGATCCTGCAAATAAAGAGAAATACGAAGCTCTTTAACAAAGTGGATGTTCTGCAAGAACAATTACGAAACGGCAGTCCTGCTAAGGAAAGCGGAGAAGATTTTCCTTGCCCTTATGGAGAAGGAAAGCCTTTCATTGGATCAATTCTGTGATAAAGATTTCATGAAAGAATTTCCCAAAAAGCATCCGATTGTGATTGAATTTCACCGAAGGCAAGCTGAAAGGAAGAGAAAGCAGTTTCTCATATCAGATAAAACTACAGATGATGAATGGCAAACGCCTACGAAGACTGCTAAGATTTTCGCTGCTCCTGTTAAGGAACCGTTGAAAACCCCTACGAAGAAGACTTCCGCTGCTACTCACATTTCCAAAGTAGTAACGTCGAATTGTTTTGAAGCTCTCCCTACAGTTCCTGATCCAGTGGCTATGGACTGTGCTGATAATTCCGAGAACGCTGATAAAGATCTTATGTTTGTTTCTAACGCTAAGACTGATCATAAAAGTGAACGACTTCCACCGGTTTTCTGCCCAAGACTGGATGTGAAATGGAGCGAATTAAGAGGACAATTTAACAAATTTGATGTCAAAGATTACGTTGGTGTTTTGACTAACGATAAAATCACTCTGATTTTTAATACAGCCGATCAAAGAGATAGAGCACTAGCTGTGCTAATGAAACATGAAGCGCAGTTTAGCACCTTTCGCCCTAAGAAAGATACACCGCTGAAAGTGGTTATTCGTGGATTGCCTGACGACTCGTCTGTGGAAGAAATCAAGGCTGAGTTGATTAAAGATGGATTCCCTCTATTAAACGTAACGCAGTTTACCAAGAAATTTGATGGTAAAGAAATAAAGTTACCAGTTTTCTTTGCATCATTCAAAAGGAACGAAGTGAGTAGAAACATCTACAGAAAGAAAACTCTGCTGGACCTTAGAGTCAAGTTTAGAAGATACAGATGCAATCTAAGCAACATGATTTGCTTCAGATGTCAACGATATGGTCACGGTCAGATGTTTTGTAACAATTCGCCAAGATGTCTCAAGTGTGGGCAGGGACACCTGACCTACACATGCAAATTAGCCAAAGAACTGAAACCTACTTGCGTGAACTGTAAAAAGGATCATATTGCTACTTCGAAGTTATGTGAATTTAAACTAAAAATTCGTGTTGTCTCTGACAGGATGAAAAGGATTTCAGCGCGGAAGTTGCAGTCTATGAATATGTCTCCGTTGACTGAAATACCATTACAGAAAGAAAATAGTATGCCATCAGACTTCCACTCAGATGCTAGTACTCCAGCTAAAGTGGATTTCGCGATGGATAAAAACCTTCAGAAGATTGCAATCAAATTCCTAGAATTTGTTGAAAAATGTAAGAAAATTGACTCGCCGCAGGACAAAGTATTACTTGCCCTGGGAATGGTTGAACAGATGATAAAAATGGACTTGTAAATTTTCTATTATTCTTTTGCATGATGAATTTGATGTTAACTTTGCTTAATTTCGATTTTGCTCAGACTTCAGGGGATAGCACCGCCCTCCGGACTTTGCGTTCCTGCTCTGGTTAGTAGACACGCCTACTTCTCATGACTGACACCTCCCTCTACGCCTGCCATCCTTTAGGCCTTCTTTTTCATCACTTCAGTAGTCCAGCTACAACTTCAGAATTTTTTAAAGTCATGTGCTTATACGCAACTCTTCATGAGCTGGAAACAGCGCGCTTCGCGCGCTATCCCAGCAATAATTTGTCTGATTGATTGATTGATTGATTGAATGAATTTTTTTTAAATAAAGGTAGTTTGCCTTCAGTAAATACGCAATGACAAATGTCTGCTTGAGAAATGTACTGAAGATAAAATAACTGTTGAATCTGTTCGGATTCAGACGTTAGGAGCACGAAGTTTACGTTACGCTATTTAAAGTCGGCAAAAGGCTAAAGGGTCATGTTTTCAAGAGAAGTAATCTATTCATTGGGGTTTCGTGAGAAATCCAGCCCGCTACACAAAAAGTACTAGAGATGTGTCAGCGGCCGAGTGGACACTTATACGATTGGAGAGAGCATTAGTTCTCAATTGTTTCTTTAGCCTGGTTTGGAGTCACTCCGTGTTAGCTTCACCTGTTAGATATGATATGCATTGCATTGAGATTGACTTTCTTTTTTGTTTGAAGTGTAACTACTGATTGTACGCGGTGATACTGCGAAGAGTAGTACGACTATTTTTATGGAAAGTTCTAGAACTGTGAAGTGCTATTTTTTGGTAAAATATATTTTATCAAGCTATCCTCAATTCTATGTGCAACGCTATATCTTTACGGTTTTCATATATTAAAATAATTTGATATTTTTCTAAATTCATTTCATTAGTGCTGCTTTTTGTTATTGCGTTTATACCAAAATCTGAACAAATGTATTTTTGAATTACATACAAACTTATAATTTATTTTGAATTAAAATAACAAGCGGAATGGCGGTTATTGGAGGACAGAAAGCGACAAGAACGAGCGTAATATTCATAAATTTGCAGGAGTAGTTTCCGAAAATTCATTTGAACTTCTGCGTGTGCAGGATAAGTTCTTTTGAATTTTTGACAGCACATTAAATTACCTTATATAAATCTCAGGGCAAAATTTAGTCTTCTGAGTGTGTGCTCACAAAAACTTTTGTATTTCGAATTTTATTTCCCCAATGGCTCTTATCATAGCAAACAAAATAGAAGCTTAAAATTGTAATTCTTAAATTACCTTACTTAAGTCTCAGGGGAACATTCATTTTTCTGTGTGTATGTATGTGTATTCTCACAAATGTCTGCATATTGAATCGTAGTTACAAACAATTCCTCATATAAGCAAAGAAAAAGTAAATTAATTAGAGCTGTTCTGCCCTTAGTAGATAGATAGCGCTATCATCGCGCCAAAAAGATTCAGTTCTTGTAGCTCAGACGCATATCTTGCAGCGTCCAATGGGCAAAAACCTTGTAATGCCACCCTTGAATATATATATCAACAGTATGTCCATATAGTGTTGTGTATTGTGCTAACCATCGTAATAAATGTTGTGTGTGCATATTGTTAATTAATCTCCTTGGAAACAACCGACCACATGTAACCCCAGACCTCTGGGAAACTTTGACGTGCATCACGACCATTCATTGTCTGGAGCAACACCAGTGAGGACCTTGTCAGCTACAAATTGGTAGGTAAGGTTTTGAATTATTTATTCTTGGTATCGATCTCTGAAACAAAACTTGACGGACGATCTAGGAAAAACGAAAAAGAAACATACTATTGTGCGTTGTAAAGTTAGTACACTTTTAAATAAACTTGAGAAACTATTATCGGCAGAATTAAACAAAGAGCATATAGGGGTTTTATATTCATCACATGAGTTTTTAATCGAATACTGTGAGAAACTTAAGCCTTGACTCAAAGATTGATGTTCTAATAACTGATTAAAAGAATATGATAACGAACTGAACATAATAACGTGTAAAGCTAAGATTATTGATAAAATACAAAAACTTAATATTGAAGTCCATGAAAGAAGTGTACGTATTAGTAGTAAGTAAAGATATTAGTAGTATTCTGAACGAGAACAATGTTGTTGAAAGTAGTGCTTCAGTAAAATTACCTAAAACATTTTCTGGTGTTCCCAGTAAATGGCTCGAATTTGTTTTAAATTCAAATGAGAATGCAATTTACTCTAATCCGAGAGTCTATACAAAATAGACAAGTTTATATATTTCAGAAGTTTATTATCTGGTTCTGCGTATAAATGTGTAACGGGTTAGAAGTTTATCTGAACAAAATTTTGATATATGCGTTAAAAGTTTAGAAGAAAGATATGCAAA
This sequence comes from Stegodyphus dumicola, assembly GCF_044657685.1. NCBI lineage: Eukaryota > Metazoa > Arthropoda > Arachnida > Araneae > Eresidae > Stegodyphus > Stegodyphus dumicola. The sequence goes on along the minus strand of NC_140776.1, from coordinate 186,561,287 downwards.
TGTTCTTGCAGTTAGAACTTAAAAGCTCTTCAAATGTTTTTGAGTTAACAACACTCTATGATCAGTTACAAATTTGTGCTAGAAATCTGGAGTAGTATGGATGTTACTAGTTGTTCATACGGCCAGTTAATTGAACCCAATATTTCTTAAAATTTTACCTGAAGATTTTGCTCTTCCGTTTTAGTGCAAATTATTATGTAACAAAAGTATTGAAAGATGAGTATTTATAGAGTTCATTAAAATCCAAACTGAATGCACAAAAGTCACTATGTTGATTAATAGCTCAAAAGATAATAAATATATAAGAGCTAATCCTAAACAAGAGTTCAAAAATTATAAAAACAAATAATTTAATAATTCTATTAAGAAATGTTGTGTTTTCGTAATATTTATAATGAACATGATTCTGTTGAATTTACGAAGTACACTGACGAACAGAAACGAAAGTACTTAAAAACATCCAATTTGTGTTACCACTGCTTTAAGAAACATGGGCTAGTTTACTGTACAACGCGCATAGAAGCTTGTGATATTTGTAAGAAATCATCTCGTAATAAACTATATTTTTTATCTAAAATCAAGTTGATAATTCTAAAACTGAAACGAGTGCGAAGGAAAACAAAACTATAGTCTCTACTACTCAACTGAATAAAAAATCCGCATTATTACAAACATGTTCAGTTATCGCTCAATATAAACAAAAGGAGTCAGGTCGTTGTGGAAGTTCTTATTTCTGAGAAAGTAAGGTGCTCCGGTTATTATCCTTAGAAATTTATTTTGTAAGTTTTGGAGATTCTTGACATCGTTCTTGGTAGCGTTTGCTCACAAGGATGAAGCATAGGTAAGGATAGGTCTTATAATCGCTGTATAGATTATTTTCTTTCTTGCCAGATCTAGGTCTGAGTATTCCGAGAGAAGAAAGTAAAGGTTTCGTATGAGTCCATATGCTTTGCCTCGGGTGATTCTGATATGAGTGCTCCAGGTAAATGATCTATTGAATGTTACGCCGAGATACTTTGCTGAGTTGACGATCGGTACTTGCTCTCCGAAAAGGGTTACTGAGGTGGTGATGGGGTCTTTAAAGTTGTATTTTCTAATGAGCAGAATCTGCGATTTAGTTGGATCAATGCTGGTTTTCCATGTAGCACACCACTTTTCGGTGTCTGGGATTTTATTTTGCAGTTTCTGGAGGGTGTGGTTAGGTCTCCAGGATCTTTCAATGAGCGACGTATCATCAGCGTAACATGCAAGCATAAATTATGATCCTGTGAGAAATTTGGAAAATCATTAACATATATCAAGTACAAAATCGGGCCACCTTGGATAGAACACGGGGAGGAGCAGTAGTCGCCCTGGTTCACTGAGAAAGTGCGTTTTTCAAAAAAGGACTTTAGGATCAGAATTAAATCTCTGGGCAGGCTAAGTTGAATCAATTTGTAAAGAAATCCTGCATGCCAGACGCGGACTTTAAGGTTCTATCCTGTTATTCTACAAGATTTCATTGGTGAACACTTTGGCATGCTTGTCAGAATCTAAATTAAAAGGTTTTGATATTAATATTCTGTTGAACCAATTCTTCATCAGCGACCGAATCGATCTCGAAGTTTTTTTTGACCGAATGTAAAAGAAAGTTCGTTTAGCTACTGCTTTAATATTGTAAATATTTCGCCGGATAAAAATAGAAATTGCACACCCATTCATATAGTATATCTTGCAGTCTCTAATATTTTGTTTTGATGTAGCTTATGTTAATTGAACAACCAAGTTAAATTAATTAATAACAAAGACACTATAAATTAGAAGTAGTGACTCCTAAAACAAAATTCTTAATGGAATTCAAATGCAATTGAATTAAAACTACAATGGATCTTTCACATGGCCTTTATCCTTCTTACTTTGCAAGAGAGGCGAAATTCTATTTTCAATTAATTTTCAATAACAATAATGATAATGTTGCGTTTTTCTTTTCCTGACACCAGTTGTTGCGTTTTTCTCTTTTCTTCTGACACGCGTTGTTAACCCGACCATTTAAAAGGACCATTTAACCCGACCATTTAAAAGGAATGCAAGTCGTAAAAATACTAAGGAAATCCTAAAAGTATTTGCCTTTTAAGCTTAATAAAAGCACATATGTTACTATACCATATTCTGTTTGAATGAAGTGTATTGCCACTGCTCTCAATAACATATTTTTGTTTCAAGTGTCAATTGGTTGCCATTCCGCGAAGCATAAGCTATTTAGTTTTTCATTTAAATTTAATCTTCCATGTATTGTTTAACAAACTAAGCGGCTTAAAAACAAAACACGCATTTTTTAACGCTGTTTCATTAATTCTCAAAACGAGATTTATAGTGAATCAACGCAAAATGTCAAAACGAAATAGTCCTTCTGCGCAAATTATCCGTTTGGACTAATAAAACATTTTGTTACATATATAACAAAGCAAAGATGCATTCTTCTTTAACATTTTTCCAATACATAATACCCCTTACAGAATTAACCAGACATAGTAAGCTTATTAATGACATTTTTCGGATTTCCGGTAGAGTCTCTTGCGCTGCAGGTAAAACATTTGATTCCCTACAGTGTTGCCACTGCTCGCTTTAAAATCGTTGAGTTTGTTAATCAAAAACTCATTATTAACGTTTTACACAATATGAAAATATATAATTTTAAATTTCGAATAGATTCCAAAAATTAAAAATAAAAAGTCGTCCGGGATTTTCATGGCAACTCAAATAGTTTTCTTTTTCTCGATCGCGCTCCTTAATAGAAAAGTACAACTAAAACGTGTCACAGAATGACATATTTTCGGGAAAATGTTTGTTTTGTATTAATATTTATCTACGATTTTTCTAAATACCACTCAGGGACAGTTTTAAATATCAATGCGAACTTTTTTTATCAAATCATAAAATGAATACGTAACCGGTATATTTATAAACTGAAATATTCAATTTGTATTAAATAGCATTTTCATGCAACATTGTTCGTTTTCAAGCTTCTTGGCTTAGTTGGAAGCACGTCCAGTTACAAATCGGAATCAGAAAATCTTGTCTTCAAATTCCGTCGAGAAGATTTTCCACGGCCAAGCATCATCCACCTCCATTCTGGCAAGAAAGGTTAGAGCAAAAGTCAATCGCTTATCATGGTCGGGGTACAGTAACTCCTGTACACGGCTGATCTTGTACGGATAGAAGTTGATAATCTTTCGTAAGATTTTCTATACCGTACTGTAAGGCATATCCATATTCCGAGCTACTCCACGAGCGCTAGAGGTGGCAGCAATATTATCTGGTCCTCTGTCGACCACCGCCGTGGTAACTGCTTCGATTGTATCCTGTGGTACAGGTTTTCGTCCTTTGCCTGACTGAACCTTCACAGAACCTGTTTTCTCAAACGTCGCAATCATTGCTTTTAGCCCATTAATTGACACAGGGCCATAACCTTTACGCAATTTTTTGTGCGTTCTAAAAGCACGAAGAGCGGCTGACGCGTTGCACTGGTTGAGGTAAAAGAATTTGACCTGTAACGCACGCTCGACTAAAGGAGGAGACATTGCACATAAACTTTCAATCCGATTGATTCGAAACGTAACACATTGCCTTTTAAAACCCAAGCAACTGGCACTGTGCGAATGGATGTAACGTGAAATTTGAATAAAGAACTTCTTCTTCTGCTCAGCGTACGTGATATTGCAGATCACGAGACTTTATCGGTGTTTATGTAGATTTTACGCGTTTTTCAAAGTGTTGCCCTATTGCACTTGAACTAAATCAGAAAATGTGCATAATGAAAGGTAATTTTATTCCGTATTAATTTGCATTCGTTAACACTCTATTTTCTATTACACAGCGCCAAATATTCCCCTAGCGGTGACTTTTGAAACTAATTTGTTTTCTCGCGAAATCGTTCGTGCCCCGTCTTGTTTAATCTTCCTACAAAATGTGGCGTCCTTCTTGCAAATAGATCGCGCTACAGAACATTGTGAGCACTGTCAGTTTAATTATGGCCACCCGGTATATTAAATAGGTATTAGAAAAACAAACAAATAAATCGCTTTTATAACGTGCGGGGTCTCTGCCACCAAACCCTCGCCCACTGATGGACGGCTCTACGTTACACTGCCGACTCACCAGCCTCGAACAACACTTTGATTATCTCTCTGTCCAGAAACGAGATGAACTGAAAGATAGTGAAAGAAGACTTTGCGCCCTCGGACTATAAACCAGCAAACGATTGCATGACTAAAACTTCCTTGTCAAGTACCTCAATAACCTTCTTGCCCAGTAATCCATAACCTGTTTTACCAGGTAATAAATTCCTAAGGTACACTGTTTATTTTCGTAATAATTTTTTAAAGTTCAAAAATTAAAGCCCTGCCCTGCTTTTAGAGAGGGAAAACAAAATATGTAATCCTATTTTGTCAGAAGTTACTAAACCACATATAAGTTAATCTTGAATAAAACGAAACAAAGAATATATACATACTTACACTTACTATTATAACGAATTATATAGATTAATATTAGTCATTTTACGACACGTTATGTCGCAGGGTCATAATTAATGGGAACTTCGGACGTACCACTGTTCATTTACAGCTGCTCGCAGACAAGTATTCTGAATCAAGTAAATCATTGATTAACTTATATTTTCTTTATATGCACTTTCTTATCTATAGTAAACTTTGAGGAAAATTTGGAATAAAGTAGTGAATCCCGTTCATTTCTTTTTTTAAAAAACTTCCTTTTCGAAATCAAACCTCAGCCAATCCGAGAATTTTAAATAAAACGTACACAATTTTGTGATTCGTTTCTTTTTTTTCTTTTTTTTATTTTTTGGAGCTCACGAGTTGCCATTAATGTTGAAACTATATGTGCAGCCAAAAATATTTAGCTATTTAGTTTTTCATTTAAATTTAATCTTCCATGTATTGTTTAACAAACTAAGCGGCTTAAAAACAAAACACGCATTTTTTAACGCTGTTTCATTAATTCTCAAAACGAGATTTATAGTGAATCAACGCAAAATGTCAAAACGAAATAGTCCTTCTGCGCAAATTATCCGTTTGGACTAATAAAACATTTTGTTACATATATAACAAAGCAAAGATGCATTCTTCTTTAACATTTTTCCAATACATAATACCCCTTACAGAATTAACCAGACATAGTAAGCTTATTAATGACATTTTTCGGATTTCCGGTAGAGTCTCTTGCGCTGCAGGTAAAACATTTGATTCCCTACAGTGTTGCCACTGCTCGCTTTAAAATCGTTGAGTTTGTTAATCAAAAACTCATTATTAACGTTTTACACAATATGAAAATATATAATTTTAAATTTCGAATAGATTCCAAAAATTAAAAATAAAAAGTCGTCCGGGATTTTCATGGCAACTCAAATAGTTTTCTTTTTCTCGATCGCGCTCCTTAATAGAAAAGTACAACTAAAACGTGTCACAGAATGACATATTTTCGGGAAAATGTTTGTTTTGTATTAATATTTATCTACGATTTTTCTAAATACCACTCAGGGACAGTTTTAAATATCAATGCGAACTTTTTTTATCAAATCATAAAATGAATACGTAACCGGTATATTTATAAACTGAAATATTCAATTTGTATTAAATAGCATTTTCATGCAACATTGTTCGTTTTCAAGCTTCTTGGCTTAGTTGGAAGCACGTCCAGTTACAAATCGGAATCAGAAAATCTTGTCTTCAAATTCCGTCGGGAAGATTTTCCACGGCCAAGCATCATCCACCTCCATTCTGGCAAGAAAGGTTAGAGCAAAAGTCAATCGCTTATCATGGTCGGGGTACAGTAACTCCTGTACACGGCTGATCTTGTACGGATAGAAGTTGATAATCTTTCGTAAGATTTTCTATACCGTACTGTAAGGCATATCCATATTCCGAGCTACTCCACGAGCGCTAGAGGTGGCAGCAATATTATCTGGTCCTCTGTCGACCACCGCCGTGGTAACTGCTTCGATTGTATCCTGTGGTACAGGTTTTCGTCCTTTGCCTGACTGAACCTTCACAGAACCTGTTTTCTCAAACGTCGCAATCATTGCTTTTAGCCCATTAATTGACACAGGGCCATAACCTTTACGCAATTTTTTGTGCGTTCTAAAAGCACGAAGAGCGGCTGACGCGTTGCACTGGTTGAGGTAAAAGAATTTGACCTGTAACGCACGCTCGACTAAAGGAGGAGACATTGCACATAAACTTTCAATCCGATTGATTCGAAACGTAACACATTGCCTTTTAAAACCCAAGCAACTGGCACTGTGCGAATGGATGTAACGTGAAATTTGAATAAAGAACTTCTTCTTCTGCTCAGCGTACGTGATATTGCAGATCACGAGACTTTATCGGTGTTTATGTAGATTTTACGCGTTTTTCAAAGTGTTGCCCTATTGCACTTGAACTAAATCAGAAAATGTGCATAATAAAAGGTAATTTTATTCCGTATTAATTTGCATTCGTTAACACTCTATTTTCTATTACACAGCGCCAAATATTCCCCTAGCGGTGACTTTTGAAACTAATTTGTTTTCTCGCGAAATCGTTCGTGCCCCGTCTTGTTTAATCTTCCTACAAAATGTGGCGTCCTTCTTGCAAATAGATCGCGCTACAGAACATTGTGAGCACTGTCAGTTTAATTATGGCCACCCGGTATATTAAATAGGTATTAGAAAAACAAACAAATAAATCGCTTTTATAACGTGCGGGGTCTCTGCCACCAAACCCTCGCCCACTGATGGACGGCTCTACGTTACACTGCCGACTCACCAGCCTCGAACAACACTTTGATTATCTCTCTGTCCAGAAACGAGATGAACTGAAAGATAGTGAAAGAAGACTTTGCGCCCTCGGACTATAAACCAGCAAACGATTGCATGACTAAAACTTCCTTGTCAAGTACCTCAATAACCTTCTTGCCCAGTAATCCATAACCTGTTTTACCAGGTAATAAATTCCTAAGGTACACTGTTTATTTTCGTAATAATTTTTTAAAGTTCAAAAATTAAAGCCCTGCCCTGCTTTTAGAGAGGGAAAACAAAATATGTAATCCTATTTTGTCAGAAGTTACTAAACCACATATAAGTTAATCTTGAATAAAACGAAACAAAGAATATATACATACTTACACTTACTATTATAACGAATTATATAGATTAATATTAGTCATTTTACGACACGTTATGTCGCAGGGTCATAATTAATGGGAACTTCGGACGTACCACTGTTCATTTACAGCTGCTCGCAGACAAGTATTCTGAATCAAGTAAATCATTGATTAACTTATATTTTCTTTATATGCACTTTCTTATCTATAGTAAACTTTGAGGAAAATTTGGAATAAAGTAGTGAATCCCGTTCATTTCTTTTTTTAAAAAACTTCCTTTTAGAAATCAAACCTCAGCCAATCCGAGAATTTTAAATAAAACGTACACAATTTTGTGATTCGTTTCTTTTTTTTTCTTTTTTTTATTTTTTGGAGCTCACGAGTTGCCATTAATGTTGAAACTATATGTGCAGCCAAAAATATTTAGCTATTTAGTTTTTCATTTAAATTTAATCTTCCATGTATTGTTTAACAAACTAAGCGGCTTAAAAACAAAACACGCATTTTTTAACGCTGTTTCATTAATTCTCAAAACGAGATTTATAGTGAATCAACGCAAAATGTCAAAACGAAATAGTCCTTCTGCGCAAATTATCCGTTTGGACTAATAAAACATTTTGTTACATATATAACAAAGCAAAGATGCATTCTTCTTTAACATTTTTCCAATACATAATACCCCTTACAGAATTAACCAGACATAGTAAGCTTATTAATGACATTTTTCGGATTTCCGGTAGAGTCTCTTGCGCTGCAGGTAAAACATTTGATTCCCTACAGTGTTGCCACTGCTCGCTTTAAAATCGTTGAGTTTGTTAATCAAAAACTCATTATTAACGTTTTACACAATATGAAAATATATAATTTTAAATTTCGAATAGATTCCAAAAATTAAAAATAAAAAGTCGTCCGGGATTTTCATGGCAACTCAAATAGTTTTCTTTTTCTCGATCGCGCTCCTTAATAGAAAAGTACAACTAAAACGTGTCACAGAATGACATATTTTCGGGAAAATGTTTGTTTTGTATTAATATTTATCTACGATTTTTCTAAATACCACTCAGGGACAGTTTTAAATATCAATGCGAACTTTTTTTTATCAAATCATAAAATGAATACGTAACCGGTATATTTATAAACTGAAATATTCAATTTGTATTAAATAGCATTTTCATGCAACATTGTTCGTTTTCAAGCTTCTTGGCTTAGTTGGAAGCACGTCCAGTTACAAATCGGAATCAGAAAATCTTGTCTTCAAATTCCGTCGAGAAGATTTTCCACGGCCAAGCATCATCCACCTCCATTCTGGCAAGAAAGGTTAGAGCAAAAGTCAATCGCTTATCATGGTCGGGGTACAGTAACTCCTGTACACGGCTGATCTTGTACGGATAGAAGTTGATAATCTTTCGTAAGATTTTCTATACCGTACTGTAAGGCATATCCATATTCCGAGCTACTCCACGAGCGCTAGAGGTGGCAGCAATATTATCTGGTCCTCTGTCGACCACCGCCGTGGTAACTGCTTCGATTGTATCCTGTGGTACAGGTTTTCGTCCTTTGCCTGACTGAACCTTCACAGAACCTGTTTTCTCAAACGTCGCAATCATTGCTTTTAGCCCATTAATTGACACAGGGCCATAACCTTTACGCAATTTTTTGTGCGTTCTAAAAGCACGAAGAGCGGCTGACGCGTTGCACTGGTTGAGGTAAAAGAATTTGACCTGTAACGCACGCTCGACTAAAGGAGGAGACATTGCACATAAACTTTCAATCCGATTGATTCGAAACGTAACACATTGCCTTTTAAAACCCAAGCAACTGGCACTGTGCGAATGGATGTAACGTGAAATTTGAATAAAGAACTTCTTCTTCTGCTCAGCGTACGTGATATTGCAGATCACGAGACTTTATCGGTGTTTATGTAGATTTTACGCGTTTTTCAAAGTGTTGCCCTATTGCACATAAACTTTCAATCCGATTGATTCGAAACGTAACACATTGCCTTTTAAAACCCAAGCAACTGGCACTGTGCGAATGGATGTAACGTGAAATTTGAATAAAGAACTTCTTCTTCTGCTCAGCGTACGTGATATTGCAGATCACGAGACTTTATCGGTGTTTATGTAGATTTTACGCGTTTTTCAAAGTGTTGCCCTATTGCACTTGAACTAAATCAGAAAATGTGCATAATAAAAGGTAATTTTATTCCGTATTAATTTGCATTCGTTAACACTCTATTTTCTATTACACAGCGCCAAATATTCCCCTAGCGGTGACTTTTGAAACTAATTTGTTTTTTCGCGAAATCGTTCGTCCCCCGTCTTGTTTAATCTTCCTACAAAATGTGGCGTCCTTCTTGCAAATAGATCGCGCTACAGAACATTGTGAGCACTGTCAGTTTAATTATGGCCACCCGGTATATTAAATAGGTATTAGAAAAACAAACAAATAAATCGCTTTTATAACGTGCGGGGTCTCTGCCACCAAACCCTCGCCCACTGATGGACGGCTCTACGTTACACTGCCGACTCACCAGCCTCGAACAACACGTTGATTATCTCTCTGTCCAGAAACGAGATGAACTGAAAGATAGTGAAAGAAGACTTTGCGCCCTCGGACTATAAACCAGCAAACGATTGCATGACTAAAACTTCCTTGTCAAGTACCTCAATAACCTTCTTGCCCAGTAATCCATAACCTGTTTTACCAGGTAATAAATTCCTAAGGTACACTGTTTATTTTCGTAATAATTTTTTAAAGTTCAAAAATTAAAGCCCTGCCCTGCTTTTAGAGAGGGAAAACAAAATATGTAATCCTATTTTGTCAGAAGTTACTAAACCACATATAAGTTAATCTTGAATAAAACGAAACAAAGAATATATACATACTTACACTTACTATTATAACGAATTATATAGATTAATATTAGTCATTTTACGACACGTTATGTCGCAGGGTCATAATTAATGGGAACTTCGGACGTACCACTGTGCATTTACAGCTGCTCGCAGACAAGTATTCTGAATCAAGTAAATCATTGATTAACTTATATTTTCTTTATATGCACTTTCTTATCTATAGTAAACTTTGAGGAAAATTTGGAATAAAGTAGTGAATCCCGTTCATTTCTTTTTTTAAAAAACTTCCTTTTAGAAATCAAACCTCAGCCAATCCGAGAATTTTAAATAAAACGTACACAATTTTGTGATTCGTTTCTTTTTTTTCTTTTTTTTATTTTTTTGGAGCTCACGAGTTGCCATTAATGTTGAAACTATATGTGCAGCCAAAAATATCTCGTCTTCTTGAGTGTATGTCCCAAGGAAGCTAAAATGTTGGACACATCTGGATTAAAACTTAAAGAAAATCCAGCCTGTAAGTGTTGAAAGCCTACATTTAAGTGAGTATCTGAGTATTTCTGTTTCTTTGATATTTTTCCACCGTAAATATGCAGCCTCGTGTATTATTGGAGCAGGTGGAAAATTAAATGTTACTTCTTTTTTACTTATAGTGGAGGACCTAGTAACAGTAGAGGGGAAAATTCCTGAACTCCGGTAGTTTGTTCCAGGTCGAATCACAAAATGAAAAAGAACGGATCTTTGGGAAGGTAAAAAAATGTAGAAAATTTGCTAGAACAACTATAGTGATAATTAACACGCTAGGTTAGAACACGTTTTCATATTTGAAAGTTAATCAGCAAGCCTAAACTCTTATTTAAATTACTTAAATTAATAAATGAAGACTTCTTGTTGGGACTTTAGAAAAGGTCTCCTGAATGAAACATCAATGAACGTGTCCTTAGATAAGGATTTTAGAACTTCTTTGAAATTCTGTCAATTTTACGTCAAGTGCACCGATACACCCCTTCAAATCAAATTTACTAAATAAATCCCAATATATTTTACTGTGAACATGTGAAAAAAATAAAACACTAAAATTATAGCAACTCTTACTCGAAAGCCACTGCTCTGCGTAAAGTACGCAGAACAGTTTGATTTAAAAACTTCGAAAATACAGCGCATCCGTCGTCAAATATTTCAGTTTTAAAATACATGAAGCGCAATAGTGTACAGAATCACTAGTGAGTAACAAAGTTGTTGTAATTCCTATAATAAATATTCTAATAAGAAACTCTAAATATAATTTTAAAAATCCATGGCACCATCGAATTCAAACCTGTTGTCATGACAGATGTATACCAAAAGAAGATTGAAATGTTTTGGAATCCGAAGAGCTAAATTTCAGAAATATTTCACAATCCAACCTATGTAAATTGCATTCATTTTTCAAAAGTAAGTAAACTGTTATCGCAGAGTTTCTTGAAAATTTATCACAGATAAATGCTGATATTGATCAATAGCAATGAACGAGAATATCAAACATTTGTTAAGAAACAGAAACAAAGTACTTGTGAGATTGTCTGAGAGATCAAATCACAATTATAAAATTTTATTATTAATCTTTACAACTTTGGTTTAATTCACGCGTCTCAAGTAGGAATGGAAAATGGATTCTGAGAGTAAAAATTTGGTCTACGTTTTCTTATAAGACCTTTTTTCTTGAATTTAATTTTTTAATCAACATGTCTGTAATGATGTAATGTCTGTAATCACATATGTAATGCCGGAAAAAGCCATGAAGCTTCAACCATCATTATACAAGCTGTAATAAATGTAAAACATAGTTAGGAAAATAAAATATTCTAATAACGATTGAATGCCAAGTCATATGAATAATCAAATCTCTAACTGCAAGGCTTTCAAAAAGATTTATATCACAGGTTGTAGGTTTTGAGAGCAGGTACTCATATTCGATTTTAATGAAATTTAAAATAATGTAAAACTCGACACAAAACCATTAAACTATTAGAATTTCTGGAAATCGTTGCCATAATAATAAATGACAGATTAAATGCCAATTAAGTGAAGCAAAAAGTGTATTCGCTTGCCACGTAAGATTGTTATGATGGTCTCTGCTTTCAGGCAACTGGATATTAGGTTTAGTGGTTTTTCGTACTATGAAATGCTAATTATGAAACGAGATTCAATGTAATACAACGTTGAATATCTATGTTGGTATCATCAACTCGGAAATCGCATTTGCTGTGTTAAGCTCAAATAGCGCGAACAGCATCGAAACCTAATTTAAAAACTGTGCTCGCTGTAATTGGTTAAATCTTATTACGAATCTGAACTATCTGTGAACACGCACCCTAACAACTAGCATTCCAAATTATCTAACCTTTTGAAACATTAGTGATCTTAATAATTATTTAACTACAATCACAAACCAAGTTTGGTGAAAATCTAAATTAAAAGTTTATTAAGCCATTCTTGTGGTTTATAACCGAAAATACAACACAAATATATAAGGAAGACTTGTTGTAATAACAGTAGTATGACAAGGATAAGGCTGGATTTCTTTTGTAGTTTCATTTAAATATTTATAAACATAAAGGTGAATTAAAATTTAAACACCAGATAGGTCTACACTACCATAGCTATAGTAATACTAAAATTTATTCTACTTGTTGTTTTCTAATAACATTAATGCATCTCATCTGAATTCCTCAATTCTGTTCATAGTTGGTACATTACAGCAAATATCACAACTGCCGTATTTCACGTAATTCTGATATCAATAAACGTTATTTTCAAATAGCATAAGTACTGACACCATTGATTTAAGACGGAATTTCAATAATTAAAATTTTATTATTATGAGACATACAGTTCAATTTAAAACCTCCAGCAACTAGCCCCTGTCTTTATGTTTATTTTTGCCACTCTCATGGCTGTATCCAACTCTCTCGCTTGGAATCAAGTTTCTCTGTGAGATGCGCGATCTATAAAGTATTACTATATCTATGTACTCTACTCTTACATAGCTTGCCAGTAGCACAGCCACAATCTATTTTTTTTTCTCTGAATTTAGCAGGAACTACCTTTTATTGAGGCAGTGGCGAACACACCACTAATTGAACTAAATTATACTTTTGAGCCGTGCCACATTGAGTTTACTTTTGTATGACTTTCTGATCTGAGTAAAAATGATGGCATGAGCAAAGAAGTATTGCCTACATCAATATGTAACTGTTAGTGGAACATGTAAATAGTTGTCGCAAACTCCCTAAATGTGAAATTCTTTTATTTGCTTCCGAAACTCGAAATTAGTTTTAATTTTTGAATCCAAGCTTGCGGCTGGAAATAAAGGAATGTTTTTTTATTATTTAAAAGGCCCAAGGACTTAAATCAGTCACGATATGCTTCGAAGAAATTTTTATCTACATGACGAGATTTACATCTTTAATTTGCTAAGAGATGGTTTAGTTTATTAGATTATGGCAAAGCACTCGAGGGCTATCTGCCTTAAGGGAGGGATGCCTTCGTGGAGGACTTTCTAAGGGAAACTAGCTCGTATACACGTTACACATGGGGAAAACCACGAAAACACCCATGCAGCCAGCCCGTTCGCGGGATTGGAATCTCGGACCGAACTACCAGTGTCCAGCGACGTTACCGCTCGGCCGATGGTGGGCCAATTTGCTAAAAGAATGCTTAGGTTTATTCGTCAACAAATGAACAGACCGCCTTCTAACAGACTTCACTCGCAGGCAATTGAAGTAAACATTTTACTTAGAATTCAGTTCTTTGAAAAAGCAACGGGTCTCACAATATGACTTTGGCAAATGTCTAAGTATGTATAAAAGCATGCGATTCGTTTAACTATTCAGCACAATTTTTGTTATTAAAGTTTGATTAGAGTTAAGGTAAGCAGAGTTTAATTTCTGTGATTCAAAGTTAAATAACATTTTATCACATTTAAGATTTTTGAATTTTATCACATTTAAGATTTTGAACAAACTGAAAGATTTTTAAATACATTATCCCCCTAAATTTAATCAATATATAACTTATAAATATATTAAAACATGAATCATTTAAGCACCATGTGTAACAGAAATTAAAAAATAAGTAAAAGTTAATCTGAAATTTGTTAATTCACTTGGTACCCGCTAAAAGTATTCAATTCGCGAAATCTTAAGAATCCTCCTGACATTTCAAATTGTTTCAGAGAAAATTTGGAAATTATTTTCCATTAAAGTTGCTCTTTTATTTGTTAGATTATCCTTTAATTCAACATATTTTAAAGATTATGTTAGAATTCTGGGCAGCTAGAATTTAAAATAAGGCCATATTGCCTTGATATGGAGATGGTTCAATAATAGGTACATAAGTTCCCTCTCAAAAACAGCGTTAACAACAAAGAATCAAAACAGGGGCATCCAATGGGCGGACGAAAGCAAGTATGATGCACATGTCAAGAGAAAAAAATCAGCACTTTCCCTGCAAATTAAAGCCGCACGCCTGTCACGCAGCTCTGCACCGAGGGGCGACGCCGGAAACCCGTGAAGGTAGTGACTGGGATATGTACCTAGGCGGTCTCGGCTACGGGGGTATAAAATCAGTCTTCACAGGACTAGAACCTCCGTTTATTCGGAGGATGGTTCAGGTTTGGCAGAGATTAAATGGTACTGTGTTGTGTACCCCTTCTCAGAGGCGTTGCTATATGGTTATATAAGATGGTTTCCTTGGGGGCGGGGAATGGCTCCATTCGATTCTCTACTGGGAGACTCAACCGATAAAACACCACATCGAATTCAATCGTTTCCACTGCAGTGCTGCCTGGTTGCAAAGGTAATATCGTATTTTTTATTCACTGAAAACCTGATCTGTCCAGTGCTATGTATAAATCTACGTGGTGACCACGGGTGATACGCCCAATTGGATGGTCTTCTGGAAATCAGACGATTCCTTAAAGGAAATAACCAGCGCAGGAGTTCGTCTTCGGTGTTCTGTCATGCGGACAAAAATTTCCTCAAAGGCGTATCGTGATTAATTTAAGTTCTTGAACACTTTAAATAACGAAAAACATTCATATTTTTTCTGCTGCAACCTTCTGTTCAGAAGGGATGACAAGCAAATTCTGAGTTTCGGATGAGCATAAAAGAATTTCACATTTAGATAATTTGTGACATCTATTCAAATAATTAAGACACAATAACACGCCGAATAAATACTAATTCAGAAGTCAAACAACAAAAATCAGCGTTAATTTTCAAAATTTTCACAGGACCAGTTTCGATGGTTTTACCGAACCACCATCCTTAGGTACCTCTGAACCTTGATTTTTGTTGTTTGATTTCTGAATCTATTCAAATGTTTATTCCTCTGAATGGAAAGCGTGAGGATATTGCATTCATTGGTATAGTTAAATATTAGCATTTATCTTTTATAAATGTTTAAGTAGGTCCGTGATTACCGTTTACGTACTTTTAAACAAATGAATGTAGCTTATACAGGTTGGAATCTCGAATACTTCAGAAATTCAGTATTTCAATTTAAAAAAAATTTGAAATTCCTTCATTACATTTATTTGACATAGAAACAAATTTCAATTCGATAAAGCCGTAGATTTTAAAAATTATATTTAGTTTGAAAATATACATGTTAGGAACACAACTGATAACCAGTTTGTTGCTTACCAGTTAAAATTACAAACCTGCCACGATGAATCCGTATTACTAATGTAGGTTCTTAAAACAAACTGCTTTGGCGGTTTTATGCAAAGCGGTGGCTTTGAACTTAATTGTAGTGCGTTTTTTCTTGCTTGTTTTGTGCGTGAATTGTGCTGTTCAGTTTGTTGTTCACGACAAGAGCTTTCAGAAAAACAGAAAATTTTCAAGAATTTTAGAAATTTGGTTTAAATCATGTGTGACAATGATTCTACACTTCTAAAAACTTTGTCTAGAGATGCGTTCTCAAGCATATGCGTAAATGCTCATTCTTCAAGTGAAATAAAATTAAGTTTGAAGAACTTAAATTTTTTCAAAATGTAATTCATTTAGGCCGATTTTCAAAACCCCGACAGGAAGGGATTGTCATTTAAAGTTTGAAATAACAATAAAGGCTTTCTTCTAAATTTTCAGACGTTAAAATGCATTGTAAGCGTAAGTATTTACTACTAATATGGATTTGATAGCAAATTGTTTACATTTTTTAACTTCACGAAAATAAGCCCCATCTCCTTTTGTGGTTCGATAGGGATCAAACTACCTTTTTTCACAGTTACACACCTCGGTTGCTCGCGGTACCCCCTTATAAGTAAAAAAGATTTAACATTTAATTTACCACGAGTTACATTAGTACACGAAGCTGCATATTTATTCTAGCAAATAATCAAAGAAACAAAAACTTCTGATACTCGGGCTTTCAACAGCTAAAGCATAGAATATCATTACTTTCTGCTGCTTCAATGCAAAGGATTTCCCATTTCCATTCATCAGATCGCCCGCGATCTTCGATAGAATCCGGTAGACGACTTCTTCTGACACAGATGCATATTCTCATGCATTCCTTCATATTATCAACAAAACTGGTAATATGAAATGAAATTCAATTGATTGTGTCTGCAAATGCTGTATACGTATTCATTTCTATAAAATAAATGCTTCTGCATATATTTTCTAAAACATGCTGTGTTTTAAGAATATGAGGGCAGTGAATTAGGATTCGATTGCAAAAGTAGCTCTAGATATTTTGAAGGTATCTTTTCTCAGACATTCCGAAATTCACTTGCATTTAAAGTTGCATTAGTTGAAATATAACTTACATTTTGTCAAAAGCACTGCCTGCAGCTAGAGCTCTCGTTGATCCGGAAAATGACGTTTACGGCATAAAGCGAAATTGGATATTCTCGATATCTTAAAGGGCGCTCGAAACTAATGCTATGACCAGACCTATCAGACCAGACTGCATTTTAGGGTCCATCACATTCTCTCCGAGTCCAGTCGGATTCCTAGATTGCTTTTGTTACATACGGATTGTCGGAATTTCATTTAGCGACCTTCGACCTCTGGATCACACCGCTTGTTTCTTCTTGCCTCCGATTTCTCCTATCGAGTATAGCCACATCTGTGTATTATCGCGAATTTCAATTATTAATATGTGTTTCAAGTCATTATTATTCTGATATTTTTGTTTTTATTCATGTGTATTTTAATCTGGAAAAAAGTATTCATAAGCTCTTAAGGTGTTATTTAACTTGTTGTTCTTAAGTAGGAATTGTAACTAAGGCGGGAAACGGTTGCGGGAGCCATCTGGTTTATGGCCTTTTCCAACAATGGAGGCAGTAGGCTATGTGTGTCGCCCTTTTTAGCTAATGCGTGGGAAACGGAAATCGTTCGGCTTGTCGCTTTGTCAAGGTTGCAGTTTTCTTACTTCAAGACAGTGTGTAAAGTTAGATAATTGGATGCTCGTAAAGCTTACTTTCGCTTGTTAGTTGGGGGGTCTTTTTTTTCTCACGTTATGTGTACAGATGTTTTTCGGATTTCATTGTCAGATTTTCTGGTGTTTGATTCGTCATGGGTGTGTCATTTTCTCAATTTAGATAACATAAAATTCCGGCATTGGTAAGATTTAATTTTATGATTTTTTTGAAAGCCTATGAACTCACAGAGGCGGAGAAACTGAGATTTCCTGGGTGCTTGCACCAGGCTAGAGATCATTCTGATTCCGATTTTCAAGAAATGTAAGAGGAGAAAAGTGGGGTCTTGACCCTTCGGGTCTTGCTTCTCGCGAGCCGCGTGAACAGCCGGCAGCGGGTATGATTTTTCTCTCGGCTTTTAGGTGGTGAGAATTTGCGTTGGCATAAGGCACAGAGCTCAGCAGAAGAATTTCGATTTCTCTTATCCCAAGAATTATTCGGTAGATTCTCTTGGTGATCCTGACATCCTGATTGCGGTATTCCTGTTTTAACCGGCTTTGACTTCCTAATTAGATTTTGTTCCAAGGGTGCTCTACGCTTATGGTGAGTTTCGGGGCTTCCAGAATGAAAGAGACTCGTGTAGGACCCTTCTAAGGTGTGCGTTGCTGTTTATTCTGCCTATGCCAGCTGCGTCGATTTTTTTCATCATTCCATGCTCTGGTATTTATTTATTGTAAGGACAGCTTCAGTGGTGTTGCAACCAAGTCATCTTTAAAATTCGCAAGAACTGTCTGCCTCCATTAACGATGATTTAGTGAATAAAGGACAGCAGGAATAATGTGGTGCTCGAGTAAACTTTGGACGCTGGACGATCTGTGGAGCTGTCAAATCACCTTATTAAATCAGTATACAAAGGTATTCCCGAGTAAAGTGAGTGTTGCGGTTTGGACTTCACCCCGTGAGTGATTTGTTTTTTTTTTTTTTTTTTTTTTTTTTTTTTATTTGTTTTACTTCAATAATTATCTTAATACTCAAGCAAGAGTCGTCATTTTAATGTTTGTTGAAATTTGAGCAATTACTTAAATTAATTAATCGATGTGGAAATTATCAGTGTTCTTAAAATGAATTACCGTGATAAATACTTAAAGTTAGAAGATGAAATGGAAGAAAATACTAGTGTTACACTTATGATACAGTAGAATTTGATAATGTTAATCTTAATTAATGTAAGCTGTAAATTGGGTGTAGTATTATGTGTTATTTTGCTTAGAAAATATGTATTGCTGATCAGTTATCCATTATTTAACTATATAAAATAGTCAAGAATTTAATGAATTTAATTTAATAATAAATGTGTGTTTAAGATTTAATTGCATTTGTGTATTTATGTAGCGTATAATTTACTGTGGTCTGTCATTGTCCCTACATTTGTCTGAGCCGGGAGGCTTTTAAGAAAGATGGAGTAGTTAATTGAATTGGGGTTATTGATTTTTTCTTGGCATAGGTTACTCACAACGCAAACCTAAAGTTAAATTGTACTATACCACTATACGATTGATTGATAGATTTACTATACGAATGTTTATAAGAATGTCGAAATGATATATGAATATTATGAATTAGATTTTGAATGTGAATTATTTGATATTTGATTTTTTTTGTTAATTTAACCGGCACCATGAATCAAAGTTTAAAGTTAAAAGTATTAAAAACAAAAATTTTCTATATAACATTGGTGCCGTGACCTCGCGACTGGCAGACCACCAGAATAATTTTTGTGCATATTATATTTGATTCTATTTTGTTTTTATGTGTGTGAATATTCCTTTTTTGATTATAAATGATTAAATTTTTGCGCTCACCTAGACGTTTGATCTCTTTATCCTTTAGTTTAAAGTTTTTGGTGAGAATTGCATTTGTGTTTATGTGTTGATTTTGCTAATTGCACTTTGTATAATTGCTTTGTAGATTTCTAGTTTTAATTAATTGAATTAATGTCAGAGCAGTACTTTTGTGTTCAAGAAATAGTAATTTTTTTTTTAACTTCTTGAGGTGTGTTAATAGATTTTATGGAATTTGTGCCTAATTGAATTCAGTTAAAATTTTTATTTTTAAATTTATTTTTAGAAAGATCTGAAATGTTTGTTTCTTAAAGTTAATTTGGTTAGATATGCAAAGTCGCGCGGGAATAGTGATAGTTTACTTAGGGATTGATTGAAATTTTTTTTGGAAGTTAGTTTTCAGCTGGAGTAAAGTTTCTTGTTTAGCTTTCTGAGTTTGAGTAATTAATTTTCTACTTAACTTGTGAGTTTAGTGAACATTTATTGCTGTCTGAGAAATGTCTGAAAACAGTACAATAGTCAGTTTTCTGTTCTACAGCAATTGTGAGTTGTGAATTTAGAAAAAAAAAAAAATTTGGAAAGGTAGAGCTAATTTTGTTTGAAATTTTGAAATGTAGTTAAAAGATATTATATTTGCTCTTTACTTATACTATTGTTTTTTTTTTTTTTTTTTTTTTTTCAAGTGTTTTAATGTAGATTCTAGTGAGTTTCCTAGTGAGTGCTGTGACATTTGTTGTAACAGTGATTTAATTTTTTTTTTGTCTTTGTCAATTTTTGAGCCTTAATAGTTTTATTGCTTTGGTTTTGAATTTTTTTCTCTTTCTTTGGCTGAACTTGTTGCTGTGTTGTAGTAACTTCAGAAGTGGATGTGAAATGTGTTTTGGAAATTTAAACTTTGATACTAGTGGAAGTGAAATTTGTTTTGAGAAGTTAAACTTGAATTTTGTGGAATTAGAAATTACTTAGGTGAGTTTAGTGTTGTGAAGATTTGAGAAGAATTTTGATTTGATTTTGAGATTTTAAGAGTAATTAACTCCACTGAGTTTTGTAATGAGTTTCTGTTTTCAATTTGGTTGTCTTTCAAAAACTTTTTTTTTTTTTTCTGGTTTCTGGTTATACTGTGTGGTTACTGAAAAATTTGTGATTGCTCTTGAGGCTTAGTGTATTTCAAGGAGTTTTGTTTTGAAGTGGTTTAAGGTGAAGTATAGAATTGAGTTTTGTGGGATTATGGATTTTGAGTAGAGATTTTTCTGTGTAAACACTTCCCTCTTGTTGGCTTTTGCAGTTTTGTGCCAGCAGTTTTGTAGTTTTGATGTGAAGTTATCATGCTTACGATTGCTACCTAGAGTGCAATGCATACTCTTCATCTTCTTTAATTACTCTCCAGGATCTAGGCGTTTGAAAACCTTGGTGCAGCATTGTTTTCTTTAAAAATTATGGCAAACCCTTTTGTTGGACACTTTCTTGTTTACGTAGAATTCTCTGTGTGTGTTACCTGCTTCAGTTCAGTTTTAATTTATTTTGACTAATTTCAGAATTTATTTTTTTTTTTGTTTTTGTTGTGTTTGATCTTGAATTGCTTATGAATTTGATTTTTTTTTGAAGAGTTAGTTTTGTTTTCTTGAAAGAATAGTTAAAGGTATTTCCTCAGTATTTTACAACTGGTTTGGTCTAGGAGTTGTTTGCATTTGTGTGAATTTCTTTTAGTTTCGGTTTCGAGTTCTTGACTCAATAGTGTTTGCGTTTAAGGAATTTTTTCGGCTGGTCCGAACTTTTAATTTCCTTGTTTCCAGTAAGATTGTCTAATTTTTTTTTTCTTTCCCTTTGCTTCTAGGTGCACACTAGATTCTTTCGGCTTAATTTTTTTTGGTCAAGTTTCTCTTTTCCGTTCCTAGGTGTGTTCTCCGTTTGTTTCAACTTCTGGCTCAGTTCAGTGTGTAATTCTTTAGAATTTTTTTTGGTCACTGTTGCTTGACTGAATTGTTAAGGTGTAATTGTCACTCACTTGTGTGTTTTTTTTTTTGGTTTGTGTACTTATATTAACTGGTTTTGCAGATGGATTTTATGACACTTCACTCCGGTTGCTATTTAATTGGTTATATGAGTTGCACTTAGATTTTGAATTTAATTTGTTAAACTTAATGCTTTGTGAGTAAATTTTTAATTTTTTTATCACTGCTCTCCGTGACAACTAGTTTTGAGTTGATTATGTGTATGGCACTTAACTTGGTACTATTTTAAAATGCTGTTTTGTTTTGTTTTGAAAAAAGAATTTTTGATGCTCAACTGTTTTTTTCCCTGGTGCGTGGGGAATATGTTATGTCGCGAATTTAAATTATTAATATGTGTTTCAAGTCATTATTATTCTAATATTTTTGTTTGTATTCATGTGTATTTTAATCTGGAAAAACGTATTCATAAGCACTTAAGGTGTTATTTAACTTGTTGTTCTTGAGTAGGAATTGTAACTAAGGCGGGAAACGGTTGCGGGAGCCATCTGGTTTATGGCCTTTTCAACAATGGAGGCAGTAGGCTATGTGTGTCGCTCTTTTTAGCTAATGCGTGTGAAACGGAAATCGTTCGTCTTGTCGCTTTGTTAAGGTTGCAGTTTTCTTACTTCAAGACAGTGGGAGGTGTACTAAGATAGATAATTGGATGCTCGTAAAGCTTACTTTCGCTTATTAGTTGGGGGGTCTTTTTTTTCTCACGTTATGTGTACAGATGTTTTTCGGATTTCATTGTCAGATTTTCTTTTGTTTGATTCGTCATGGGTGTGTCATTCTCTCAATTTAGATAACATAAAATTCCGGCATTGGTAAGATTTAATTTTATGATTTTTTTGAAAGCCTATGAACTCACAGAGGCGGAGAAACTGAGATTTCCTGGGTGCTTGCACCAGGCTAGAGATCATTCTGATTCCGATTTTCAAGAAATGTAAGAGGAGAAAAGTGGGGTCTTGACCCTTCGGGTCTTGCTTCTCGCGAGCCGCGTGAACAGCCGGCAGCGGGTATGATTTTTCTCTCGGCTTTTAGGTGGTGAGAATTTGCGTTGGCATAAGGCACAGAGCTCAGCAGAAGAATTTCGATTTCTCTTATCCCAAGAATTATTCGGTAGATTCTCTTGGTGATCCTGACATCCTGATTGCGGTATTTCTGTTTTTTTTTACCGGCTTTGACTTCCTAATTAGATTTTGTTCCAAGGGTGCTCTACGCTTATGGTGAGTTTCGGGGCTTCCAGAATGAAAGAGACTCGTGTAGGACCCTTCTAAGGTGTGCGTTGCTGTTTATTCTGCTTGTACCAGCTGCGTCGATTTTTTTCAGGATTCCATGCTCTGGTATTTATTTATTGTAAGGACAGCTTGAGTAGTGTTGCAACCAAGTCATCTTTAAAATTCGCAAGAACTGTCTGCCTCCATTAACGATGATTTTGTGAATAAAGGACAGCAGGAATAATGTGGTGCTCGAGTAAACTTTGGACGCTGGACGATCTGTGATTATTGATTTTTCCTTGGCATAGGTTACTCACAACGGAAACCTAAAGTTAAATTGTACTATACCACTATACGATTGATTGATAGATTTACTATACGAATGTTTATAAGAATGTCGAAATGATATATGAATATTATGAATTAGATTTTGAATGGGAATTATGTGATTTGTTTTTGTTATTTTTGTCCGGCATCATGAATCAAGGTTTAAAATTAAAAATAATAACATAATTTTTTTCTATTTAACATCTGTAATCATATATCGTCTTGTGCCTGATAGCTTAATTTCATAGACCCGGCAACGTTGCACCTTTGTGCAATACCTTCCGCCACACAGCGTATATCTGTCTATCTACAGTTTTGGAATAAATATTTGATAGTATTTGGCTAGCCTGTAAAACAGTTTTTGACAAAAGTATTTCAATTGTTTTATAAAGATAAAGATATAAGATAAATCTGACGTACTTTTTGTTCTAGTGCTGCTACTGTTACTAGAATGTCTATCGTTGTTGTTTTTTCCCTTCATACCAGTTCTTGCATTAAGACTTCGAGTTATTATCAGATTTATTTAACTAATCATTCAAAATATTATTATTTGAGGATTTCTGTCTGCAACACCGCGTACTCATCGGGGGAGGGGAGAGTAGGGTTGCAGAGATTTCTAATGTTGAATTTCAGGAATGGAGTTTTGTGAGGGTATTGAAGTTAACTTTGTGTTTAGAAAGTAGGGTGGCGACAGAGGCAAATTGCAAAAGTGGAAGTTTACAGTTTACTTGGATAGGTGAAAAAAATGGGATTTTGGCACATAACTCGTAAAGAAAACCCAGGTTTCTTTATGTTGTCCTTCACGAAGAATTAAGTTGCTGACTGAAATAAAAGTCGGCGTCCTTTTAGACTCTATTATGTTTTTGAAAAAAATTCTAAAATCAACCAATTATTAATTTATTTTTCAACTAAAGTAGAACTGTTGGCATACCCATATTCTTGAGTAAATCCATCAATTAGCATTTAAAATTTCTTTGCAAAATCCTCGAATTTTTTATCATTTGATGAATTGTCGTCACGCTCTGTACATCAAATATCCGATGTATGTTGCTGAAACCTACTGTGATAAAGTTCGTACGCTGAACGAAAAACTGAACTACAGCACCAAACTCCGTCTAGCAATGGGAAAAAGCTAAAGTCGCTGAAGGCTATAAATTTGCCCTAGTTTCGTGTTTAATGGAAGTTTTCTCTCTGCGTAATCCGAATATGAGACAGTTTACCTTAGAAGGTTCTCCTTAAAGGCATGACAACCTTAGCATATATCCCTCTCCCATTTCCCATTACGACATAAATCAGTTCAAACGAAACGAAACCCAACTCATCAATAGACATTATAGAAGCACAATATATTCTAAACCACAGCTTTGCCATAATGAAGCAAAATTGTTTTTTGTTTCAAAACCTTCTTTTTCGATGTCGTCATTCCGTTATCTTAGATCTTGCACTGTCGCCTCGTAAGGCCTCTAAAACCGGTTACGGCCTTTACCACTATATTGTTTTCGTATTCCTTAGGCTCAGAAAAGTGATGAACGAAAACGTCCTTGAAACGGAGCAATATCTTGAAGTCAAAGATGGGGTCTATATTTCGCCATGGCCCAACATGGCAATGTTATAATGAGAAGAAACGTGAGACACTTTGAGGGCTGCACCCACGCTGACGAGAACTGTAGAACAGGTATACCTCTCAGCTTCAAGTGTGATAATTTTCAACGAAACCTACGCAATAATGTAATTTGCGTATTTGCGAGTTCACGCAAATAATATTAGAAATTATTTGTGTAGCCAAAAACATCTCCAGTGCGGTAGGCACGCTAAAAGGATAGATTCTTCTGCATTAAATCATCAAACAGAAAAGAGCCTTTATTCTATAGCAACTGAACACCTGCGTTCATAGCAGTTTTCGAGAATGAGAAGTTTATATTTCTTCGATTATTTGCCAGGAAAAATATGAAGCTTCGTGTATTATTGAAGCGAGTAAAAATTGAATGCTAGGTATCATTTGTTTATATTGGGGGGTCCATTAGCAACCGAGGGGTAAAAATGCTAACTACTAGCAGCTTGATCCAGGTCGAACCACAAAAAGAAATAGGACATATCCTTGTGACATTAAAAATGGAAAAATGTTGCTCACGAAATTATTTTAGCACTTAACTCCTTAGTCTTATAATACATTTTAATATTTGAAAGTTTAACAAAAAGTCTTTATGTTATTTATATTCTTTAACTGATAAAAAAAGTCTTGCTAGGGGTTTTAGAAAGCGCTCCTGAATGAAACATAATTCAGTATTTGAAAGCCACAGAACATTTTTTTAAAGCTTTAGAATCTTCAAACTACAAATTTTGTTTAACTTGAAGAATGAGGTTTTACACATATTTCTGAGAATGAATTCCTAGAGAAGGATTTTAGAATTTCTTTAGAATTCGTCAATTTAAACATAGTCACACACTCTCTAGATCGAATTTCTGAATTTTGTTCCTAACAGTTTTAGGGATGAATATGCAGCGAATCGAAGAACAACAGAACTAAACTATAGAACTACAATGACTTTTCCATAACCACCGCTCTGCCTACAACGGGCAGAGCAGTTTTATAAAAATACAAAGTATTTTTAACCAACTTCGGATGTTATATAATTTTGAAATGTATATACCACAAGATTGTACGGAACAAGTAGTAGGTAACACATTGGTTAGAATTTTCTTCCTAATAAATATAATCTCTATTTCTAAATTAATTTTAACCACTTAACCGTGCCATATATTTCAGAAAAGGCACCAAAAATGGAAAATGTCTTTAATATTTAATTTTATTTTTTTATATCAATAAATAGACAGAAAAAGCTTATTTAGTTAAAAGAAAAAAATTAAATGCAATAGCTACTATATTTTCTACTTTCACATACACATAAAATAGTAATGGGTTACAGACATCTGTCACTAAATTACAGCAAATAAAACAATATTTTGAAGCTAAATATAATGCAAACCAGTATTAATAAAAAACAATATTATTTTGAATATTCAAATTTCATAAATCTTTTGCAGTATGATATATGCCAAAACACAGTACTGCAGACAAGCACATATCTTTGCAATAAGCTACTTCTCACGTTGTTTCCTCTTCCCTCTTTCATGAGATTTACAATAGCATGGAAAACACTGTCTGGTTGGAATAGATTATTTTCCGTTTGCGAAATGTGCTGACAGTGTCGATGTATTGGCCGGAGCAAACTTTTAGAAGTACGCCCTAGTAGCTGAACATTTCTCTTACTTTTTTCGACATTTTTTTTTCACAATTGCTATTCTGTAGTTCATATAATTTTCCTCACGTCCTGCTGAATAAAACATAAAGGGGGAATTCCGTAATGTCTGGTCTAGAAGATGGAAAAATAACGTTTAGTAATGCTTTTTGCCTATTTTTCTTCCAACTGGGTTGTCTGTAGCATATTGATCAACTTCATCAGCCCCTACCCTAACTACATATTGATCAGGCCCACCAGCGGCCGAGCGGTAACGTCGTTGAACACTGATAGTTCGGTCCGAGGTTCGAATTCCGCGAACGGGCTGGCCGCATGGGTGTTTTCGTGGTTTTCCCCATGTGCAACGTGTATACGAACCAGTTTCCCTTAAAAAGTCCTCCACGAAGGCATCACTCCCTTAAGGCCCCTTAATAGCCCTCAGTTTGGGGGCCCCTTAATAGCCCTCAAATGCTTTGCCGTAATCTAATAAACCAAACCAAACATACTGATCACCTTTATCAGCACCTACCATAGTGTAGTCATGAGCTGCTTTTGGCTTCAGCAGAGCCTTCTAAATGGCGCGCACTGTGCCTCATGTATTAGTAGAACTTTCTTGCACCAGTACATCGCCCAATTGTGGAGATGTATAATAATTGACGGAGATCAGACAATATCCTTTGTTAGCAGTGGTTTCATCAGCGATGTAACCACATGACCAGACGTCAAAATCATTATCAAGCTTTATACTCTTTCCTGCGTAAATAATACTGGAAAAAATCCAGTCTTGCTCTCGAATAACATAAATGCCTTGATCCCGAAGCGAGATATTTTTAGCGACATGTATTGGACCCATTCCAGGCTGCCTTCACAGAGCATCACATTTTCATTTACAGTGACATCGAGATCTGGAATGTATAGTAAAGAAAATGTTTCTTTAAGATGTTACAAAATGGGCGAAATTTTATAACGTTTTGCATTAGGGTGTGTTAGTTGAGCAACATCTTCATTGTTCACAACATGCAGATATCTTTTTATTACCTGAAACTTACCATGCCTCATAACATTGCGAAAGAATGGAATTCAACACACGCCGCTTTCGACCGAAACATTTCTACAACTGGCTTCCTTACAAAGCCTTGTAAAATATGCACGGCAAGATAAATTTTTATTTCGTTTTCATTCGTTTAACCCACATATTCTCTCTGCTTTATTTTTATTTTAGCGTTCGTCTTTGGATATATTTTGTGCATATCTATTAGTTTCTGTGGTGATACAGAGCAGCAAGGCTTCCATTCTCTATAGGAAAGAATATCACAATCGTCATCACGTTCCGTGTATTCGTCTGTAGAAACATCGGTATCCGATCCCGAACAAACAAAACTGTATTTCTTATCAAGGTGTGAATAAAATATTACAATAAATAAATAAATAAATAAAAATAAAAGAAAAAATTTTGGTATCAAATTAAAGCAAAAACACCCGAAATAACAACCGTAAATAAATATCTAAAAGCGAAACTCTCATTCCCAAGACGTGTGTGTTTTTAGCTGAGCAGCTGAACAAGCCCAAGCGTTTCCCCGACTG
The DNA here is from genome assembly GCF_044657685.1 of Stegodyphus dumicola. NCBI lineage: Eukaryota > Metazoa > Arthropoda > Arachnida > Araneae > Eresidae > Stegodyphus > Stegodyphus dumicola. Next base: position 186,533,685 of record NC_140776.1, on the reverse strand, counting down.
AAAGCGGTGAAGACGTAGAACTAATAGCGGCAATGAATATAGTGAATTAAGTCTCAAATATCCTAAACTGAATACGAACTCAATTCGGTCGTCAAGGAATAGGGACACTAATTTTTCTACTAGCCGAATTCAGTTCAGGTATCAGGAATAGTAGTTGTCCAAATTGTACTCCGGCGACACTGGCAAAAGGGTCTAAAACGTCCTTGACGTCATAAAATCGAAACCTGTTTCCATGTCAGATGTACTTCAGGAAGGAATTTTAATTTTTTTTTAACTTAAAGAACAAAATTTCCGCAGTATTTGACAGTCCAACCTGCATAAACTTCATTCATTTGTTTAAAAGTTAGTAAAGAGTTATCACAGACTTTCTTAAAACATTATTAGAGAAAAATGTTAACATTGATCAATAGCAATGAAGATAATACCATTCATTTCTTTAATAAGGGAAATGAAGCAATTGTGAGATTTGCTACACAACCAAATGGCAATTTTAATATTTTTGCATTCATCTTCATAAGTCTGACATAATGTGTGTGATTAAAATTGATTAGTAGAATTGATTCTGAGTGTTAAAAATTGGTCGGCATTTTGTAACAAGAATTTATGCCTAAATTTAATTATTTCAATTAACGTGTGTGTAATGATTGTGGCACTGATGTAATGCCGGAACATCCCTGAGACTTCCGTCATTCTTATATGAGCTGCAATAAAAATAAATTTTATTTAGGAAACTAAAACATTCTAACAACGATTATATTGCCATATCATATAAATAAAGAAATCTGTATCTTCAAACCTACGAATAAAATTTATGTCACAGTTTGTACACTTTTGGTGGCTTTACTCATGTTCGTTAATAAAAATAATGTAAATCTGGGGTCAAAACAATTAAAATCTAAAAATGTCTCCAAATTCCTGCTATAAAAATGAATGTTAAAAATTTTCGTGAATTAACAACGGAAAAGGTATTTGCTGAATAAGGTTGTTTCGACGTCCTCTACTTTCAGACCACTGGCTTAAGTGATTAGTGTTTTTCGTACTATAGGTTTAGAATGGTAGCAGTTAGATGCTTTCAATTCTGGACTTTTTACGTTGTGACGAAATTTAAATTTAAAATAAATTTGACGACCGTCGTTTATTTCTTGGGATAAATCAGCACCGACACAATGCTCTCTTGCGTTTTTGTTGAGAATTTTTTTTTCTTTTTATTCAGCTGAGGATACGTCAGGACTAAAGAGGATATTAAGTACTTCAGTTTGCTAAATGCATCCTCACATTCTTTTGAACACAAGAATTGCTGCTTGCTTTCTGTCAGCTTGTGATGAGGCGTTGCGGTAAAAGGAAAGTCCTTGACAAATCTCCTGTTGTAGGCGCAAAGTCCCAAGAAAATTCTCAGAAGATGGCCATTTTCTGATAGTCTCCAGTCTTTTACTGCTGACTCATTTTCTGGTTCTGTACACACACCTTTGGCAGGATACTATATATAGGATAGTGCATATATAGACATAACTCTATATATGCACTATCCTATATATATTAGAATATACTAATTAAATTTAAAATAAGGCAATCAAACGTGTACACTTCTCTCCTAGATGTTAAATACAAAACTTTCACAGTCAAATATGAGCAAATACGGGCAATTTTTAACAAAACCTACGCAGTTATGTGATTTGTTTGTGTGGGAGGTGAAGAATTGCCACTGGTATTAGACATTATTTGTGTAGCTTACAATATTTCATGCTCTTGAATATGTGTCCAAGGGAAGATAAAAGGTTGGACTCCTCGTAAGCATTAAACAGAAAAGAGCTTCTGGGATATAGCTGCAGAATGGCTGAAATCAAGCGAATGTCCGAACATGAAAAATTTCTGTTTTATTTTTAATATAATTCATTCTCCATTATAAATATGCAGCTTCCTGTACGCATTATTGAAGCATGTGGAAAATTAAGTTTTAGAAATCTTTAATTTTATAAAGGGGGGCATCAGCAGCTGCACAGGTGTAGTTTGATCCAAGTCGAATCACTAAATCAAGTAAGACAAATCTACATGAAGTTAAAAAACGTAGAAATTTTGAAGAAACTATATTTATGCTTAACATTTTAGACTTAAATAAGTTTTAACATTTGAAAATTTAGCAGAAAGTCTTTACTGTTATAAAAATACTTTAATTGAAAAACTTTCTCGGTTGCTTTAGAAAAGAGCTTCTGAATGAAACATAATTCAACTTTTAAATACCTAAATAAATTTCTTTTCAAATTTCAAAATCTTCAAACAGCTAATTTTGTTTCAATGAAGAATGAGTATTTGCATATACTCTTGCGAATCCATTTCTGGATAAGGATTTTTAGAATTTCTTTAAAATTCCGGAAATTATAGGTCAAGTTTTGAATAATCCTCACTCATGCTCTATGTAAGAAATTTTATGTGGAAATATATTTAAATCGCCAAAGAGGGCGTAAATCTTTCATGATGTATATATACTTGTTGTTGGATTTTGCACCGCCAGTTGAATGTGTGTTAGACTTGAATAAACTTGACAGTTTAGAAACCTGATTCGTAATGTTCATTTTATTTTGATGTTATATATGATTTGAATTAGTGTTTCTTGAACCAGGATATCTTGAAATTCTTGACAGTTAATATAATATTTTATATTTTTGGCGCCCAACAGTTGCGCACGAACAATGTTTTTGATTCAGAATGCGGTTTTTCGTGTTACTGAAAATTTATTCCTTTGCACTGAACGTGGCAGGTTTAACGTTTAGAATACTTGTGAATGTGTTTCATCAGGAAAGTGAGTTACTAAATTAGGAATTAACCATTTGAAGCCTGCACTAGGTAAGAGAATAAAATTAGTTTTGTTGTTACTATGGCAAACGATATTAAATTGAAAGCTACTAGAAAAATCATGAGACACGTTATTTCTAAAATAATAAATGTTGTAGAACCTGAAATTAAAAAAGACATTTGGGATAAGAATATGGTAGAAGAAAATGTGTTTTTACTTACTTCTAAACAGTCTACATTGAAAGAAATTAATGAAAAAATATTGGATTGTTTTAAAGGGGATGAGTCTGAAATTGAGAAAGAATGTAATACTGTGTTAGAGTATGATGAAAAATAAGTTTATGTAATTTTAGGGCTAAAAAGAAACTTAATTTAAATTCTCAGATAGTGAACATTGAAAGTGAAACGCCTGGTAACCATACTGCTGCGGTAAAGTTCGAAAACAAAACTAACGTTCGATTACCTAAAATTTCAATTCCTAAATATTATGGTGATCCTAGTTTATTTTTGGAATTCTATAATTCCTTTGAAAATGCTATTGGTAATAATAATGAGTTAACAAAGGTCGAGAAGTTTACCTATCTTAAATCTTTACTCGCAGGACCTGCTTTAAGTGCAGTATCCGGGTTTGCACTATCTAAGGAAAATTATGACGCTTCTATAAGTTTAATTAAAGAAAGGTTTGGACGAACAGATTTGGTAATATCTTCGCACATGAATAAACTCTTGAGTCTTGAACCGTTTAGAAGTTCGTCCAATGTGAAAGTACTTTACACTATACGATTCCTGTGAAATCAATATAAGAAGCTTAAATTCATTGGGGATTGTGTCGTAAGCTTACGGAACCCGTTTAGGACCTGTTATTTTAAAGCTTTTACCAGACGATATGAATCTGGAGTTTAACAGAAAAAGAAACTCTAAACTGCAATATAGCCTAACAGAACTTCTCGAATTCATTAGATTGGAAGTTGAGAGTCGGGAAGCTTCTAATTTAATAATAAACTCAAAGAAAAGAGACACAAATTACGGTGTTAAGCAGAATAAAAATAATTACTTAAAAGGGCAAGTGTTCCTACTGCTTCGGCGTTAGTGAGTGAGTGATTGAGTGATTATGGCGCAAAAACCAGAGATGATTATGACGCGCCAAACACAAGATGGGATGATTACAATTTGTGACATTAAAATTCAATAAATAAAACCAAGTAGATAAATGTACCAAATCCAGAGGATGAAGTCATATCAATACAAGTTAAAAGCACACATTAAAATTCAACACACAATCTTCAAAACAAATTACATTAGGTAATAAAAGCCAATCTTTTTTAAATAATAAAATAAATTACAATTGACCTCTCTTCCGATTAAACGGTCGAGAGGTAAGTCACAGCTATTAAAATATTTCTGGCGAAGACCATTAAAACATGGACACTCAATTAAAATATGACGAACAGATAAACAAACATTACAATTAAAACACACAGGCTCATTTTCAGCTTTGAGAAGATAGTTATGTGTGACTCTAGTGTGACCAATTCTGAGGCGAGTCAAAAGAACGTCCTCCTTACGATTTCCAGCAAAATCCCAATGCTCAATTCTAGGCTTGACGTTTCTCAACTTGTTGTGATGCTGAACATCCCAAATTTGCTGCCATTTTTTTTGGACCTTTCCCTTGATGACACTGCAGGTATCTCTAAAAGGGATAAGGCGACTGGACAGTTCAACAGCAGATTTGGCTGCAATATCTGCAAGCTCATTTCCCTTTATTCCAGCATGTCCAGGAACCCAGCAGTACAGGACTTCATAACCTCGAATCGTTAAATTTATATGAATTTTGAGAACATCCACTACCACAGGATTCTGAGTGTTGGGAAAAGCTTCCAAGGATTTAAGAGCACTATACGAGTCTGTGTAAACTATGAACGTTTTGTGGCAGAGCTTTGATATGTACAAAAGACCATAAGATAATGCAGTTAGTTCAGATGATAGGACTGAGAAAGCATGGTGTAGACATCTGCCCTCTATGTAATTTTAGAAAACAAAAGCCATCCCGACATGATCATTTGACTTTGATCCATCTGTGTATATAGGATAATAACTGCTATATTTCTGCCTGTGCTCAGCAAAGAGTTGTTTGTAAATGATCGCGTTAATGCTTGCCTTCGCATGATGCTTAAAAACATTAAGAAGCTGAATCCGTACATTTTCCCAAGGTGGGATTTCAAAATTCTGTACTGCTTGGGGGCGCATATCAGAGAGGGAAAGTTCCTCAATGACAGGGCGAGCTCTTAAGAGAAAGGTAGGAACACAGGATGGAGGTGTTTCAAATAATGTGTTACACTCATTATCAAGTAAACACAGCTTATTGGGATGTTCAGGTTGGGATAGAATATTAAAATATTGCAAAAGGGACAATTGCTCACGCCTCAGATAAAGTGATGGTTCGTTAGAGTCAACATATAGGCTCTGTACAGGAGACGTCCTGAAAGCTCCTGAACAAATCCGCAAACCTTGATGGTGAACAGGGTCCAGTTTTAACAAAACAGATGACCGAGCGGATCCATAAACAACTGAGCCATAATCCAGTCTAGAGCGGATAAGCGCTCTATAAATGCGAAGCATGGAGCAACGCTCTGCACCCCAGGAGGTGTTCGCCAACACTTTTAAAATATTTAGTGTTTTTAGACACTTCTTTCTCAGGTTTAAAACATGAGAAAGGAAAGTCAATTTTCGGTCGAACGTCATTCCTAAAAATTTTACTTCAGGCGCAAGTGGAATAATTGTACCATTCAGATACAACTCAGGTTCAGGATGGAGACCACGCTTCCTACAAAAGTGCACACACATAGTTTTCTGTTTTGAAATAGTAAATCCCTGTTTGTTTGACCATTCCTGGATCTTATTCAGAGCCATCTGTAATTGCCTCTCGATGTATCTCATGTCTGCCCCTCGACAGCTAATCTGTAAATCATCTACATATAGAGATCCCAAGATGGTGGGAGGAAGTTCTTTTAATACAGAGTTTATTTTGGGGCTGAACAGCGTTACACTAAGAACACAGCCTTAAGGCACAACCTCTTCCTGTTCAAAAACATTCGATAAAGCAGAGCCAATTCTTACTTGAAAAGTTCTAGCGTTCAGGAAATTCTGAATGAAAATTGGTAGGTTGCCGCGTAAGCCACTCTCGTGAAGATCGCGAAGTATACCGTATCTCCATGCCTTATCATAAGCTTTCTCTATATCAAAGAAAATTGAGACAAGGTGATTTCTTCTGACAAAAGCTTTTCGAATGGATGTCTCTAAGAGGAGCATGTTATCTACGGTTGTTTTCCCCTTTCGAAAACCGCTTTGATAAGGCGATATAATATTATTCTTTTCCAAGAAGTAGACTAGGCGGCTGTTTACCATCTTTTCAAACAGTTTGCAAACACAACTGGTAAGAGCAATTGGCCGATAGTTCGAGGGATTCCTTGGGTCTTTCCCTGGCTTGGCAATAGGAATGACAACAGCTCTCCTCCATGCACTGGGAAAAGTACGCTCCTTCCACACTCTATTGTAAAGAGTGAGAAGGGCTTTCAGTGACTTATAGGACATATGCTTTAGCATTTCGTAATTTATGCCATCAAAACCAGGAGAAGACCTATGTGTCTGCAACAAAGCTCTCTTTAATTCCACCATAGTAAATGCTCTATTGTAAGGCTCAGATTTGGAAGAGTTGAATGCGATGGGATTTATTTCCGAGTGCTGCTTGATAGTGAGAAATGCAGGTGAATAGTTTCTGCTGGAAGAAACGGCAGCAAATGTCTCACCTATAGTATTTGCAATTTCTTCTATGGAGCTAATCACTCGGCCATCTTTTTCCAAAAAGGAAAGTGAGTGGTCCTTATATATTCCGCATGCTTTTCGAACTCTTTCCCAAACCGCCTTACTAGGCGTAGAGGAAGTTATTGACAACACATATGAAATCCAAGAATTCCTTTGGCTCTGCCTTCTTACTTTTCGTGCATTTGCTTTGGCTCTTTTAAAGGCTATGAGGTTTCGCAGAGTAGGATATCTACGAAAAATACCCCATGCTTTTTTCTGTTTTTTCAGTGCTTCATGACAGTCGCGATTCCACCACGGTTTCGAATATTTTAGTATTTTTCCTGATGTTCTAGGAATGGAAAGCATAGCTGCCTGAGTAATAGTATTAGTAACAGCTTCCACAGCGTCATCGATATGCACATCTTCTACCATTTCCTCTGTGAGCTCTGCGGAGGAAGAGAAGAGTTCCCAGTCTGCCCTGTCCAGTATAAACCGAGGGAGTCTCGACATGGGGTTTGCTCCTCTTCGTGCAAGAGATACAAAAATGGGATAATGATCGCTGTTGTACAGGTCATTTCCGACACTAAAAGTGCAAAATGGCAACAAGGATGGTGAACAGATGGCAAGGTCGAGAGCGTGGAATGTCCTTGAAGGCTCATGGAAGTACGTATCCTGCCCATTATTTAGGAGACAAAGCTATGATCATCGATCATTTGCTCAATTTGTCTTCCTCGGCAATTTGTATCTTTACTACCCCAGAGTGGACTATGGCCGTTAAAATCTCCTATTATGATAAAAGGCTCAGGCAGCTGCTCTATTAGATTATTTAAATCCTGCTGATCAATGCGCTCATTTGGAGGCAAATACAAAGAAACAAATGAAACAACAATATGAAGATTTATTTGAGTAGCGACAACTTGGAGGGATGTCGTCAAAGAAAGAACATTTGAGGGATAATCCAGTGAGGAGAGGAGACCTACACCTCCACTGGCACGCTCACCTGCAAGGTTATCCTTTCTGACGATAGAAAACCTCCGAAGTTTTGCATGTTTTTCTGGTTTCAGATTTGTTTCCAGTATAGCTAAGCGCACAGGATGATACGCATTTATTATAGATTTGATGTCAAGTAAATTTCGGTGGAAACCGCGACAGTTCCATGAGATGAGGGTGGCCATTATGAATGGTTTTTGTTTTTCTGTGCTCTTGTTTGGTTTTTCGTGGAAGTAGATGCTTGGGAACTTCCAGACCGTCTTCTACTTCCATACCGTCTGAATCCGCAGATTCAGAAACCATTCCATCAAGAGAGCTATTGCTGGAACTTCTATTTTTATTTGTTTCTTTTTGTGTGGTAGTTTTGGGTTTGCTTTGTATTACTATTTCTTTATTTTGTACTGTATGGGTTGGGTTTTCTTTCTTCCTGTTGCTTGTAGTCTGTTGAGTTTTGTTTGGTGGAGTCTGCATACTAACTGATGTTTGGGTGGCAACTGTGCGAGATCTTTTAAGAGCATTGGCATAAGATGTATTTGGTCGTAGCTGTGTGCTTTGGATTAATCTTCTGGCTTCGGCATATGAGATGTTCCTCGTAACCTTTGCAGTCTGCACTTCTTTTTCCAATTTCCATTTTGGGCAGAGGCGTGAAAATGCTGGGTGCTCACCCTTGCAATTTATACAAAGAGGCGCAGCGGTACAATTTTCAGAATCGTGGCCAATCTGTGAGCATCGGGCGCATGTGAGGCTGCCACGACAAGACGTCTTAGAATGGCCGAAACGCTGGCATTGGAAACATCGCATAGGGTTTGGAATATAAGGTCTTACAGGAATATTTAGATATCCGGCCTTAATATTCTTAGGCAGATCAGGCGTGTTGAAGGTAAGGAGCTTCGGCGTTAGCTACAGTGACTAATACGTACTGTTTCTATTGTAATCAAAATACACATAATGTAGGAAAATGTGAAAAAACAAATGAACAAAAAAGAGCGATATTAAAATACCATGAACGTTGTTATAGTTGTTTTAAGAGAGGCCATGTATCTTCCAGATGTAAAATGAACCTTCAACCTTGTCAGTTGTTGCATCCCTGTCGTTTAACTCTGAGACTGTTTCTAAAATTGCTGATAAAGGTGTATATTTACAAACTTGCACTGTTTACGTTTCAGATGCAGATAATACTAGAAGCCAAATAGTAAAAATCTTAATTGATGGTGGATCACAGATGTCATTTATTAGATCTAATTTGGCTAAAAAACTAAAAGTAAGGACTTTAAGGAAAGAAAGGTTATATATTTATTCATTTGGGTATAGCCAGGGTAGACTAATGGAATATAATTTTGTTCAAATTACCCTGAAAAGTATGCATTGCCCTAATGACTCAATCACTGTTGAAGCTCTTGTTACAGATACAATTTCTGGAGCGATCATAAAAATTCCCTCCAAAAACATTTTAGAAATATTAAAATCAGAAAATCTAAAATTAGCCGATAATGGTGAAGCAGCTGAAATAAAAATATTGTTAGGATCTGATTCATGTTGGGAAGTGCAAACAGGCGAAAAGAAAAGAGTAACTAATAAATTATTTTGGTGTCTTCTATATTTGGTTGGTCCTTAGTTGGATCTTTAGAATTTGATCAGTCTAGTGCCTGTATTTTTACAACTGGTGCTTCTCGTTGCTTGAAGGAAGATAATAATTCAGTTAATGACTGTTTGCAAAGGTTTTGGACTCTGGACCATTTGGGTTTAGAGGAGAACGAGAATCCTGACGATAAATCAGTCATTGAGAAATTTGAAAAAGAATTGCATTTTACTAATGGTAGATATGTAGCTCATTTGTTATGGAAATCACATCATGCAAACTTGGGTAATAATTTAGAAAATTCCAAGCGACGTCTAGTATCTTTGGTTAATAAACTAAAAAGTGATGAATGGCTTAGAGCGAATTATGATAGCATAATAAACGAACAGCTAAAAAATGAAATAATTTAAGAGTGCGAAATTGAAAGTTGTTATAGTAGTAAAATGTATTACATGCCACATTCTCCAGTTGTAAGAAAAAATGTATCAAAAACTAAAGTTCGTATCGTGTTTGACGCATCTTCGAAGTGTAATGGGGTATCTCTGAACAATTGTTTGATGCCTGGCCCAAATTTGAATCCTTCTGTTTAGGACTTGATATTGCGGTTCAGACAATACAAGCATGCGTTCTCAGCAGACATTGAAAAGGCCTTTATCCAGATTGGAAACTCTGAAATTGATAGAGATGTATTACAGTTTTTATACTTTGATAATAAATACAATTTGAAATATTATAGAATGACTCGCGTTCCTTTCGGTGTATCAGGTAGCCCTCTCATTCTGGCGTGCACTATAAAAAAGCATATAAAGAAAATAGAGTTAGAAAATCCAGATATTTTTGATATGTTGAAATATTCTATCTACGTAGATGATGTTTTCTATGGTGCAGATTCTGTCGAACAGGCTTTTAAGTTACGTACTGGAGCCTATTGCGTGCTTAAAGATGCCGGAATGAATTTGCGTCACTTTAATACAAATTACGAGAAACTAAAGAAACTTTGGGATGATTGTGGAATAATTAAATCAGAAAATGAACTAAATAGTTCTTTAAAAGTATTAGGGCTTAACTGGTGTACGAGTAAAGATGTAATTTCCTTGAATATAGACAACTTGTGCGAAACATTAAATAGTTGTAGAAAAACCACAAAAAGAAATATATTAAAGGTGACTGCTACTATTTTCCATCCAGTAGGTTTCTTGGCGCCATTTGTATAACGTGCAAAATTGATAATGCAAAACCTTTCGCAGTTGGGTTTATAATTTAACGACGAAGTTCCAACTGAATGTAAGCAGTTGTGGTCCGAGTGGAGCGGTAAAATTGAAAAGTTAAAGAAATTAAAATATTTCTCGAGAATATTTCCCCGGCAAATGGAATCAAAATAAAGCTATCGAACTTCATTTATTTTGTGATGCATCTATTAAAGCGTGTGGTTCAGTTGCATATTTTAGGTCAGTTGAAGAAGGACAGGTAGCATTCATTATGGCAAAATCTAGAATTGCGCCAATAAAACAAAAATTCACACTTCCAAGGTTAGAGTTGCTAGGAGCATTAACATCAGCAAGACTTGCTAAACATTTAAAAGGGCTGTTTTCAATTCATGAAGAAAATATTTATCTGTGGACTGACAGTATGATAGTGGTTCACTGGATTCATAGTGCTCCTGAACGATGGAAAATGTTTGTAAAAAATCGAGTATCTGAAATACAATCATTAACTTGCCCAAATAACTGGAGACATTGTAATGGGAAGTCCAATCCAGCGGACATTTTATCTCGAGCATGTTCAGCCGAATATATGTTGTCTTCAAGATTATGGCAGTCTGGGCCAGACTGGTTAGTTGAATCAGTGAGTGCTTGGCCTAGTAAATTTATCGTGACAACGGAGTTTTCTGATGCTGAATTAAAGCGCAAAAAGTGTATAAATGATACGACAATACTACCGTCTATTGCAGAGAAATCTAATTCTCTGTTGAATCCTGAAAATTATAGTAAATTAATTAGAGCTATTAGAGTAACTGCATGGATATTTAGGTTTATTCACAATCTGAAAAATACAACTGACAAGAAAACCGGACCCTTGATAGCAGAAGAACTTTTTGCCGCAGAATTATATTTGATAAAAGAAGTTCAATATGAACATTTTTCTGATGAAATTAATAGTTTAAAGTCGGGACAGTTGATTTTAATACACTGAAACATTTATGAACTAAATCCTTTTCTAAGTGAGGAAAGAGTTTTGTTAGTAGGAGGAAGACTACAAAAATCAACTTTAAGTTCTCATGAAAAGCATCCTATAATTATTCCTTCAAAAACTCATTTTACAGATCTTCTAGTGCGTGATGCACATGAACGAGACTAGCGTCTACATCCCAAAACGGCAGCCTATGAGAGAGGCGATTCTATAATTTTCATCGGGGAATAGGAAAGTTAGAATGGTTTTCTGAGGAATGCCAACGGCAGTGCACGATGTTTGCTTACATTAGGAAGTTCAGAAAATTGCAAAGGTGTATTGCCTTAGTTTCTGCAGTTACTTTCAGGGAAATATTAGGCAGATTTTTTGGTTTGCTGATAGAGGGCAAATACATAATTTACCTTTATAAATCCGCGTTTATCTGTTTAAACTTCAGAAGATTTAAGATGAAGTGAATATATTTAACACAACGCAACGCAAGCTTAAGACTTGTAAATCTTTTAAAAAACAATACATCGATAATTAAAAATATTATATATAGTTCATTATTAAAAACTTTAAATGCATAGTTATCATATAATTAACAATTCATCCATGCATTATCTCATTATTTATTATAATTAGAAGAGAAGATATTTTTTACAGTAATGTTTAAAAATTTGCTGTTGTCTTTTAAAAGATTTATTAAATAGATAAAGGTAGATTATAAAGGTAAATTGTCTATTTGCCCTCTGTCAAGAAACCGAAAAAAACTGCCTATTTCCCTGTAAGTAACCGTAGAAACTAAGGCAATCCACCTTAGCAATTTTTTGAACTTCCAAATGTAAGCAAACATATAGTCAACTGCCGTTGCATTCCTTAGAAAACCATTCTAACTCCCCTAAATAAAAATATGAAAATAATAGAATCGCCTCACTCATAGGCTGCCGTTTTGGGATGTAGACGCTAGTCATGAACGAGTTCTTCATACTGGTGTAGCTAGTACTCTCATGTTCCTCCGTGAAAAGTACTGGATAATTAGATCCAGACAAAATGTGAAACGTGTTATAAGAAACTTACTGTGGCAGCGTTATAACTCCCGGCCGATGTGACCAGTCATAGCACCATTACCTCCATCTAGAATTGAAAAAGCAAACCCTTTTGATGTTATAGGACTAGATTATGCAAGTCCACTTTTTCGTGAAAAATGAAGATACGAAGTATTATACCCGATTATTTACCTGCGCAGTAACTAGAGGCATTCATCTTGAACTAACAAAAGATCTCATAACTAAATCTTTCCTACTTGCTTTTCGTCGATTCATATCAAGAAGAGGGTTGTGCACTCTAATATACTCAGATAACGCGCGTACATTCAAGGCAGATGATGCAGAGCTCAAAAAGATGTGGCAGGTATTAAGCCATCCCGATGTAAAGAATCATTATGCAGCAAAGGGCATTCAATGGAGGTATATCATTGAAAGAGGAGCATTGCGGGGCGGATTTTACGAGAGACTTGTGCAATCCGTCAAAACAATATTAAGAAAAATTCTTGGTAGAACATCACTGCTACCTGAAGAATTGGAAACTGTACTGACTGAAATTGAAGCGGTGATAAATCGTCGACCCTTGACTTACGTCCAAGATAATGAGCCCCAAGTTCCGTCACCTGCTCATTTTCTGCTAGGGCAAAAACTTGCTAATTTGCCTCCTGTCAAATACACTCATGAAGTGTGCAGTACTAAAGAAATTCTTTTAAAAGCGCATCTATATCGTGAAAAATTATTAAATAACTTTTGGAAAATCTTTTATAAAGATTATTTGTTGAATCTGAAATCTGCAAATTGTGTGAACAATCACCGTGCAAAACACGACTTAAGTGTGAACGATATCGTGATTTTACAGGATAAACATTTACCACGTAACATGTGGAGATTAGGAATTCTCAAAATATTTACTGGTAGAGATGGACTAATTCGCAGTTGTGAAATAAAGACTGAAAAAGGCATTATAAAGAGACCTTTACAATTATTAGTTAAGTTAGAATGCTAAGAGTATTAATATTGTATGATAGTATATTTCTTGCTGAAAATGTAATCGTAATGCTGCTAATATTGTATCTATTTTATTTAATTGCTATTAAAAGTACTGTATATTTAATATTTAAAGAAATGTATATATTAGAAAATTTTAAGGTTGTAGAAATGTATAAGTGTATTTAAAAATTTTAATTTAATTCTGAAAAAAAAAAAAAAAGACAGGTTTCTTGTAATAATTCTATTATTTTAGTTGAATTATGATAATCTTGATTTTGAAATCATTTGTTTAATATTATCTTGAGTTGTATAAATTCTTGATTTAAATCCTGATGCTTGAACAGGAATATTATGACAATAATTCTTGATAAAAGTTTTTTGAAATTTTACTTGATATTCTTGAAAGCATACGGTAAGTTTTACATGTTCATGATATTTATGTGACATTTCTTGATTACAAAAAACTTGAATTTGTACTGAAATACATAATGATTCTTGAAAATAATTCTTGAAATGTTCATGTAACACTGATAATCTTGATTGTTCTGAACTACAGTTCAGCCGGGCTCAGTGTGTAAGAAATTTTATGTGGAAATATATTTTAATCGCCAAAGAGGGCGTAAATCTTTCATGATGTATATATACTTCTTGTTCTTGGATTTGGCATCCGCCAGTTGAATGTGTGTTAGACTTGAATAAACTTGGCAATTTAGAAACCTGATTTGTAGTTTTCATGTATCTTGATGTTATGTGTGATTCGAATTAGTGTTTTTTGAACTAAGATATCTTGCAATTCTTGACAGTTAATATATATTTATGTGTTCATTTAATATATTACGAACGCATACGTTCGCAATGATATAGATATGTATATGTAGCTGTTATTATTTTTTCATTTTTTTTATTATTAGTATCATTTTTATTACTTCTATGTGTTTAGCCCAAAGGGGCGCTAGCGTAAGAATCTATTAATTAAAAAAAGCATTTTGCATCGGTTCACCATAAGTGTCCCTTTCATTATTCAAGGTGTTGCCATCTAATATTATTGCCTTGTATCATATTTAAAGAAATTAAATAAGGAAGGTCTGCATGAATTTATGTATATTCTAGCACTGGGAAAAATAACGGTACCTAGAGCTATCAAAGTTTGAGTAACGTAATCTTCCACATGAATATGGACACCTGGACACCACATGAATATGGACATTTGGATTTTGTTTTATTGGCTATTCCATGTTTTGTAAAACGTTAACGAATTTTTATATTAACACACACAATGATTTCAGAATAAGTAATGGCAACTGTGTAAAGAAACGAATATTTTTATCTCCAGCGCGCGACACTGTCTATCGGAATTTCTAACGATATGTTGTGTGTATTTCTTTTTTCTCCCCAAGGGATATTAGCCGAAATGCTCTCGAAACTTGTATGTGTGTGTAAATGAAGAAAACGTATATTTAGCGCAATATAAAATATAGAAGCTTTAAGATTTTTAAAATTTTTATTTCATTTTTGTTTTAATTTGTTGGTGCTCAAAATGTCAAGTAGAACGAAACATTAGATAGTACTCCTTATTTGTTTCTCAACTTTAATGTTTCACACCTTGGCCAGTCGATTTATAGCGGTTAAATATCAATAATTAATTCGCGTTTTCATAGTTTTTAGTTTCGAATATTTTTGAAAAAATTTAGTGTATTCTAACTAAAATTTTAGAAAAAAAAGGAAATGTAAATTCATTTGAATTTACATTTCCTTTTTTTTCTAAAATTTTAGTTCTAATGTTTTGTTTTTAAATTGCTTTTAAACACTTTTTCAAGGATATTCTTTTATAGTCTGATTTTTTAATTTTAATTTATAAGACGTAAGAGCTTTTAATATTTCATAAAAGAGAAGAAGCTTGTATTGTTTGGTTAACGCAAAACTGAAAACATTTATTCTTTAAGTCAAGACATGCATTTTCAGTTTAGATTAAACAATTTAAATAAAATTTTTTAAAACAAGCTTTGCTTCGAAGAAGTAATGTATTTAAATTCAAATACAATTCTATCTAGTAACTAATATGAGTATTTTTGCAAAATTACTGACCACCAGTTGTTTCATGCTCTTCCGTGGTATAAATTGTTGAAAATTGAAAGACCAGGGAAGCAAAATTTGCGCAAGGTCATTTCTTTTAAATAAAACTGCTCTCTCTGTTCAAGCGAAGCGGTGGTTGTTAATATAGATAAGATTACTCGTTGCTTAGTAGCTGAGTTGTCGATGTTGGTTACCTGAATTTGTTCGTATGGAGAAGAGCAGACAACTCTCAAGGACCAATCGTGATGCCAAGACGGCGTTGACTTGTCTTCCAGGAGGTTGATGAAGGAATAATTTCCCACTGGTGTTATAAAAATCCACCACCATCTGTGAATCCCGATCTTGTACCGAGATTCGACGATTAAAGCTAAAACTGTGAACAGTTGATTATTTATATTACCTACTCGTGGACTAAGATTAGTCGTCGGATTATCGTTTTCTTATGTCAATTTCATTTCTTACCAGATGTAACGATCATTCCATCTTTTATCCTCTTTTCATTCCATCTTAGTAAATTCGTAATTAAATTACATATGTTAATACTTATCTCGTGCCTCCTGCGTATATCTCCACATATTTAATATTTACACAAGTCTTAGGTTGTATATTTTAATTATTATAATATTTATCGAAAGAGAAGGAAGCGTGAACTGTTTGCTGAATGCAAAGTTGGACAAATAATTTCTTTCAGTTTTAAGTAAAGATTATGCATTTTTAGATAGGATGAAAAATTTGAATTTTTAGAAACAAGTTTTGATTTGAAAAACTAATGGATTTTAAAATCAAACATAATCCAACAATGAATCCGTAATATGGATTACTGTCAAATTACTGACCACCCATTCTGTGCACGAAGTTTTGAAAATTAGATAAAGAAGGTAAAAATATTTCTTTTCAATGTAACTGCATTGTCTCTTTGAGGCAGAGCTGGTGGTTTGAGAATACACAGTATGTAAGTGTGTGCTTTTTAGGTAGTTTGTCTTTAGAATGCTGTTCGCTGCCAAATGTGATAGCGATAACTTTGATTATTAATGTGAGGGACGTTAATTCACTTACCTAATAATTGGCGGAAATTTTAACAAAATTCAAAATTCCTAATTTAGACTTTTTCTCAAAAAAAAAAAAAAAAAAAAAAAAAAATGATGAAAGCAGCACGGATTTTCTGCTGACATACAAATAACAATTTGAGAGTTTTGTGAGAAATAAAGTTAGGCTAGATATAAAATCCTGTTAATTTTTATTCAGGAATTTATTTAAAGCTAAACACTAAAAGGAGTGGTTTATCAATGAAGACTACAGAATGGATTAGTATTTATTATTCGGAAACATAAATCGGAATTTCTAATATAATTTGTTATATTAGTTATTTTTCATTTGTTAGTTATTAAATTTCGCCATTTAATTTCACAACAGCCAGTCGTTATTGAACTTATGATTAATAATTTCAATAATCTTCAATATTATTAAAATTCTATGGACCTGCGTTGCAAGTAAAACTTGAAGCATTCTTAAATCTTTACACAAAATTTATCTCTCGACATATCTCTCAACATCATATTTTCTCTAAACGTTTAACCAGTGGAGGTTTAACCAGATTAACCACTTTTTGCCTTACGAGGAGATAACATAAGGCAAAAACGCAATATCCCTATCTGAAAGCATTTGATTTGCTGCACAGCTCTATTCTTGTAAATAAATCATTAGTTTAGTCACAATTTTTAAATAAATGTGCTAATACTCGATGTGTATATAAAATGAATTAAACCAATTTGGTTCTTTTAAAATTACAGTTTAATATAATTAATTTTAATTTTTAGGAATGAGTTAAAAATAAGCATAACTATTAAATATTAGAACAGAGAGAAAGAAAATCTTCTGTATTTTCCCAATTCCAGTACTAATAAAAGAATGTCCGAAGTAACACTAATTAATTTCATCTGAGTGCGAATTTAGCTTCGTTAATCTGTAACTTTATGTGAACAATCAATTTCTTGAGTTTCGGAGACGTTTAAATTTTTTGACTTAACGACATATTATGAGAAAGTTAAGTATTTTTACGAATATTTCAATAATTACGAACTAAAACCTACTTCAAGGACAGACCATTTATTTCTTAAAGACTCATGGTATGCATATTTGCGTAATTGAAATGGGTATTTCATTTGGAGCTTTTAATAAGGTTTAATATTTGAAATCAAAGCTTTACCACTTCTTCACTACATAGAAATCACTAGTTTTATATCACCTTGTCAAACAGTTCCTACTTGCTCGCGTTCATATTATCAATATACTCGCGTTCATATTATCAATATACTCGCGTTCATATACTCAATTAATTACTCAATGCTCACGTTCATATACTCAATTAATTAGGTAAAAAAATATATGTGAATAAATTCGACTTATGTCTCTGAAATATTTAGGTCATTTAGTAACAAATTATTCATTGGTTAACCAATGATTACATAAATAAGTAATGAATGAAGAAATAACATTCATGTTTTTGTCAAGTTGTCATTTTTATTTTTGTCATTTTGGGGATTACATTCTTATTTTTTATCACATATTTATCACACATTACAAAAGAAATTAGCTCAAAATCAAGCTTGTACTATCATCTTTAGGTTTGTCTGTTGCAAAGACTTTATTTATTTTCAGTACATATTTTTTCATACTGCATGAATATTTATAATTTTAACGCATTTTGACAAAATAGAAAACAATTAATATAACTGAGTATAGTAATATAAAATACACATCAATACTTGCAAAACGTAATACACAATATTATATTAAGAAACAATCATAGTAAATTTTTCCACCGTCGAATTTACATAAATAATACTCAAAATTCTCGCGCACGCATCGACGCATAAATACTCAACACAGTATAACTTTGGGTGTACGGGATTTATTGACTTCTTCTTGCTAGGAAATACCCAGCGTTCCACTGGATATTTCCGTGCTTGACGAACTCTTTTCGGACCACAATCCGGTTAAAATGATTTTTGACATCAGTAGCTATACACATCAGACACCAGAGCCTTTCGCACGGACTGGCAAAAATTTCTGAAAGCTCTCAACAACATTCACTGCACATTACCCAAGATACAATCGGGGGGGGATAACATTGATAGTTTTTTTCAGGAGCTCGCGGAAAAAATTATCTCTGCTCACAAGGATACAAAGCAAGAAATTGCCCACAGAAAGGTTACAAGAAGTAAGGAACTCGCCAGTCTAATCAAACACCGCAATGCTGCGAGAAGGAAATTCCAAAGAACTCGCCGTAGAGATGATAAGCAGCTGTTTAACAGACTATGCAATGCAGGCTAATTTCTTACACATACACAGGCACAAAAAGACTGGACCAGTTATCTAAGCTCGCTCTCTGCAGAAGATGTGGAGGGCAATCGCTAGGTATACCAAATGCCACAATAAAATTCGGCCCCTTAAAGGCTCTCAAAGGATCCACTACACGGAAACTGAGAAAGCAGAATTATTAGCTCAGCTCCTGGAGTCTCAGTTTTGCACAAACAACATACATGACCCTACAAAAGAAACCCTTGTTCACAACTTACACTCCACAATCACAACAAACTGAAACATAAACAACATCCCTCCAATTATGCATATATCAATAAACTCAAGAAAAAGAAGACCCAGGGTTAGATGGGATCACCAATGAAATGCTGAAGAATTTTCCCAGGAAAGTCATCTTCATGCTGTGCAAAGTTTTCAACCGGATGCTTCAGTTGTAGTATTACACCAATTCTTGGGAGACTGCAAAAATATTTCCCATCTTGAAACCTGGTAAGCCATCTACCGATCCAGGATCAATACGGGCCCATAAGTTTGTTGTCTTCACTGGACAAAATTTTTGAAGCTGCTCATCTTAAATGCATCAATGATCACCTTGAAAGCCATGATATCATCATAGCCAACCAATTTGGATTCCGGATAAATCTTGGAACAACTAACCAGCTTTATAGAGTTGTTGAGCTCATCTCAGAAGGAATGAGAGATCGTAAAGTCACAGGAGGAATCTGATATAGCCAAGGCCTTCATCTACAAGTTACACAACCTAGACTTCCCAGGTTACATCGCAAATATCACCAAGTCCTACCTTGCAGATAGAAACTTTGTCGTTTGCGTATCTGGAACAAACTCCACAAAACATCCCATTAGAGCTGGGGTCCAGCAAGGGTCCGTGCTAGGCCCAACCAACTTTAATATTTACGATATACTCGCAACACATGATATTTTAATATTGAACGATATACTCGCAACACATGATACAACACTAGCTATATAAGCCGACGACACAGCGATCTTTTCAGAAAGTGCATTTGCTGGTTCAGTTATCCAACGACTACAAAATTACATACATGCACTTGAGATTTGGCTTCTACAATGGAAGATGCAAGTAAACATCGACAAAACCAAAGCCATCCTGTTTACTAGGAAGCAAAAATTCAAGAAGAATCTTCATTTTTACGGAAGCTCTATTCCCTGGGCCAAGCAAGTCCCTTATTTTCGAGTGATCCTCAGTAATATACTTTCATGGAAACCACACATAACAGCTAGTATTCAGAAGTTTCGAGCACGTAAAGCTAGGCTCTTCCCCTTAATTGTCCGAAACAGTGTTTTATCTATAGATAACAAATTACTCATTTATAAATCCATTCTGTTTTCGCTACTCTGTTATGCATGTCCTGTATGGGTCTACTCGTGCAATAAGTACAGATGAATGTTACAAGTCTCTCAGAACTCCACCTTCAGGAAGATTGTCAACGCTGAGTGGTATATCAGAAATAATAGCATACATAAGGAACTGGATATTTGTGTTTTAAGATCTTTATATTACCAAATTGAAAAAGAATCATGCAAAGCAAAGCTCTCAGTAATCATGTAATTAAAGTCCCAGACTACGATCACAATGATCTGAACAATAAAGACAGGCTTCTTGCAATTCTTAATGTATGGCTAAAGTAGCTTTTTATATTGTACTTCATGTTTTTTTTTTTTGTATGTGACGTCTAAAAATCATGTATGACACATGTGATTTTCCTTATGCTATTGTATATCCTTATGCAATAACATATCCTTATACATTTAATATCCTTATACGATAACATTTATTTTGCGTTATTTTGATTATCCTCTCCGCAACTTAACTATCTTGATTTTTGGCATCATTGCTCCACTTACTCCCATTTATATGTAGTAACACTTGTATTACAGGGTTTTTCACCAGCTTGACGGCTTCCTGGATAAAGAAAAAAAAATGAAAATAAAAAAAAATTTAAAAAATAAATACAATTTTTAAAAAAAGAGAAAAAAATTAAATTTTTATTAAACAAAATTAAATCCCCAAAAGAGGTTATTTTTTATCATAATTCGAAACCTTCAAACATGATCTACAAGGGGTAGGGCCTTCGGCCCAGGTACCCTGATGTACCATGACACCGCTCTACTGGAGGTACGCATAAATAATATTCAAAATTCTCGCGCACACCCCGACGCAAGATGTTTCGTGGGTGAAGTTTGAAATTAAAACTAAGTCTATCTCGAGTTGGATGTCAGTACCTTTCACAAGATACAAAGATTGAAATTTAGATTATGCAAAAATTAATTAATTTCTGAATAAAAAAAAACAGCTTTTACATGTATTTTTCTTCTAAATTAATATTATACAACAGTTTATTTTCCTAAACTTTAACCTTTCTAACGTTTTAAGCGGTAGGCGTGGCAAATAAAAATGATGTTACAGAACCGAGTATTTAATTCCAAGATACTTAATCTCACAAAGATGAGACAAATTGCTTATCCTAATTTAAAAATAGTGGACTGCAGCGTCGCTCTATTACAGAAGATACGAACAGCAGAACACCATAGCGCGAAGCGTTTTAGTACGAGGAACCTAATGCATCAACTGAATGAAGTACTGAATGGAGAAAAAATACGAGTAATTATTGCAGAATCAAAATTAAAATGTAATTTAGTGACTGGTAAATTAAAATGTAATTTAGTGACTGTAACTAGCTAATTTTTTAAAAATTTCTTTATTCTTTTTCCTTGACGAGAAACTTCAACGTTTTTTTCAATTTGGACGATATACACGAAAAGCCATAATTTATGTTAAATTACTCAAGAATTAAAGCCCATTGAAGAATCGAAAAAAATTTACTCATAGGTGAAAAAATTACTTAAATATTAAACTTATGGGGAATCAGCAGGAACGTAGTAACTGATAGTAAGTTTAAATAATTATTGGGTAGTTGTCGGCAAATGTCCTTGTCGGCTAACTGGTGTCGGTTAAGCCGCTGTCATCCAAGTATCAGCGACGGCATTAGATGTACGAATCCTTCCTTGTCCCATTCACAATCTTTGTTTAATATGAATTATT
This sequence comes from Stegodyphus dumicola, assembly GCF_044657685.1. Taxonomy (NCBI): domain Eukaryota; kingdom Metazoa; phylum Arthropoda; class Arachnida; order Araneae; family Eresidae; genus Stegodyphus; species Stegodyphus dumicola. The sequence goes on along the minus strand of NC_140776.1, from coordinate 186,511,841 downwards.
ACAAAAATTGCTATCCACCAGTTTCTTTCTTCTCCTTTCGGCGTATAAAATTTTGGAAATTTCTTGCTGCAACAAGTCGGCTTTGTTCTAATTGCTGTCTATTGAATAAAACTGCATTGCCTGTTTGAGCAAAGCGGTGGTTTTGGAACATATAATTAAGTTTTTGATTGCATTGTAGTTAAGATGTCTTTAGAAATGTTGTTAATTGCCAAATGCATTTGCGATATATTGCGAGACTTTTGTTTTTTGAAAAATAATGGTGAGTGAAGACAGTTTCTGTAGGATTCAAAATCAAAAATATGCTAAAACTAGCAAGTTTTCCAATTTCAGGATTTTATTTAAAGCTGAACGCTAAATGGAGTAATGCATAAATCAAACCTTTTAAATAGCAGTAGAGATTACTATTCGTTTTTTCCAAACATAAATTCGGACTTCTAGTAGCGTTTCTATGTGTACTTTCCAGGGAAATCTCGGCTTTTTAATAAAAAATTCCCAATTGTTATGTTATTGTTATTAATCAAAACTGCCGACGATAAGTGATAACGTCAAGAATTTTTGATAGGATTTAAAATTTCTAGACTATCCCTGCACATAAAGCTGGACGCATGCATAAATAATTGCACAAAAATTACCCCTAAACATCACTTTCAATATTAAGTATTCTCCAAACCTTAATCGAATGGAGGTAATTCCTCATATTATAAAAAATAATAATTCCGTTTCTCAAAACGTTTCATTTACGGAAGAAAGGCTCAGCTCTGTTTTTTTTTTTTTTTTCAAATAAATCAAATGACAATATTAAATAACTATGCTAATAACTGATACGTATTTAAAATGAATTCAACCAACCTGGCTCATTTTATTTAACAGCGATAAATTAATATTGCTAATTTAACATTTTTAGTAATGAGTTAAAAATAATTATAACAACAAAATTACCAAAATCAAAAGTAACACTAATTTATCTAATTTAAATTCTTTGATCTGTAATGTTATACAAATAATCAATTTCTTGAGTCTTTGCATGGATGAATTTTCTTCCTACATCATATTATGAACACTTATACATTAACAGTTTTCTTCGATGTTTTAGGGAAGTATTTACGAAAAAAATCTACTTTTAACATTTTGTTTGTAAAGACTCATGGCACTGACTTTTGTATAATTAAAACAGGTCTTTTATTTGGAGCATCAACAAGGATCAATATTTGAATTCGAAGCTTTACCGCTTGTTCACTATAGATAGATATTTAGTTTTATATTACGGTACCAAATAATGGCTAGCTTCTCAAAATTATATTGTAAAAACAGATATTAGATTATAGCCCCGTGATATTGCACGCTACATTAATAATGGACCAAATCAGGACAGGATCTTTATTATTGTACAGACAAAAATTGGATTATTGATTTAAAGCAAAACGACCTGCCATAATCAAATAAAACAAACTTTCTCCTACTCTGGCTTTTAAACAGCTGACCCAAATAAAATAAAAGAAAAGAAACACAAAGATTTGGTGTGTAATTATAGGGTTGTCGAAATTTGCAAATGATTTTTATACGATTTATTACCGTCAGATAGTTGAAAATTCTCATCTTGGTGTAGTAAGGGTGTTAAAGTATATTTTTAGGAAAAAACTGAAAAATGAGTAATTTTATCTTGAAGGTACTTGTTCCCCTTAATAATAAAAGAAAATACATGCTTTTTGAAACTGAGTAATTTATTTTCGTTGTTGTTTACAGTCATGTGGTCTTTGTTACAAATTCATCAACTCGGTTAACGAAGTTATCCTAACGTTATACAATTTAGGTTTAGTTGTTACAAATATTCCGCATAATGCAGTACATGTCAGTTTGTAGGCTGATCTTAGAAAAACAAATGTATGACAAGAGTTCGATGTTCAGGCATCTTTGAAGCCGCAAATTTAGTTTTTGAGAATTTCACGCAATATGCTTCGAAAAATAGTTAAAATTAACATGTTTCTAAATTAATATTATACACCAGTTCATTTCTCTCACTAATAGAATTACTCAGTCATCAGTCTACTTCATGACAATTATTGCTTATCAGAAAAATAATCTTTATGAAATTTTAAAAGGCTATACAATACGTCTTGCAAGAGATGGCACCGCCAGAGCTCCAGTCAAATAAAATGCTTTTCATTCCTACTAATAGATGGCGCCACAATAGCACTTTATTGTGCCACAATAGCACTTTATTTGTTCCAAGTTTATTTATTCTACGGACGGCGGCATAGGAGCCTCCGTCGCTAGTAATCTCTGAGCTCTAGCACAGCATGTGCACAAGTACTTCCATATTATTGGATACAACTTACTTGATTCTTCAAGCATTTAAAAGTCAAGTATCATATATTAGTAAAGGCCGTTAATGGTCGATTGCCTCTTACTAAGTGATAAAACATAGACATAGACATAGTAATATAATATAGAGAGAGAGACTGTGGTAGAGATAGAGATAGAGGTAACTAAATAGATAGCCACACATACGAAAATGCAGGCATTAATCTAGAACAAATGTAAAATTAAGTACAACTACCATGCATATGGATGCAGAACATTTAAATTTTAAGATTAATTTCCGAATATCCAGCACTCAGCTAAAACACTAACTGGCTCAAACAACCGGAAAATTTTAGAATTTTAAAACCTCTTTCCCCTTTGGAAAACTAAGCAAATAAGAGACACTAAAGTCTTTGTAAAGGATGTACCCCAGATAAAACTAGGTGTAGTAAAAGTAAAAAACTAGGTGTAGTTACTAAAGACCGTTAATAGCCGATTGCCTCTTACTAAGTGATAAGACATAGACATAGACATAGGAGGCTTAATCAATAAAAAGTTTGACCTGAACACCGCGTGATTTCCTTGCACAGCCTATTGGAAAAAGTTCTTACATAAACGATAAACTGATATTAAATATTGTTGGCCATATGTTGTTAGACTAACTGTAACTGATCTGCTATAAACACGAATGCTGACTACCTCTAAAAGTATTTGTTCACAAAGCACAAGGTTACAAAGAAAATATAGATCAGAACAGACCATACACTGAAAAAAAAACACATAACATTTAGAAGTAATATTTAAATTAAGATACAATAACACGCCAAACAAATATTAATTTAGAAGTCAAGCAACAAAAATCAGCGTTATATTTTCAAATTTTCACAGGACTAATTTCGATGGTTTTAACGAACCATCATCCTCAGCTGCAAAAGCGCAAATTAACGAGATAAGATAAGAAAGTCTGGACAGGAGATAAGTGACTGGTGCCACCTGTTAATGAAACCAGAATTAAACATAATTTCTTTAAAGGCTGAAGGCAAAGATGGATTTTGAATTAGAGTCGTTAACTAGAAAAGAAAGATTTTTTTGAAAGTGAAATGCCTCTAGAAAATCCAGTTTCCCAATGGAAGATGTTTTTCGAACAATTTTGGCAGCAGAAAAATTGAAAGTGTGATTTTCGGACCAACAATGTTGGACAACAGAAGACTTCTGTGTTTCCTTTTTTCTAACATATGCCTCATGTTCCTTAACGCGAAATTTTAAGGCTCTCTTAGTTTGGCCAATGTAAATTCAGCCACACAGGCAAGGAATCCTGTAAATATCCCAGGAATTCATATGAGGAATGGGGTCCTTGAGTATGGAACTCGGAATTTTATTGATGGGAGAATAAACGACCGGAAAGTTAAATTTCTGCAAAATGCGTGCAAGTTTGTAGCTAATTGATAGAAAGAAGGGAATGACAACAGAATTTTTATAATCTCCTAAAACAAGAGTGTGCCTTTTAGTGTGTTGAGAGGAGAATTTTTTAACTGCTTGATTAATAATGTCGGGTGAAAAGCCGCTGTCAATAGCTATTGCTTTTAAATAATTTAGTTCTTCATCAAGGGATAGTTTGGAGGAGTAATGGGCCTTATAAGAAATAGACTAACCCAAACGGGTTTTATCCCTCGTCTGAGGCGTTGCTGGCTGTCACCTTGATCACATCCGGAGAAATAGCGACGACTTGCAGAAATTTAACAGTGGTTGCCTGTTGCAGCGTGTATAATTGTCAAGAAGAAGCTGGTTGTAGCGCCTCATTTCACAAATTAGAATTTCTACATATTTTTATTTTTAAAATTGAGATTGGTTTTTAAAAATTTAGCTTATTTGTCAAGCATAATTAAAGTTCCAAATAATTATAAAGCTATTGCATATGCTTTCAGGACTGGATATTTTTTTAGCTTTTTCTATGCTGTAAGGAAATTTGTAACTACTTCTTTTAGAAAAAAAATATTTTAAATCTAAACTAATAGAAAATTTCAAACAAGCAATTTTCTCTTGCAATTTTTACGCTTTTTAATGGTGTAAATAAGTAAAAAATACTAAAATATTTAAAAACGTATTTTTGAAAGTTTTGTTTAAAATTTTAAATTGTGCTGCTTTTTTAAAATTATAAATGAATATTATAGCATAATTTTTATAAAGGAATTTTATTTCAATTATATTTCCTAATACATCATAGTGATAAACTCTTTTGACTCCTTAAAAATTTTTATACATTTAATTCTAATATTAAAATTGTCTTTAACCGTAATAATGAATTTTGCTTGTATTTTATAGTGATTATTTTTTTTAATTTATTTTTAGTTCTGCATAAGATTTTTTTTATTTATTGTTAATATAATTTATAAGCCCAAAGGGACGGTAGCCTAAAAAGGCTGTTAGTTTCGAAGCGGCATTTTGCGCTGTTTTACTATATATGTCTGTGTCTCCTTGCAAATTGTTGTTACCAAATATTATCGCCCTGTATTATATTTAAAGAAATTAATTAATGAAGAATCTTCATAAATGCATGTATGTTTCTCACACTGTGACTAAAACGAAAGTATGTAGAGCCATCAAATTTTGAATAATGTAATCCTCCACCCGAACATGGGCATCTGGACGGCCGAATTTCGAATTTGTTTTAATCTATTTCCTATTTTGTAAAACTTGAACGAATTTTTCATTAACACTCTCAACAGTTCAGAGCAAGCATTGTACTGAAAATAATAGTTTTATCTCCAGTGCGGAAATTCTAAACATATGCTCTTTTCAAATGTATGTGGTTTACGTTCGAAGAACATGATATTCAGTAAATATAGATAACACACAAAACGTTACAAAAAGGTTCCTTTCGGATGTAATATAAAATCTGAGTGCTTCTAGATTTTATTTTACCTTTTTTTTTCCTCCCTTCATTACACCTCAGAAAATTTTCTGCTTCGAATTTTATAAATTACTAAAATAAATATTCCACTTTAATGTTAATAAGTTAATGATGATATAATCAAATAAATGATTGTTTTGTAATGTTATTATAGTTTTGAAAATTACTGCCTGAAAATTGTCATTAAATTTTTTAAAATTAAAAAGTTATCAGATCTTGTTTAATTTTACCTTATTTATTTCAAAGCATCAAGTACTATCAATCTTATTTAATTTTATGTTATTTGTACGCAAAATTAAGTTCATAAATTTTATGTCTAGAGTTTTTACCGTTTTACCAAAGTAAAGATGTTTGTAGAAGAATTATGCGTGAAAAAAAATGCGCGAAATTTAGTAAAAAGTGCTTTAATGAGATATATTAAATCCTATTTAGAAAAAACTGTGGCTTTCATATCCTCATCGCTATACAACGTATGACATTTAATAATTAAAAAGTGTTATGTGATACAAAGGCCATAGGTTTCAGTGTTAAAGTAAACCAGATCGTCCCTACTCTTTCTTCCGACATGCCTACTGAGTTAGTCTATCTCGTATAAGGTCCATGAATTCAATAGGCAAAGGAATAAAAGAGGAAAATAGTAAAATGTGTTTAATGGGATATTATTTGAAGTTAACTTTAAAACTATCCTTTAAAATATCAGAGAGCAGTCTGTAAAATTACCGATTTTATTAAAAGGATAAACTCGAAGTTTCACAATTGACGAATAAAATTAAAAATCACTAATTTAGAAATTTCTTTTTTAATACATTTTGACATCAAATATATTTTACAAACAGTTTAAATTGACATTTTGCCCTATCATCTTGAATCGCAGGAGTATGGATGGAGAAATTTTGACAACAGAACGGAATCATGGATAATTAAATTCCGGCCAGAAATGTTTGAATGTTCAAGTCTCAGCACCGCAGATGTAATATATTGAAGATGAAGGTCCCTTCCAATTGTGATGATAGAAGGCTGTTACTTAAAATTCTTAGTACTTATATAAATAATGTTTTTAATTTAAGCTTCGAACGATTCGAATAGCTGAAAGAAAGCTATTGTTCGATTTTTTGATTCTTGAATCTTTCCCAAGATTCGAGCATTCCACTAACCCATTAAAATTAAAAAAACTTTCGTTTTATCGACCACACCTCTAACATCCTTTTTAAAGGACATTATTGATCGTTATAAAAAAACATCCCCTGCAACTATATCTAGCTGCTTTCGTGGAAGATCGTATCATTTTGCTCATGGTTGCGTTAAATATTAGTATAGGGATTTGTTAAACAAATAAAATTAGTATCTTCTGTTTATTAGTCAACAAATGTTCATTAAAAACAGCACAAAAAAGAAAAAAAAAAAAAAAAGAACTGGAGGCCTTCAGGTTTTACATCACACTTAAAGGTGCGTTTTTTCAACGTTTGGGCGTTGTCTTTATTTGTTAAACATTACGTTTTTCGCAATGACACCATAAAATTCAATTCAATAGCAATATCGCAAAATAATTTTGAAGTGAGCCTATCTTTAGAATTTCCGATACACAGTCTCTCGCGCTGGAGACAAATTTTTCCCCCGGACAGTGATGCCATTGCTCCCTTTGAAATCGCTCAGTTTGTTAATCAAAAATTCGTTAAACTGTTACAAAATATGAAATCCATAAGAAAACAAATTGCACGTAAGAGCTTAAAGATGCCCATATTAGGTGAAGGATCACGTTATTCAAACTTGGATGGTTCCGTTGTTTTATCTCATTGCGAGAAACATCCTACATTTATGAAGATTCTTCATTATTTAATTTCTCAAAATATAACACAAGGATATGTTATTTGGTGGCAACAGTTTGAAAAGTGAAACGGACGTTTAAAGTTTTCGACGCAAAATGACAAAACGAAATTTATAGCCCTTCAGGACTAACGCTTTTTGGGATAAAAATAGATGCAGAGAATAGTTAAATAATTCATAATTAAAGTGTCGCAGATATGTGTCAATAATAATATTGTTACATATTTCGTATTTAATTTGTTATTTTTAGTAAAATTGTAATTAAAATTGTTTTAATTTTCAGTTTATTGCAGCATGAGCCGAAAACTAAAAAATACAGGAGCATGCGCATTTAACATTTAATAAATAGATATCTCGTAATTGAACTCTTTTGCTTTTTAAACACCTCGAGAAAATAACAGAATGTTCTCGTGCATGATTAAAAAGCTTATAAAAGCCGGAGAAAAAATATCAGTTCAGTTGTTTTGAAGTTTTTATTATTTATTGTAGCGAATTCGCGTTGATATCGGGTTAGCTTGCTCTGCACTTTGGATTGAGTTTTATTTAACGTTTTAGTAGTTTAAAATATAAATATTGTGTGATATTGTATGAATATCTGTGATGAAAAATTCAGCATTTTGTTTTATTTCTTGTGATACGAATAAATTTTATTAACGTTTTATCGGATTTGCGCATTCTATCTATTACGAACCCGCACTTTTTGGTGTTAGAAGTGGGATTTCGATGCCAATCACTAGAGCGATGAAAGAACATTTGAAATAGCTCGTCACTGCTTTTGCTGCATTCCAAGAAAAGATGGAAACTTACGAAGCATCATTTAAAGAAGACATGAAAGATTCTGTTAAAAAAGAGATGAAACCGTTAAAGGGGAAATGAATGTGGGCCAAGATTCCCTTAAAGAGGAGATGAAAGCCGGCCAAGTAACTTTTACAGAGGAGATGGACGTTGTCCAGGTATCTGTTAAAGAAGAGGTAAAAGTAGGTCATGGGGAAATAAAAAAAAAGATATAATAATAGAAATAGAAATATAGATAATAATAGATAAGAAATAGAGATAATAATAGGTAATAGAAAAATTAAAGAGGCTATGGAACTAAAAAAATTCAGAGGATGAAATAAAAAAAAAATCATTCTCAATGTAGCAATGAAATAGTGCAACCAGATATTCGCTCAAAATCTTGTAAAATGGAAAGGTCTGATATGTGCAAGCAATTATTATCCAATGTTACTATGTTGGCGCATCTTGTTCAAAATCGAAACATTCCTTCGTTACCGATGGTTCAGAAATAGCTATTGGAGCCGTATTACAGTAACATGTTGATGATAAGTTTGAACCCTTAGGATTTTATTCCAGAAAATTAACAGAAACTCAATTTATATTGCCATTAAGAAATAACGTATACAGGGTGTCCCGTAAATGCTGCGCAAACTTCTGGGGGAGGTAGGGAACATCATAAGGATTAGAAATTGCATAGGAACTCTTGCCCAGAAACGTCACTGTACGCCGCTAGGGGGTGTGGTACAGGAGTGTGCTAGTGGAAAGTGAGGATTGCTTCATTTGAGAGGTAGGCACCATACGAAAAGCATGGAACGCTATATGAACGGAGAACTTATGAACACGTGGTACCAACATGATGGGCACCTGTTCATTAATCAAATATAATGGAATTTTGAAGGAACTTAATTCATTTTATCAATATCGCGTCTCAAGTCAAATCAAAAAGTGAAAAGTTGAGACGGCGAGTCTGCGAAAAGCGAAGAAAGCACGCCCTGTTTTCGCTGAATCGTAAAGCCATCTATTTATAATCAAAATAAATTCCACAGTTTGATTTTTGATGTCCTGGTTTGAATCATACAATCGAAATCTATTATTCCAGACAAACTGAATAACAAAATTTATTTTCAGACTACCCAGTGCGAATAAATTGATTCTTTTTAAAATCGATTGTGAATTTTGGGTTCTTATTTTAGCTTTATTTCTGATTTACTCTCTTGAGATTATTTTATTCCTTGTTCCATTAAGAGTTTGAATTTTTTTAAAGCTTAGAAGTTTTCAGGTGATAATAGTCTAACTTTTGAATAGACAGGAATTTCTTTAGTTTCGATACAGCGTTGTACATTATGAATAATTGAGCATGCACTTATTGTGGGATTAAATAATTCCTAAACTTTGTTTAACATTTGGCTATAATGTGCAGTGTCACAAATGAGAGTTAATCCCATAGAAGGTCCTGGGGCCCTGTATCCTTTAGAAGTCTAATTGGTGAAGTTATCGATCAAACGTCGATTTTTAGTATCCACCAAAATTCCAAATTTATTAAAACATCTGCTCCAATGATAGGTTGGGATCCACAATAACGAAATGCCAAAGCTTCCCAAAATGTTGGGAAGCATTGGATGGCCCAGTATCAGTGTGAATAATTTGCTGGTAATGGGTCGAAAACGACATGCTATGCAGTAATTAAATTACATCACGCAATGCAATTGATTCAAAGTTTATTATTATTAAAATAGTTACTGTTGTACATTATAATATTATAATATAATAATATAAACTCATTTTACAATTTTATATTTACTGAAGAACGAAACCTTTTTGATTATTTTCTAAAGCAGGGTTCGACACTTGTTTTTTTAAGAAAGCATATTTAAAAAATGCGGATGTTCAATGGCCAATTTACACTGTCTAGAATGATAAAAATATATATTAAATAGAAATATATACATAAACATAGTAAAACTATGTATTTAATTATATCAAAAAATAAAGAAAATGCACGTGGATTGCAAGAGTTATAATGTTTTAGCAATTTGTATTCTTATGCCGTAGTTGTAAAACTGAACCATAAATGTAAATATTGTGTAGATATAAAGCACCTTTTATTTTAAATGTTTTAAGTTTTCATCCTTTTGCGACAATGGTGTATCCGGGAAAAGCCGAGTACATTGGATTTGTCGTATTCGTGTTTTAAACTGTTAATAAATTTCAAAAATGGAACTTAATGAATGAATTTGGAACGGATTCTATCAAGTTTTCGATTTGGATTAATTAAATTGCTTGGATCCTCTTTGTTTTTGATACGTGAATTTTTTTTTATTGCTCAAGATGGATTGGTTGCGTTTGTTCATGTGATTACGGCAAAGCCATAAGGGCTATCTGCCTGAGGGAAAGGATGCCTTCGTGGATTAATTTATAAAAGAAGCTGGCTGATAAACGCGTTACGCACCAGGAAAACTACGAGAACGCACATGCAGCCAGCCTTTTTGTGGGATCCGAACCTCGGACCGAGCTACCAGTGATCAGCGAATTTACCGCTCGGTCGCTTATGGGCTCTTCAAGATGGATACTGATAAGCCGAAGAAACAAAGAATTTGGCCAAAAGATAGTAATAATTAATTAAAAGTATTTACGATAATATCAATAAGAATTCTTCAAATGCTTCGAATAATATTGCATAGAAAAATATTTAGGTTAAAGAAACTTAAGGATGAGCAGCTGTTACAGACACACATTGAAGTCTTGCAATCGGAGCACCTTTCTGCGCTTTTTTGAATTGACCGCTCCTCCCGTTTGAGAGTTTGCGGAGGCGGTTTGTGGTGCGAGATTCGAACTGTTATACATTGTTAATTTAGAATAGAAAGCATTTTTAACTTTATTTAATTAATTATTTAAGAAACTATATTTGCGTTTTCAAAGATACTAGGATATCACGCCCCGCTCGCAAGACTTACCATAACACAAAAATTAACGCAATCAGCAGCTTCCGATCGCGTCTTCCACGATATAAAGAACCTCGATATTTAAATGTTAAAAGCAGTAAGAGACTCGTGTAAATTATCAGCAAAAGAGTCATCCGTTAAATTTGCCTATGTAGTTTCGGTTTTGTATTCTATGCTTATCTTTGTTGTGTGTTTCTGAATTTCCGATTACGATTTGTGTCTATTTGTTGCATTTATTTTATTGTTCTTCCAGTACAGATTAATGATAATTTGCATTTGTTGTCACCACCTCATCGGCTCGTAAGTACAGCACTTACGATAGAGAGCGTTTGCCAATATATTCAGCTGTTAAATTGTTTCGGCACCTGGTCGAAGGTTAAGATTCCGTTCACTGATTACAAATCATTGATTTATGCTCTACAACAAAAACATGATCGGCCCACTTCCTCCATCAAACGACTACAGATATATTTCGATTAGATGAAGAAAAAATCAACACAATAGATCTAGTCAAGGCTTATCATCGAATTCCAATTCAGCAATCTGATACAGAAAAGACAACGGTAATTACTCCCATTGGGTTATACGAGTACAAAAACATGACATTTGGGGTAAAAATTGCAGCTCAAACATTTCAAATATTTTTTGATAAAGTTTTACGAGGTTTAGATTGCTGTTATGCTTACCCCGATGATGCACGTATAGCATCGGAAAATGAAAACACACACAAAGCCGATTTAAAAAAGGTGTTTGAACAATTGAAGAACTACGGACTCAACGTTAATTTATCTAATTGCGTTTTGAGGCAAAACGAAGTCTGACTCCTAGGTTTTCTAGTTTCTTCGGATGGTATATCCCCATTACCAGAAGAGATAAAAGCTCTATCCGAATATCCGCTACCTAAGACTGTAAAGGATCTAAGGCGATTTCTTGCAATACTTAACTTCTACGAACATTTTATACGAAATGCAGCTGAGGCATAATCTTGCCTTTATGATCTGGTTAAAGGAAAAATTAAGAAGGACATGTCTGAACATACATGGGATGATTAAAAAAAAAAAGATGCATTCAACTTATGCAAGTCAAGCACACAACCGCTTATTCATTTTGGATAAAAGTACCGGTTTTCGACTCTTGATTGATAGCGACGCTGCAATTAGTTGCATTCCTAAAAATTTACAAACTTTAAGACGATTCAAGATTTGACTTTATACGCTACCAATGTTCCAAAATATATAGTTACGGCACAAATAGACTCGAATTCGATTTTGGTTTAAGAAGACGATGGATTGCGCGTGGTGGATCCGTTCCCTGCCCCCCCCCCCACGCTCACCGGATTCATCGAGCCTCGATTTCTTTTTCTGGGGAGCCATCAAAAGTGTCGTATATCACGATCCTGTTGTGTCTGAAATGAATCTCGTGGCAAGACTCGCCTGCCCAGCTGCTACAATCAAAGAAACTGCCGGTGTGTTTGAACATGTCCGGCAATGAATGGTCTGTCAGTGTCTCAGGTATGTCGGGCGTCTGACGGTGCAAACTTCGAACATCTGTAGTAACATTCAAGCTGTCGTACACCATCTGTATCCATGTCCAATAAACGTTTCAAATTAATCACTCTCTTGTTTACTTTTCTATCTTCTACCACTGCTACCACTTAACCCTGACACTTCCGGGCATGGGTTCCTGTGCAGTTCTTAATTATTACGATGTGCCCTTCCTCCCCCAGAATTTTGTCGCAACATTTACGGGACACCCTATATATTTTGGCGCATATGAGTATTCTCTAGAGTCATTAGGATGTTTTGAAAGCAGGTGCCATTAAAAAGGAGTAATGCACTCACCGGGACTCTAAACCTCTTGACTAGGCGTCGAGTATGTCGTCAGTTACACCCCGAAGGCACTGGAAAAGGAGGAATAAAATACCTTACAACTTGCATTTTCGTTTTCAAACAGTTAAAACCCTCATATAAAAAGTTTTAGTCATTAAAATGCTAGAAGGCTCTTAAATTATTTTAAACCTAATGTCTAAATAAATTAGCAAATCTAATCTTATGATCTTGCAAATTTATTTAGCAACTTTTATAGAATGGTTTCTCGCATTGTGAAAAAATATCGGTACCCAGAGACATCTAATGTTGAATAAATTAGTCCTCCACTCGAACAGGGATATCCAAGAATCCAACTTTGGGATTTGGAATTTGTTTTATTAACTCCTTCGTATTTTTGATGCTTTTAACGAATTTTCGATTAACAAACTCCAAGATTTCAAAGCGAGCAATGGCAACATAGCACGAAAAAAAATCTCCAGCGTTAGAGACTGTATATCAGAAATTCTAAAGATATGCTCTTTTAAATTATTTTGTGATATTGCTGTTGGATTGAATTTTATGGTTTAAGTGGGAAGAACATAATATTTAATAAATAAAGATAGCATACAAAACGTTACAAAAACGCTGCTTTGGACGCAATATAATAGCTGAATGTTTTTAGATTTATTTAAAACTAAATCCATTGTATAAGCTTTTATTTATTCTTTTATCTTTAATTAAAAGGAAAAGTTATAGAATCTTTACTATTAAATTAAAGATAAATATTTTATCTTTGATTAAAGCAAGAATTATAGGTGCGGCTGATATGCGCGATAATACAGTACCTGTTGACAAGTAACTGCTTCGGAATTCTCATGTTAAAGCTCAGGCTGTAATAGAATATTGTTATTTTTATTATCATTAAAAATAAAGTATGGTATAAATTATAAGTACGCAGAATAGCCGTAGTGAAAAGAAATATCCTGTTAATTTTTTCGTACATAGAATATTTGTACTGAATGGATAATAATTTCATCCAAGTAGTTGTGAAGTGTTATTTGCACTTCAAAAGCCGTAAACGCGGCTCCCACCATAAACACGTTTCACACCATAAAGACGTTTCAAGAAAATCACTTCAATATGCGAATAAATAAACACACGAACTATTTACTACGTTTATTTACAACATATTTGTTATTTTAAATTACTCTCAAAATGAGAGATCAAAGCTACTATGACCGACTCAGTCGGTACTAAAAAAACGTTCTGAAAAAAGTCAAAATTAAGGTTTTTCGGCAATTTTAAATTCACGGAATAGCTCACTAATTCTTCCGACACATTTAGCACTCAACAAGATTCTGATAAAAAAAAACAGTTGCAAGCAAACAATTATCTAATGTTTTTTAAACCACCACGTTGCCTGTTAGAAGCAAAACAGTTTTATTCAAAAGAGAAGATTGGACAGTACGATTTGTTTTGCTCCATGTGTTTTCAAATATTTATACTACAAATCGGGACGAAAAAGCTAGTGGTCAGCAATTTGACAATGTTTTATATTTTATATTAGACTGGGTTGTATTTTATTTTAAAATCCATTTTTTTTTCTTCGTGAATCAAAGCTTATATTGAAAAATTCGATTTCAGAATTTTCATCCAAAGTGAAAATGCATATCTTGACTTCTAACGCAAAGCATAAATCTGCCGAGTTCTGCATTCCTCAAACCGTGTATGTTTCCCTATCTTTCGTTAAATACAAGTAATTAAAATACATATTCTGCAGTTTATATACGCACACACATACATACATATATATATGTAAGAAAAATAACGAACTATGTAGAAAATTAAATTAGCAACGTAAATTTCCTTTCTCAATTCTAAAAATAGTAACTTCTCTCTGCACTGCCTCATTTATAGATTAATCCATGTCATATGACTCTTAAATAATTCTGTTGATGGAACTAAAACCCAAGCAGCCAATAGTAATTTTACAGCAATATTAACTATAAAATCAAAATACATTGAAAACTAAAACTAACTCAGTCTAAATTAGGATTTCATCCTGAACATATCGCATTTGCTCTCAACGCTTTGGCCTAGCTGGACTGCAGTCTGTCTGTTCCTCCTTTCTTACTGCAAAATTGCCTGAAATGTAGGCATTTTGGAATGGGCACAATTGGTGTGCCAACTTGTTTGTGGCCGAAACGTGTTTGCTGAGATAAAAAATGTATATTTAATATGCCTTCGCCTCCAATATTCTATTCATTATGGATCAACACTTCTACGCCATCAAAATTCCTCCTGGTCGTAAACTAATGACTTTGTTTTAATAACAATTGAGTAAACAGGATATATATCATGTGCGTTAAATTTCCATTGGAAACGTCATCGCAGTGTCTGCAGTAATCAAACACCTCTTGTAACTTCCATGTGTAACGGAAATTCATAATGGATATCGAGTATCTGCAAGTTAAATAAAATGTGTCTACTTATCTGCAAGTCTAAAAGTGCTAACGTCAGTGAAAAAGGAAGTGTACGACCATCTCTTATATATTTAGAACAAAAAAGGTAATTTAAATCAAAAAAGGTATTTTAAATTATCAAAATGAATTAATGTGTGACTGTGCTTCACAGATGTGTTATCATCGAAATTGTGGTTTTGCTTGTGAAAGATAATTAGTTAATTAATGTCTTCATGCTCTAATCTTCAAGATATCTACGGCTCCGTCCATCTATAAGCGCAACCTGGAATCAGCAAATCAACTACACCCAATCGTGCCAAAACAAGTGCATTACAAGTTTTAAATGTTTTTTAAAGTTTAAAATACATTCTTCAAAATTTAATCCAGCATATGTGGTGATTTAATAAATGCAACGTATTTCAACGGCGATATGGAAATGTGGGGAAAAAATCGAATTATAGTGCTGAGAATGCTTAAAAATGAAATCTAGTGCCAGCCTTTCAAAATTAATCCAGCGTTTGTTACAGTAAAATGACGAATGTTTTCCGTGCGCCAGCCTTTCAAATCATTCCAGTGTTTTCAAGGTTATCGAACTGCATGGCTTGATCGGGCTCTTATGCGAATAAATTAGGATCTTTCACAGTTATAGGATTAAAATTCCACTTGTAGTAGGTAACAAAAAATTATTTTAACTTCTGATTTTGTGTAATTTATTCTATATTGGGAATCGGTGTTTTTTTCTTAAAAAATTGGACATTAAAAAATGCAACACTGTGATATGAGAAAATATAATTTAATATCACTAGAAATTTAAATTCTAATATTTTAATAAAGCAAGTAAATAATTCTTAGATTTCTAATCATTTTGAAGGAAGGCTATTAAGATAAATATTTATATTTTTGATATTTTATTGAAAATTTTGAATAAGAATTTTATAATTATTCTAAAAATGAAGTGGATATGAAAAATAAGTGAAATTAGTACATGTAAACGATATGAAATTATGGTAAATGCATGCTAAAATTTATGGGTTATATGTTGAGTATGTTGAGGGTGTACTGCTTCCGAAAAACAGATCTAGTATTACCTCTATACAGTTGCTCCTTTTACTCTCTTCATATAAGATAATATTGAAGGCTCTTATTTTAAGATCGAATGTAATTTTTTATATTAATATTATTATTATACTTATTTTATTATGGAATGTATTAGTGAAATTCCCAAATGCCAGTTACCTTATGCAAGGAATGGAGGCATTTTCAAGTAACTGACTAGGCACCCTTAGCCAAGCAGTAGAACACACTGGTTTTCTCAAGAGGACAGCCCTATTAAAGGAAATGTTTTCAGGAATTGCAAATGAAAGATAATAACGGTGAAATCATAATTTCTGAAAACGTTACTCCTATAATTTATCGTGTTAAAATATAATATGTCAATATGGAAATTAGTATCGTCAATATTTGTGTCTTGCATTTATTTATAAGTACTGATTTTTATAAAAAGTTTTATTTTTGATAGTGTGCTATAACAAGAACTTTCCTTGAAGAATTATGATTATATGGAATTTCAAACAAAACGACTCTTGGACAGAAATGCTGAAAAATTTAAAAGGGCTCTAAACATTTATTTTATTTCTAAAAATTAATATTTGTAAATTATCCATTACAGTTATTTATTACATTATTGCTGATTCACTTTTTTATGATTTACCTTTTTCCTAATTTCTAGTGCTTTAACGCTTTTTCTTTAAAAAGGCTTCTCTGTCGTTACGCCATTTTCTCCTTGAAGAAGGGGATATGTAAGAAAAATAAAGAATATATAAAGTACTAAATTATCGACGTTTATTTCCCTTCTCCATTCTAAAAATAGTAACCTCTCTCTGCACTGCGTCATTTATAGTATAATCCATGTCTTCATGACCCTAACATAATTCTCGTTATGTAAATGGAACTAAAGCAGCCGATAGTAATTTTACAGTAATATTAATAAAAATGCATCGAATAAAAACGTATTGAGAACCAAAACTAACTCATTCTAAATTAAGATTTCACCATGAACATAACGCTCTTGCTCTCTACGCCTTGGCCCCTAGCTGGACTGCAGTCCGTCTGTTCCGCCTTTATTACTGTAAAATTATCTAAAATATAAGTTTTTTAAAATAGGCCCAATTTAATGGCTTGTTTTTTTTTTAATTATGGCAAAGCACACTAGGGCTATCTGCCTAAGGTAAAGGATGCCTTTGTGGAGGACTTTCTAGGGCAAATGGATCGTACATACCACAATTAAATGTGCCTAAGTACAAAATTTGTAACTATATATTGATCCTGCGCCAAGTAATCTGCTATTTCACATTGAATTCATCGAAATATAAAAGTGATATAAACAAAATATTTCCTTTCTAATCTGAAAGGTATTCTTTTTATGCATGCTTTCTTAATTTCATAAAAAATTAACTTGTCGTCCAAATTATACGAATTAAGAGTGTGGATGACTTGTTTATTATATTCTCTTAATTATAATATCGATTAATCGTCCTTATTGCCTCTTATTGATTTTAGGCTCTAATGCTCCTAAAGTGCGATAAAAAATGCGTTAAAACTCTGACAGCTTACTTTACAATGAGGCGAAACGCAATCACCAGTTTTGCAATCGCGTTTATATAAAGTTGTTATCCGAAATCAGAATTAATAAACATTTAAATTTTACCCATGGAGTAGGGGATCACTCATATCTTATATGTAATACATTAACTTTGAAAGGTAAGCGATAAAGTATCAAAAGCAAGGAATGAAATAGCCATGGAATTAATAATAAGAGATAAATGATAATACGAAAAAGATACTTCAGTGCAATATGCTTTTATTGGGTCTCACGTGCTGGGAAAACGTAGACATAGTTATAATGTGATACTCATTGTCAAAATATATCTGTTTAAATTTTAACTTCGTGGTCTCTCCAATGTTTAAACGTGCACATTATTGCCGTTGGCAAATGTGATTATGGAGAGTGAAGATTTCAGATCAGGCTCCGATTCATTGGCCGAGTTTTCTGTCAAGAAGATAAAAAAAACTGGGTGAATCTAGGATGTTCAAATTTTAAGAGCAACCACATACGAGTTAGGACTTGACTATAAGTGCAAAACTGTTTAATGTTTTTTAAATTTATTCTACTGAAAAATAATGAATTAATCAAATTTTTAATGAACTTCGGAATACCCGCATAGCCTAAATTATAATATTCTTTATCTCGCCTCTCTCAAAACCATTTTGCCTCAGATGAGCCGAAGTTCTCGTTTGGATAATGACAGATCTTAATGCAATGCAACACGACTAGTTTAACTATTATCGATAGGGCTGCTCAGGCAATGTAATAATGTACGAGTTTGTATAAATATCTATGCTTCATTTCAAGACATTAAAAGTTTGGAGTAGAAAATCCAAAGAAGCTTCGGCCATTCACGAAAAAGCAATAGTACACAGTAGACGAAAGCATACAGATTGAAAACATGTATAAACTGATGACATTATTTCTAAAACATGTTGAGTTTATCATCTCTTTTAAGGAACGAAAGTGTCTTAAAATAGGGGAAATATATAGAATTGCCGAAAGATTTACACATCACCAAATCACAAGACCTGTACAAAACGGACAATGAATTGTTGTAAGAAACATCCAGGAATATTTTTAATTTTTATTATTAGGCCAATCATTGGATTCGTTTACCCTAGAAAGAACAATTGTAGTTTTTGGGATACATTAAAATCTGAGATTCATATTCTTTCCAAAATATCGTAAGAATCTGTTGAAGGACCAAAATACAGAAAGAAAAAAAAATAAACCTGATTCGAGACCTTAAAAATAAAATTTCATTTGAGCAAGAGAAGTCAGATCGAGTTCTAAGAAAGCCTCGCTGGTAATTGCTTTATCTGCATACATTATTTTCTGTTTTATACTATATTTCAGACAAAATTTGTCATAAGTAAATTTAAATTGTAGTAAAAGAGGCGGTACACTAGCCAGTAAGCACGCAACTTCTGTCGGGACTGTTCTAAATGATTTTGTAATTGCAAGTGTATTTTTTAGATACAGTTTAGTACAAGAGAGATGACAGTATATTTTTTAAACGCACCTCTTCTCAATGCTTTGCAAGCTGTAGCATAAGAAAAGTTATGAAGCTCTGAAACTTTGGTGTATAGCGAAGAAGAGAAGTAACATATTTTGCCTTGTTTACAAGCCCCAAGACAACACGATTGCAGATGCTAACCTTAAAGAATAATTAGATTTCAAATCCTCGATTACGTGAAGTATTCGTGACGTAATGTACCTCGAATACGTGAAAACTTTTATCTTTTATAACCTAAATTTTTCCTTTTCCTCAACTTTGAGCCAGTTCTTTTTACACTCTTTAAGATTTTACAGAGGACAGCATCTTTAGAAGTTTCTTACTCCAATATTTGGAGTTGACGATCACGCTCCACGTCGGTAATAATTTTTATAGACCATACCCAACATCTGGTACCCCCACAAACTAAATTTAACAGGATAGGTCATTTTGAATACACGTAAAAATACTTAGATCTACCATTGGACACTTTGAACCTACTGGCATACTTTTTCCAAGAACAACAAAATTTTTGCTTCTCCAGAGAAGCCTTGAATTCAACATTTTTTGCAAGGAACACAGTTTGGTCCTCTTAAGTAAGTTTACTTTTTTCAATTTTTGTTTCAAATAGATTTTCAGTTTTTAGCTGTTTGAGGCTGAGATTAGATTTTATAATTTATAGACATCTCTATGCAAAGTTTTTTTTTTTACGGGTATTAAAAATTTTATTTAGCATAATCCGGTACCAGCCAATTTTTAGTGTTGTTTAAATGACAATTTGATTTAAAGGATATATATTTTGCTATTTATTTGTAATTGCTTTAATATCGGATTTACATATATTGTTTTTAGACCAACTTGTTTTTTTAATACTCAATAAAGTTTTGTGGTATTTTGAGTAGTCAATTTAACACAATGTAATGTTTTATTCTTTTTTGGAAGTGTTTCGATAGCGTGTTGGGAAAATTCTTGATGCATTTCAGATTCGATTTTTTGGTTTTGTATGAATTCTAATGAATATTTAATTGAATCGTTTTTTGGTTTGTGATCTCAAATGAGCCAGAAGAACGAAACATGTTTTCGAAACACATTAATCTACTTTTATGAAACATTAATTCACTTTCGCCAAATATGTTTTGAGTAAGAGTTTCAGTAAAAAAAGATTCATTTTTATATTTTTATAATTTTTTATATTTTTCCTTTTCGCATTTTTATTTTTAGAGTTTGTTCTGCTAATGAATTCTCATTTTAATTTTAATATGTTTAAATATTGTAATCTAGATATATTGTTGGATAGTAAACCTCTTATACACGGTTGCAATTTTTAATTTTTTTTTCCGAATTGCCTTGCTTTTATTCTAATTTAATGTAAACTTTAGATCCTTTTAGTTTTTATCCATCTATTTATCTATCTCTCCATATATAGCAAGCTATATAGATATATATGGTATAATATACAATATGTAGTATATATTTATTTATAATAGAAATTTCGATAAATAAAGTTTTAGTGCTTATTGAGAATATTTTGCATGTTTCTATAACAATATTTTCTCTATAATCATAGTTACACAAACTGAAATTTCGTTTTTCTTAAAATTCCCGTCAATGAACATAAATGTTTTTTCTTCCAGGGGCTTCAATTAATGTTTAAATACGGCTCAAGTACACTGTAGATATCTCATACCACTTATTATCAGAAAAACATAACTGTCTATGAATGCACCATGTCCACTTTTCTAACTTTGAACGAAATTAAATAATTATGTGAACCTTCCCACGCTATGAGAATCCAACCTAAGCCCTCACGTTTACTAGTACATGTGAAGTGTAAAGAATAACCAATGGTATAGATGTCCCAATAGCTAAAGGCCACAAATCATCGGAAAGTTGCTGCATGACCGTGCGTTCCACGTTTCATTGAAACAGGCATCAGAAATATTACGTCGAATACTTTCCATGAGCGGATACATCCCCCAATGTATTTTACCAGAATTAAGTGTAATCATATGCAGTTTTATATGCACAATAAAAATTTAAGTTCCTATTTAAAGACATATTTTTAAGAACAAAAAGGAGTGTTACAAATGCATACGACGGAAACGTCTTAAACACTAAAATGTGTACTATATATACCACGCATATAATGAACAACTGAATGCTGTGTGTTTTCAATAAGATACTCGTTGAATAATCGAAATCGTTACTTCCCTGTTTTACTAGGTGACGAGTTGTTGAAGTAGCTATAAATTTGTTGCGTTTCAAATAGCCGATTAGACATGACAGTCATGAAACGTTATACAATCCCAAAATACACTTTTACTAAGGTGACCATACGTCTCGAATTTCCCCGGACAGTCCCGAATTTTCAGTCCCTATCCCGATTTTTATTCGGAATTATTCGCGCGATAGATGTTCGGAAAACATTTAACTAGAGACACATATCTCTATTTTTGTATAACAGTCTGATGTCCAATACTTAAGGTAAATCATTGCCAACGTTAATGATAAGCAAGTGTCAACGTGATGTTGAAGTTTAAAACCAGCAGACTTAATTTGAAAATAAGATATCACATAATAACTATTTATACAGTTTAGTAACCGAAGATCAAATGCAAGCCTATTAATGTGAAGCTATCCGTTCTCTTTTTTACTTCCGTTACGAAGTAAAATGGAAGTATTGTAACAGCGAAAATTTTCGGGTGTCATATTTCAATGAAAATATCCACTTTGAGAGCTATCGTATGCAATTTAACGATGTTTTTGCGTAACATCTGTAATATAAGGACATAAAAAAAGAATTCTTTTCCCCCCAAAAAATTACACAACTAATTTAAGGGGACAGGAGAATTCAAATTTGCAAATTTTCTTTCAAAATTCGAAAATTCAGTTTTTATTCCCAAAAATAAAGAATACTGTAACTGATGTATACGCGAAAAAAATTTTAAATTGCGATAAATTTTAAGCACTTTTTGAAGATTTTTCGCTGCTGACGTGGCCTTTTAAATGCTTCTGAAGGGCATTTAAATGGCTGACGCATTTCTTTTGCAGACGTTTATCAAACATGTCAGCCAACACAATGATATTATATTTTGCTGCAGGAGCGGCTACATGTATATTATTCTTTCTCTGAATGGCAATAGCAACTGCTTTCAACTTTGTTTACATTAGCAGAAACAAAGTTTGGTGTAACCACGAGTTCATTTGCTCTGCGATTGTACATCAAACCATATCTTGTAATTTGAAACAATTCGCTCTAGCAATCAAAATTAAATTCGGATGTTGTTACCGGAAGGCATGCACTCGAGATTGTGATGGTTTAAAACAATAGAGCTCTCACAGTTACGGATACAGTGAAAAACTAAAGAGCTCTTTGAAAACAATGATGTTTAACAAGTAAAATATTTGCCTTTATGTATTGCTTATCACATTTTTGGCTCCGAATTTGGCAGATTTTATTCTTCAATGTTCGACAATCCATCAAAGATTGTTTCGTATTTTTTTTCCGTCTGACTTTCCTTCTAGCAAGGATCTGCACTCTAGTTATGTAAATGTTCTTTGCAAAAAAAAGTCTCTTCAGTATTAAACAGCAAGGTGGTTTGTAAGGAACAATGTAATTCACGAAGAATTCGGCATAGCACAATTTCGTGCCTACTTTCCATCACCTGACACACAATTCCGATTTAAATATGAGGAAACCCAATAACTTTATTCTTATCTATAATTACGATTACATTTCGGCAAACTATACGAAACGGCCATTCATTACGTTTCTGTATTTTGTTACCTGCACCATAGAAATTTTGTACCAATTCTTATTTCTTCTGTTTAATGTATTGTGAATATTGCGTAAAATTATTCCACTTGTTTGCGATTACGTTGGTAAGGACCTTTGATGGATTGTCTCAGAACTTCATGTCATCACCTTATCATCACCTGTTGAATCCATTGCGGGGGGTGATAACGTCTTTACAGCTCATTTAATTCTGAAGAAATTCCTTATTATCAGCAATTATTCGGATCATGCAGTACTTCATAATAATCTATCATTTTCGATAGAAGTTGAACTTCGTGTCTCAGCCCTCCAGTGCCAACAACACTTCTACTCGCTCCTTATTATTTCAGATTACATTTATTATTTGAGTCGTATTTTGTGTAGGTTCTTTTCTTTGTTAAGGTTTCCCGGAAGTGTTTGGTATTTACACACTCAGGAATTCTTAGAAACAAGCTTTTATTCTTAGCGTTACTGCTTATGTGCTCGTATCTGTTTCTCAGGTTTTCCATCTTACAAAACAACGGGATAGTTCGATCTAACGAAACTCTCCCTCCACTGGGAATTGCGGGCACAATGCTTTCACGTGATGTGCCTAGTGGCATTGTTGTTTATTCTCTCTGTCTATCATATGCCGAGAGGTCTTGAAGAAGGTTGCGGCTTAGTTCGATAGTCGTTTTTCAGGGACTCCGTTAGTTTCATTCTCGAATTTACGTCCACCTTAACATCCTGAGGACAGGAAACATCTCTACTTGTCAAGCCACTTCTCAAGCAGCAAAGGTAAAAGGTTTCACATGTTCGAATATTTTCTTGATCTAAAATTATACATTTTGTATCTTTTCAAATAATCTTTAGACTACATTTTGAATATTTATAATTCTTTATTATTTCTATTTCAACTCATATGTACATATATTTGCTTATTTTCATTCTGATTCAGATTCGATCATTGAGTTTGAGTCTTGCGGTATAACTATTTTTAATGATAATTTAATTCTTAAGATTTGTTTATTAAAAGTTTTTATTTGATGCGCTTATCTTGATATTTATGTATTTGTTTGTAGCAAATTTATATTCTTTTCATTTCTGTTAAAAACTTATAATTTGTATTTCTTGCTGTTTTTGATACAAACTTTACATCGTATTAACGAAAGCTTTCCAATCAAATTCGTATAACGTGCCGAACGCGGTAGTTTAAAAACATATTCATGAATTCCCCTTCTGATTTTTATTTTAATTTATTGGAAAAAAAAAAAGAAATCTCGAGTCAGTTACTCACGAAATGAAGATGACACTTTTCCACCTTCTGGAAGAAGACTATATTGTATTTAGTAAGCAAAATTAAAAGTCCTACTTGAAGTTAATTTTTATGATATAAATGATCCAAAGAACAATATCTTTATTATATTGAAGTAATTCGTCTTTTCTTTAAAAATTACATACTTCCTTTTAATTTAAAATCATGAAATATTTTCTTTGATAGCTAATTTTTGTTTCTTTTTTAAATAATTAAATATTTTTATCTTGAATAATTAAGTCTCTGTTTCTCAGCTCATTACAAATGTAAATGTTAATGCTGTGTGTATCTTTAATTTTGGGAAGAGTAATTCTTAAATATGTGGGTCAAATATGATACCTTAGCTTAAAACTTCTTCAGATACTAAACGAAAATTTGGATACCAAGATCAGATTATAATTCGTTTCTAATGCTATGATTTTAAACATTTTTGAAGTTAGGCAAAGCAACAAATTTCTGCTTTGTCTAATTTTATATTTTACTTTGGCATATTTTTTTTTTCTCTCTCTCGGTTTTTGAAAGCGCTTAATCATTCAGAAACTTCTTTCCACCCCTGCTGTTTTCAGTAAACTTTACCACAACGAACAAAAACTGTGCTTTTGCAAGCTATTTGCACTACGGCTTGTCGCATCACTATTTTCTCAGTGTAACTCGAACATAAGGAGGGGAAGCATTGTTACTTCTGAAGTTATTCACGAGCAACGATGGTAAAAATTTCACGTGTTCCAATTTTTGTGTATTGTCTAATGGTTAAACATTTTCTATCGTTCTAAGCCTTTTTCCACCTTAAATTCTTAATATTCGTAATTTTCGATTCTATGTATTTCGTGGACCTCGTAGCATAATTATTTCCGTATATTATTTAACATTGAAATTTTGATAGTTACAGTTTTCAATTTAATCTTTGAATTTAATTTCTTGATTTCTTGGTATCTGCGCATTCATTTCAACAATTTAGTCTTTTTATTTCTATGATCTATCAATTTGAAGTTCTTGGTATGTTTTAATATAGAATGTTTTATTACACTTCAAAAATATTTTCGCTTAAATTAATATAATATGACATTAATAGTAACATCAGAAATAAAATGTATTCATTTTGAGAAGCAGCTCTTCCGAAAATAGTTATTCTTAGGAGGAAGAGAATTCGAATCATTTTCTCTCAAAATGAGGAGAGTACTTTAAACCGACATCGTGAATCAGGATAGTACTTTAAGTAGATATCAGAAACTGACAATTATTAGCCATCTAATTTAGTATTACAATTGAACCTTTTAATTTTTTTCTAAGCGTCTTCCTAGTTATGCAATTATTCCATGGTATAATTTCAGCAAGTCAAAAGAAACTTTGAATTTCATTTAGCTACATTCGCACAACTTGATATTCGAATTGTTTCAATTGATTAAAGAAAAGGAAGAAAGTGTAAGAGACACGTATTAAGCTCATGCGGGGCATGGATAGCACAACACTCTTTACACATGAGCAATATACACATGAGCCCTAACGGCTGTTCTCCTGTAAGAAAATATGGATAGCCTTCAGTTTTCCCAAACAAAGCGCAAATCAAAATTCGAGTGGTGTTCTTTTTCACACTGGTACCGATAGGTTATTCTTTTCCGTTGTAGAGGCTGCCAAAAAAGGAAAATCTTCATTAATTTTCCGTGGTACAGTGTTCCCAGAAGTCCTTCTCGGCCTTTACGTTTGCAATCGTTAGTGGTATACATAAATTTTCCGTTAAGAAATCTTTTAAATGTTGCAACTATTTATAATTTGGCTTTTTCAAGTAAAGGAATCAATTTCGTAAATAACAGAAATATCTAAGTGTTTTATGTTCCTTCGGTCACCGTACTCATAATTAGGGAACCTTTGTACTCGGTATAAAATATAAAAATGTTGAATGCTGTACAAGAAAAATTTCCCGAGATTTTGGATATTATAAATGCATATCATATTCAAAGGCCGCATACCAATTGAGGACCTAAATGCGGTACGTAATATAAATTAAATATCAGTTTAGAAAATGGTTTCTGTAGATAAGAGATTAAGTGATGAACATTTGTATTATTGAAAAATATTTAACAATGAAATTTTTTCAAAGTAGAAATCAAATCTTATTCACACAACTTTATAGAAAAATGATGTTTTACACAACAAGGGCAGCTACAATAGGCACACGTACAAATTTGTAATTTTATTTGCATAATTAGATTTGAAAATATTGGATGTTTAATGAATGTTTTGTATGATTTAAAATAATAAATCTGAAGTTATAAAACTTCCTGGGAATATTAATGACGTATTTTTATATTTAAAAACTTATAAATTAATTGTCTGAAAATTCGTTTTAGTTGTTGACCAATGCTCACTTGTCTGAGCAATATTCACCCCAAGCGACCACGATATTTTCGATGGCGATGTTTATAAACAGCGAAGTTTTTGAACCGCTTTATTTTCGACGTCGATGTTTTGTATCACGATGTTTTAGAACTGCGATGTTCTCTCCCACGATGTTTTGTAGCACTACGTTTTCGCCTTGCGTTGTTTTCTCCGCTACGTTTTCATCCGCGATGTTATCAGCGGGCACCATTATAGGTGGTACCATAAATTTATAATATCAGTGGGACTTTTTTACTAATTCACGAAAAATTTCGAGATTCAAAGAATCGAATTTTTTCAAATTTATAATTATTATAAAACGATTTTCTTGGTTTTATGCTCAGTAGAAGCGTAGTATAAATCAATTTTTAAAATCAGTAGTCTTAATTTTGTTCTCCAATAAGCCAAGGTTTCGGAGATTTATCAGGTATAAAAGATTTTAATATTAAGACAAATACCATATTTTATTATTGCTATTAATTATACATCAGATCATTTTTGTTGTGATACAATTTACTTTATAATTCTTATTAATAATTAACATCAATTTTGATGACTTTTCTGGTGAAATATATTTCAGTATTTTTGGAAAAGAAATGATGTACCACTAATGTTTAATTAATTTCCTCTTTGTGGCGCAAAAATATACTTCTATTTTACTGTTGTGCATATTTCTACATGACTTAATAATTCATGATTTTTGAACATGTTCTTCAAATTTAAGAGATTTTAAAAAAAAATTAAAGACAACAACAATATTGGAGGAAAAGTTTTGCCTGTCGTGTTGTTTACATCTATGAGGATAAATCTTTTTCAAGCTGAAATTGGCAGTTTAAATGCTAAAACCCATCCGATTGCACTTTACTTATCCTCTAGCAGTTTCATTGAAACAAGATTTTGCATAATGAAGCTATTTAAGTGTTGTTCTTATAGGTCATATTCTCATATTTTTCATATTCAGATATATATTTTGATAACGTAGTTTAAATATTTAATTTGTGCTACTATTTTTAATAAATGATTCTTATCAACCGTTATCTTTTCTAATAAGTAAAGGAAAAATCGTAAAATTGTTCTTTATCGTTATAATATGCATAGAGGAGAGTTATACATATATTATATTATTAATCATTCTACACACACTTTGATAAGAACATGTGTAAAATATTTTTAATTAATATTATTTGAACTTATATTTATCTACTGTCTGTTTTTTTTACTTAAAGCTATTTTTAGTTTCAGGAAACTTCTCCTATAGTATTCCTTCGTACGTAAATCGCCGTGATACATTGGGGAATGTTTTACTTCACCGTGCCATCAGAATTTCAGATTATCATTTCACCAAACTGCTTCTCCAAAAGGGTACTGACGTTACCAGTATAGACATGGAAGGATCAACACCTCTACATATTGCTTGCAGCAAAAAATCTTTAAGTAATATAATGTGTTTTGAAGTATTTTCATCTTTTTTCCCTCATCATATAATGAATTAATTTGTAGGTTAGAACAGCAGTTAATGTATCGAATACTCAACAAATACAAAAATAAATTAATTGTTAAATGGTATTTTGAATCGTTTAACATATATCTCTGAATCAAAATAGACTATTATCCTAAAAACTTACGCCCAGTCAACATGTACAGTTCTACTATATCTATAAGCTTGTGTCCAATTCCTTCAGATTCCTTCAGTTCATAGCGAGTTATCGAGAAATCTGCACTAAGTCAGAAAGTTTAAAAGGAGATTAAAATAACCTTTTTTATTTAGCTCTGAAATAAATGGAAAGATGCTACTTATGCGACTAATGAACATAAAATAAAGCTAAATTTCGATGTAAGTAACGTAGTCTTCAAGAAGTAGAGTGCCGTAGTCTACGTATGTAACGTAGTCTAGAGTAGTAACGTAATAGCATAAAATAGACTACTCAAGCTGATACGGCGCATATTTGAAACGTCGCTTAACAAGATGCTGGAACTGGAGTACAACTTAGGCACAGCTGGTGATAATAAGCAACAGCAACACGCGGCTGCCAGCAGCTCTAATCTAAACATTCGAACCCTCAGCGTCAATACGTGAACCAACTAATTTACATTCTGCTGAGAACTAGGGAAAAAAGTAGTTATAGTAAAGTTATAATAATTATTAATCATAATAATACCAGATATCATAATAATTAATTAACATAAAGTATCTTACAAACAAGATATTACAGTTCACTTACTCTTGTTGCCAGTTTGCAAATAATCTACTATTACTTTATGCATCAATAGTAATTAAATGACATTGTCAGAGAATTTTACGGTAACTTCTGATTATCCGCAAAACGTAAGCACGTGCCCCAGCAGGCAATTGACGATTTCTACCGAAGAACCGAGCGTATTTTTTTAATTTTAATGGGACTGTGGTGATTACAGCTGATGAAAAAGAAATCATTGCATTTCTTTAGAAAGGTAGGGTTTTGCCTGAGTAGAGAAAGCAAAAGTTAGCCTTTCATGAAGCTGTACTTTCTAAGCGATTGGATTTTGTGTTTTAAATTTGTGTGCCCATAGTTTTAACTGAAAAGAGTTCGGAGGACAGTGTATAAGGTATTTCTGCCGCTTTCTGAGCATACCTTCGTGGTGTAGCGGTCAGCACGCTCAATGCGAATTCGAGAGGTCTGCGGTTCGAGTTCCGGCGAGGGCACTGCTCATTTTTCATGCCTCTTGCTTAGAAATAATCTAATGTTTGTACAAGTCTTGTGCGCAATATTATTAAATTTCTACTATTCTCTAATGGGTTTTAAAGCGAAATGACATCGCTGTGTACATGGTGGGAGCAACGCCGAAAAAACGATGTTTTATCAAAAATGTTTCTTACATTGGCACAATTTTTGAAAATCGCTGCAGTCCTCCAAGTCTTAGACTAGCAAAACATGAGTCCCAAATCGTTGCGACTTTTCACAAGAGGGGTTCAGATAATGCGAAGTGCCAATTTTATTTTAAAAGTGAGTATTATTACTAAAATTACTATCTCTCTGAATGTGGGAGGGGGAGATTTTCTTAAAGTTGTTCTGATGTTAATTCTGTCTTTTAGCATAGAGTGACGAAAGAAACATGACCTTCAAGATGGTCACAGACTGATTTTCATAGAAGTCTTGCTTTCATCCACTGTTATCAGTGAATAAATTAATTCTTCAAGGGTATAGAAAAAAACATGTGAAGCACCACTTTATTAGAGTATGATAGGTTACCTGAATGTGGCAAAGCCACGAGAAGAAAGGCCTTCCTAGAGGACTTTTCTAAAATGCCAGGCTCGTATTCATCACGTGGAAAAAACAATCATCAATGCAGCCAAGGCGTTTGTGTAAGTTGCAATCCAAATCTGGTCAAACTCCCAATACTTGGTGGTCTTGACCGTTTAGCAACAGATAGTTTATTTGAAAAGGATAAATATATTCTGAAGCAACTTGCCTCGGTATTAGAACAACAATTTGGAGAACGTCGCACATTTGCGGTATGATTTTCGTTTCTAAGGCCAGTAAAATGTGTCGCCAACGGTTATAAATTTCTTGTAATTTTTACGAAAACTGTTCTAATTTTAGGGTCTTACGCAGAAAATTCTACTTTTAGGAATTTTTAGTTTTTATAACATAAACAAAATATAAGGTGTGGTTTCTGTTTCCGAATTATTTTAACAGCAAATTTTAATTGCTCAAACTGCCGAGATAATGTTTCTGTACAATAACTTACTGTTGCATGCATATGCTTTTAATTTTCATGTTGTATTAATAATCATTTTCTGGTTTTAAACTTTGCTGAATGCAAAATGTTCATGTATGTATGTATTTTTTTTTAGAGCTTGTGAAGCTGTTAGTTGAGAAATCGCCGCAGTATATTCTTGAGAAGGCTGATTTCAAGGGGCGCACTCCTTTAGATTTAGCCTGTGGAAGTAGTAGTCCAGAAGTTGTCCGGTTGCTCTAATCAAAAGGCTGTAGTGTGCTTGTAACTCCAAGGTTGGTAACATGGGTTACCTGGCACAACCGACCGAATGGCCCTCTACTGAATGCTGTATCGAACACCCCGAGACATGCCAAAATTATCGCATCTATGGTTTTAGACGCTGGTGCAAACGTAAGTAATTAAATCATGGTAGATTTTTTAAATAATAAATTTTTATTTTTTTACTATTAATTTCAAAGCAAAAGATGTAATTTTCCGGATGTCAGTACCAAATTCAATGTTTACACTTTAATGGGTCATGCGAAAAGTTCTGTGGTTTTCAGATTGCAGCGCGTTTTCTTCTATTTAGCTTCTACTCCTCATAACGAATGACCTTGATCGATGCGGATATTCAAACGTAATCTTTCTGCTCGAGTTGTGTAATTCTAGCATGCGACATACACATTTTCCCTCAGTGGTAAGGCGAAGAATTCAGAAGTCTGTTTCCGCTGTGTTATGTTCTTTTATTTTAGAAAATGGAAAAAAATATAGAGAAGCTCGGAAAATTAGTATCAAACAGGAAACCGTTTGTAGTATAGCATCCGCTGTAAACAAGAGCCTATTTAAGCAAGTTTACTGGAAACCAACTTTATGTAGTTCAGGAACTATCACAGGGAATAAATATTCAAAACATACAGTGTACGATAATTTGAAGATGAATGGATGTGTAAACTTTCATGATGTATGATGGTTACCTCATAGTTCAACAGAGCAGAATGTGTTTTCTAGAGTATCGAGATGTGATTCTTTGCTGAAACGGTTCTTTACCGGAGATGAGACGTGGATAATATGCATTACCATTACAAGAACAAAACGACAATGGAATAAACCAAAAGAATCACCTTTAGTAACAACGAGATAGGGGTTGCATCCCAAAAGATTATTCTTTGTGTATTGTGGGTGAATTCTTGCCACCAAATCAGAAAATAAATTTGGAAAACTATTTTCCCCGGTGGCGCTTTTAAAGGAGAAATAGAAGCAAATTGCCAAGAACTGACCAATTAGTGAGCTGGTGCCTTCCATCATTAAAATGCTCGAAAACACATTTTCATGAATGACGGACAAAGACTACTTGAGTATGGCTGAGGTTTTTAGTCTCACTCGCCATATTTGCTAGATCTTGCTCCTTTGATTTTTATTTCTTCAGCTACTATATAATTTGCGGTACGACATGGAGTTGAGTTCTGTGGAAACTGTCAGAAAGGTCAACAAAAACACTATTAAGTATACCGACTATAAACTATACCATAAACAATGTCTTTTAAAATACATTTTCCGGCTACTGGAGAGATGCTAAAATATCAAAAAAACGTATTTGTGCTTATTGTTCAATGAAACTGATGTTTTTATTCTGCTTCATGTATTTACCATCATAAATTGAAAGAACTTTTCGGATGGCCCAATATAAACCAAAAGACATTCAAAGCAACAATTAAGAGCATTTTTTCTCCTCAAACAAACAAATGTTCCCAAAAAATGCATAGTACAGTTTCTTTGGAGAACATGTTCTGAATATCTTTTCAGTGAGAATTGGTGGAACTGAGAAAACAAATTTCAATAGTTAAAAGGTAAATCTTAAATATTTATGTTGTGGAATTATGCGAGCAAGAGCTTTTAGAAAATTGTTTTTTCGAAGTTTACAGAACCAAAAAAACATACAGATATATTAGTTTATCTTCGTGGCAACTCCGAGTATATTTACGCTCTTAATACTTGTGATCTTTTTAAACCTTGGAACAATATTTATAGCATTTCCCTTCACATTGAATTCTACGCAAAATATTATTATCTGAATCCATTTTATGAGAAGAATGTTTACGCTAAGACAAAGAAGTAGACATGAATTCTTATTTATTTATTGCAAATATATATATTTCAAAAGTGTGTAAAATTTGATTTCCTCGGCATTGATGCACTAATTTCAAACATTAAGTACACTGAGAGTTAAACAATTCTAAATCTAAACTAACAACTGAACCTGAGAAGATGTAACGAATCCTTTATTGTAGCTAAAATAAAAATTTAAATAAGCTAATAAATGTCCAAAGAGTACACAGTTCAGTTAACGCGTAGTCGGCTCACATTGCTAGGCATCGTCACTATTAAAATATTTAGCAGGGATAGTAATGGAATAAATAGGGTAGTAATGGAAAACTGAGAATTCACTCTATCAAAACTGGAAGAATCGTTGCGTGCGCTCATAGATGCAAACACTCCCTGTCTTAAACTCCAGAAACCTTCCTTTTTCTACATTCTACTTTCTTGTAAGGAAAGGAGAAACGAGAAGTAACAGTAAAGACCCAAAACATAAAATAACTGGTTAATGGAAAATAATAGTAATCTTGCAAATTATTAAGTTAGGCAATTGATTTCAAATGTTTGAGAATCTAATGGTAGTATATGTAAATTTAAATGTGTATAAATTTTTAAAAAACTATGGGCAATAAAATTCAGGGTAATTGTAGGGAATTTAAATGAATTTTTGTTTTAATTTGGAAACAGTATATTACTTGTCATATTTATTAAAAAAATTTATTTGTTTTCAAGTAATAGCAAATTACGTTAATTATCTAACTTTTAACTAAAAATAATCTTAATGTCCATAAAAGTTCTGTCTTAATGGTTGAGATTTCTGCCATTTGCTACATTTTAAGAGTACTCAAAACAAAAATGTACTTCAAAATCTTAAACAAATTAATTTAAAAATACATAGTTATAAACAATAGAATATAAAGAAATACAAAGAAAAGCTCGATTATTGAAGATTCACATAGTTACGCTTTTTTTCAATATGTCGGCTTGTACATGGAACTTTGAGTAAATATTTACTTTAGGTACTAATACTTAAACTAAAAAAAAAAAAAAAAAAAAAAAAAAAATTCGCACTTGAAAATGTATCCAATCCCGAAGGTAATCCTATATTACGCCATTTCTTAACAGGTAAAACAAGCAAAGCACAGAATAGAGTAGAAGTAAACAAACAACAGCAATTTTATGACAAGTCATTCGCGACACCAACATTTCTCAAAATCCGTGGATCACACGTAGTCCTTCTAGATTCTCAAAAATGTCCTTTTCTTATATAAATGAAATTAATAGCGTTTTACTTCATTTCTTGTATATTCCGGAGCACTCAGTGTCATGTCACTAAGTGCGCCGGAATATGTTCCAGATATATTCTCAAAGCAAAATGAACTATATCATCTGTGTAGAAGGTAATTCTTTGACTGTTCTTATCATCCATGAGAATTAAGGCGTTTTAGAGGAAACGTAGTTGTGTGAAACATCGAAATTTTTTATTCCTCCCCACTCTAGAATATTTTTAGAAGAACATTATATTATTTTTGGAGTGAATAAGACGCAATGAAGTATGTTCGTGTCTTGAAAGTTTGGGTCAGGTGCAGAAACGGCCACTGACTTGTCGCCTTTTGTTTGGCAATTTTTACAAGATTAATAAGCACGCTAATTGAATGTAACAAACTGATTGAAAGAGAACTGTTAATTGGACTGTCATTTGATACCGGACTAAAACACGAAATCTCAAGCAAAAGATGTATTTATTTTCAGGACATGAGTACCAGTGAAAACGGATTATAGTGGAGTGTACAATGACGCTTTGACGTTATATTTCGATTTGCTTCTACATATCTGTGTAGAAACGGCTTTCCTGACTAATTCAAATAAAAGCAAAGGATCGAAATCGACCTTATGTTTGTCTCGATCTCACATTTTAGCTTTCAGTATACATACATGGAACAGCTGCTCAAGAATCGACAGGCTCATCCATGTCATTAAAGAGACTACCAATAAGCACTTAAATTTTTGTTGATAAGATAAAGATTACCCCAATTGATAAAAATAACTTTTAACATTGATTTATTTTAAACATAAACTATACTGAATGACACCGAATCGTGAATCCGTAGTGTGGTACTTAAAGCTTACAAGTTCTAAGAATTTTTACCTGTCGTTTGTTTGGCCGTTGATGTTGAATTTAAAATATGCGTAAATGTGGCGCCAGAAATTGTCATGCGAAAATACGTGTCAGCAGTAATACCAGGCTAAGATATATCGAGAAAGTACGCCTTCGAGCTGCCTGTGTAGTAATCTGGTAAACAAGTAGAAATCATGGCTCCATCTGCTGTACAGGGAATGAATAATATTTCTGAAGAAGTATATAGCGAAATTCTGCCATTTCATTTTTAGACCTATATTTCACAATTCATTTATCATTAGTTATTGTTCTGAGATTGCAACTCTCGTTAGCATCGTCTGGCATGTTTTTGAGGGACCTCTTAAGGAGTATGCTTCTCGGAAAAGGTGAATCGACACGTTGAATAGGTGGTGTTTCTCGAGCCCTTAAGCTGTTATCACATATGCTGTTTGCTGCCGGGACAAAACGTTTGCAGCAACAGTTCTGAGAAACGGCCTTTGGCGAAATAGGGTTACCATCTTCACTTGGTAAACAGGCTGCAATCCAAACAAGAATCATTTATCGCTCAGATTGGCGAAAGTGACGTTTCCTTTCACGTGACGTTTGCTTCGTGTTGTTTTGTATCGCTCACCTTCTTCGCGTTCTTTTGTATCGCTTTCATCGTTTCCAACTGTATTGTAAGTTATGGAAGATAACAGAAAGGTGATTGCTATTAAATTAATCACTTTAATCTCCACTCTGGCGATTATAAAAGCGAAGCAAAAAAAACCTGCAAAGAGAAGTACCTGGTCAAGAAAATGGCTCTTAAGAAGGAAACAGCTAGGATGCTACGAAAATTTGATGAGAGAGTTAGCATTGGAGGTAGGAATATTTTATTTATATTTTTCAATAAATTTCCTTTTCCAAACTTATATTTCAGTTTGCAATTTGTTAAACGTTTTAATAGATTTCAATATTGTGAACTTTATGTTATGCATTCTAATTTAAAACGTTTGTATTAATATGCATCAAGATTATAATGAATTCTAATCATGTACTGTTTACATAATTAAAATATTATTATTAAGCGGAATTAAATATCGAATTTCAAGGGTGAGAAACATGTAATCCTGTTTGTATTAAGTCATGGTAAACGTAGTAAAGAATGATAAATTGTATAATTGGTAAATTAAAATAGTACTATAAAATGTGGACTAAGTAGGGCTATTTAACGAATGGGATATGAATAACAGTTAAAGGTTGTAAAATAAAATGCTTAATTGAAATCCATCTCTATGTTTAAGAAATTTAAGCATGTTAATTTAGCTGAAATAGTAAAATCAAAAGAGTAATTACAATCCAAAATTATAAAACAGAGTTAAACCTTAGAGTATGTTGGAAACTAGAAAATATAAAATGTAATAAAAAAGTTCAAATTTAGAGTACTTTAAAAATTACGAAGGTAATAAATGTACGAAACAAGTTGAAAATAACATCTAGAATTAAATAAAGCTCATATACATATACATGGTAAGAAAATAGAGGAATTAAGCTAAAATTAAGAGCCTGTTTGAAATTAGGAATGTATGTTTTGCTTTTTATTTAGTTCTGTGTTCGATAGGAACTTATTATTTAATTTTCAGTTATTGATGTGCATTTAAATATATGTATATGTGTGTGGGTATTAACATAAGTTTCGCCTATAAGGCATGATATTGTACAAATTTGTTTATAGTTTAAAATTAAAATTATGTATATAGTTAATTATTCCAAGGTTATATATTAATATAAAAATAGAGTTAATTATCTCAAGGCATATATTTACATACAAATACTTAATGTTACAGATATTTAATAGCTTTTAATCAATATCCCGGATATTGATGTTTTAAAAATTTAAGTAAAGCTTCCACTCCATGTGCATGGTAATATTAGCAACTAGCAAAATTAAATATTGCAGTTATTTATTATAAGCAGCTTTCATGAAATCTTATTTTGTTGTTTAAGGATGCTTTCATTTATGTTTAGGATTCCGAGGGATATCGACGATGGATTCGCATGGATGCAAATGCATTTGAGTTTTTACTCAATGGCATCTCAGCGCTAATTGCCAAAAGTAATACTCGATTCAGAGAAGCAATTCCTCCTGGAGAAAGATTAGCTGTTACTCTTCGATTTTTGGCAACAGGTAATTAGTTTTTGTATCTGCATGTAATTTGGTTACCTAGCAGCTAATATATATACAGTGTAAATCGTTTAACACGAAACTGAGGGCACTGAAGTATTTTTTCGTTTTAAAGGATATTGGGGAGGGAAAAAAAACATACAATCAACAAAATTAAGAACATGTTACTTATATGAATGAAACAAAAAAATATGCAAGAATTTAATTTAATACAAAAATTTCAATTTTTTTAAGAAACAAAACATTTCTTGAGTTTTTTGGAAAATAATCTGATATTTTTCTTTGCATTGTATTTATTAGCATCAAACTGTCAACAAATTGTTCGATGTTGTCCATATAGATATTAATTTAACCATTGGATTGTGCGTCTAAATAACTGTTCATTACTTTTCATGATGTTTCTCATTTCCGAAATGTCTTTTTCAGCCATAATTTGGTCTGTACACACATTATCATGTACTGCAATGAAATCTTCCGATGATACAGTAGGACAGGGCTGTAATACAGAAACTTTCTCAGACATTTCTTTAGGTGTTGGTTCAGTTCCAATATTGTTCTTCTCCGTTTCTTTTGGCTTCAACGAAACTCACTAATTTTTTTGTTAGCATAAATTTAGGTATTTTGCATAATGAAACTCGAAACGCATACGAAACAAACGTGCGCCAAGGTATATATTGGCGAGAGAAAGTAAAGCTCGTGTGCAATGCAGTATATTTGATTTTCACCCTAGCTACTTGTACCTGGCCAAAGGTCTAATCCAGTAGTACTTTCTTCTCTTTCAGGTACGATGGCAAAGTATATTCCTGTTTATTTTTCTTATTGCCTAATATAGGTAAGCCTGATGATATTTAGTACTGATGTTGATTCTCTGTAAGTTATTCTTTTCAATACTTCAGAATTTTAATGTACGTGAACATTATTACTTTTGTTATGCTTAAGTTAAGCAAAATTATCCTATTAAATAAAGATTTCGTAGTTAAAATTTTTGTGAGACTGAGAAATTGAAATTTTGTATTGTTGTAAGATTCCAGGGGCATAAAGTGTTAAAACTCTTTGTTGAAAATACTAGTTACAAAGTTTATAAGAATAATTGTAACAAATAATAATGTCTATTCTAAAAGAATCAATTTGTATAGAAAAGTTAACAGATGAAAATTATTCAGTGTGGAAATTTAAAATAAAACAACTTCTAATAAAAGAAGGTTTAGATGACGTTGTATTCGAAGAAAAACCGGAAACTGATACTGATATTTGGTTAAAGAATGATCGTAAAGCTAAAGCTTTAATATGTCTAAACATTTCGGATTCGCAAATTATCCATGTTTTACATAGTAAATCTGCAAAAGAAGTTTAGCAGAAGTTAAAATGTGTCCATGAACGTGTAAATTTAACAAATAAGTTATTTCTTCTTAGAAAACTATATTCCATTAGATATAATGAAAGTTCTAAAATGCAGGAACATATCAAAGGAGTACTAGAGTTGGCTGAAAAGCTGCGTAATATAGGTGAAGAAATTAAAGAAAATAACTTAATCGCAATATTATTATGTTCTTTACCAAATTCATACAACTCCTTAATAACTGCAATAGAAAGTAAATCGGAAGCTGAATTGTCGCTAGAATATGTTAAAAACAAACTAATAGATGAGTATTGTAGACGTGTGGAAACTAAGAAAGTTCAAAAGTACGATTCAGCTGCTTTAAAAAGTAAAAGCGAAAATAGACCAAAGTATGTTACACAATTTTGTACTTATTGTAAGAGAAATAACCATACGATAAATGACTGTTTTCATTTAAAACGCAACGCTAGAACTTCCCCGAAAACAGATGTAAATAATAGTAAATTAAGAAATCAGTCTCATAATCAATTGTTGGTTGTGCATTAGCACTGAAGGCGTAATGAGTACGTTTCCTCAAGCACAGAATTAAAGAATCATAGGTATCTTAAAAGTATTGAAACTGAAAATTCGCAGATTCAGTTTAATCAAGTTCTAAAAGTAAAAAATACGCAAACGCAAGAATGGGTTATCGACTCAGGAGCCTCCACTCATATGACGAGTAATAAAATTTTTTTCTCTCAGTTAAATGACTCTAATAAACAAATAGTAACTGTAGCCAATGGTGCTAAATTAAATTCTTATGGTATTGGTGAAGGTTATTTTAAAGTTCAAAACTTAAAGGGTCAGGTTACACAAATAAAATTGGAAAATGTATTGTATGTACCAGGTTTAGATAGTAATTTACTTTCTGTTCAATCTGTTACCAATAAAGGTTGCATTGTTACATTTGATAGTAATAAGTGTTACATAAAGCGTAACAATATACTCGTAGCCGACGGCAACGCTCAGCAAGGTTTATATAAATTGACAGTAAACTCAATTGATGATAAAGCATACTTAGCTAATAATGTTTCATGTTCAAATACGAACTGTATACTAAAATGGCATCAAAGATTAGGCCACAGAAATATAGATGCCATAAAAACACTTGAGAAAAATGTTTTGGCAGACGGCATTAAACTTGGCAAATGCACTCATAGTGTGGAATGTTCTACTTGTGTAAAAGCGAAACTAATTGAAACACCTTATCCCAAAACTAGTTTTAGATCTAAAAATCCACTGGATTTAGTGCACACAGATGTGTGTGGGCCAATTGAAGTCAACAGCTTAGGAGGGAAAAGATATTTCGTAACTTTCATTGATGACTATTCGCGTTATACTCAAATTTATTTTATTACTTCAAAAGATGAAGTATTCGAGAAACTTAAACAGTATGTTGCATCGACAACAAATAAATTTAGAAAGAAAATAAAGGTTCTCAGATCCGACAACGGTACAGAATACTGTAACGAAAGTACTGAAGATTATTTAAAGAAACTAGGCATTTTTCACCAAACTTCGGTTCCTTATTGTCCGGCACAGAACGGCGTCGCAGAAAGGAAAAATTGCTCTTTAATAGAAATGACAAAAGCTTTGCTAATAAACTCTAAATTACCGAAAGGATTCTGGGCTGAAGCAGCAGCTACTGCTGCATATCTTCAAAATAGGTTACCAACTAAAGCCACAGATAGAACACCATATGAATTGTGGAATGGTAGAAAACCAAACTTAAGTCACTTACGAGTATTTGGCTGTACAGCATTTTATTATGTGAACAAACAAAAACGGCGTAAATTCGACAACAGAGCTGAAGAAGGAATATTCGTAGGATACGATTTACGAAGTAAGGGATACAGGATTTATGTAGGTGGAAGAAAAATAATAGTAAGTAGAACTGTTAAATTTTCAGAAAACGCGTCTTTACCTGACAAACTTGCAGAAAATAATGCTGAAGATTTAGAATTAATTCACTTCAATAACTCGCAAGATGATGAAGAAAATAATGAAGAAACATCTCTTGGCGATGATTTTACAGAAGATTCAAAAAGTTCCGAAGAGTTAATTAAATGTGAAGAAAATGTAGAAAGAAGGGTTTCTAGCAGATCAACCAAAGGGGTCCCACCGGAAAGATTCTCTTATAAAGCAGAAGACGAAGAATCAATCTTACTTAAAATTAAAGATCCAGAAAGCTTTGAAGAAATTCTAAACTTACCAAAACGTGAACAAGAAGCTTGGATCAAGGCTATGCAAGAAGAAATACATTCTCTAAAAGAAAATGAAACCTGTAAACTTACAGAATTACCACCAGGAAAACATGCAGTAGGCAGCAAATGGGTGTTTAAGACAAAATATGATGAAACTGGTAAAAAAATAAAATACAAAGCACGCTTAGTAGCCAAAGAATTTACTCAAAAATACGGCAGTGATTATGATGAAACATTTTCACCAGTAGTGAAACACACTACGATAAGAGTTTTCTTAGCATGGGCAGCGTATAATAATGCCAAGGTACATCAACTAGATGTTAAAACAGCTTTTTTGTACGGCAACTTAAATGAAGAAATATATAAGGAAAAACCAGAAGGATTCGTGGTTCCGGAAGAAAGACATAAAGTTTGTAAATTACAGAAGTCGATTTATGGTCTCAAACAAGCAGCTAGGTGCTGGAATGCAGAAATTGAAAATACACTGAAGAATCTGGGGTTCAGTCAAAGCAAAGCAGATCCATGTCTTTTCACAAAAGTGGTTCGTGATAAAAGAATTAATTTAATAGTGTATGTTGATGACATCCTAATAAGTTCTACAGAAGAAGGACTAATTCTTCAAACAATTAATTATTTAAAGAAACGTTACCAAATAACGCATCTTGGTGAAGCTAAATATTTCTTAGGCATGGAAATAAATCGAAAGGAAGATGGAAGTTATCTCTTATCACAGAAAAATAAAATAAATCAACTTGTCAAGCAATTTCAACTTGAAGAAGCGAAACACGCTAGCACACCAATGGAAACGAATTATTATAACCTAAACAAAGAAGAAAATCTCCTAACTTCAAATGATAAATTTCGCCAAGCTATTGGAAGTCTTTTGTATATATCGTCTATCACAAGACCAGATATCACAGCTTCAACTCACATACTCAGCAGAAGGTGTAATAATCCACGTCAAAAGGACTGGAATGCTGTTAAAAGAATCATTAGATACGTAAACACGACAAAGAACCTATCCTTACAAATTTCGTCGAGTGAAGAACCTAATATTACAGTTTATTCAGATGCTGATTGGGGACAAGATATTGAAGATAGAAAATCTACATCAGGAAGTGTTATTTTATTAGGAAGGAACTGTATTTCGTGGTTTTCAAGAAAACAAACTTGTGTTTCTTTATACTCAGCAGAAGCTGAATATGTTGCACTATCGCAAGCTACGCAAGAACTATTATGGCTATTAAAATTAACAGAAGATTTCAATCTACCCCAAACTCTACCGATAAAGGTATTTGAAGATAATCAGTCTACTATAAGACTTGTAGAATCTGAAAAATTCAGTTCACGCACTAAACATATTGATACAAAAGTTCATCATATACGCGACTTGAATAACAAAGGAATAGTAAAACTTGCTTATATTTCAACAGAGGAAATGGTTGCTGATATTATTACTAAACCAATTCCTAAAGCTAAATTTCAGTTTTGCAGGAATGAATTACAATTGGTATGAGTTTCATTAGCAAAACAGGGGCAATGTTAGCATAAATTTAGGTATTTTGCATAATGAAACTCGAAAGGCATACGAAACGAACGTGCGCCAAGGTATATATTGGCGAGAGAAAGTAAAGCTCGTGTGCAATGCAGTATATTTGATTTTCACCCTAGCTACTCGTATCTGGCCAAAGGTCTAATCCAGTAGTACTTTCTTCTCTTTCAGGTACGATGGCAAAGTATATTCCTGTTTATTTTTCTTATTGCCTAATATAGGTAAGCCTGATGATATTTAGTACTGATGTTGATTCTCTGTAAGTTATTCTTTTCAATACTTTAGAATTTTAATGTACGTGAACATTATTACTTTTGTTATGCTTAAGTTAAGCAAAATTATCCTATTAAATAAAGATTTCGTAGTTAAAATTTTTGACTTATGATTCTTTAACTCTGTGCTTGAGGAAACGTACTCATTACGCCTTCAGTGCTAATGCACAACCAACATTTTTACACACAGTACGATGTACTTGTTACCAAAATCAAAAGCCAATTGATGACACAGGATATGATTTTGTGTCGCGTTTGTTGGGGTCGAGGGTGAAAGTAGTTTAGATGAGCAAAATTGTATCATTTCATAGGCTATTCTGAGAGTATTCCAAAGCCAAATTAGCCTTCTTTCTACGAAACATGTGAAACCGCCTCTCTTTCATTTCGCACCCCTCTTAAATCTCACCTGCATGGCAGGTGTTTTCCGTATTTTGTTCATTCCCAGAAAAGAAATCTATTCCTGTTAAGTGATTTTCATTTCATGTTAAAAAGAAAAAAAATGCATAAAAATACATATTATTTTGTCAGAACCATTGTATTATTTTGTGTTAAGCGTTTCCGCATTAAACGTATTTCACTGTGTATATATATATGTATAATAATGATAATATAAATAAAAGGAGAGAAGGACTATTTAAGATTCTATTATGACTTTGTAGATTGAAATTTATGTAATTTTCAAATTGTAATTCATAGTTTTCTTCATTGGCATTTTTAATTTTTACTTTATTGGATTTTAATAGGAGTATCTGACTTTCATTCGTTTGATTATGTATACAAATATATACCTAGCTTTATAATAATCGATACATGTATTGTTATAAAGAATTATCAGGTATTAATTTAAGACACATGCAAATAATTCAAGTTTCTTATAACAGAAGCATAAGTTATATATAAAAAAACTACTAGTCATTGAAAAAATATTATGCTTATAATACAACAGTTTGTATCCATATTTGATATTTATCATTGATGACAATACTTTTTCCCCTTAGGAGAAACACAAAGCTCCTTATCATTCCAGTTCAGAATAGCACAAAATATCATCTCTGGCATAATTGTAGAAGTTTGCAAAGCTATTGCAGCATTTCTCCAGCCGCTTTTTCTAAAGGTTCCAGACACTACAAAAGAGTGGTTGGAAATACAGAAAAACTTCTACAGATTGTGGAATTTCCCTATGTGCGTCGGAGCAATGGCTGGAAAGCACGTCAAAATTCGTCCACCACCCAAATTTGGATCAATGTACTATAATTACAAAGGGGATTTCAGTATTATTTTACTAGCACTTGTAGATGCAGATCTGAAATTCTTGTATGTTGACATCGGTACAAATGGGAGGGTTAGTGATGGTGGTGTTTGGGCAAAGAGTATGCTAAAAAAGGCTATTGATGATAATACCTTAAATATTCCTGAGGCAGATCAATAACCTTACAGTGAAGTGAAAGTTCCATATGTAATTGTTGCTGATGATGCATTTCCTCTTTGCCCAAATATAATGAAACCTTACCCTGGGCAAAAATTAAATCACCATAAAAGAATTTTTAATTACCATTTGTCGAGAGCCAGAAGAGTATCTGAAAATGCCTTTGGTATTCTGGCTGCAAGATTTCAAACATACTACAAGTCAAACATACTGTCTTCCCCTCAAAATTCCTAACATTTTGTGATGTTTGTACTCCCAAGTACAGTATAGATGAAGAGGACGTGGCAAAGAAATGTTTGAACCTTGGTGATTGGCATAATGCACAAAATGCACTTGCTTCACTTCCAACAGTGAGTCACCGAGGAACTCAACAAGCCAAGTACATACAAAACATATTTTGTGAGTATTTTAATACTGTTGGCTCTGTACCTTGGCAAAATGAAATGTGTTTATTGCATTAATTATTACTTTTAAATTGTATATTTTTTACTCCGATTCTTTGCAATATTTCATAAAGGCTACTTGCTAAAGTTTTTTCTTTAAATTATTATTTATTTTATTATATTTATAATTTATTTTAATTATATTGTTACACTGTAACTGCTTACATTATTAGCAGTTATATAATATTTGTTACATTATACTAATATTCATGCCAAAAATGTAACCTAGTAAAATAAATAACTCTGAATAGTCATTTGCTTTTCGAAGTAATTTCTTATGTAGTAAACAACAATACACATATAACAGGGTATGTACACATTTCTACACAAGGAAATTAAGTACTTTTAAGGACCATTGATGAAAAAAATTAAGGACCTATAAGCAAATGGGAACTGAATAAATTAAATTAAAAATATTATATCTATGCCTGAACGTGAATATGATGCATTATTATTAAACATAACTTAATTAACATAATTATTAATATTTTGAGAATTAAATTAATTTTATGAAATTTATTAAGAAGCATTAAATATTTTACACATAATAACTGAACATATCTGAAAGAATATAAGTGACATTTTAGTTATGTTTTACTAACAGTTAGCTTTTCTTTTTTTTTTTTTTTTTTTTTAAATGTCTCATTTTGTCACATACTTGCTCAGTCTAGAGGTTTAGTTAATAGTAAGTAGATTTTATGTGAAGCAGCATAAGTTAAAATTAGCATTAAAATCATAATCAGCATGATTCATAACAAACGACTGGCTGTTATCACTGCTCCTTCTGGCCTATAGAGAGACCTGCTGATCAGAACAAACCTGAAAGAAGTTTTGAAAGTTAGCTGACCTCTGTCTGACTCTGTTAGTGTTGTAGCTTTCTGTAGAATTCCAGAGGTTGTAACTCAGTTAATATATTT
The DNA here is from genome assembly GCF_044657685.1 of Stegodyphus dumicola. NCBI lineage: Eukaryota > Metazoa > Arthropoda > Arachnida > Araneae > Eresidae > Stegodyphus > Stegodyphus dumicola. The sequence continues at coordinate 186,467,000 of NC_140776.1, read as the reverse complement.
TAAGGTTCTATTAAGCCACTAAAGCATTAGCGGTGATAAGTTGTTTTGCATTAAGTTTCACTAGATGCAAGAATAAGTTTCACATGAATTTTTATATTTTTGTTTTTTACCTTGTGACCATGGTAAAGGTTTAACACGTAATTTACATAATAATAACTGTACATATCTTTGAAGAATAATTTTCTTTCTCTTTACATATTTAGTTTCGGCTTTCAACATGTTTCCTTTTCACTTTAAATTTTTGGGATTTAATTAAAGACTTCTGTTATTCTAAAAGACTAAATGCATTCAAAGTGTATGCAAAAAGCTGCTAATTTTATTTTAGTAATTAATACAAACATTCATGCATTAAGACATATTTGATGAATCTTGTGAATTTTCAGCTTTCAATTTTTTTATTAATAAAAAAAAATATTTCTATAATGCCTGTCCATATGATAAGATTAGAAGTACTTTTGATATTTTCCATGCTTGTATCTAGTGAAAAGTAGAGAAAATAAAGGGAAGATAAAAATGTTAAGAAAGCGATTCTAGAATCAGAAGTATAACATTCAACTATATGTTTTCATTGTTCTTCCAGATGTTCTTCAAAATGTAAGAAACTGCGTGTTACTACTATGGAGTCATTAGTACCATAGAGAGAAATTTCAGATGATTAAAATTCAGGACCTTCTGCCAATTTTGGCCAAAATTAAGGACTTTTAAGGACCAAAAATCAATTCCAAAAAACTTAAGGACCGTACGAATCCTGTATAAAAATATAACAGAAAGTGAGACTGAACAAGATTTCAGATTTTGCTGTTAATTGAATTTAAAATATCTAATCGAAATGCTTATCAAATATTATTAGTGATTATGAATATTTTATATTCCTAAAAATAAAAACATGAAATGCAATAAAATTCTCACTGGGCGCACATTTTTCTATTAATGTAATGTGTATTATAATAATGTTTAAATAAACATTTAATTATTATGTGCAAAATAAATTTACAGAATAGCATAAATCAGAAATAGAAGCCAATTTTATTTTACAAAGAAAAAAACCATATTTTAAATTACACAAAAAAAAAAAAAAAAAAAAAAACCTTAAAAAAAAAGTCGGCTATGAAACTTTTGCTTCGAAAATCAAATTTTGTATTTTTATTTTCAGTTCTTCTCTTTTCCGCAAATCGGAAATATCTGAAAGGGAGGAAGCGACATACTTCCCAAACAGAAGTTCTGTATTATTTTCTGTTTCCTGCAAGTTTAAAAGTGCAGCAGAAGCAGTGGATAGGAAGTCCTGTATGTCACTGTCCTCCCCCTTTTTGCGCTTCTTCCTTTCAGCTGGCTTGTTGAAGGAGAAGAAGAGGGCTCACTTACATCTAGAAGTGGCAGGCTAGAAATATAATTTTCGCAAGTGGCAGGAGAGGGCAGCTCTGTACATTCTTCCTCCTGAAAGGAATATTAAATATTAGTTTCCATCTGCTTTTAAAAATCTAGCAATACATTCACATAAATAAACTACTAAAACAATTTAAGGCTGAACCTTGAAGCAGGATCTTGCGTAACAATAAAATGTATAGCCCTTGGTTAACTAGACTCTATCATTGCAATGCTTTAAGAGGGCCTTAGCCAAAAGTAATAACAGTCTGTCTCTAATCAGAAGTAAAAGACCATATTTTGTTGCAATCATGTGTAGGAATATACACGTATTATAACTAAATAGAAAATGATAATGCAAATAAAGTAAACCACCATAACACAAACTTTCTTAAGGCGAACACACAGTTAACATAAAAAAAAAAAAAAAAAAAAAAAAAAAAAAATGGTGCCGGCAAGTATGATTATAGGAAGTTAGTCCTCTTCAACCTCTGGATCAAGGCATTACTGAATTTATGAAGTTAGTTATAAGTGTTACTGCAGGTAATTTGCGAGAGTTGAATTTTGTGCGTTTGAAAAGACAGAAATGAAAACGGGGAGTCTGCTTGATGCAGTCATACTTATCTGCGCACCCTCAAAATCTGTGTCATCAACATCAAACTGTGTCATACAACAAAAAAGTAAATTATCTCTATCAGAATAACATTAACTGTGTGTTTACATCACACACAGTGCAAAAACAAGATTATTGTAGTCCATGATCTGCCACTGTGGTTACAACATACAACAATAATTCTAAATATTAACAAAAATGCTGTAATTTTACTTTTAAACCTATACAATCATTGCATATAAGCATATTTAAATTACCAAAATTATTTCAATTACTTTATTTACTTGAAATTGTATTTAAAAATCCAGTGCTAGAAATTAATGATAATATATTGTTACGGTTTTTGCATTCATTTAGCTATTTCAGTAGAATTAATTAAAATTGTTCTATATCCCCGTGCAATGCAGGACGAGACTTATTTGAAGAAAAAGCTATGTCGAAAAATAAAAAATGCATGAGCACATTCATTTAATAGATATCTCGAAATTTATCTTTTGCTTTGAAATTTTATTCACTTTTCATCGGACTTGTGAATTCAGTTTATTATGAACCCATATGCATGCAACAATATTAAACACTTACCTCAATTACATCATCATATATGATATTTGAGGAGAAAGAATTGTCCAAATTGGAGCAACTGTCTTCTGCCACCATGCCATCATCCAAGAAGGACAGGCGTAGGAAATGCTCCCATTTCGGAACGAAACCCTGTCCTCCACTGCCACTTTTAAACGTGAGCATTCTTTTCCGCTCCCTCCTATACTGGCTTCTCAGATTTTTGAATTTTGCAAGCATTAAGTCTATAAATTTAAGATACGCAATAAGTATACATAAACATACATACATTTCTTAACTAGAATTCAAAACAGATAATCTTTGGAAGACTTCAGTTTTTACTGTTAACCTGAGAAATCAATCTGCATGTAAAACAAATGCTCAGTTTTTCTTGTCTTTTTTAATTTGATACATCATACAAAGAAATTAAGAAATGGTTATCAAGGTTGTTCATGCGTTGTGTACATATTATGTAAATAAAACAGAATTCAGATATAATTATGCAATTAAATTTAGTACTCTAAATTATAGGGTTTCCCTTAGTTCAATTAACAAATTAATCAAATTTTTGTTATCTTTCCTGAACTCGTCAACTTCCTTTCGCATTTCATCACCAGGATGCTAATAAAAAGTTAAGTGAAACGAGTATTTCAACGGGTGACTCTTGGAGTTTATTCAGAATGTGTTGTTGCTAGCCAGCGCATGTTACGTTTCTGTTCTTGCTGTTACACTTTTTTGGCCATTTAAATAATTATAATGCCAGGTAGGTTGTCAAGTCAACCTAGTTAGTCTTAGGTGCTAGTCCAGCACTACTTTTACACTTGAATTTATGGTATAACGATTCTGAAGTTCCACCGCTAACTGTCGGTCTTATTGCAAAGCATGAAGTACATGCTCTTTTTTATAGCTGGAGATAATAAAGGGTTATTTTCACCCTTCTTCTGTGCTAGTATTGTTTCTTAGTAGGATCTAGTAGAGTTTATGTAGCCAAAGCAGAGGAAGATCTTATAAACTCTTTACATCAGTGTTCCTTACTAATTTATGCATTATTTACTTTATGAAAAGAATAATGTTCAAGTAACAGATAAACAGACTTGGTTATAGCAATCAATTACATCAGTAATAGCCAAATTCTGCATACACTAAGACCAGTTTAAAACGCGTGCTGGATAAGTCTATTTATCAGACATTACTTATGTGTATTTTCTGATATCTGCATTCCGATAAAAATGTGATGGCTCACTGGAAAATTTGTGACCTGGTGAAAGCATTTTCTGACTAATTTTATGGCTCATAATTACTGTTCTGTCCATTGAAACAAACAGACAAAAAAAAAAAAAAAAAAAAACCTTCTATGATAAAAGTCTATATGGCTGATATTTACATCCTCACAGCCAGCAGATACTATTCAGCAAAATTAAGATTAAATAAAACATATGAATACATGAGCAATCAAACATGTTCGAGTTCTTTACTGTCCCATAGAACACTCGGTAATATACCTAAAACACATTAATTATACCAACTCTAGAAATTAGGAGGTGCACATCATGAGTTTGTTTTATGTGATTATGGCAAAGTCTCAAGGGATATCTGCCAAACAAGACAGATCCCTTTGTAGAAGATTTTTTAAAACTGGTTCATATACCAGTAACAAATGGGAAAAGCCAAGAAAAAGCCCATGTAGCCAGCCTGTTCGTGGCATTCTAACCTCAGGCAAAACTACCAGTGTTCAACGATGTTTCGGCCACTGGTAGGCCCGTGAATATAGAACATAATTCGCAAGTACAATCCATTATGCAAACACACAGGAAGGTGATAATCAGTTGTGCACTGTTTGTTTTAAGTAACATTTCTTATTATTCATTAGTCATGTTTATATTACATAGATCATACATATTATATAATTATGAATTCACCCACGAACAAAATGTGTGCACTTAGTACTCAAATGCTCATCATTTATTTTTCAACTGATTATTACATATCCATAATAATTTGCAAAGAACTGATGACTACAGTTGCTGCCAATTACATGATCGTTATATGAATTAGAAGTAACTTTTTGGCAATGTTCATTTTTGTATTCATACATACATATATATACACATCTAATAAGTCATATATTTACATACAGATAAAGAGATGCGATGCTTTAGAAGTTGGTGATATATATTTATTAGTATTAATGTACTGAATAAGATTTATATTAATGAATGTATATACAAATGTTTTTCATCATGCATAATAATAATAAATCCAAAAATTTCCGATGTTGCAACATGTAGCATTTACAATATAGTTTTTAATGTATTTATAATCCCAAAAGTATTTCATTAATAACATAAAAATCATAGAAAAATTTAATTAGTATTCTCATTATTACAAACTATGCTTTTCTTTTTTTATGCATCTTTTATGCTGTTTAAAATGTGTCACTGATTATGCAAGTACAAACAATTTAAAACATAAGTAATTAGAAGAAAAGCGGCGCATATACAAACGGATTTAAAAAAAAAAATATTCAACTTAAATTTAAGAAATAAAATTCTATTATATAACAGTGATAATACACGATCAGCACGAAATACGACAAATTTGGCGAACTTTTGGCGACGAACAATTGGTAAACAAATGCGAAATGCAAGAACGTCGTAAAATATTATCGACGCTGAAATTTCCACAATTATATATTTAATGAATACATAAACATTTTTAAAATGACTCAGGTATATTACAACAAAACAGCAATATATACATATAAAGATATATAAATTTTTGACTTACCGTATTGAAAGTTTCTTGCATACTCCGGCCATCTTTCTTTCATATTTTCTGCTATTTCGTCATAGCCAACTTTTTTTAGGTTTTTTTTCGTGTAATATGGGTGTTTTATGTCCCATAAATATGGTTTTTTCTTAACTTCTTCAATTAAATTGGCTTCTATTTCCACCGTCCACGACTTCACAATCACAGCCATCGCCATATTGAAAGTTACCCGTGATCCTTCAGAAGCTGACCTTTCGTCTGATTGGTTGAACGTTCAAAGAACACGTCTCCGTCCGGAACATTTTGGGAAAGGTTCTAAAATGTTGCTCGTAGCCGGGACACGTTCCTCCTAGCTAGACGAAACATTTCTCTGCCGCTTAAAGCCGTGCTACTAGAATCTCGTTTCTCGGAATTGTCCCGGGTAAGCGCGCGCGTCTATAGATGTGATAACAGCATTACAAAGAACGTCTGTCTTATGAAGGAAAGGTTCCATAGACATAACATAAACCTGTTTGCTCTTACGCCGCTAGAAAGCGGAGGGAAAAATTTGACAAGGGATTTTGCGATGGAACCTGGTGGGAGAATTTCCCCCTCTGCGATGTGTACAGGAAATTGAAGAACACATGTTAAGAAGAAACGGTCTTTGACAAAGCGTTTCTTCTTTGACTTTTCGCAATAATTTAAATCCGATTTTCTTACATTTTCGCTCAAAATAACTAATTCATTAATTAATTTACTTGCATGAAAAATATTCTTTTTCCTTTAAGGTTTAGAGAAATTTAAAACAATATTCATTTTATGAGCTCTTGATAAATGTGATCTTCCCTTTGGTTTGGTTTAGTGAGATTACGGCAAAGCACATTAGGGCTATCTGCCTAAGGCGAGGGATGCCTTCCTGGAGGATTTTCTAAGGGAAACTGGCGCGTATACATGTTACACATGGAAAGAACCACTAAGACGCCCATGCAGCCAGCCCGTTCACGGGATTCGAACCTCGAACAAAACTACCAGTTCAGCGACTTTACCTCTCGGCTGCTGGTGGGCCATAACCTTCGAATTTCGACCCCGGCTTAGAGCTTTGACGACAGATATTTCACGAATGCGCAGCTGTTTGCCTCTACATTGGGACGGATTCGCTCCTGTTGCGAAGGCTCTGTTTTTAACAATACATATCCTTTGCCCCATATGACTGTTTAGGAGCTGGCTTCTTTGGAAAGTCTCCTCTCATCATCACAGGTCGCACCACTGCCAGCATCTACCTTTAAGACTATAAATTTTAAATAATTCAAGTTTAAACTTATAAGAACACTGGTTGGTTTCGACAAGCAACAAATGTAAGGTGAGCCGCAGAGCATTCTAATTTAGAAAAGTGGTCTCCATTGGAAGAACACTTTAGCAGTACAGTAGTAATTAAATGTGTGTAAATTTAGCCAAATTTTCTCAAGTTTAGGTTAGGTTATTAAAATAAGTCAAAGCATCGACAGCCCGCTACCCGAAGAGAGGGATGTCTTCTTGGAAGATGTTTTTAGAGGCACTGGCTAGTACTGCTATTAAATATGGAGAAAGCTGCTAAATCAAACCATGTTACCTACTATTCGGCCTCTGGTGGGACCATAAAGAAGACCCTTTTTATAGAAGATGGGGGTTATTTTCGAAAGTGTAAATTAGAAAAATGCGCTCCCACTTCCACCACCGTAATACCTAGTGGAATGTGCGTTAATTCCTTACATACTGATATTGATTTTATTGGAAAAATTGACGCTCAACTTTTGATCCTGCTTCTTTCTAGAGATGCGTAGACATTTTATTTGGAAAACACCGACGTCAATATAAAGTCACTTTTATCCTAATTTTAAATTCAGATGAGTGGGCTTTTTTGGTATGCATCGCTACGAGTAGATTAATTTGTTTCGTCCATCGTGTTTCACCTAAACGTTATCTTTATTTGGTCATAACGTTACAATTTCAAGATATTTGTAACCATTTCTAAAACGTTTGCCCCTATTTCCAAATCCAGTTTCATTGGACATTCATAATGTTTTCATAAGGTGTATTTCAATTAACTTATTCAACAAGGAAAGCTCTTCAGATGCGAGATGGATGAAAAATGAAAAACTCCGAAACACTTTACCTTCACTAGTTGCATCGTTTTTTAAAACATTTTCAGTAAATATGTGCGCGTTTCTTTAAATTCGTTATACATATTATAACGTTGCGCGCCTCTAACTTGCACGCAACCAAGAGGTGACTGTGAAAGCTTGTATAAAAGATAGAGCCTTGTGAAGGGTTTAAGTCCCTTTTTATTCAACGTAATAAATTACAATTGCGTCCTCTTGACGCTTACAGACTGTGCCAACTTGGCAGTCAAATAAAAATAATAACCTGAAAAGAAAGTAAAGACAAGATTCTAACTACGAGGCTCTCTAAAATAACTAACTCACCGTGTTTTACAATCCTGCTGCTAATTCAGCAGACTTGAAGCTCACTGGAACAATTACCACTACTTCCCGCCAAGCACATAGGCCGCAACGCGGGGTTCTTCAATTCTCGCTAACTACCTCCGCGCTCGCTAAGTAAGAATATCACACCGAACTCGTTTCCTTCTATTTAAATCATAATACTTCCGCTGATAATTTGAATGCTTGCGCGTTCTACTAAAATTTACATATTCTGGCATTGGCAGTTCCAGGGAAAAGTAAGGCTTGACAGGAAAGATAGTTTAAACTTAAAATAAATGTTAGTTAAAATAAATATAAACCCTACAATATGAAGGCGGATTCCTTACAGAGGATCAGATTCATAATTATAATTGCAGGAAATTTTGCATCCGTATTTTATTTAATTCAATAGATGGGATTTTCAGAGATATTTCACTGTACTGCACTTGCCTATATTTATCTTCTGAAAATGAAGTAGAGACTTTTTTACAACTTAATGATTTACAAATTTTCGTAACATTTGTTATTATTCAAATATTTTGATTTGTATTAAATTCCTACTTTCTTTGACAGATTAACCACAGTTCCGCGACTGGAATGACAGCTTTGATGATGACTATAAATAATTGTGCTGCGCAAAGTCGACGTACCCCAGAATCAGCAAAGAGTATAGAGTCTTCATATTTAGACTTGTTTATGCTGTTGATACAACGGGACATTAACGTGAATGCGGCTGATAATGAGGGTAATACTGCTCTATGCTTCGCAGTTATGTTTGACCAAGAAGTTTTTATTCGCAAACTAATTATTTCTGGGAGTGACATCAACAAATGTAATAATTGGGGTTTTACCCTACTGGTTTGTGCATGTGGAAACAGAAACAAGAGAATAGTAGACTTACTTCTAAAAGCTGGTGCTAAATTATCGAGAAATGATCGTGAAAACTATTTGCCTATCTTCGAAGATAAGGAACGTATTCAACTGTCTAATTATATCATTAATATATCCAAGCAGTGTCTTAGCTTACAAGATTTGTGCAATGTTAGAGGAAATCTTAAAAATGCAGGAGATGCCTTTCAATTTGAATTACCTCAATTGCTAATAGACCACCTGCTACTGGAACACTAATAGAAGTATAATGGGATTCATTGGCATATATGTAAAATTCCTTATAAGTGGTTTTGTTACATTAAACCTAATCTTGTGTAAATGAGCAAGTTTAAAATATAATAAAAGGTAAAAAAAATCAGATGACATTTTCTTTTTGATGAAAAGTAGTATTTTTAACTCACTACCAAGGGTATTTGATATTCTTTTTTGTAAAAAGGTTCTATATTTATAACAAGGCAAACAAACAGCATTGAAGGTGTGTTATGTTTACAACAATAAAACAACGCAAAAACTAAATTTACGCATTTGAAAACTGAATAGAAAGAGTATCACATTGTTTGTTACAAATTAATCCTTACGGTAGATAAAAAAAATGTTACGAAACTTTACTGTATTATAATTATGTTCAAACTACTGGAACAGCAAAAATATGACACGTGTAGAGAATGACACATTTTGCGACATATAATCTAACAAAAATTTACATCTACGAAGTAGAATAAATTTCAATTGTTTGCAGAGGTATATACGACTACAGATAATTAATAACACAGCAAAAACTTTTGAAAGATTTGTTTATGTTTTTGTCAATTATTCTTTCGGTTGGAATAATCTAATGATTTAAAATGCTGCATGAACTGATATTAATTTACTGGTTTTCTATTAATCATTACTGAATTGATTAAAAAGACGCGGTTTGCTACAGTAAAAGAAGAATGAATATTTAACTTAATTATTTTCTAATCTATTGAAGTCCTAAGAATTGTAAAATCTGTTGCAGGCCAAAATAGTATTTATATCCTTATACACCGCGACATGCATATTATGATATATATGTACATTTTTAGAAAAGGTGTTTGTATATTTTCTAAATGAAAAGAAGTTTAATTAAAGTAATTAATTTATATATGCTATAACCCTAAAACTAATGAGTGGACTGTATAAATAGAGAACTAACTAATTTATTAACAGTAAATAATTACATACAGTACTCTACTGCTTGCTCTGGCATGTTGCTGAGACGAATGCACATGGTCAAGGGAGAGTTTCTCTCTGTATCTGATCGCTAATAATTTATAGATTATTAGCGATCAGATACAGAGAGAAACGCTAATAATTGACGCTAAAATATCTGTGGTCCGTTGTGTAACACGTTGAACACATACAGATAATCTTTAAAACTAACCGTGCATCATCTTGATTGTCTGAGATAACACCCGGGTCCAATTCCCGGTATTCAACGAGCATTACCAGTGGGCCACTGATGAGGCTTGACAACGGGAGCATAGAATTTATTTTAAGTGTTCTAAGTTTTAAAAATTTTCAAATTCAATCATACCTCTTAAAATGAAGCTTTTGCTTAAAATATTAAAAAGGATTATTTGTTAAACTGTGTTAAAATGAAGAAATGAAAAACGAAGAAAATGTAAAATTCAATGCGCTTAATAGAATTAAATCAGTAATGTAAGCATGCTAAAATACTTTCAGGGGAAGTTAAGCAGAACATGAAAACTATGTTCCATTTACGTCAGTATTACATTCTACATAGGATTATTCGTGTGTGTGTGTGATTATGGCAAAGCCTCGTGGGCTATCTGCCTAAGAGGATGGATGCCTTCGTGGAGGACTTTCTAAGTGAAACTGGCTCGTATAGACGTTACACATGGGGAAAACCACGAAAACGCCCATGCAGCCAGCCCGTTCGCGGGATTCGAACCTCGGACCGAACTACCAGCGGATTATTCGTGTAAATTCAGAGTTGTTAGAGAATTTGAGACATATTTGGTATTGTCATTTGAAACAGATATTAAATTTCAATAGTTTATATTTCAATAATTATTAGTTCGTTTGTTAAATTAACAATCCTATTATAACTGGTTAAGTGAAGCTGTGTTCAGGTCTTAAATTGAAATTTGATATTAAGATCAGGCTGCAATTTCTTAAAAGATCAGACTGCGGTTTCCTAACAAAACGGTAATTTCCTAAGATCTTCATGTGTAGAATGTAAAACCGTTAAACAAAAAATCTTGTGATTTTTATATTTCTTTCTTTAAAAAAAAATTCACCTTTTTGAAATTTTGAAGGCAAAATGCAATATGAATTCAGATTCTATTATTTTTTATTTGCATTTATTTATTTATTTACTTTCATTTTTCTGTTTTTATTTAAAATTGTATTGATTGATTATTGTTTTATTGACTGATTTTTATATTTATATTTTTTAATAATTGCAAGATAGATTTCTGTTGAATATACATTTAAACTGTTTAAACTGTCGTTCGTGTTTCTGGCTTTCGATGACGTATTCCGAAATTTACCAGAAAAATAAAATTTCCTCAAGTGTTAGCCTGAACTGACTGACAACTTATAGCCAGAATACCGCTGAGATCAGTAGTTTATCTGGCTCAATCAAATTTATGCCAGATGTGCACAATAACATAGAACTATCTTCACATAATGTCCGCAGTAAGGAAGAGCAAAGACGGATAAAGAATAGGAAGACCAGCAACGCAAGAGCTCACTAGCAAGTAACCGGCCCGGTAAAGGCGTGACTAAGTGGGAGCCATAAAATGAGTGTAGAATGTGAATAAAACTAGTGAATTTAAGAAATACACAGTACAATAAATGAGTAAGATACAAAATTAAGAATACTAATAAACACATTGGGTACATTATTTACAGGTGGGCACTAGGTGGGAAAGTTCGGGTCCCTGATAACGTGGGCCGCAAGTGGGCGCAGTTTGGCGTTCTCATTCAATATTTCGTAGGTAAAGATATCGAAATTTCTCATATGGTGACAGTTCAGAGATTTCGTGAAGAATTTCTTGTTGATCTTATTCAGGTGCTCTTCTAGAGTGTCCAGTTTTAAGTCACAGTGCAGTGAAGCATTGCTCAAAAAAAAGTGAGCATGGGTGATAAGTCTTAAGACTTTGTTTTGCATGATTTGAAGTCCTTTTATATCTTCCTTGGTAGCCGTGCACCAAGCCGGCGACGCATAAGTCATCAATGGCCTAATTGCCGTGATATATACTAGCCTCTTTTTCCTGAGGTCTAAGCTAGAATAATTACCCAATATAAGGATGAGACTATTTACAACAGTGAAAATTTTTCTTCTGACCTCTGTTATATGATCTCCCCATTTTAATCTTTCATTTAGCATTACTCCTAAATATTTCGCCTTAATAACTCTAGGAATCTCTTCAGAGAATAAGAAGAGCTTGCTATTAATAGTCAACTGTGTATTTTTCCTCCTTATCAATAATAATTGCGACTTGCTGGCATTAATAGCAATTCTCCAAGTCGTACACCGCTTTTCTACCACTGGTAGAAGCTCCTGTAATTTCTTGATTGTATGGTGTGCGTTTGCGGACTTTACGGCTAATGCCGTATTGTCCGCATAGCACCCAAGAAAGTAATTTCTGCCAATGTGAACCCTAGGGAAGTCATGAACATAAAATACATACAGGACGGGCCCTAGAATGGGCCCCTGTGGGACGCCTGCATTCATGGTGCGTAAACTGGAGATGTCCTTTCCAATAGCCACACTGAATTTCCTATTAGTGATGAAAGACATAATTAGCTGAATCAGCTCTCTATCCATAGGGAGATTTATAACTTTTTAAATAAGTCCCTCATACCAGACGCGGTCGAATGCCTTCGCCACGTCTAGCATGAGTAAGGCGACATTTTGTTTCTTGTGAAGCGCATCCCCACAAAACTCGACGAGCCGAAACAGCTGCTTCGTTGTTGAAAGCTTTCTCCGGAAACCAAACTGTTCCGGAGGCAGTAATTCAATAAAGGTTTTCAATCTGCTGTAAATTAATCTCTCAAAGACCTTTCCTAGTCCCGGAAGCAAGCTAATGGGCCTGTACCCATCTGGCTTAGTGTTATCATTGCCGGGCTTAGGCAATAAAATAACTTTTGTGATTTTCCCTTTTGTGGGAAAATGGCATTGACTAAGACAAGCATTGATAATACTCGTGAATTTTGTCACAACATTGCAGGGCAGATTTCTAAGTTCGTGATTATTAATACCGTCTACGCCAGGGGCCTTTTTGACTTTAAGCTTCTTTGTGATTTCTTTGATCTCACTGGGAGTAGCAGTGGCCATGTACCTCTTAGCAGTGTGGGCATTAAGCCAATCCCTAACAAAGTAGCATGCCTCATTGACAAAATTAATGTCCATGGGCGTCATGTTAGGTCTGAACTGCTCTTCTAAATGGTCCGCAAGGACCGTCGATTTGTCTTTATTATTGAGAGCAACTGGTAGAAGCTCCAGTTGTTTTCAGTATAAATCGGCTTATTGCATGTACGCTGCCTTCTCAAGTTACGCATGAACGTCCAGAGAGTGCCATCATTCGGACTAAGATTCTGAATTTTTTCCTCCCATACATCTCTCTTATTCTCATCTATTTTCTTTCTAATTAATTTATTTAATTTGTTCATATCTCTTTTAACGTGAGGGCTTCATGTAAGGTGCCACGCTTTCCTCATCCTATTCCGGTCCTTAATCATCTCTCTAATTTCCTGTGGCATAATGCCAGCGTTATTATCTCTTCTAACGTGTCTAGATGCATTTTCAATAGCATTATTGATTGAATCAGTGAGGATATCAACTGCATCATCTATATCTTTCCGCGAGTTCAGCGTATCAAAGATGGGCGGATTCTGACTGAGAAACTTCTGGAACTTATTCCAGTCAGTCGTGCGGATCATTTCATTTTCTGCCTTTTTAGTAGTGCCTAGGTAAGCAATGACCGGTAATGGTCAGAGCTCAATTCGTGCTTTACTTCAGTATAAATAGGGATTGAAGTATTTGTCAGAAGAATATCAAGAAGGTCTGCATTTCTTGGGTTCTGTGGTCTGTACGTATACTCCTCAGTAACATGCAAGGCAACTGGGTGGTTATTTATAAATTCATAGAGGACCTTACCGTTTTGGTTAGTTTTACGGCACCCCCACTCGGAGTGCTTTGCGTTGAAATCACCCGTTAGGATATACTTATTATTGTCAGAGAGAAGTTTGGAAAGAACATTTTCCGTCAGTAGTTTCCTGGGCGGATTATAACATGAAATGTAATTCAAATTACCATATTGCGGTAAGTACACTGCTGCGACCATCTCATGTCCGTTGTTTCTATCTTGTCTAATCAAACAGGACTGTAGCGAGTTTCGCATATAAATTGCGGCCCCCCCACCACGGTGACTCAAACGATCGCACCTATATGTGCGGTAATTAGGCAAATTTATACGCACGCATGGCGTGGCAAAAGTCTCTGTTACAAGGGCAATATCAATATTGTGATTGTTAAGGAAGTTTAGAATATCCGTCAACTTGTTCTGAATGGCATGAGCATTCCAGAATGCTAATTTTATGGGATCTCCTTGTGTGGTGTACCTATCCATTAAGATCTTTATTTATGGCAGTTTTGTCCTTATGAGTAGGTGCATTTTGTCCTATCTGCTGTGTTAAAAGAAAGCCGGAGCTCTTAATGACCGATACAAGCTCGGCGAGGTGTGCAAAAACAGTTTTTGCTTCCTTGATCGTGTCTGCATACAAACCAGTAGACAGGGCTTGTGCAAATGATTTATTTTCTATAACCCTACTAGTATAGACTTTTGGCTTATCCTGTTTCTTTTTAGGGAACATCTCACAACCCCTAAAGTTCGAGGTGTGAGATTGTTTACAGTTCGCACAACATGGTGGCAAGTCAGAGTTTTTATTAGGGCATTCAAAGGACAAATGTCCCTCTCCGCATCTCACGCACTTGGGTGCATAGTTACAGCCAGTTTTCGTATGATGAAATCCTTGGCACCTATAGCATTGTAGCGTGCCCGATATACCTTTATAATTTTCGACTTTAATTCCTAGGTCACATAAGTGAGTTTCGTTGTGTATATCTTTGGATTTGGGTTTCTTAGGCAGAGTAACTAAAAATAGCGGGAGTTTAATAACCTCCCCTTTTCTTCTGCGCGTAAGTTGCTTAACTGATTCAACTTTGTATCCTAAATCCTCTAACTGCTCTTGTATTTCTACCGTATCTGTATCTCTTAAAAGACCTCTTATCACAACTTTTATGTCTTTATCCTCAGGAAGCGTGAAAGAGTGATGTTCCACTTTCGTGTCTTTTAAATAAGTAACAGTCTGCCTGTAATGTTCAGGGTTTCTGATGAAAATTTTAGCCCCTTTATTATTCTTATTAGAGTTAAACTCAATGTTTCTATGTTTAAGTGCCCTAGCTATGTTTTTCCAAGTAGGGTAATCTACTTTAACAGTTATGGGTGGTATCCGTGACTTGGTTCACAAATTCCGCTTCTATGTTTTCATCTGAGCTTTTTGTTTAGACATCTGAGCGTATTTTGTTTAGACGTACTAGCGTCCGTGTCCATACTATTGTTATCCTCACCATTAGTGGCATTTTCACTAAGTCTCTCCTCCATGGTGTTCATTTGAGTTGCGCCAGCCTGGGGAATATGAGCGTCAGTTCGCCCAGTCGGGCACGTGACCTCATCTGGATAACTGAGTGGTCGCGCTGCGTTTTCGGTTCCAGACCTACTCGCTGCAGCCTGTTTCTCAGTTCCTTCACGAGATGGCGCCACATTTTTGTGGCTGCTGACCGCAAACTCAGAACTCAATGTTTGTGTAATTTTACTACCTATGTCCTGACTAGGCGAGATTTTTAAACTTTTGGGAGCCTTCGGTTTGGGATTTCGTTTCAAGCTAACATCACCTTTATGTCTGGTACTGTGCGTGTACTGTTCGACAGTAAGTGCGGAGTCATCATCAGCTATGTTTGCAAGAACATCAAATTTTTTTTGCACCTCAGGAGGGTACGATTCAGTATCGCTCAGAGTACGTTTCGTACTTTTGGTAACAGCAGTCCAATGCATATCGTGTTGGGAAACATCAGCATGATGGGAATGAATTTCATTAGACGCTAACCGGTTAGAACCGACTTGCGCTAAGCCTAGTTCAGAGCCACGTGCAGAGTTCAGACTTGCTCGTACTTATAGGTTAGGGAGAAGCTTTAATAGAAAATCCAGTTCAATTCTTTCATCCTCAGTCATAGGTAAATCCTTCTCTTTGGAAGTTAATTCCGCATATCGAGCGAAAATTAGTTTGACCAGTGACATGTTGATCAAGTCCTTAAACCAGTTCAGTCATCAGGGAAAAATGGATGCAAAGAATCAGTAAAATCGCACTAAGGCCTTTTTACTACTCTTTGGTCACTTAAGACCGATGAGCAACCTTTTATGTGCTAACAACTGATCGTAGAAGAAAAATCAAATCGACTTGGTAAAACCGAGAGCCGTGCTAAGACAACCTTCACGTGCGACTGCTCGGACCACGTGCGACCAATAGACTGAACTAAAAGCTTCTCGTTAGCCTGAATATAATGAAAAGCTCTTTTATAGAATGTAAGGAATTTCCTTCGTTTTATTGTTGTTGCCCTTTTTCTTACAAAAACTTGATTATTTCTTAATTTATCCAAAGGAACCAGACAAATGTTGAGTTCACACAAAGGATAGTATAGATTACAGGAAGGTCCCTGGGAAATTTATTGAAAGGCAAACCACAAATGCATTGAAAATCCCCCCTCCCCAAGGTGGCGAAATCTGCCCTTGCAGGTGAAACCTATTGAAAAACGTCCCTGCACGTGCGTAAATTCTATGAATCGTGGTTCTCTAGCACCACCGGTCAAATGTGATACTTATCAGTTCATGTTTTACCCTCATGCGTACTAGGAGTCGCGGCTTGCCATTATTATTTCGTCACTAGGTGACAGTATGGATTTATAAAACCTGGGATCATTTTCCTGGAAGGTAAGAACTCATTTTTAAGTATTTCACTGGTTATTTTTAAGGATCAGCAAACGCTATTGCATCATAAAATGTTATTTGTACATTTTTCGCTAGTAGCTAAGAATGGTAACTAGAGACATCAAATTTTGAACAACGTAATCCTTCACTCCAATATGGGCATCTGAACGTCCAAAATTTGGAATTCGTTTTATTATCGAATTTTTGATTAAGAAACTCAAGGCTTTCAAAGCGAGCAATGGCAATACTTTACGAACAAAATGCATTTTTATTTATAGCTAGCGAGACTGTGTATCGGAATTTTTAAAGATATGCTCTTTCTAAATTATTTTGTGGTTTTGCTGTTGAATTAAATTTTATGGTTTAAGTGCGAAGAACATGATATTTATAATAAAGTAACACAGAAAAGGTTAAAAAAGGCCCTTTGTGCGTAAAAAAAACCTGAAAACTTCAAGATTTTTTTTGTTTACTTATTTATTATTTTTTACTTTTCATTAAAAAGTATTTTACAGCCAATTTATATTATTAGTGTAGGGTATACAATATGAGTAGCTTGGCAAATACGTAAATAGTAACGCGCCGTCTTTCGTTTCATGACAAAATTGTGAAATCGCACAAAAGCATTATTAGGAAATTTGCAACGCGTTTTTTGTTACCAGTCATTAAGGAGTCTCAAAAACTTAGAAGATTATTTAGGTGTGGTGGTGGTGGTGTATTCAATTATGGTAAAGCACACTAGGGCTATCTGCTTAAGGGGAGGGATGCCTTTCGTGGATGACTTTCTAAGGGAAACTGGCTCGTATACACGTTACACATGGGGAAAAACACGAAAACGCCCATGCAGCCAGCCCGTTCGCGGGATTCGAACCTCGGACCGAACTACCAGTGTTCAGCGAATTTACCGCTCGGCCGGTGGTGGGCGAAGATTATTTAGGAATATATTTTTTAAACATTTAAAAAAATCTAAAAGATTTTAGATTTTATACTACGTCCAAATGGACTTTTTCCATTTACAGATACAAACGTTTCGAGGGCATTTGGGCTAATGTCCCTTTACACTAAAAATATTTAAAAACATCATATCTTCACAATTTCCGATAGAGAGTCTCGCTCTCTGGAAATAATTTTCTACCCGTTTCGTTAATGCTCGCTTTGAAATCGTTGAGTTTGTTAACCAAAAATTCTTTAAAATTTCACAAAATATGAAACAGATAAAAAAAAATTTGAAATTCAAAATTAGGATTATAAGTTTTTAAAAAATCGAAAATTTCATATTTAAATTCAGTGAAACTCGTGTTGCTGACCATTTGTATAATATTTTCTTATCCTATCAAGAGATACAACGAGCGTCAAATACAATAAATTGCTGTAGTCCAAGTTTTTATATTTCTACTGAGATTATATAACTTGTCTGAATATTATCGCACACATTTCTACATTATGGGACCAAACTAGTAAAAATAGTAACTTAAAAAAATAGAAATAAAAATCTGAAAGCTTTCAGATTTTCTTTTACATCCAAGGGGGCGTTTTTTTAACGTTTTGCGTGTTACTTTATTGGTTAAATATCATGTTCTTCGCACTTTAAACACATACAATTCAATTCAACAGCAAAATCACAAATTAGTTAAATATAGCAAAACAGCATACGTTTAGCATTTCCGATACACAGTCTCGTGCGCTGAAGATAAACATGTTTTTTTTCCGTACAGTGTTACCATTGCAAACTTTGAAACCTTTGAGTTTATTAGTCAAAAATTCTATAAAGTTTTACAAAATTTTGAATGGATAATAAAACAAATTGGAAATTTAAAATTCGGCTTTCCAGGTGCACAGTTTCGGACAAAGATTTACGTTTTTGAAAATTTGATGGCTCTAGGTACCGTCGTTTTTTCACAATGCGGGAAACATGTACGTATAATTCATGCAGATTCTTCATTGTTTTATTTTCTTTAAATATACTACAGGACGATAATATTTGGTGGCAACAATTTAAGAAAGCGATGTGCCGTTTATAGTAAAACGACGCACAATAACGTTTCGAGACTAATATTCCTTCTGGGCAAACGCTCCTTTGAGTAATTATGCGGCTTATGCACAGGAACATAACTTTAAACCCCTCGAAAGAAATATTTGAGGTGTTTACAATATCAATTAACATATTTTGTCTCCTTGTCAATTGAAATATTCTGCTATTTGATTGAAATGTTTGTCGCAGCCAACTTTAAAATTATACCAATTAACATTTTCTGATTATTTAATCAAATACTTCTAATGTTCGCAATTAATTTTCTCTTTGGACGCGTTCTCTTGACTGTAAGGGCATCAGATAAATTTGTATTCCGAATCACTGCGGTTATAATTTTTTACCATTTTAAAATATGCCACTCACCATAAAATTTTCACACCTCCCGGTGAGCACGTACGTGACGAAAAGAAGCGTACTATAAAAAATCGACGTAAAGTTAATAGCAAATGAAACTTAATTAAAATCTCGCGGGAGTTTGAAAATAAAATGTTATTTACTAAGTAAGTATTTAAGTGTAAATTTCAAATGCCACAAAATAAGCGTAAAGCTATGCCCAAAATCAGTAAGATTTTTTTCCTGAGTCAGTTAGGTTCACCAGCCTCCACATCAGGATGGGTTTAGGTTACATGGCATTATGGTATTTTTTTAATTATATGGTTTTGCAGTTTTGAATAGGTCATTTTAAATATAAGATTTTGTGTTACATATCCTTAATTTCTTAATTGGTAATTTTTAAATCACTGAAAGTGTCGCAATTCGTTAGCTCAAAATTATTTTCTGTGTTTATGGTTTTTATTAAAAAAATTCAGCTTTTCAAACCCTTTAATCTTAAACTGTTCAAAGGAACGAACTTAAGTTTAATATTTCAAACAACGTGTGTTTATTTTTTAACTCTAAACCGTACCCCATCCAAAAACACATTATGTATCAGATTTTACTTGATGATTTGGAATGATTTTGAAGTCACTTGGTTTAAATTTACATTTAGCGGGCGTATTTAAATAATTGATTCGTATTCAAAAGCTAAGTAATGTAACTTTGTGTGTACCCTGCTATAGCAAACTTCAAGAGATCGCAAATCTGGCTCGCTTTATCCTATCTGATAAGAAAGATATAGGTCCTGGCTAAAAAAAGTATGAAACTTGATTGATGAGTTATTCAGAAAGAGTGATTTGCATTGCCACAGCTCCAAGAAATGTTAACAGTAATAGTAATTTAAAACGAAAATGCATTAATTAATTACAGGTATTACTATGTGCGAATACTCAAACTTATTTTGTTGTTTCTCATTTACACCTTGCATTAATAATTTTTACAAAAGATTACTTAACATAACATAAAAGTCATGATTTAGCCAGTCCGTCCAATTACATATTTTGATGAAAATGCGCTATTAAAATCATGAATAAATTTTCGCTTTGAACAGAGTGCTATTTGAAAGCTTAATCAAGTGAACTCAAATGGAATCAAAGAATCCATTCAAAACCTTTATCTCCATTACTGTTTCCTTGACTCAGTGCATAGCACAATACTATTTCCCGATGTATGTTTATTGTGTGCACTGGTTTTCCAAGAACCGAGTACTGCACCTGCCTCGTGTAGCATTCTGTTTGGAATAAAAAGAAACGTGAAGAGCAATCGAAAATAAAAGAAAGGTAACCTGAAGGTGTCTTTCCTTGTTCTAATACACTACACAGGCTGAATTTATAGGTTACTAATTTTCCAGTTGAATGCTGCAGAAATTCTAGAAAAATGTTTGAAAATCCAAGAACTTTTCAGGCGAAGATATTTAAAGTTCGTTATATCCGATTTTTAATAATTAGGTGATATAAAATAGGTCATATAAAGGTCTTATAGTCATATAAAATAATATTAAGTCTATACGAAATTGCAAAAGATCTGAATATAAACGTGATCTTATCATATAAATGTGCGAGCAATAAATTCACGGGGAACAGCTTGATATCTCTTATTAGGCAGTTTACTGCAAGGGAGCTGTGATTCGATCGGTATTCTGCATTCGTTGTGTCCACAGATAAGGTACTTAAATGGTACGTATTTATTTTAAAGTTATTTGCTTGTATCCATATTAGGAGGGGGAAAAAAGGAAATTGAATGATTCTGAAGCTTTTATTTTGGATTTCGCACAGAATAACACCAGTCGTGAATATTTCAAGCTTCTAACATGCAAATAAGGATGTATTTATTGACCCTTAATTATATGTAATAAATAAGTAAAAAATAAAATGATACGGTGTAAATAAAACCAAATATAATTATGTTATATAATAGTTATACAGTAATGCAGAGTGAGTTGTGCTTAAAAATATAAGAAACCGAAAATAAAAGCGAAGAATTTGCGCAAAATTTATTCAAGATATAGATCCTAAAATAAACCAGTTTAAAAGATAAACGGAAACTGCCGGCGGAATAAACGCGTTTATAGTCACGTTTTAATACTATTAATGATTTGTATGCTTATGTAAAAAAAAAATTAGAATAAAATTCTTGCAATTGTCTTCTACCATAAAACAGACATCAGATTCAAAACTTTGTTTTCATTTATTAAATTTTAAGCGTTATTTAAAAGCAGGTTCACGTACTTATAAATCCTCATTTATTTTCGCGGAACCACTCTCTCTTTTAAAATTCATATCGAACACATTTATCGCCTTAAATCGATAGTTGTGTTTTATCGCTATCAGTTAACCAACTATAGGCAATAAAATTAATGCCAAGTATTCAATTTACCTTTCCCGCGGTTTGACAAATAACTATGTTTTAGACTGTTATCGTTCTAGGTTACAAAAAATCTTTAAATTTTGTCTCAAAATTGTTACTGCTCAAGAACTTTAAGGATTTTAAAGAAATCATAATGCACTTTTTAGGTTTAAGCTTCACATATGTGGTCCGATAATTTAATGACGATAAGTAAAATTAATAATACTCGCTGAATTTCATTTTAATTCCTCTTTTAGTCATTTAATAGAATCTAATCTAAATATTTGACAGGCGTTTCATCCTTTTCGCAAGTTTATTTCATTTATCATTTCATACAATTGCAGGACTCATCTGTTTAACAATTCATTATTTAATCGCTTATTTATATGTGAGTATTTGTACAAAAATTGATAAATATAGCAAAAATGTTAATGTGTTTTCTAAAAACTTAACATTAGGACAGCAAGAATAAAATGTTGCGGAATCAATACGTCAGCTTATTTTCACTTTATTGCACCATCCTCAATAACAGAGTAATTAATTTCAGTTCTTCGCAACGGAACAGAATTAGTTGCACTTGATTATTTACATTTATCAAGCGATTGGATTATTTCGAATCATTTATTTCTTCTGAAATAAATGCAGGAAGGCATCCGGCCCAGCAGAGAATGGCACATTTCGAAGCACCCTGCTCTTAACTATTCACTCTCTAATTAAGACACAATAATTCATTTGCGCTTCCGTAGCTGAGGATGGTGGTTCGGTAAAATCATCGAAACTAGTCCTGTGAAAATTTTGAAAATATAACGCTGATTTTTGTTGTTTGACTTCTGAATTAGTATTCACTCTCTGTCAGCAAACATTGTGATTTTAATCATATTCTTTATCTGTTAGTTCGTGCACTTCCATTGGAGTCAGTCTGGTCAGTGCAGGTATCGCCGAGATATCGCGGGTAGCTCGACGTATCCGGCTCAGTAACAATTTTGCCATAGGCCGATGACGTAGAGTAGTCTGGACAAGTGGCGGAAAGGTCAAAGGCGAGAAGAGGGACGTGACCATGCATCATCACAAAGGCTCTAAGCAAAGAATGAATCTGTAAATCTCTCTTACAAGTTCTGTGCTCTAATCAGTTTAACGTCATCTGCGTAATGCTAATTTACGTTGGCGTCAAAAAAGTTGCGTCAACTACGTCGCGAGCGTACTCGTGTGGATGGGCCTTAAAGAGCCAAGCCAGATAGAAAGCGAACAGTGGAAGGCAAGACGGTGAATCTAATAGCTGATGTAATCTGCTGTGATGGTAGAATTTGAAGTGAAAATTCAAACTTCAAAATTCATTTGTGGAACGATATATCTTTCATGAGTTTTGCCAATTTCATGTTTAGGTAGTTTGAAAAATGATACTTTCTAAATATTACCATCAAAATGATAGCATTAAATGAATAAATGTATTCTCTATTAGTAAAAGATGAAGAATTGACGACGATATGAATTCTCATGGAAGCACAGATATTGATTCTGGAATTTTTTTTTTTTTTTTAGATAAAACACGTTTTGTCAGAAAATAACGAAATTTTGATTAGCAAACTCGGTGATTAAAAAACTATGTTTTGCGATCCGGCACAGCGAATGTTGTTTATATTTCAAACTTTTTGGTAACTTCTGCCATTTCAAAGGAATGTATTGCCACTACCCGAAACAAAATATTTTTACCTCCTACTCGAAAGTGTATTGTTACCGGCAAAGCGTTCTTATTTGATTCAAATTTCTTCTGTCTCTTACGGATTAAAAAAATACCTAAGCTATTTAAAAGTAATAAAAACAGTTCCTCATCTCTATTGTCTCTTTTTCTCTCCTGGACTCACGAAAATCTTTATATAATTTTTCAGTTTTGGTAATGTAATAGTAAGCTAATGTGAAGAATCTTTGATCATGTGATTTCGTCGCATAGAACAGAGACGGATAGACACAAATATACGAAATTCAGACCCTATATGGGTCGGAAGATGAAGGTGTGCACTCCGAAGCTATGCTTTTCGAAACTGGATTTAGATTTTTTCCATTTCATATCAAAAACGACTTTTTATCCATTTTTCGTATATATCTTTTTATATTTTTTCGTATCATTAAAAGATTCTCCAAATTTTACAATATGCATCATCGGACAGATTTGGAAAAATAATTTTAAATGAAGATTTCACTGAATGTTTAACATAATTTTCTAATTTTATCGGTATTTCAAATATCGCTAGATTTTTTAGATTCATTTTATTGCGATAAAATTCCACAATTGAAAATTGTAGCTGTTATAAAAATCTAAAATTTCCGCAGAATATAAAATCAATTCTTAAAGCTCTTTTAAAAGAAGGTGCATAAAATATTTAATTAGGTATTTTTTGGAATATTTATAACTTGACATGACGAGGAAATGGCGTGCGAAATATATCGAATCCTTATTTTATCACCATGTTGCTTTCTCTGACATATGTATTTCTCTAACAGTCATTACGTGGGTTTATTTATTTATCTATTTTTGTTGAAAAGATTTTTTTCCGAAATAATTAGGCTGATTATTAGTCTACTGCTATTTTTATATTCTGTTTCGTTACTTCTGTTATAAAAAAGGATATTTTTTTATCATTTTGTTTCTTCAATCTGTATATCCCGAGGTTTAAAACAGTATAATTTTAGTTAATTTTTTGCGGTGGAATTTCTTCGCAATTTTAACGTTTTATACACATTTTCACATCACTTCCTTTTGACTGATACTTTTCTTAATTTTATTTGGAAAATCATATTATAATCCTTTTTAACGCATTTAAATTTCAATATCTGTTAAAGAATAAGTTTTGAAATTCCCATAGGTTATGAAACCTTACCTCAAGAATGATAAAAAATATGAAATTAACAATTTTCTAAATTCTGTTTAAATTAGCTCCTTCCTGAACTGGTCTTCGGCTGGCATTCGTCATTCGTCAGCTTAGTAATAACTGAAAGAATAGTAATAAACGAAGAAAAGTAACTTGAAATAAATTTAAAAAAATTAAATGTATTCCTCAGTTGAATTTCACTCCGTCTCAGTCAGATTTAGCACTCATATATATATATGCTGTTTTATTTAGTTTGTTTCTGCATCGTTTGGGCAAAATTTTGATCACTTTGCGATGAAATGATTGTCTTGAAATTTTGCGGGTTTGTAGATGCTGCAACAATGCAATACTACATTTTTACTTCCCTGTGCGAAGTAAAAGGGAAGTATTGTAATCGCGAAAAGTTTCAGGCAGCATATTTCAACGAAAATATCCATTTTGACCGCAATCGAATGCAATTTAAGGATGTTTTTGCGTGATATCTGTACGTAAGGATAGAATAAAATACTCTTTTCCTTCAAAAAAATTATGAAACTGCTTTAAAATTAATTCTGAAGAGAATTTTTCGTGGCGTCTGTACGAACGTATGTACGTACGTGCGTGCGTACGTACGTATCTCGCATAACTCAAAAACGAGTAGCCTCAGAACGTTGAAATTTTGTATATAGGACTGCTATAACATGTAGATGTCCACCTCGTATTTTGGTTGCAATCGGCCGCACCAAACGTATATAAATATATTTATATATATATCCACTCTGTTATCCGGCTCAGTGATCTCAGTTTCTGTACTCTTATGTGTTGGTAAATTGTACAATTTTTGCTTTAAAAATGATTGAATTATGTTATTTTTATCTTCCGGTTAAGGATTTTATGCCTTTAGTAAATCTGTGTGCAATATTTTTAGAATTATCAGCAATTTTAAAGTTGTTTAATTGCCGCTAAGCTTTTCTTAATGGCGGCCATTGATGTTTACATTTGTAACAGGGGACTAGTGGATTTGTTGCCAATCGAGAGAAACTTAGCTTCGCAACAACAAAGATAACGCCTTCATTTATTATTTAAATCATGCTTAATCCTTTCTGAAATTTTTTCGACGAAATAAGCGTTTAAGATTTACTTCGTAATTTTTAATATAGATATTTTGAGTTTTTATGTATTTTTGCCTTCTTGCGAAGTGAGAACTGAATTAATTAAATGAGAAATACTCAATCGTCTGTGAAAAACTGTTTCTTTTTTTGTTTCGTTTGCTTAATTTCTTTTATACATCATTCTAGTTTTATTTTAGTATTTGAATAGAACATGTGGCAACGATTAGATAATTTTATTCTTTAAATGATATCAATTTTGTGCATTATGAGTTATAATATGAACGAAATATATAAGTTAACTGTTATATAATTATTGGATTAAATAACATTTAACTTAGTTTCCGTTATAAATTAATTATATAAGTTACCTGTTATATAATTATTAATACTATTAAGTGAATCTAGCTCCAGAGTGTCGCTATGGTAAACAAATACTAGAGTGAATTTTAAAGAATGTATTTATTCTATTGTGGTTTATGCGCTGTCGGCGAAGTAGATTTAATTCAATCCAATAAGTTTAAATGAAATGCAAGAAAAAATGCGTATAATTTAATATTCCAATACAAGGAAGTCATGTGGTGTACACATCAGATTTTTTTAATTTTAATTTCTTTAGTACTATAATTTTCTCTTACATACTTGCTTAGCAACTAAAATAATGATCGAAAAATTTCAAACACGCGTGTCGAATACTTTAATGAAATTTGCGCAAAGATGCAATTAAAAATGTAAAAGTATAAGAATGGTTTACTTTTAAGTTAATAACTAAACTACATAAGCAAACCCAAAGACTACAACATGAACTAAAAACATAAATAAAGTGATAAACAGGAGGATCATAAAATATAATTTTTTAAAATCCTTTCAATTTGAAAAGAAAAAAAAATACCACCTTTTCCTGCTACCAATTGACGAATGCCATATTCGTGATTATAATAAATGTCGTGATTCATAATCTTTCGTCTTTTGTCACCAACGGTCTTCTTGTCATGGCAATGTTGTTTTAGCAAGCAAAACAAAAACAATCGTTTAAAGGTTTTACCAAGTACAAAATTTTATTAAATTATTTCAAATGTAACTGAGATATGTTGTTTCTGAACCAAAATACATTTTTAATGTTCGAACAAAAGTCTCTTGATATGTAAAAATTCGTTTCTGATGATTTTGGTTTCCTATATGTTTAAGCACGGTAGATTCAACTAACGTAATCAAAAATGTTATTATTGTGTACACAAATGATATAAATATTACTGCCCTTTTAACATAAATTTCTATTCTTATTAGGATGAAGGATTATAACAGCTACATAAGTATTTTTGGCTGTGTTGAAAATGCCGGTGAACGCAGTTGACTTGATCATCATTGTAAACGACTCTTCCTAACTTGAAAAACTAAATATAGAAGTCGCCTTTTGGTAAGGAACTGACCGACGACAATTTTATTTTGCAACTAAAACTCTCCTGATAAATCCAACACACAGTTCCTGACATGGAAAAGAACAAAAACCGGTTTCGTGTGAGTACCATTCTAGATCAGATTCTTTTCTTCAAAAAATCTTCCAGAAAATCTGTTCCTAGCAGAGAATGCATACAAGAACAAATTTGCAGTGAAATTACTTCCCCTGGAAAAGCAAACCAAAGCACTGTTTCTCAAATAATAAGAAAAGAAAACAACGTGAATACCTGTAGAAGTAGAAGCATTTTGTCAAAAAACCAGAAACAAACGAGTGTTTATGAAGCGGAGTGGATGAAGGACCCGATTGATGAAAACGTTACTGCAGGAAAATATCGTTTCTCAAGAAATCCGGAGTGGACACCTGTTTCTCGGATGAAATGGGTAAGAAACCCAGTTTACGAAAGCGCCATTGAAAATAAAATTCTTTCTTTAAGAAACACGACACAAAGGTCTTTTTCTGAAACGGAAGAGATAATTTATGAGAAAAATATGGCAGATAAATTTCTTTTTACCAGAAATCCCAGCCGGATGCCTGATTATCCAATGAAATGGATCAGAAACCCAATTTACGAGGAGGCGATAGAATGTAAACACATTGCTTCACGTAAAGTTCGTTTACCAAGAATCTCAAGGCAAAGGATTATTTCTGAACTAGAACGTACTGGAGAGCAGATTTATGACGGAGCTAATGTGCATAAAATCCATTTCTTCAGAAACCGAAAGCAGATCCATAATTTCGCATGGGTTGAACCCAATTTATGAGCCGGAGTGCAATTCCTAAGACAAGAGGGATCGAAGACTTAGATTATAAGAGTATTATTCCAGATAACGCTCCTTCCCAGAGGAGGCTGAAGAAAGTTAAGATTACCGAGTGGATCAGAAACCTGATTTATGAGAGCACTGTTAAAGAAAGAATTCTTTTCTCGAGAAAACTAACACAAACTACCTTTTCTACGAAGAACTGAATCAAAAAACTGGTTTTATAAAAGCTGTGTAAAAGAAAAAGCTCCTTTCCCAAAAATTTAAACAAACTTTTATTACTATTAATTAATGGATTGGAAATTCAAATTACAATTGCTGAACTGAAAGTAAATTTCCTTTCCCAATAAACCGAAAACAATTGTTTATGAAATGGACATTATCCACATCTCAAGATACAAAGAGACTGTTGTAAACAAATTTAATCTCTGCAAAAATAGCAGAGCAGACGACTGTATTGAAACAAAATGGATCAAAAATGTAAAGTGTGGGACCACAGCTGTTAATTTCGAACATGATGTACAAGATCAAACCATTCTTTGAATTTTGCTTTCTTGTAAAACTCTTCTGCTAAAAAACACCCGAAATAAATGACTTCACCTAAAATGGATATCAAAAAACCTTATTTCAGGACCTGTATTTTTCATAATATCAGATCTAAATATTTACAGCCTCAGTTTGTACAAGAAAATAATTTCCGAACAAGCACAAAAAACATGTTTCTAAAGTTAAATGAATTCAAAATACATTTTAAAGGGGAAAAACTATAAAATGTTTTGAACAAATCTAAAATATGCCCGTACTTACGTCATACAAACGGAAGGTTACATTTGTAAAATATACAGGTCCTGTTTATCAAGCAATTCTGTTACATGCTGGACAGTTGAAACAGTTTCAGTAGATTTCGTGGGTATATGATAAACATTTCTGGGTAACAAATTTCTCAATGTATAAAATCAGTTGTAACACAGAAAATGTATATTAACATTGAAAGAAAAGCACTTTTCTATCTTATTCGGGAGATGTTTTTCGTTAAAGAAGAAATAAGAATTCTTTGATTTCGAACAACTTTCATTAAAAATTAACAATTCATTTTTGCCATTTATGAAAATACTAGAACACGATTATAACTTTTCGGAAAATATCTAATGCAATGAACCAATACACGGCTTCTAATTAAATTTCCAGACTCCCAGATATTCGTTTAATTATAAAGTTATTTTTCTTTGCATGTGCTAAGTAAAAATTCCATTTTGAATTAACTATAAATAAAATAATTATTTACATATCTCTCAAATAACTTTATGAGCTGCCTAAAGAAGGTACTTCAATGACTTCGATTAATGACCTTTCTTTTAGATCTGATTGAGTGTACAAACTTTGTTGCCTCTTCCTTGCATTCTCCTCCGGCTCATGACTGGTAATTTGTCAGGCGGCCGGGAGTTGCTATTGCTTTTAGGAGAATCGGGCTCATACTTTGACGAGGCTCCTAAGTGGATACCTGAATTTCATTTGACCATTTAAATAAGACCTACCTCACCTGCAGGAAATGTAATACTAATCATTTCACGCTTGGGCATCATATCAAATGTTTGGGACTTGTAAAAGAGGACCTATTGAAAAGACAATTTCACTTGATTTATTCATATCGGAAATATTAACAACTCTTGGACAGATGGATATGGTCTAGCCTAATGGCTAATGAGTTAAAATCAATAACTACAAAACAACAACAGAATAATGACTGAGAGTTTGTCACTGCAGTAGAAAACTCTTCGCTTATTATCTTTTTTCAACATTTCTTTTTAAATTCAATTAATTAGACCATTTTTGCCGATGTCGCCAGACAATGCTGCTTATTCCCAGTACTGAACAACAGTGTCGCCAGAACATTCTCAAAATTCTCTTTAGGTGGCCACGAGGCACGGGTTCCTGTGACGAAGCCTTATACCAAGAAGACACTTACTTATAAGACCTCAAAACTGTAAAAGAGAAGGGGCGGCGCTTGACATCAGTTTTTAAATTTATAAGCTACAGAATTATGCAAATTTTATTTCTCTTAAAAGTTATAAGCAGAAAAAATAAGAGCAAATGGAGCAATAATTTAACATTTTAATCTCTTTTCAAATCAAAAAACGTTCAGATTTAGCTTTTGCCAAAATTCAAGGTATCGTGATATAATTTTTGTAATATAATTTTTGTAAAATGATTTTCGTAATATAATTTTTGTAAAATGAGTTTTTTAACCAATTATATGACGAGTACATCGAATATTGTCGTCTGCATTTACTCAGTGTTTGTTCAGAAACTGTAAATTAGGAGATAAATCGTCAGGGGTCTCTTTTCATAGATGTCGTAATTGAATTTTTTGTCGTTAAAATTATAAAGAAAACACTGCTGATTCGGTCTACGATCAGACTAACATGCTATATGAGGGGCTATAATTACGGTGACCAGATGTCCTTTATTTCAGAGGACAGTCCTTTATTTGAAGGCTCTGTCCTCTAACTTTATTTATTTCCTGAAATAAGCATATTGTCCTTTATTTTGAGAAATCGTCGCAAAATCAAATTTCTCAAATTGGTTTTCTGCAGCTCTAGATCGGAGCACCCGCAACGTATTTTTCTAAATGCCAGCCGAGCCGTACGCTGACAAATACGCAATCGGACCGGAGCAATGCTTGCTTCTCGCGTTAGTACCACCACCACATAACTAGGGACTGCTTAGTTTCTTTAATCTTTGTGTTCATTCTCCTTCTACTGTTTGTGCGCGCGGCCCGTCCTTCGTTCAATGTTACCCAAATATTGTATTTTACAGCTTTTAGTTTACTCAACGGTAATCAATTTATGACTTACCCTGGTCCTAGCTCCTAGGTAAGTTTGCTTTGTATTTTCAGTTTTGATATTTCGGTATTATCTAACTAAATTTTATAGAAATCTTGACTTTTACCATTCATGGCGCCTAAAAGGAAGTGCACTTTCAACCAAGCATTGCAGGAAGAATTTCCTTTCATAAAAAAAGGAAAATCGGATAGCGATGTCAGATGCAGTAAATGTTTAGCCACTTTCAACATTGCAAATAGCGGCAGATCAGCAATTAATCAGCATCTTCAAACTTCAAAACACAAAGATGCGGATAGGCAAGCTTCGACGAGCAAATCTTTAAGTGAATTTTTGTTAATAAAAGAGATAATGACACCCAAACCGCGTTAGCCCTTAAAGAAGCATCATGGTGTTATCATTCAGCTCAACACAATTATTCATTTAGATCTAGTGACTGCTCCTCCAAACTAATTAAGAAGTGTTTCGAAGAAAAATATTCTTGCGCAAGGACAAAAACGGAATCAATTATTTGCAATGTCTTCGCCCCATATTCATTTGAAGCGATCAAAAGTGACCTAAGCGAAACAAATTATATCACCATTTATTCTGATTGTTCGAATCATGGCAACACCAAATTATGTACAATTCTCGTCAGATATTTTTTACCCAATTTTGGAGTTAGAGTAAAAGTTTTGAATATAAAACTGCTTCCCGGTGAAAATTCCGATATTTTGACAAATTGTATCAATGAATCGCTGGAGAAATTTGGGGCCACCAAGAAATTGGTACCCTTGTGCGCGGATAATACAAATGTTAATTCTGGTGGTTCTCAAAGAAGAGGAAAAAAACAATGTTTTATACAAAATGCAACAATCGAGCAAAAAGAAATTGATTGGGGTTAATTGTGCAGCCCACATATTCAATAATTGCATCAGCATTGCGGTCGATTGCCTTCCGCTAGATATTGAAGTGGTATTGGTAAAAATTTACTCACATTTCTATATTTACACAATACGAGTAGAAATATTGAAACAATTTTGTGATGCGGCAGAGGTCCAATACAAAAAGCTACTTGGCTACAGTAAAACAAGATGGTTAACTCTTCTGCCAGCACTGGATAGAGTTTTACAACTATTTGAACCCTTAAAGGCTTACTTTTTAAATCGGGATAAATGCCCAACAATACTTAAAACTTTTTTCAATAGGGAATTATCAGAGGAATGGTTATTTTTTGTTCATAATCAAGCGTCAATGTTTCATCAATATATTTTGAAGGCTGAAGGTCAAGATATTTCAATGTGTGAAACATCGTTACTTGTTAAGGAATTAAAAACTAAGCTAAATTCAAGAAAAAATGAGAAGTTTGTTCCAATAGTGATAAAGAAAACGTTATCAAAAGTGCAAGATATGCAATCTACACAGTTTATCTCTGAAGCTTGCACGTTTTATCAAACATGCATTGAATATCTAAGCAATTGGGACATGTGTTTCAATGAAGCAGAAGTTTTTGAATGGATCACTTTGCGAGAAGTCCCTGTGTGGTCGAAGGTGGAGGCAAGTTACATTTTCATATCAGAACAATGTTCGGTCGAAATATCCGACCGACGGTGAATTATTTGACGAAATTACCCTCGTAAAAAATTACATTACCAATGGAAAAATTGACGAATGGAGGCAAAACAGCAAATCCTGCCACCTAAGGTGGGTGGAGATATTTAATCACTTTAAAGCGAATCATATTGCCTTCAACAATACTTGTAAACTCATTGAGTTTGCTTTATGTCTACCTGGAACTAATGCTCCCGTCGAAAGAATATTTTCATTAGTAAATAATATGTGGACCAGTGACAAAACCCAATTAAGTGTTAGTACATTACAAGCCAGCATAGCTGTAAAATTTAACTTTGAAATGAATTGCCATGAATTTCACGACTTTTTGAAGCGTGAACCGGCACTTTTGCGAAAAATCCATACATCTGGAAAGTATGAGCAATAAATTATTTAATATCCTATATTTACATATTACATTATTTAAAACTCGTTGAACACATTAATGTCTGCTTCTATTGTTTTAATAAACCTTTTGAATTACTAAGTTTTTTGGAGTTTTTTTTATCAGGAGGCGTCCATAAATGATCGCAATATTTGGGATAATTTTGACCCTGCCCATCCCCAATCCCCATGTCACAATTTGTCACACCTTGGAAGACCCCAAATTAACATTTGTGACGTCACACGAACGCACAAACCCCCACCCCTAACACAAAATTATTGAGCACGAATTTAAATTACCATAACACCCCCCTCATGTCACGTTACAAGTGTCCTTTATTTTCTCCGAAAAAATATGGTCACCGTAGCTATAATCTAAATTAATACTTGTTTTGAAAATATAAATTTGAGCAGTTTGGAATTGTTTGCCTCCGCGATATAAAACTACTTATTTCTCTGCAATGAGCAAGCTCTAAAGCTTTGAAATCAAATATTTAACATTCTTGCATGCCCGCAAGAAAGATCAATTTCATTATGCATAGATCGATATATTATGCAGATATATTATTTTTGACCATTTGTATTGGCTAAAGGTTTGGAGAATAATTAATATATAAAGATAAATGTTGCGTAATTATTTATGCAAGCTTCTAACATTATTTGCAAGCTAGTGTCAAGAATTTGAATACTATCGAAGGTTGTTTGTATTATGCTATTATTGCTTTAACTAATGCCAATCCGTATAGAAATAACGATTGGCATTTTCAGCTGAAATGCCAAAATTTGTCTGTAAAGAAAATATAGAAATTTCCAATGGATTTATTTATAATTGAATTTATAACTAAGTGATAACTGAAAAAATAAATAATAATCTCTACTGTTATTAAACAGGCTTGATTAATTATCACAAGTGATAAAAGTATTAACTGTAATTATTACTTAATTCCCGAAGTTTATACAATTTTATTGAAGTTCACATCAGGCTCCTACATTTATGGGTAATTATTCTAGATCTAGTTTAATTAGTTGACAAAAGGACATATAGTTTTTTTGGTACAAA
The DNA here is from genome assembly GCF_044657685.1 of Stegodyphus dumicola. Taxonomy (NCBI): domain Eukaryota; kingdom Metazoa; phylum Arthropoda; class Arachnida; order Araneae; family Eresidae; genus Stegodyphus; species Stegodyphus dumicola. The sequence goes on along the minus strand of NC_140776.1, from coordinate 186,433,534 downwards.
ATTATGTCATTTGTCATTTATTAAATAAACAACGTAATTTTTAATATGAAAAATGTTCATGCGTCCAGTTTATAGATAATTCTTATTGATGTCTCCAGTACATTTTGATTAATAAAAGATATTTCGAACCCCATATATTAAAACCTTTTGAATCAACATTTAGAAACGAGTACTTAATAATTTAAACGATAGAGATAAAACATTCCAAGTCCAAAACAATATAACTCTTAATTTTATGTTCCTCAATACAGAGCATTTATTACTCTCCAAAGTTAAGATGCGGAGGAGCAAAAATTCTCTTGGACGCCTTGTCTCTGCCAGTATTGAAAAACAAAAATCGAATGAAACTGAAACTCGTAGCAGTAGGAACGATACACTTAATCTCAAAGAGTAGACTGAAACAATTCACCTCCTTTCGGGATGGTATGGATGATGGCACTTGTCACATCCTCTGTTGTCACGTCATAAACTGCTTCGTTATATGTTATGCAGTTTTTTGGAAAATCATGATACATGTTGGCGGATTTCTTTACTATTTTCGCAATTTCGCGAAAAACAGACAGAAAGAACTTAAATTCTGCTTTAAAGTTTCTACTTTGTTTTGGAAAGTTGTACGCTGTTCTAACGAGTAACGAACACTGAGTCATTTAATGTTTTTCCTAAAAACTGATAGCATAAACGCAACAATGATGTGAGTCTAAAGTGATTGATGATATTTCAAAATTGAAAGTTCATGGGAATACAGTCGAATCCGATTAATCGGACCACATCGGGAAGCGATCGCTTTGATCTTAATAAACTGGCTGGTCCGATTACACGAACATGTCCTATGTTGTAAGACGGAAAGTGCTATATGTAGCAAACAGTAAATGTACATGTAAATCATATACTAAAATGTAATTATGAACTTTATGGTGAGGTATACACGTAAAGCGAACATACATGTACAAACAAGAAATACAATCGAATTCTTTTCATTGAGAAAATTAATTTAGAAACAAATTCTAAGAAACAATCTCCACGATACTCAACATGCGAAGCACAATAAAATCAATTTTTTACCAAGTTTCAGTCAACATTTGAAGAACTTATCGAATGTGATCTGAAGCGTTCTCTTGACGGATTGCACGTGAACGAAATCGCCACAAACATCTAACGTAGCAGTGGGACTGCCTTCGTTTCCTTCCTGCATGAAATACCAACACAAAGTTTCAATGCATTTCCTCGCATCCTGTCTTGTCACTTGCAGGAATTTATTAGCGGCATCATCATCATCATTTTCTTGGTCTTCTTGATGCTGCCGTGTGTTTTGCTGCAACTCAAGCAACGATTGCAGAGTCGTAATCCTCATTTTTATCGTAGCACTGAAGCTCGTTGTCAACGGATAAAAATTCTTCGCAATATTCTACCTCTTGAAGTTCTACTTGTAAATCATAATTTGCACTTTCAAGGAGCATGTCCACATCCATCTCCAAAACCAAGTGCTTAAAGACACAGTGAGAAAAAATTTGTGTATCATTTCGTATTTTTTATGATGCCCGTGTCCACTGGCTGGACCAAAGCTGTGGTCCTGAGAGGTAGAAGTTCCAGTTAGACATTCATCAAGTAATCTAAATGAGGATGTGCTGCACAATTGTCAAGAAGAAGCAGCACTTTTTTTTCTACTGGCGTTGTAGCTCTCTGTCCCAATCTTTCAGCCATTCTTTAAAAAATTCAGAAGTCATCCGGGCATTTCTTTTCGCACGATACACAACTGGTAAACTGTCCATCCTAAGCCCTTTAAAGCAGCGAGCTTACACGGGCTCCACTCGCTTTTTCCTATAACCAACAGCTTCCTTTGTTCGTTGCTGACATGCCATGCTCGAGCAGCACAAGACAGTTACGCGATCCATCGCTTTTTTTGGAGCCAGGGAGTGCAACATGTTTGTAACTTAACGAGCCGTCTGGTGTAACACGATAATACAGCCCAGTCGCCATGTGCTTTCTTGAATTTTATGTCATGTCTAGATTTCCATCGAGACAACCAACCTTCCGCAGCTTTAACTTCTTCGTGGCCCAGCTTTTTAGGGAGTTCTTCTGCTTTGCACTTTAACATCGGGCCGCTTACTCGCACAGATCGTACAGTAACAATGACAAACCATTCATTTAAGGGCCTCATCGACATCTTCATGCTTCCGTTTCTTGGAAGTTCCTCCTCGTCCTTCACATTGTGCCCATTCTTCTAGTAGCTCATTCTCTTGTTTCATCAAGCACGAAATTGTTGTCTTTGCCAATCCGGTTATTTCCACCAACCGACGCTGACTAGTGTTTCGTGGTTGTTGCTTGATCTTATAAAGGAAACCATTTTTTTCAGATAACGTCAAGTCCCCTCGTGGCATTTTGGCAGGGAAGACAAGACACGCGCACAGTTCACTGACTAGAGTGGTTTGAAGAAACCTTTTTGTTTCAGGTTCAAGATGTTGAGGTCAAGAGGGAGATAAACTGCTCTCCATTCAAAGCTTTGGCACTAAAATCATTCCAAAAAAGTGATGAAATGACAGCTTTCTCCTGTAAACATTAATCATGATTGGCAGGCGGGATTTGCTTTCAGGTTTAGCCGGACACTCTATTGTTCATTTCATCGAAACTCGGCGGCGCAGGTCAAAGAAAGGTCAAAGAAAATGTTGCGCGTGTTCACCTCCCACCGGTTTTGCTTTTGTCCTGCAGTTTAAGAAATTCCTAACTTTTGATAAAGCATTTTCCTGGGGAGCTGCAACTGCAGATCCTCTCATATGTCGCAGACCACCTGTACATCCGCTGTACGCTGCCGACTTGTGGCTTCTGTTTCGTATTCGCTCTCACGTTTTTTGGTCCGATTAAAAGGAATTTTGGTCCAAATAAGCGAATTATATTAGGCTTATGTACATAGGATTTGGTCCGAAAAAGCGGCTGGTCCGATTATCCGGTGGACTAATTAACCAGATTCGACTGTATTAATATTTTTCCTTTGTAAAAACATTCCTAAGAATTAGAATGCATGACATCCACTGAGAAAAGAAACTCAACAACAGATGGTGAACGAGAGTGCAACGCTCTGATATAAACTTCTTGCATGCGGACCCCCTGGGATGGTTTTTCGAAATCTTATGCAGACAAATTGCTCTTGTTTTGAAGGTCAAGTGTGACAAATTTCATCAAGATCGGAATAAAAGCGCAGATTTCTATAAATTATATACACCCAAACTTAAGGACAATTCTTTATAAATATAGATGATTTTAAGGAATTTAATTAGTGCAATTTAACAGGTATAGTTAGTAATTAATAATAATTGAATTGAGTCTGCGTTTATTGCTTGAGAAGAACATAGTTAGTTAACTAATAACAGAACAATTTTGAAAGTAAAATTAAATACTTTACGCTTTTTTGAGCAACAAGCCACTGCCACTTAGAAGATAAAAATATTGTAATTTAGGGCGTGGTAAATCATTTTTATTATATCGCCCTGGTTTTTTAGCAAATATGAAAAACAAGTACTTTTCGCTTATGCAGAGTGGCAACAAAAAGGTCTTACAGATGACCGATGGCACATTATTTTACCTTCTTATATTATAGATGCGCTTATAAAATCTGAAATTTAAATATTTGCGCCTCTTGTGGTGATCCATCCAGAAAATGAATATTTAAGTTTTCAAGAAGGGGATTTGTTGCGTTGTCCTTAGGTTTATGCTTAAAATTCTTGACACCGTATAATCGGGTTCTAATATCTTCGTTTCAGGCTATCGTTGTAAAAAGACTTTATTATTTCAAAAAAGTTATATGATAAAGAACGTCATTTCCCCACTCAATAAAAACCGATTCAATTGAAATTCTTTGTGTGACGCCTGACGAGCCATGACTCATGCAGTAGTGACGCCTGTTTTTCACCAGGGGCTTAACAAAGGGCAGGCAAGAATAAGGCGACATACCTCGTGTTTGCAATATACCTCGTGCTCGAATAAGCAACAACCTGACTGTATACATTTTAGAGTCGACGGCCATATTTATGTGCATTATTGGATCCTCTCTTGACTCCTTAATCGTACAGTAATGTGTCACTGAAGTCTCCGATTCCACTTTTGTCTACTGTTAAAAAGGTAAGTGGACATTTGATATTTAATATTTAAGTAACTCTATGCTGTCTTATACGATATAAATTATTCTTCTTCACCATTTAAACGCAAGTTTACCCTGCAATAGGACTCAAATAATTTAGCAAATGAATCACTATCTGCATAAGTAAGCAATTAGCTTATTATTAGTGATAACTTGCTTAAATAAATGTTTAAATTTAACTCCGGTTTATCGACCTAAAAATAATACAGGACATAGTTCTTTCGAAACATACGAAAAGATTTGATATCCAAAAATTTCCTTAAACATTCTCTCAATTACCATGTGCATTTACGACGTGTACAGATTCTGCTAAGTCTTGTTGTACCTGATATTCAAAACGGATTAGATATTGTTCCCAATCGAAGCAACATGCACTAACATATACGCGATTTGAAATATGACTGCCATTAAATATGACTATAAATAAAACTACTGCGAATCAATATTAAGGGGGTTCTGATCCTGAAATCTGAAACGTAAATTAATCACAATTTCTATACGTATTATCACTACTACTGTAAAGAACATTTAATAATTAAGAATTTTAAGCACTACTGCATTTAATGATTGCCCGTGAGTCATAATAATTAATGAAACAGTTGAATATTATAATTCAGAGTTTCTAGACCGGGGAGGGAAAATTTCATAGTTTCAGGGAGGAATGCCGTCAACATTTTTTAAATTTGAATTTTCGAAGAAATAAATTATTTTTATGGAAGTTTTGGAATTTACTAACATTTTCTGTACCCTTTTCTTGTTTATTTTATATAGAACATTAAAATTATTTTAAATTCTGTCTGCTTCGTTACACTAGTTTAACAAATGCCGTTGTACATCATATTATTGATTCTGTAATAAATGAAATAATTGTTTATTTTACAATCAATATAGTGAATTTTATTCATGTATTGCGTCTAAACAACAAGTTTACATTTTTTTTAAATATATAGATTTTAAGTTATCGCATTTTTAATTTAGTTGAAGAGCTGACTTTTTTTTATATTAACTCTGGCTAATATTTTTGACAAAATACTTTTGTGAAATATAATATATAACTAAGTATTTTATTATTGCACCAAAAATGTTAAATACGTTACATTTGTATAGCCACAAAAAGTCATCAAATAATTCGTTCACAGCATTTGAAAAGTATTTACAAAAGTCCTTACGTAAGCCATTACCTGGCCTTTATGCTTGCCTTGGACATCGACACATATTTCCACTTTCAAAAAAATGTTCTGAATGACGCAAAGATTCTTCCGGTTGGATTTTTAAATGAGAAAACGCATTTTGGATAAAGTATTAAACCTATCATTTTATGCATTTCCCTTGTCCCTATATTAATATTTAGGAAAATGTTAATAAACAAAATTTTGGGAAGAGATGCTCAATTTCAAAATTTGCAATTATTAGCGTCATCTTCAAGTTACCTTGAGAGGTCGGTTAGTAAATACACGGGAATTATTGCAGATGGATTTTTTTCTTTTATATTCCTTTCAGTGATCTTTTTGAAATTTACCAGTAGTGTGTAATACGTTTTTTAAATTACAGCATTGTTAAATCGATATGCCGAATGAATTTCCCGCAAATAATTTATAAGTTTTGAGATGTTAGACATATTAGACCAGAGTTTCTTAAACTTTGAGGCGAGGTCGCGAGAAATTCAGCAGGGGTCGCCAGAAATTTTCGCAGTTTTGATATTTCTTTAACTTATAATAATTTTACAGTTGCCAAATATTTTACACAATGTATCTGAAAATAAATAAAGGTAATACAGACAAAGAAAAAACGGAAACGTTTCGGCGCATTCTTTTTATAATATAAACGTTTATTTTACTTGCACGTGACGCTATCATTTCATCTGTTACTTATATAAAATTTTCATTGACAGTTTCACTCATGCGTGTGTCAGATTTGCGCATTGCTTATGGGGTCAAAGGAAAGTTTCGTAAATCTCAATGATAAAAAGGGACTCTTTTAGAAAAGTTTCAGTCGAGACTTAAAAACGTTTAAGAAGCCCTGTATTAAACAATTCCTACTAAAAAAAGTGATTAAAAAGAGAAACTACTTACAAAAGTGATTAAATAAGAGACATTTTTCATTTATGCGAATAAGGCTACGAAATGGCAGTGGGATAATACTGACGCTTGCAAGTGTTCTTCTAAGACTAACTTTGTATCCAAAACAAGAAGGGATTCCCTGATTTTTTATCACACAATTTTTTAGCATAAGAACTATTTCCCTAAGCTGGTATTATATTTGTTGAGTAGAAATGCAAGCACTTCGTTCCTCAGTTTGTACATGACGTCCGAATATGATGCCCGACCTAAATATTTTGTTAATTTTTGCCGTATGGAAGTGACTCATTTTATGTTAAGCTTTTTATAAGTATGACATTTTCTTAAACATAGTTATAAGGTATGTGGACCACTTACAAAAAGTTAGATTTCGTAATTTTACATAATTGATATTTTTTATTTTAAAATGCTAAAACATGAATATTTAGGTCATTTAACACCTTTTTGTTAATGAAAGTAAATCTGCGTGACCAACAGTTTCGAAAATAATGGCCGAAAAAGGAGTTTCGGGGACACGGTGTATACCATATATTTCTGACATATTCCAAGATTATATCTGGTTAAATGTTAAAGTAGTTATACTATAATAACTTAAGTGTTTTATAATGCTTTTGTTTTTGAATCCGAAACTTTTATGTTCGGTATAAATAACCAGCAAAGTTGGTTAAAATACACTAACTCAGAAATAGTTGCACCATGTTTTAATTTTTCGTTTATTCTTAGATATTGATATTAGACAGAAATAGTTAAACACACGACTTCACAAAACTAGGGATTGTTTGATAAATACATAACATTTTTATAGTCCCCGTCGGGTAAAATAGTTGATATTTAATTAAAATTTAAAGATCGCTAACTTATGAAATTCATAGAGGTAACACTAAACTGGAATTAATTTGCTCACTTCCGCAATTTTATCATGGCATTAATATATGACTTAAGAATTTTGGAATAAATTTAGCGTTTGGTTTATAAATTAAGGCAAAACATAAAAGGATTATCTGCCCAAAGGGAGATATGCATTCGTGGAAAAATTTTTAAGGGAAACCAGCTGGTATCCTACACACTAAAACCAAGCAAACACACATACAGTCTGTCCGCTGACCGGAATTTGTTGGTGACTTAAATCAGGGCTATTGCTGTGTTATATCACATCTATTTGCATTATCAACATCTTCCTTCCCTTTTCATGCAATGATAGAAAGGAAAGGAAGAAAACAAACAACAAGGACATATTTTAAAGAATAAAATTATATTTTTATAAAAATATTAACTAAACATTTATGAAGAAATTAACTAGTTAAAGGTAAATAATAGCTAAAATAAATACCTTTTTTTTTTTAGATCTTAATTTCGTTTTCGGTATTTTACATTGAAATTTTTTTTTCTTTAATACGTAATTCGGAAGATCACTTGCAATTGCTAATATTCAGAGATCTTTCCTGTGACATCCTCGTGTGTGTATAGGTCTCAATTAATGTGTTTGGAAATAAATTTCTCATAGTTTACTACATCAATAGGTAAAGTCAATAATATTTTTGAAAACAGTTATAAGAAAATAATGTCCTAAATGCAGTTAATTGCAGAATGTCAAACGTTCTTTGTAACTATCTTTGAAAGTATATATTTCATCGTTAATGTCAACATCTTTGACGTTTTACTTTCGCAAATCTTTAAAGATTTTACAAATCGTTTCCCTCCTTTAGTTTTATTAAAGAAGTAAAACGATATGAAAAATGGTATGATATGATTTTATTGCTTTCTGATAAATTTAATAAGAGACAAAAGTAATTATTTTGGATTTTCAGCAGTAAAATATTCATTTAACGATATACACGTAATGTCTAAACTGTGTTAGACCCATATCACACGGCGTTTGTTTCACACGAACAACTATTTCGGACAATTTTTCTGCCTGGTTTACTATTGAAAGAAAGACGCGCGACTTTTTCCTTCCTTTCCAAAAAAATTGCAAGTTGTTCCTTTTCAACCAATCAGCTTCGAATGCTATCAGCTTGCTTGTAATGAGGAACCAGTTTCTCGTGCGTTAACCCCCAGGACTTAAAAGGGAAGGGCTAGCTCAGAGCTTTTCCCCCTGAAACAGGCATGGAGGTAGGAAGTAACCTCCATGGAAGTAACCTCCATTTTCCTACCTCCATGGAAACAGGCAGTGGGGAGTGATGACTTAGCAATGATGCCACTGAGCTGTCACCATCGAGATAGATAAGGCCTGCGCTCTGAATTGAAACTGGCTTTTGACGTCACGGTTAAGGGACCCTCAGCAATAACTCACACGATGACACTCCCCGAAACTTTCTCCGTATTCTTTGTCCATAACTCTTAACGCTGTTACCAGTAGCCACCCAAGGTTCTTTAATATACTAAGGTTAGGCCAGGAACGGAAAAAGCGTGCCATTAGTTGCTGGTAGTGACGTCACCCGGGAAACAAGTTGCATCGGCCGACGCGTCTGCTACATGATTTTGGTAATGGAAAAAAATGTAAACTAAAGCAAAATGATCATTTTATATGTAGTAGATACACCGGAAATACCGGGTATATACTTTCCGATTAAGTATTTTGTTAAAGAAAATGTTTATTTTATGCATAGAATTCGTACGAATGCTGAAAATAATTGTAAACATTAAATTCTTTTCGTAAAGGAAAGCATTAGAAAATGAAAAACGATATTTAAGTTAATTAAGGGAAATAAATATTGTAAAACAAGGTATTTTTCAATATTTTTTCGTAGTATTGTTTGCACTAAATAAATCTTGTTGAACAGAACACATGATGGCATAACTGCTAAGACCATGGTAAAAACATAATCAAAAAGTATTATTCTATTTATTTTCATTGCTCATGCACTTTTTTTAATACAAGTGAACTTTGACATTCCATGAGAAATATATGATCGTGTTTTTCAGTTTAAATTACATATCTCAACCAAAAATCTATATAAAAAGATTTGACTTAACAAGTTCATATTTAAATACCATAAAATTCTACAAATTTCTTAATATCCGTCATTATACTTTTAAATAGTATATTTATCGCATTTTTTTTAAAGTGAAAAGTCACTTCATACTGATTCACTTCAGATTTTAGCAGAAGTGCATATATTTTCAGTATAATCTAAAAGTACTCTTATAATCCCTTACACTCCCAAGATTTCTATATAACATTTATCCTGACGTGATTATTTGCTATAGTAAATAATCTTCGATATTGGCATCCTATTCTTCCTTCCATACATTGAAAATGGAACAATTAAAATACATTTTCTTACACGTATACGCACAATAATAATAATAATAAACTTGCCCTACATCTTAGTTTCGGCCCACCAGCGGCCGAGCGGTAAAGTCGCTGAACACTGGTAGTTCGGTCCGAATCCCGCGAACGGGCTGGCTGCATGGGCGTTTTCGTAGTTTTCCTCATGTGTAACGTGTATACGAGCCAGTTTCCCTAAGAAAGTCCTCCACGAAGGCATCACACCTATTACGCAGATAGCCCTAGTGTGCTTCGCCATAATTAAATACACCACCACATCTTAATTTCAATTCAGTCTGTACACAAATTAAATATTTTTAATTACTAATGTATTTTTATCAGGTTGTTTCTTAAAATATTTTTGTTATACTCGAAATATGTGTTCAATATTGAATTATTTTTCTTTCTCTTATAATTAAAAACAAGTTATATGGAATCAAAATTAAAACAAATGCAGCAGTTAAATAGCACTGAACAGAATATTTTACTTACTCTTTCGCTATTTGTATTCTAGCATAGCATATGTAAGTTATATCAATTAAATTACACCACACATACCTGTATGCATCAGTTAAATAACACTGAAGGTAATATGTTACAGTAGTAGGCAGAGTAATTCGTGCGGCGGAAGTGACGTCACAGAAAAGGGGCGTGGCCTAGACAGCCGCCATATTGGGATCACGTGACTGCCATCCACCATTTTGAACCACGTGGTTTTTGTCCGCTATTTTGGAACACGTGGTCTTTCATCCTCCATCTTGAATGACTCACCCTCTTCCCACCATGCTCTTATCTAGCCGCCATGTTGGATCACGTGACTGTCGTCCACCATTTTGAACCACGTGGTTTTCGTCCGCCATTTTGGAACACGTGGTCTTTCATCCTCCATCTTGAATGACTCCCGCCATGTTGGATTATTTTTTAATCTAATTTTCTTTCTAATTACTTATTAAATTAATTAATGTTTTATTTAATTTAAGTTATCTTCGAATAGCCGCCATTTTTAATCACGTGGTTTTATTTTTTTGCTGGAGAGCGCAGATTCAAAAATCACCAGCCAGGCCCGAACCCGCTATGTCGGGATCTGCAGCCACGCGCTTTAACCGCTGAGCCACGGTTTACTTAGCGACGAGGTATAAAAATGGGTACTTGTAAAAAAAATGACAAAGCGTTCAACGTGTGTTTCACATCCCTTTTATTTATTTTTTTCTTTTTCTATGTGTTAATTTATTTTTGTTCATTTGGAGTTTTAATTTTTCTTAATGAATATTTTTAAATTAGAAAATTAATGATTTTTTTTCAATACATTTTTCTAAGTGGGTGATTTCATTTCTAATGGGAAGAATGTTTCAAAATCATTTTATTATTTGCAGCGAATGAGTTAAAAACGGTATTTTTTAAAACATTATTGGATTTTCTTAAATACATGTTGCTGCTGGCGCCATCTAGTGTACATAACATCTACTAAAGTTAACAGGATGGTTAAAAAAATGAAGAAGTAATATATATTTTCTTTCCACGGGAAAATCGAACCCGCTGTCCCCGCAAAAATGAATAAAAAGGAATTGAGGGGGACCGCATCCAGTACTTTAGGCGATACCCCACAATTCCTTGGTTGAAATGGTTCTTAATTATGTATATAAGGTTTGAAACGCCATCTTGGATTGAATGCCATCTTACTCTGAATCCGCCATTTTGAAAGATTTGCTTTGGGGAGGATGACATCACCCATATCAGGTTTGTGCATGACTTTGTTCGAAAATGGCGTCTGCCTTTTCACTCCTCCTTTGGGTAGACATCCGCATAGGCGAACGAATACGTTTCTGTGGACCAATCAGAAAGCTGAAAAATGATATCATGGTCTCTTAGCCTAGTAGAGTAATGGAAATTCCCTCGTGTTGTATGCTGGAACTTCAGTCCTGCCCTTACCTCGCTTTGGTGTTGACGTGATTTTTTATCTTGGCGTAAACGTATACGTTTGTATCCCGCATTTCTTCAAGATGACCGACAACAAGAGAAAAGCCTCGGACACTGCTATGGATTCCTGTAAGAAACTGAAGGAGGTGGAAACTACTAAGGTAAGTGTATTGTTTTGATGTTATTTTAGTTATTGTGATTTTTTATCTTGTTTCTGTGTAAAAAAAATGTTTTTTACGTATACTTACTTCTTTCAGAACACTGGTGTAATATTAGAAGATGAGATTCCGGATGGAGTGTTTTACCTTGGAGACTGTGTTTTCGTGTTGCCTTCAACGTTCAACGGGCATACATCAGTCCATATTCGTCGCTACAAGAAATATGGTAAAAAGTTCTACCCAACACGCGAAGTTGTTACTATCAGGCCATCGCTAATACCGATCGTTATACAGCGCCCCGAAATACCACGATCAAAGACCGATCTCGAGTTCTTGCCAGAGAACGGAATCACAATTGAAAGTTCCGATTTTCAAAAGTTTACCTTCACACAGATCAAGAAAACACATGACGGACAATGTTTTTCCAAATCCCTTATAATCACGGGAAGCCAATGGAAACAGATGATAAAACAGTATTGTGCTATCTCTACGGCCGTTGCAGATGAAGTTTATTCGTCCATAGACTTTTTTGAGGTGTACAAAAATATACAGGATCTACCTACAGATGAAGGTCTGCCCAGTTCTCTGGATGCAAGTCTTGGACAGCACTACCTTTCAGATATCCTTGAAAAGTCTTTTCGGAAACTCTTAACCACGATGCCCGATAGATTTTTTGAAAGAACCCGAAACGTGCGCTGAAGAAGTTATTGGAAATCGTATAGAAACATTCAACAATATAGCTTTGTTTCAGAACGTGCAAGAACTGGTACACATTTTTTATGATAACTTGTGGGAACGTACACAATTTCTAGCTCTGAGACCTCACGATTACTTGACGCAGAACTTTCTGAAAAACGTTTGTATGAAAGATGTCCTACAGAAAAGTAGGAAATATTTTTGTCCTGAAAATGTGAGTGAGTACTTTGAAGATTTAATGTAATGAAATATCTGTGTAAATATTTTAAAGGTGCCCTCGAATAAAAAAAATTTTGTCCTGTTACATTCTTTGTTTTTATTTCACACATTTTTTTTTCACAGTGTATGTTTTCTGTAAGGTTTTTAGGTGATTGCTACCAATGGATGAGTACATAAAGGTAAGAGAATTTTATTTTAGTTATGACGAACCATTCTGATGCAAAGTAAGTTATTTTTTTACCGTAGCTTAATTTTTTCTTTTCGTACCTATCCCTAGAGGTATATAAGACACCCATTTTATATTCGCCCATCATTTAGGATGGCGTTCTCAAAAGAGGAGGTTGTTTTTGTGCTCCTGTATTTTTTCTTAATTTTCGTTATGTACATTCTGTCCGAAACTGTATTCGGAATAAAATTTCCCAAAGATATTTTAATACGGTTAAATGAATCACTTAACTTATCAAATAGGTTTAATCATACATCATGGCGGATGAACTAAACTCATTTTATAAAGATCCACAAGTTCCCGGTAGTTTTGGCGGCATCAACACGTTACATCGCGCCTTGAAAGGTAAAGTGAAAACGCAAAAGATTAAGAAATGGTTACAAACAAAAGATTCATATACTTTACACAAACCTTTGAGACATAAATTCACAAGAAACCGTGTGATTGTCGGAGGATTGAATGAGCAATTTCAAGCAGATTTGGTGGATATGCAGTCTCTTGCAAAGGCAAACAACGGTATTAAATATATCTTAACCTGCATAGATATTTTGTCCAAATACGCCTGGGCGATTCCTCTCAGGGATAAAAAAGCAGAAAGTATTGTTGCTGCTTTTCAAAAAATCTTTTCGGAACGAACCCCACAAAATTTACAAACGGATGATGGAACGGAATTTAAGAACTCACTTTTACAAAAATATCTGAAAAAGAAAAAAGTTCATTTCTTTACGACCAACAATGAAACAAAAGCCTCCATTGTGGAACGTTTTAATCGGACACTTAAGACCAAAATGTGGAAATATTTTACGGAAATGAATACAAAAAAATATATTGACGTCTTAGATAAATTCATGTACAGTTATAATCATACGTGGCATCGCAGTATAAAAATGGAACCCATTTCTGTCACAGAAGAAAATCAACACAAAGTATGGCAAACATTATATGGTGAATCGACTGTAAAGAAAGAAATCCCCCCAGATTTCAAAATTGGAGATACGGTGCGCATTCGTCGCGATAAATTGCATTTCGAGAAGGGGTATGAACAAAATTGGACAAGAGAAATATTTACCATTCATCGGATTGTGCCTAGAACTCCCATTGTCTACAAACTGAAAGATTTAGCGGGAGAAGATATACAAGGAACCTTCTATAAGCAAGAGTTACAAAAAATAGCGGACTGTGGGTACTATCCTGTCGAAAAGATACTGAAGACTAGAAAGCATCGTGGAAAATCAGAATACTTTGTTAAATTTCAGGGTTACCCTGAAAAATTCAATACTTGGGTATCAAATTTAGAAATGATATAAAAACGTGTGCATTGTATTTACTTTTCATTTGAACGAAAATGTCCTTCTACTTAACACTCATAAGCGATAGCTCTAGAAAATATTTTCCAGACAATAAAATTTCTCGATTTATTACCCAACTTCCATCTCCTATTGAGCTCAGCAATGGGGATTGGGAACTTGCGCTCCTAAATATTATTTATCCACATTCTTGGTATAACGTCGGAAAAGATAACAATTTATTTGGTTTTGCTGTCGACAGTGGAGAACTAGAAGGAAGGCGTATTCCGCCTGGTTATTATGAAACGATACCTGACATATTAAAAGCCATGACTTTAGCTTCACATAAAAATAAAATTGAATTTTCTTATCATGACATTACGAAAAGAGTGACGATAAAGACGGATGAACAATCAAAAGTGGTTCTTCACGAAGGATTAGCTGAGCTCTTAGGATTTGAACCGGGTGTTTACAAAGGAAATGTCCAAAGTCCTTTCGTAGCGAATCCGAACGGTTTTTTCCCCGTTATGTACGTATACTGTGATTTAGTTGAACCACAAATCGTAGGAGATGTACAAGCTCCCCTTTTGAAAAGTGTAACAGTGGAAGGGAAGGACGGAGAGATAATTGACAAACATTATTCTCGACCTTTATATTTACCAGTGATTCGTCAACATTTTCAAACGATTAAAATCGAAATAAGGTCTCATTCGGGGAGTCTGGTTCCATTTGAAAGAGGTAAAGTTTTCATAGTGCTCCATTTTCGTTTGAGACAGATTCTATAAAAAGCTTCAACAAAGGGAAAAAATATTCATTTATAGCGTAAACGTTCTAGAAGCTGTATCAAAATGCTCGTTCCATATGCTTGTTGCACCAAGGACTTTGAGGATATTATGTGGGACAAACTGGAAAAGGTCTGCCGTATTATCAGGGAATGGTTTTACAGAAAGGATACGGAATAGGTGGATTTTTTGCGAAACTTTTCCGTAGCGCCATGCCTTTTTTAATTAAGGGAGCAAAAACTGTTGGAAAAGAAGCTCTACGTACAGGAACGCAAATTGCAAGCGACGTGTTATCGGGGGAAAAATTTAAAACATCCCTCAAAACCAGATCTAAAGAAACTGGGAAAAAATTAGCAAAGAAAGCAGTTCAGAAAGCAGATGAGATGATTGGTCACGGAAAGTTTAAAAGGAAGCGCAAGTCTCCCAAACGCTTCATTTCATCTAAAGCCAGGAAAGTGCAACGACGTGATATTTTCAACTCATAATGGCATTCCTTTTAAAAGATTCACCAGAATGCGCTAAATCTGAACTTAATTTATTTACATTACCTCCAACCCAAACAGTTATAGAAAGAGGACAATGGATAGAATTTCATCCCCTTGCGAATGTGACAGATGGAAGTCCTGTCGAATTCAATGTCGCGGGTAGTGGTGACGACTATTTGGATTTATCTCAAACTCAGTTATATGTCAAAGTTAAAATTTTAAAAAGCAATGGCGCCTCTCTCGGAAAAGATGATAAGGTAGGACCCGTGAACTTGTTTTTGCATTCCCTCTTTTCTCAAGTGGATATCAGCTTAAATGAAAGACTTATTTCCTCTAGCAATAACACTTACCCTTACAGAGCCATGATAGAAAAACTACTTAATCATGGTTTTGATACGAAAACTTCTCAATTATCATCAGAATTATATTTTAAAGATACTGCGGGTCGTATGAATGTCTTTGATACCACTGATAAGCAACCTAATGAGGGATTCAATAAACGCGCAGAAATATTTAAACTTAGTGCTACAGTGGATATGATTGGACGGTTACACCTAGACATGTTTCATCAAGAAAGACTTTTGTTGAACATGGTCGACATGAAAATTAAACTTATCCGCAGCAAACCGGAATTTTGCTTATTGGGAGAAGGAAATTTTAAAGTGTCGTTGGAACATGCCTCACTATTTGTACGCAAAGTTCGAGTCAGTCCAGGTGTAATTTTAGGGCATGCAAAAAGTTTAGAAAAAGCGACAGCAAAATATCCTATCAACCGAGTGCTTTGCAAAGTGTATTCTATTCCATCAGGAAATATGAGTTTTCTCCAAGATAGTATTTTTACTGGTCAGATGCCTAAACGCTTAATTATTGCTTGCGTTGATAACGATGCTTTCAATGGAAACTATAAAAAGTCTCCCTTTGAATTTAAGCACAATCATATCAATTTTATTGGCATTTACGTAGATGGGCAACCTGTGCCTCATAATCCTCTTCAACCTGATTTTATGAATAAAACCTTCATTCGTGCCTATCAGAATTTATTTACCAATGCTGAAAACCGGGGATTGTATCTTTCGAGATCAGAATATCCAGAAAGATATTGTTTATTTCTTTTCGATCTATCACCTGATTTGTGTGATGGGTCTCATTTGAATTTAGTGCGTCATAGTAATTTGAGACTGGAGGTAAAATTCGGTTTTCCTCTGCCAATAACAACATCGTTAATAGTCTATGCAGAATTTGAAAATTTAATAGAAATCAATAAATCTAGAAATATCATCTACGATTTTGGTAACTAATGAATTCTCTGCAGATCCATCGAATACTCTCTCGAGATCCTCGTTCTCAGAGACATTTTAAAGGAGTTTTTCCCTCGGACATAATTCCAAAGCTTCAAAGTTTCCCAGCTGCAATTGTGATCAACACGGATAAACATGACGAGACAGGAACGCATTGGCTAGCTATCTACATGGAAAACAAAGAGACTGTCGAATTTTTCGATTCCTTTGGTTTACCACCCGAAACCTATGGAGAAGATATATCCAGATACATCGAGACGTTTCATCATGTTTTATGGAACCCAATACCCCTTCAAAGTCCAACGTCCAATGTGTGTGGACAATTTTGTATTTATTTTATTGTAAAGCGATGTCAAGGATTTTGTATGAAGATTATTGTAACTCCACTAGCTGGAAAGAAAAATGATTTTAGAATGTATCAATTTGTGAAAAAATTATATGCTGTAAATATAATTTTTAAAAAATAAAAAAATGTAATTTTAATTTTCTGTGTTTGTCTTTTGCTTATGTATATTTATACTTACATCCAACAACAAAAAAATAATAATAAACTTTTTTAAGCTAAGAAAAATGATTTTTTTCCCCTTCACTTTTCAAAAAATAAAGATTTTTTTTCTTTACCTGCTGTAAAAAAGAAAAATAAAATACACATGAAGTGAAAGAAATTCACTATTTATTGAAAAAAGCTATATTAAAAAAAATTTACAATTAAAGATGAATCCACTTTGTGGAACCTTTTCCATACATAAGTCTTGGTTTTTTTCTTACAGGTAAAGCATACATTTGCCGTTTCTCGTGTAAATTGGGATTTTTTACAAAAGTTTCAGGAAAGTTGGTTTCTTTAAGCATCGATTGAAACTGCTCAAATCCTGGTGGCTTCATTTTCTTATTACGTATCAGATGTGAAATGAGGACTTCAATGTTTGTATGGGGCAGAACATTGCCGTGCAAAACCAGTTCTTTAGCAGGCGTCCATGAAAAAACATCTGGACGACTTTTTAAAAATAATAAAATGTTTTCGGCCACTTTCTTATGCTTGACATGAGCCGATTCCATAATAGCTTCAGAAATATCAGGAGGTTGTTTGTCGATAATTTTTGACTCTTCGGTAACGGGTTGTACTTGATTCATCTCCGGGAACTTTACAAATTTTTGAAGAATTGTAGGTATTGTGTTGCCTTTTCAGAGTCTGGAATTTTCTTGGACAGGATAGCCTTCATTTCTCGATCCAATTCCGATACATGATCCTCTAAAAAATTTTGTGCTCGATCCAATGGCATTAGGATAAATTTCTTAGCGTGATCCATGGAAAAGGGATCCTAGTAGAGACACGGCTGCATGTAAGAGGAGTGACAAGAAACCGTCACCTTTTTGAACGAGGAGTTTTCTCTTCTTAAACAGAGGAACTCTTTTATCTCCCAGTCGACGTAACGTCCTTTTGTAAGGAGCTAATCTGCTCTTCTGACGTTTTGAGATGGGTACATTTCCTTTTAAAACATTGAGGGCACATTCGCATACAGCTTTGATGACACTATTAGGACACTTTTGCAGCAATTGTCTTTTGACTTTAGACTTTTGCAAAAGTTTGAGCTGCTCTAATGGGAGGTGTGTATGCGACGACATATCGAACAAATAATGATACTTGGATTTAAAACGTGGAGCTATTTATACTGGATACAAATTAGCAAAAGCTGCGGCTCTGTGTAGAGCGCAGTAATGAAACTTCGGCGCGTGAAAGGGACAATTCACGGTAGGTATCTGCAATTTGTCGATTTTAGGACAATCCAGATCGTTTAAGTTCAAAATATTTAATCCGGAAAGCTTTTTCAAAAATTTGGCTTTCTCTAATCCTTTGACGTAGATTTCATCATACGAGGCAAACAGGGACATGAGAACGCTCCTAAGTGCTGTATAGGGCAATTTGCCACTTTCCCAGGGCATGTTATGGACATTGCGGATAACCCACGCGTAGGTCTTCTGTTTACGGGGCAATAGGATTTCCCAAGATTGCGGAGGCTGAAAGGACCACCGACCGTGATAACCATGCTGCACATCGTAAAAGGCTAATTCCTTCACTACGAAGGAATGGGGTGACAATTGAAAGCCCTGAAAATCGATGACGACTGCAGACATGTTTCCTTCTTGCAGACAAGATAAGAACTGATTAACGCGGTTCGTATACATAGTGTTTATCTCCCGGAAAAATACCCGTGCGCATGCGCAAGCGTTCGCCTGTCATAGGATGAAAATCCAAAAGCAGATATCCAAAGGAGGGGCTTGTGGCGTCGTGAAAAATTTCCTGAAAGGATTTGTTTTTACCTGGAAACATCTGTCTGGCTAAATGAATCACCTGACTTTTGTCCCTTGGATTCTTGAAGAGCACTAAATAATGGGAATTTAAGTTTATATTGCGCATTTCCCTTCCCTGGTGAAATAAATTCTGAACAATAAAAATGATGGAAATATTTCGATGATGACTGCCCTTTGTAAATAAGTTGCTCAAACGCGTATCATTACCTAGCTCGGACATTAAATCATCTACTATAACAAGGGCATTTTCAATAGTATTCAAGTAAGAAGGTAGGCCTTCTTCGAAAACGACACCTTTTATAGTATTGAATAGGGGCTGAAATGCTCCGTAGCAATAAATAATTTTTTCAGGCATGGGCGAAAACATGCTATGATCTATTAGTTTTCTAACGAAAACCGACTTGCCCGAACCCGTAGGGCCACTGACCAGACAGGTTGAAGGGTGAACCAATCTCGGTAGTTCCATTATTACAAATAAAAATAAAGTGAGACTTACCTTTCTTTATATACAAGATGAAGGGGTCGGGAAACATTAATTTTTTTTTCTTTTCCTTCATTGGATGTCAACTTCTTATAAAAGCGTGTAATTTTTTTAATGATTATTTGGTGGCCCTGAAAAGGACCTTTTTTTATTATTTGGTGGCCCTGAAAAGGACCTTTTTTTTTATTATTTGGTGGCCCTGAAAAGGACCTTTTTTTATTATTTGGTGGCCCTGAAAAGGACCTTTTTTATTATTTGGTGGCCCTGAATAGGGCCTTTTTCTTTTTTTTTCTTTTCTTTTTCTTCAGGGCAAGACATTTTGTAATCGACAAAGAACCCTAAAAATCAAGTGTTGAACAAATTAATACATGCAATAATGTCATACATTTTAAATTTTACCAATATAAAATGAATAAAATAAAACTTACGAAGCTTTTCTAATAACCGTAGGGAAGGGTGGTCAAGTCCGATTGTATTACTCTTTTGTCGTAAACCACTCTGTATAACTTTTTCTCAACCTTATTGACGACTTTTCTTCTCTTCGCCTCACGGCATATTTTCATCGGGTTTTCAATTTCGATGGTGGTTATACTAGGATCCAAGCTACATACCAGACTCTTCACCGATTCAAAATTAAGTAGCTGAGAATTCCGAAAATTTAAGGTGAATCCACGCACTTTGCAACAAGTGTTACCAGCTTCGGTTTCAAACGCATAATTTTTCGGACCACCTGGGAAAAAAACATATATATATATGTGTGTGTGTGTGTATACACGTATAGCCTGAGAATTATAATTTATGTAATATAAGTTTTTTATCAGTGTGAAAAAAAGTTTCTTACCAGATACAAATTTAGTAATTGTATCCCCATCTAATTCATCCGTGAATTCACCCAAAAAATTTCCAATGGGTGGGTCGTTATTACCGTCTTGGGCGTAAATTATACTATCAGTGTCGTGATATAATACTGCACGATCTAATTTCTCCATTTCGGAGTATAATTTTAGTCGAGCCCAAGCAGTGGTAAATGCCGCTAAGAACACATTTGTAGTTGTGTCTTGAGATACAAATTTGTCAGTTTTTTCCCACCATATGGCTGCCACTTCTTCATTAGGAAAACAATCATCTTTAACCTAAATAATAGTAAATAAAATAGATTTAAAAAATTCACTTTTTTTTTTAACCTATGGAAAAAAGTTAAAAATAGATAAAACTTACATTCTTGGTAGAGTCATGCAGAATCTTATTGAACTGTGGCACAGAATTCACAAATGTTAATTGCACTTTGTTTATATTCATCCCCCAACTGAAAAAAAAGTAAACAGTTTAGTTTAAGAAAAAATAGTGATTCATTTTTTTATTTTGAGGAAAAAAATAAAAATGAAAGTACGTACCGCCCCCAGAAACTATTCAATGCTAATTTGGCAACTTGTCGCCGACCGGGATTTTTTGCAATTTCTAAGGAATCTAGACGAATACCCTCTTTTTGTAAATATTCCTTAATGTAGCTCTCCTTTTGCTCTTCTGACCGACATTCTGCAGGCCATCCGCTGCTCTCCTGTTTTATCTTCAAAAATAGATCAATATAAGATTTGAATAACGAAGTTGAAGTCTCTTCAAAATGATATACCTCGTAAACCTAAGTAAAAAAAAAAGTAAAAGGATTATTATTATAAAAAATTAATTGAAATATTTTTTTCAAATAAATAGGAAAAAGAATATAGAATCTCACATTGGTTACTTGATATCCTTTCCGGATCGCAAGTTTGACTTCCTCCGCAACCCATGTGCCTATTAGGGCCCGTTCCTCCGGCGTGTGACAGCATGTACTTTGTTGGAGGTTTTCAGCGCAGCTTCGACATAATGGAAACAATAGTTTCCCATTACATCTGTGAGGAAGGACTGGTAGATATAGTTCCCTTGGTGGGATAATTCTACATTTTACGATTCCGAAGTATTTTTCAATGTCTTCAAAGTTTTCTGTAATGATCTTCGGATGAACAACTGGATAAACACAGTATTTGTTGACCTTGGGAAAAAAAAACTTTGTAAACAATTTGCCTATTTATACAAGAATAAATTTAAAATTAAGGGGATATCATACCCAAGGATACAACGAAGTGAAATCCACATATTTGGAACTGCCTTCGTAATATAGCTTCACTGCATTTGTTCTCCCACCGAAGAACGCGTCCCTAGGATTTAGGCGATCCTGGAGCCCGTGGGTTTCAAGAAAGGTCTTGAGAGTGTCACTTGTTTTTTTTTCTTTGATAAATTGGTGCTCCCACATTTCTACTACGGTAAAACCCAAGGCTTGGAGTTTCGCAGTCTGTTCCTTCGTCTGGCGAAGAAGAACCCCCATTGCTACACCCTTGAGTGGTTGTTTCACGTCAGCATCATAGCATACATCGCACCCATGATAAAAGCATCCCTGGAAAAAAAAATCATTCAAAACAGGTAAGAAAAAAACAAAGAATCAATATAAATAGACTACTTACATGAAACTGATAAATTGTCTTCTTTTCTTCACAAAACCCATCTACGGAAACTCCACCTATTTTACATTCACCGTATCCATTGAGAGCATGTTGGATTTTTATATTTTCTGTATAAGCCACATAGTCCAACCATCTAATACCGTCAACACTGTAATTGGTTTTATTCGTATATCCATAAACGGGGACCATGGATATGGTCTCTGGTTTTATGTGCATGTTTCTGTAAACGGCCATGCACGCGGAAGCTATTGTTACATACCTAAGGGGGGAGGAAGGGTGAAAATAGTAAGAAAAAATGACTATACATCGGAAAATAACAACAATAATAAATATGAGGAAGAAAACTTACCGAAATGGATCAACATTGGAAACATTCAGAAACTGACTTCGAAATGCCAAACAGCATCGACGCAAAATATCCACATCGGATCTGTAAAAAAAAAATAGAATTTATTATTATTTACTTTTAATCAAAAATAAATAAAATAAAATAAATTCATAAAAGAGTTACACACCTGCAATATGCCAAAATTTCAGCTTGAAAATCAAATTTATCATCTTTGTGTTCTTCATACCAATATAAAAATGCTTTTCGCACAGATGGCATCATAGTATCTGGCCTGTAATAATCGACTTTTGGAAGAGGTCCAACATATGTTTGATTCTCTCGCGTATTAAATAAGTGCGGAAAGAACCCTTTTTTTAACTCGGTGAGACCAAAGCATTGTGGAAGTTTGGCTACCGCCATCGGTAAAAAATTCAGAGAGTCAATCACTCTGATATTGAGGGTCTTATGGTAGATACTCATTAGCAAAGATCCATTTGGTATAACTTCTGGAGTTAGGCCTTGTTCTAAAAGCCAAGACATTATAAATTGGCCATCAAAACTGTAAATAAATAAATAAATAAAAATGTTAACAACGAAAACATTAAAAAACAAAAAAAAATCTTATACAGAAATAACATTATAAACATGTAAATGAACTTACCCCTTCATATTATGAGCGATAGCCGTAAATCCTTTGTGGTTAGGAGCAAAAAGCCAAGCACAAAAGTCCTGGCAGGCTGTATACCCCTTAAACACTTGTTCTTGGCCGTCTGCATACTGTGCTACAGCAAGGTTTACCACATGTTCACCCGAGGTCTGATCAGTCTCAAAGTCAAAAAAGATGTGCAGGTCTGAGGGGTCCTTTGGCTCCGTTTTTCCCAAAAAGCATTGGTGTTCGCCCGCGACCACATATTTCTTACAAGAATTACATATCGTGGTACCACAGCGATGATTTTCCCGTGGACATTTACGACGCTGTATAACTTGGCAACATTTTCTGCATTGATATATCTTAAAAAAGAGAATATTACATTTCATTAATTTCAATATCATGTGAAGAAAGAAAAAAGAAATATTGAATACATAAAACACACTCACTAGATCACAGAGTGAAAATATCTGTTGTCCCCTAACTGACTTATGGAAATCAAAACAATCACTTGACCTGCAAAGACGGTCACAATCTGGACATCTCTTCATTTCACATGGAATACACTCTGATCGATTGCAAATATTGCAGGCATTTGGGCAATGGTGG
The DNA here is from genome assembly GCF_044657685.1 of Stegodyphus dumicola. Taxonomy (NCBI): domain Eukaryota; kingdom Metazoa; phylum Arthropoda; class Arachnida; order Araneae; family Eresidae; genus Stegodyphus; species Stegodyphus dumicola. The sequence continues at coordinate 186,410,111 of NC_140776.1, read as the reverse complement.
TCTTCTATGTTATTAAATGGCTTCTCACATTCTTCACAATAGTGATTCGAAGCATAAAATGCTTTCAGGCACTTGATCACATCAAAATGGTTATTGTGTAGCCACAGATTGATGCGTCGTGGCCTTCGAACACCTTTGTAAGAAACCTATAATAAAGGTAGGAATAAAAAGAAACATAAAAAAAAATCACTTTCAAAGAAAAATTAAACATCACTTAAATAGTCGTGGCCTTCGAACACCTTTGTAAGAAACCTATAATAAAGGTAGGAATAAAAAGAAACATTAAAAAAAAATCACTTTCAAAGAAAAATTAAACATCACTTAAATAATAATAAAAAATACCTTATTCATATTTTCAGACGAGATAACAGCAATCTGTACATTCAAATGCTCTTCAAATACTGAAATTTCCGAATAGGTGCAGGCACCTAACGGAACACCAGCTTCCTCGTGGAGACCACGTGCTCTCTTCTTAAGAGCGGGACGCCGACTGTCTCGCATACTATTTATCGCAGATTTATCGTTTTCCAAATGAGCCAATGCGAAAACAATCGATTTCGCGCAACAGAGTCCTATATCATCCTCAGGTATGTGAAGAATTGACTTCTTTCTCAGCCGGTCAACTTCAACATTTACTACTTTTCGAATACGACTAGGGCCTCGACCAAGATCCCTTGAAATCGTTAGAACATCTACTGTAAAGCCCTCATCCAAGACAATCTGATCTTTTGATTGTAATACTTTTACTACTTCCGATGTAACTTTCTCAACAGTCATTTCTGCAACAGACATTAACTTCGTTGAAATGGGTTTATCCAACCCGTTAGCGTGTATGCAGAAACGAATTAGATCGGACGATCTTAAGCCATTAGTAGTGCGTTGAATTAAAGCCATGAACAAAGCTCTTACAGCATTCACGGCTGCAAAGAGGGGCGTTTGCTGCAAAGTTTCAGGTAATTTTTCGCAGTCAATCCTTGCTTTATAGGAAATTTCTTCTCCCTGGTACTTCTTATTTTTTCTGCGCGACCGCTCTTCGAGGATAACAGAATTTTGAACCTAAAAAAAAAAAAAAAAAAAAAAAAAAAAAAAAAAAAAAAAATTAGGAAGAACATGAGGAAAAAGGCATGCGTGAAAGAGGTAAAAAAAAAACGTAACTTACATCTTCTCGAATTACATCCGCGACAAATGTTTTGCCATCACCTGAAGGACCAGAACGAATCTGGAAAAATAAACATAAAGTGAAATAACCGGGGAAAAAAATAAGCAAGCAAAAATACACAGAGAATAAAATATAAAGTACGTTGTCATATACCTCAAATCCTGAGCCTACTTGATAATAGAGAGGGAGAAATAAGGTATCGTCCTCTTCTGCAAAATCTTGAGTCATTTCACCTATTAACTTTGGGGAAAAGGTACTTATAGTTTTTTTTTAAAAATACAAGAAAAAAACAATGTAAATAAAAAGTAATAAAAACCTTACTTCATCAGTATCTTCTACAAAATCTTGAGTCGTTTCACCCATTATCTTTTAAGGAAGGAACAGAAATTAGTTTTTTTTTTTTTATAGAGAAAAATACATTATAAATAAAAAAAGTTGTAATAGTAATAATAAATCTTACTTCCTCTATGTCTTCCTCAAACTCTTGTGTCATTGCACCCATACACTAAAGTAAAAAACATTAATTAGTACCACGTGTAAAACTAACCTCCTATTGCAGTATTTCATAAATATCATAAGTAACGCTGTAACAACAATAATTAATTGCAACAGTTTTGTATACTAGATAATTGAAAAAAATATATATATATATATAACTTACATCATCATCTTCTGAATCGAGAGAAAATTGTGAATCCAGAAAAATAACCTGAGTGAATTTAAGAAATAATTAAATATATATGTATAAGGTAAATTAATAAATTTAAGTATAGTTTAAAGAAAGAAAATGTAAGACTTACATTCTTAGAACCCTTGTGTTTAGATAACGACATATTTCACACAAAGTACTAACTAATATGCTGTTAATAATCACGTGTAATCACACAAGAGCAAGGCAAAGGTTGTACTGAAGTTGCAGCATACAACACGAGGGAATTTCCATTACTCTACTAGGCTAAGAGACCATGATATCATTTTTCAGCTTTCTGATTGGTCCACAGAAACGTATTCGTTCGCCTATGTGGATGTCTACCCAAAGGAGGAGTGAAAAGGCAGACGCCATTTTCGAACAAAGTCATGCACAAACCTGATATGGGTGATGTCATCCTCCCCAAAGCAAATCTTTCAAAATGGCGGATTCAGAGTAAGATGGCGTTCAATCCAAGATGGCGTTTCAAACCTTATATACATAATTAAGAACCATTTCAACCAAGGAATTGTGGGGTATCGCCTAAAGTACTGGATGCGGTCCCCCTCAATTCCTTTTTATTCATTTTTGCGGGGACAGCGGGTTCGATTTTCCCGTGGAAAGAAAATATATATTACTTCTTCATTTTTTTAACCATCCTGTTAACTTTAGTAGATGTTATGTACACTAGATGGCGCCAGCAGCAACATGTATTTAAGAAAATCCAATAATGTTTTAAAAAATACCGTTTTTAACTCATTCGCTGCAAATAATAAAATGATTTTGAAACATTCTTCCCATTAGAAATGAAATCACCCACTTAGAAAAATGTATTGAAAAAAAAATCATTAATTTTCTAATTTAAAAATATTCATTAAGAAAAATTAAAACTCCAAATGAACAAAAATAAATTAACACATAGAAAAAGAAAAAAATAAATAAAAGGGATGTGAAACACACGTTGAACGCTTTGTCATTTTTTTTACAAGTACCCATTTTTATACCTCGTCGCTAAGTAAACCGTGGCTCAGCGGTTAAAGCGCGTGGCTACAAATCCCGACATAGCGGGTTCGGGCCTGGCTGGTGATTTTTGAATCTGCGCTCTCCAGCAAAAAAATAAAACCACGTGATTAAAAATGGCGGCTATTCGAAGATAATTCAATAAATAATTTAAATTAAATAAAACATTAATTAATTTAATAAGTAATTAGAAAGAAAATTAGATTAAAAAATAATCCAACATGGCGGGAGTCATTCAAGATGGAGGATGAAAGACCACGTGTTCCAAAATGGCGGACGAAAACCACGTGGTTCAAAATGGTGGATGGCAGTCACGTGATCCAATATGGCGGTTGTCTAGGCCACGCCCCTTTTCTGTGACGTCACTTCCGCCGCACGAATTACTCTGCCTACTACTTGTCACTCACTCATTCGATGTTTGCATCATAGTGTGGTCGAGAAATTGTTCTTTCCTCACGGTGAGGCATGTATCAGTTTACTTAGTTCGCAAAGCTTAACCCAGACGCTGCTTCAATACATAGAATTACGTTTGGGATGTAAAGAAAGTAACCAAAACATGTGAATGAAGTTGGATACGCGAATTTATTAACTAATCATTCAGGTACTCAGTTTTGTTAAACATGACACTGTGTTTAAATATCTCACTACGATGTAAGTCTCATACACAAAATGAAGATTATGACAAAAAATGATTTAAAATGAGAAATTTTTTCAATTTAAATGCAAAATAGCAGTAAAATGAAAAATAAATGTAAAATTACATCACAGTTATGTATGAAAACTACATAAATTCATTAAAAAATAGTTATTTTATCTGGTTGTAAAGAGTGTTTTCCGCCAAAAAACGTATTAACGTGTATAATTCTGACACAACGCTATAGCACAATTTGCCATTTCCGCCTAGGTATAATAGCAAATAAACAACACAAATCAAATCAAACTGTTGATGCAACGAAAGTAAACAAACGCCAAGAACTAACGCTGTCACCCATATGACGTCATGCGTATGTGGCATAACTTTCTCCCTGCACTGCGCATCGCTCTTGGCCCCCCCTGGTAGCCACCTGCCTCTTAACAAGACATACTTAACTGTTACTGTTAGACATACTTCACACGATCTTGTTAGATGCTTAGATTTCGTTAGTTTTATTTACATTTGTGCATTATTCATTGCTTTTTCAAGTTTATTGCTTAGTGATACATTTTTGTTTCTGCATATTTTCGTGCGAAATTGTGTTATCAGCATTATGTCTTCCCATTGTATTGTTCCTGGATGCAAAGGAAATTATGATAATGGTCCTCGTGTGAGAGTCTACAGTTTTCCATCTAATGAAATAAAAAAAAAAGAAATGGCTTAAAGCTATACCTCGGAGAAATTTTAAATTAACGAAAGCTTCAAAAGTTTGCGAACTTCATTTCAAAGATGAAGATATTGAGATGGAGACAAGTGCATATGATCCATCCTCTGGAAAAAAATTAAGTGCACCTCTTTCACGTTCTCGATTAACGAAAGAAGGAATACGATCTTTATTTCCGGGTTGCCCTTCATATTTATCCTATCAGAAACAGAATCGAGAATCTCCGTATGATAAAAAAATACGATTACAAAATCAGCAACTGCATTTGTCTCTACAGGAAAGCATGAAAACGAAATCAGAAGAAGAAGCAAATACATGTTTTCAACATATGCAAACTTTTTAAAGTATTTAGAGACTCAGGAAATCCCGTTATTTTGGTCTATAATCAGAAAGGAAGATGAGACATTATTTATTCACATCAATATTCAAGCAGCACCAGTTATTGAAGGCTCTGTTGTTCTTAAATATAATTAAAAGCACCACACCATTCTAAAATATTTTTTTTTGAAAATAAATACCAACAAAAAAAAATGAAAATATTTCATATTCGTATAAGCTTTGTAAAACATTATATTGCCGCTTGTAATTTTGTTTTAGACGGATTTTATAGTATGAGATACCAATTTCATAGAATAGGTTTAGAAAAACGGGTGTTTAGCAAGGAAGCTAAACTGCACGAAGACCGGTCCCCTAGCAGTGACGTAGTAACTCAGCGCGCAGGCCTTATCTATCTCGATGGTGACGACTGAGCGCGGAGATGCAATTGACAACATAGAAATTAGCCTTTTAAATTTGAAGAACCAGCGTTTAAAATGAGCTGTGTGTGAAAGATAGCTATAATTTGGAAGAGACAATGTTACTGCAGTATGCATTTTACACTGAACATTAAAAAACTTAATAGTACTTACTCAATTTTAAAATAATAGATAAAATGCGCTACTCTTAGCATAAAGTTCCCCCTCCCTTTTTTTAATTTGCAGGGATTTTTTTTTCTTTAAATGCCTGTTTGTTAAATCATATCTTTATCTGCATGTTAACTAAGAGAACTGTACTACTGATTCTAAGATAACTGTAATAACAGCTATTTAAAATTAATCAAAAAACAACCTTAAATTGGCATAGTTTTAAACATGTATGTTTATACATGGCAAAATTTCTGCTAATCTAAGTTTCAGTTTCAGCCTAAATGTAAATTTTACATTGGCATATTTTCTCCCGATTCAATATAATAACATATATATATTTTTAATAATTGTGTAACTTAGGCTTACATCAATATTTCATTTAAATAAATACATGTAAGATTGTTATCTTAATTTAGACAAAACAACTTTACTCACAGTACCTAAAAAAGTGAATTAATTTTTCAAAAGTGGGAGTTAAGGGGGCAGGTCTTCTTATGCCAATTACTTTAATGTTATACTTTATATATATTTTATCTAGAATGCTAAGCTAGCACAGAATCGAATCAATAATAACAGATGATACAATAAAAGTATAACTGTAACATTAACTTATCATAATTAGTTCTCATTTGAAATATGCTTTACGCTATTAACTTCTAAAATGTGATCTAGAAATGTTTCAAAGCAAAACATATTATATATGCTTACTTGTACAGTCGCAATGCATTCAATATTTCAAGTTGTTGAAAAATTATTTATTGGCTACCACATTCGAAGCAATCCATTTTTTTGCCTTTCGGGTTGTTTTTCTTTGGGAAAAAACATATGCATTTCTATTAAAGAAATGTATTTTAATAAAAAAGTTCGTACTCTGCAAAATAAACGAATTGCTTCTCTGTTAACTTCAGGATAATGTTTCTCCAGTTTATTAATTAAAGAGCCAATTACATGCTTCCTTTTATAGTAAGTTGTACTATGAACTGCACAAAATATGTTTTCGAACTCATAAACTGTATTCATCCCTGAATGAGAAGGTGTAGTCAAACCTCCTAAGGACAATAATTTAATCCATTCTGAATTAAATATTGGTTCATCAGCACTATTTTTAGATATTGTTTCCAATGATGGGTCTTTGTCTCGCACACGATGGGCAATATAACCTGCAACATATGTTAATGCTTCTTTTTCGGCGGTCGAAAATTGTCTGTCGGAATTCAATTCTAATTCCCAAGACATAGGAGAAGGTTGCTCTATGAAATCAAAATCCAAATCATCAATAGTATTTAATGGAAAAGCATCTACCTCCTCAGTTTTCAAAGCTCTTTCAAGTATTTCTGATGTTAAATATGAATCAATATTTCTGCTATCTTTAGTCATGCATAATTTTGAAGATAAATTTGGCAGTTTATCAACGAGTATTAATTGCTTTAAGCGGCGTATAACTTCATTAGGTGAAGGATGGTCATTAAACCTACCAAGCCCTCGAATCTGACTAAAGAGACTTTCAAGTGCATCCTGAGTTAATCTAGAGTTAAAAATATATTTAGCATCATACGATGATTTCAAATCCTGGCGTAGGCCAAAAAGAGAATTTATTGAAATTATTATTCCTTTTTGGAAAAGCAGTAAGTTGGCTTTTCCTTGAACTCTTAGTCCACCAATGACTTTCTTCATTAATTCCAAAACTTGAATTTGTTTTTCATGATGTTCATTTAATCCAAATGCTGCTTTAAGTATTTTATCTGAAGGAGTGTATGGTTTGGCACTATTCATAATATCGAAAAAATTGTCGATTAACTCAAAGAAGTCGGATGCTTTTTTTATTTCCTGTGAGGTGGAGTATACCTTTTGCTGTAGTTCTTGAAAATAATGTTTTCGCTGGAGCGACTTTTTTGTCTCTCGTTTCCCTTGACCATTAAATGATTTGGTTTTAGTTTGTGACACAATTTAATTTCTGCTGAATCTTTATTTAAAACCTCTTTAATAATATCAACATTTAAAACAGTTCCGTCTTCTAAAACAAATCCTTTATCTAAAAAGTGGTTTCTCTGTAATTTGAGGCAGTGAGCTAAATCTGCAAAAACCCATATTTTTTTCTTTTGCAATACAGTATTTGAAAACTGAATCGAAATCTGTAACTCTTTCCACAAAGTACTAGATCCTCCTAAATCAGACACTACTGCTTTCACTTCCACTCCAGATGATTTAATATGTCTTATGAATGAAAAAAGAAGTTATTTCTTCATTGGAGTGTTGAAATAAAAAAAAAATATTGGTTGTTTCCACTGCGAAATGAGACGTGTGATTAAAACAAACTGCACTTTTTGAAAAGGACCGAGAATTTGGTCCACTTTAGAGTCATAGCAGAGTTTAGAATCTATATGCATTTCGTCGAAACCTTGAACGCATATTTTTTCTACAGAATTCAAATATTCGCATAGGTCCTTCATTACAGCAAGAACATCACTCTGAATTCCTGGACTACATGAAAATTTAGCTCACCATCTCCTTAATGTGTTAGTGCTAGGTAAAGGAATTCCTTTGTTTTTCTTTCCAAAAATCGTAGCTTTTAGATGACAGAGCTCTTATGACAGTGCAACGTGAAATATCTTCACTAGTCCACCTGATTTTTTTCCTTCTTTTCTAGCAATGCGTTAAACTGCGTCTTTGTAAAAATATGCTTTAGACCCGTGTTTCCCAACGTGGGGCGCACGCCCCACAAGGGGGCATTGCGACTGTTAAGGGGACAATTCGAAAATGGACTCGTCCAGAGTTTAAGGGGACAAAGGTCATTCAAACGGGACAAAGGACGTTCTAAATATGTTTCCTGGAGTCAAAAGTTTTCGAAATTTCATTTTTTTATTCCCCAAAATAAAGAAAAATTTAAGTGATGTATACGTGAAAAAATTTTCAAATTGCGGTGCATTTTAAATATTTTATAAAGAATTCTTGCTGTAAACATGGACATTTAAATGCTTTTAAATAACTGACACATTATGCTTTCCAGACGTTTCTCGAACATTTCAGCCCACGAATTTATTTTATTTTTTACTGTAGGAATGGCAACAGTAGCTGCTTTCAGCTTTGTTTATATTGATCTTATATTTATTTCTTTCAGCCCTTAGTGAAATGAGGGGTGCAAGCAAGAATAAACTTTCGTCGGTATTCGGAGGCATATTTAAAATTTGGTTTCATACCATGTCCATAAACGGTCAACTTTTGTCCTTTTATGCCAATAATGCCTGACCAACAAATCAATGAATCTAGGTCGTTTGAGGCATATATGAAGGCGAAATATAATGCTGGTATTAATACAGATTTGAATTATTTTCACACTTTAAGGAAAATGTTTGGAAAAAGAGTAATATTAAAGTGTCTATTTACTGCTGATAATGCGACTGTTAATCGTGCTCTTGAGGCTATTTATCAAATTTCATTACTCATTGTTTAATCTGAGAAAAGCCGTTCTATAGGGGAGAATTTATCAAACCATCAATATCAACATTTACAACTGTTCTAGAAAGAGATGACAAAGACGTTAAAGCTATGCCACTAAATAACAATACTGTTTGCAGAAGAAAGATTAAATGAGTGAGGATATTGAAATACTACTCGTTGAAAAGCTGAAAACAAGAAAATTTTCAGTACAAATGGAATGAACCAATTTTGAGAGACAGTGAGGCCGTAATTGTAACTTGTGTAAGATATATTCATAAAGGGGATTTTGCCGAAGAAATGTTTTGTAAATCATTAGAGAGCACCACTACCTCCAAAGATATTTATAGTAAGCTAAAAAATTACTTATATATAAAAATATATCAATAAAAATATAATACTTCTTGTACTGCAGATGGTGCTCCTAATATGATCGTTGAAAAATAAAATAAAGCACGGAATAAGAAAAAGGGCTGCTTAAAATTGATAAAAGATGAGAATCCAGAAATGTTTCTTGTGCATTGTGTTATTCATAGAGAAAACCTGGTAGGTAAAAACAATTCGCCTGATCTAAATGAAGTGCTAAATTCAGTTATAAAGTGTATCAATGCCATTAAAGCTAGGGCCAAATGTGAATTGTGTATGTACTGTGACGTGACTACCGTCTTTTTAAGTTATTTTATGAAGAACAAAATGAAGACTATATGAGACTTGTACTTCACACTGAAGTAAGAAGGCTGTCGAAAGGGAAATGCTTGGAAAGATATATGGAAGTATTTGATACTCTTAGTTATTTTTTAAGCGACAAACCTGAAATGAAAAATCTGTTAATGGATGATAACAAGGCAATTGTGAGTTATTTAGCCGATATCTTTGAAAAATTAAATATATTAAATAAACAACTTCAAGAAGCAATTAAAACTTATGATGCAAAAGGAAGATATTTGGTTTCATTACCTTTGTTGAATTATGTCAGGCATATATTATTTACCACAAAAATTTTGAAAAGTCTCATTGGCTCCAAAAATGTGACGTGACTACCGCTATACTTGTTATTGATACCGCTAACACTTGTTATTGTCGATCATCTGAACATTTTATTGGCTGATTTAAAAGATTTTGTAACTTAAAACAAATTGATTTTCCAACTTGGATGATGCAGCCAATGCTGGTGGATTTGGCTGATATTTCAAATATGTAGTAAAAAGAACTCGCAGAAATGCAAAATGATGAGTCAATTAAAATTTTATTTAATATTAAAGGAGCCGTGACATAGCTTTGTGAAGAAACCAGAATCAGATATCCAAATGCAGAAAAATTTGCAAGAGAACTATTGTCACCGTTTCCATCTTCAATTTTGCTGAACGCGGATTTAGTGCCATAAATAATTTGCTGCTAAAAAAATCGGCTGGATATAATGAAACCGGAAGACTTGAGACTCAAGTTATCTAAATTGGAATCTGACATAAAATTTTCTTTGCGGCATGTATCAAGCGCAAGGAAATCGCTAAATTTAAATAATAAAAATTACGAATACTTAAAATAAAAAACTTTCACTAAAATGAGTTTTTTCTTGAATTTCAGTTCTCCATGTTTTGAAAGTTCACTTACTGTGTTTGGTCACAAAATTTCGTAGTCATTTCTTCCTAAAAGCTATCATTGAAGTTTCTTTCGGAAAAATTTCAGTTTTTAAATATTAAAAATTATGTATATGCTAGGGGGAGCTTAAAACTTTTAGAAAGGATTAGGTAGGGCATAGCACAAAAAAGGTTGGGAAACACTGCTTTAGACCGTTTTTCCAAATTCTCCGATTCGTGCTGTTTTTTCCTAAATTTCGCTGTTTGGGATTTTAATTTCTGAATTTCCGATACAAATTTCTTTCTAGATGTTGTCCACCATCTTTGTCGATGAGCAAACATTCTAAAATTTTTCTTTTATTACGATTTTCTAAGGATATTATTTTGTTCTTCAAATTATGAATACAGTCTTGTCTATCTTTACACTTAGGGCATTCAGGGATATTGTCACTTGTGAATTTTATTTCAAAACCATTCACATTTGATTTATTATTGTCAGCTTCAATTTCGTTCTCGGCCTCAAAATAAATTTTCTTTGGGCTTAATTCGCGTAGTTTTTCAAAACCACTCTGCATTAGTTTTCTTTTCAAATGTGTCCGATTTGTTGGTGTTATTTCGTTTACTGCACACGATGAATTTACTTTCGGCACAGTATTGCATTTCAACAGTTTCTTTTGCAGCAATCCAAGCAAGCGATTTCTTATGTCATCTTCATAATCACTGCACAGAAAATGTTCGCCAAAAATTCTTGCATTTTTAACATTAATAGAATCCTGTCTTCGACATTAATGTATCCATTCTGTAGTCAAAATCAAATTGTCCTTTGGGAAATCATGAAATACAATATCTCTTCCTTTAGTATTTCTATAAGTGCTACAGGCACTTTACTACAGCACAAGAAGCTATATTACATAAAGGATACTTTAAATAAAGAATTTAAAAGGAAAACTGACTAAAACTGTATATATACAAATTATTAAATATTTGCATTAATAGAAAACAAATATGTATGATTAAAATAAATTTGGGATATGCGACCTCCAGAAAATTGTTTCGCAACTGAATGAAACTACATTTTTTAAACGCGTGAAATAAGAGCAGGTGCAACACAGACACGTCAGATTACTACCAATTCCTCCCTCCATGAGGGTCGCGTGGACAAAGAATAGGGATGCTAGGTCATTTCTTTGTTCGACTCCTCGCCGAATCCTCATGAAAGGGAAAACTCTCCCTCTTCATGAAAGGGGGGGATTGGAAGTAATGTGACGTGTCTGTGTTGCACCTGCTCTGATTTCGCTCGTTTAAAAACTAGTTTCATTTAGTTGCGAAACGATCTTCTGAATCTATCTATTAATCTGACGATTCCTTGCGAAGGCGTTTTTCATTTTTCATCTTTCCTGCTTCCAATTGACCTAATTTCTCTACAATGTGTGCACTATTATTTGCATCCAGAATAAAATCTAATGCGTATAATGAAATATTGTTATAATAGTAAGATTAGCATATCATTATTGACCAAAAACGGGACACTGCAATTGCAGAAATGGGACAAGGGGCAATTATGGAAAGTGAATTTACAACCTTTTTGATTGATGTCTTTCTTACACTGAGCTATGGGAAAACAGTTTTGGTGAGGTGGTATCTTTTATTTGAATAGACAAAATGGTCTGAATTAAATTAAAATGGTCTGAAATTGAAGCTTCAAGTAAAAAGACGATAGAAAGTGTTTTGTGACGTAAATTTGTTAAGCTTACTATTATTCTTCTAATATCTGAAGATATAAAAATTTAGGCACACAGATCGAAGTAATGTGTACCATGCTGCGCCACCATCATGCTATGAATATTAATGTTACTCAGAAATTTTTTCTCTTTCACACTTCATTCTAAGAACGTATTATACTCAATAATACATTTTTGCATCCCAGCAGCTTCATTGCTTATCCTAATTTCTTATAATAAAAATAATTTTTCAACATTTCGGAAAAATGTTAATACTTCAGTAAAATTCCATATTTGTCTACGTGGGCTATTTTATACAATTAAAATAGCTGGACCCCAGTCGAATACCCATTAAAAACTGTGACTCAAAATAAAAAAAAGAAGTTAATGGAACATATAATTAGTAAATAATAAGCAATGAAGTATAAATTAAATAATACATAAAAATATTAGTAAACTAATTAAAGTAATGGTTATGATAAGTTTTTGCTAATACGGCGAATCAGTTTCACACCGAAATGTCGTAATCATTTATTCTCGAGTTCCGATTGAATTATGATTTCGTTCAAAAACGAAGAATAAGGCCTAGTTATCTATCAGATACAGGAATGTTCTTCTTATTCCAAGCATAATACTCGCAATTTTTATAGCTATTTGAATACGACAGTGTGATTAATAATCGATTAACCTAACTCCGTAATTGTTTTGACATAATGATATTGATATAGAACCGCAGGCTATGTACAATAATTTATGATTCCTTAGTAGAAATATAGCTTTAACCACAAAGGAACAAAATTATCATTTTATCAAAACAAGATGGTCACGAGAAGTCGGTAATGCATTATCTCTGCACAGCTGAAAATGAATAAATTTCAGACTGAAAGTCTCTTTATATAGAAAGAGATAGATAGATACTACATAATTGAAATACATATATATATATATATATATATATATACACAATTATGTTGTAACGGTAGTAAAGGTTTTAATATTTTGATATTTTTTCCTTTAAGTTTTTTAAGTTCAAAAAAGAAATGATACACAGACGAAACTTAAAAGCTTCCTTTGTTTTTTGTATAAAAATCATTTCAGAATTGACATTTAATTTTTATTAACAGTAAAGGTGTAGTTCAGCAAGTTAGCGGCAACACATGTTATTTGTATAATATTTTTAGGCATTTTTTAAATTTTATGAAGTTTTCTTTGAAGTTTCCAATGTAATCTGAAATGTTCAGGCTAGTCCGCCCTTCGAATCAGATTTTCAAGTTTCTATCAGGTCTAATATACAAAACTCATAACGAAAAGTACCTAGCGTTGCCTTATGTGAAAATCTGGTCGTCTAGGCAAAAGAAAAAGGGGAATACGTTTTTCCTGTTATTATGTCATAGCCAGTGTTAAAAAAATCGTATTATGCGAATCAATTTATTTTAAGTGCACTTAAATGAGATTTATGACACATTTAAGATAAAATCGAGAATGCAATTCCAAAACTTCAAAGCTTAAATAATTATCCAAAATATGCTTCAAAAATATTTCATTAATTAAAATTAATTATTCAAAGTTTCAGTTGCAAACATTTAAATAATAACTATGAAATGAGTAGCATAAAATCACTTACTTTCTTGTAAGAAGAAATGTAATAGGAGTAGCGATCGTCAGCTTTCCGTTTTCTATCCATCTTTCTATGACTGATATAGAAAACCAGAGATAAATAGATAAAGAAGAAATGAATATGCGTTAATGAACGTGTAATAAAACTCAAATAAAAAAGAATAAAAGAATGAAAATTATGATTAAAGATTATGATAGGATGATTTTTGTTTTTTTGTTATTGCGACAAGGCCTCGCGGGTTATCTGCCTAAAGGGAGGGATGCCTTCGTAGAGGACTTTCTAAGGGATATTGGCTCGTATACACGTTAAACATGGGCAAAGCACGAACGCACCCATGCAGCTAGCTTGTTCTCGGGATTCGAGCCTCGGATCGAACTAGCAGTATCCTGCGACTTTACGACTCGGCCGCTAATGGGCCTAACGTAGGATGAAATAACTGATGTTGTTTAAGAATAAGGTTTCGTTTGTTTGATCAGGGTAAAGCACGCCACGGCTATTTGCCTATATAGAAATAAGAAACAACTGTGATATATTAGGCAGAAAATAATGCGCAATATATCTTTTGTTGTGAAATACATGCACATAATTGCTGTACAATAACATAATTATATAAATATATATAATTATATAAATATATATAATTATGTAAGAAATTATTCCATATCCGACGTTCATTAAAAATGGCGTTATAAAAGTATGTTACGAATTATATTAGTTTTCCAAAGGATTTTAATGAGTATCATCCAGATTCCTTATGCGGTGGCCTTCAAACTTTGTAGACTCAAAGACCCCTTAGAACCTATACGGTTTGTTCGGGGAACCCCGTTATATATAACCTTAGAAATATATATATTGAAATACCTATATTACCCTTCGAAAATATATCTTAAAATACCCATATTACCCTTGGAAAAATATATCTTAAAATACCCATATTACCCTTGGAAAAATATATCTTAAAAGAATACTTAAATTATGTCAATATATTTCATGTACTTTAAGTAAAGACAATCAAGATTATTATATATTATTAAAACATTTTAACATAAAATTAATACAATCTTCTTATTAATATTATTAACTTTGTGCTGTGTAACTTTTGTTATTAATCTCCATATGTAACATTTTATCTATACAACATAGCATTTTAACTATAAACGCAAGTTTGTTGCTTACCCACAGGAAGATTTCAAATATATCAGAACTAGAATAACAAACATTAGTCTTACAAAAGATTTTGTAAAAACTTCACACGTTAGTTTAATCATATTTTCCCGCATAAATTGCATAAAATTTTCTTTTGCATCAATTGCAGGAATTCTGGCGAAAATTCCTTAATCGGTTGTTTTACAAAACGGCTCAAAAGGTAACGGTGCAGCATCGGGGTTCTTCGGACTCGACATCTAATCTTAGTCGAGAAATAGTCCTTGAATCGCGAATGTCAACAATAACTTCACATTAACATATTAAATATGCAAAGGATGTTCAGAATTTTAAATGTGTTTAAGGCCACTCGAAAGTTTTCACTACCTCCAGAAGGAGAAAAGGCCAGTTATCGAGCTAAGTACTTACTATAAAAATGAAGGTTAACAGTCTCAGCAATATTCATAGAGTAGGTACGAAAAATTCCAGAAATTATAACAAGTCATTTACACCACAAACGAAATTTCAAAACATGCAATTAAAAATGCCAAAACATAGCAAAATACAGAGAATAATTTGCCATCGAAAAGTTGAGAAAAATAGAAAAAAGGTAATATCTAAAACTAATTTGCGATTCCAAGTAAATTTTGACCGAAAATTTCTCAAATATAGAAAATAATGCGATTGGTTTGTGAACTGGAATGCGGGCTCCCCTAAATTTCTGACATTTTCCAGCTATCTTGTATATTATGTCAAAGATGGAGTAAACCGAAAGCATGCTATTTATTTCTTTTAAAACTTTTAAGAAATCCATAAATGTGCTCAAAATATTGTCTGAATTTAAATGATATTTTCTAGGCACAGGAATGCCTTTTTCAGGTCCTTTTCTCGAATCAAGAACTTTTTTACTGAACATTTTTTTTTTGTCTGATTCTTCAGATGGTCGGAAATGGTTCTGCCACGTCGTTCTTAACTTGAGTTCCTTTGTTCATATTTAAACGATTTTTAGGGCATAATTTAAAATTTGCGGCTAGTCCCAAATTACAGTTACAGAACGTTTTTATCCATTTA
Source organism: Stegodyphus dumicola (assembly GCF_044657685.1). NCBI lineage: Eukaryota > Metazoa > Arthropoda > Arachnida > Araneae > Eresidae > Stegodyphus > Stegodyphus dumicola. The sequence continues at coordinate 186,394,416 of NC_140776.1, read as the reverse complement.
AGTTTATGATCCATTTTTTAAACTGTATAAAAGTTTGCTCTACATTAATTCCAGCAATTCGGGCGACAAGCTCTTAATCGACTGCCTGCAGAACGTATCAAAATACAACACTATTTAAGAAGGAATAAAGAGAAAAATGTACTATTTGCCCAAAATCATCTTGCTAAGCCTTTTCAAGTGAGTTAGCCACAGCTAGCTCAGCTTGTTAAGAATGATGCTCTCAACAGGAAAGTTTCTGCACTTTAGAATCTCTAGTATTTGCCTGTGCTGGTCATGTTCTAGAAAAATTCACACTTGGCTTCCCAAGTACCTTTCGTAATGAATTACTAATGTTTAAATCTCATACCTCTATTAACCATGGCAAAATATACTTTCTACTTCTCATTTAAACACTGTATCGAAATCATCAAAATAATACATGGGAAAATTTATTTTATATAATAAATATATTTATTATAAGTTCTACGGCTATGCGATGATGGTGACATGCATTACGATCGCAAATGGGAAAGAGTGGCAACGATCTTATAGTGCCTTCTTTTAAGTAACAGACTATAGAATGAGGACTCATAATTTGTGAGATTATTATGAAATTATTACACATGATATAAGATATTTACAATACTGCTGTTAATTATATTGCACAGATAAATTTAATGCTGTATCGTTTATATCAGAAACATATCTCAGTTTTATTTCTAATTTAATTTTTTCCCAGATATAATACTCTGAATGTAAAATACATCACATTCAAACAAAAGTTCAAAACATTCACATTAAAACATTTTTCAGATGTTAAAAAAAGACCTGCAACCTTTCTAAGATGACAACTCCAGCTCCAAATGAATTGGATTGAAATTTGGCATAACGGACAGCGTGACTTTCGGTAATGTTCCTAATGCAGCGGGCTGATAATTTTAATAACTTTAATTGCATGTGGGAAATTTAATTTATGCAAATGCTTACAGCCTAAATCTTATTTTATCATTGCTACTCATTATTATATTAGAAGACCGTCAGTTCGCGTTCAGAAATGCAATGCATTAGCATATAAAATATTTGAGCGTGATTCTTGCAGATATGTTCTATTACAAAACTGATCAAAACAGTTAAATCGCATTATTAGTCGAGCTAAATTAGAGTACTGATCAAAGCAATATAAATTCAAAGATGAAATGTACTAACATATCAGTTAAGTATCGGGTTTCTTGCGGTTATGTCAAATTAAAGAACTGATAAAAAGAAATTAAAAATTTAAAAAATACGAATTCGGGTTTTCATGGATTTTTCAGACGACAGACGAGAGAGTGTCTTTGGTTTTCCGATCTTTATCAGTTGAAAAGATCAATTTAGTTTCATTGTAAAGACAGCAAATTTTAATGTGTTCTACACGCTAGAAAAAGACCAGCTGCACACTTTGCAGGTGTTCAGATGTGCACATTCCATTATGCAGCCGTCATTAAAGTGGCGCGCACACTGGACATTAGAGATTTTTGCTTCTTGAAAAAACTGTTCGCATCGTGGAAGTGAGTTCCCTAGAGCACTGTGAGATGACAGTATATTTATATTTTTTTTTTTGATGATTTGGGGGTAAATTGTTTAGGTATTTTGGTCCAGAAGTAAAGGTTTCCATGGCTTTAACTTCACAGTCCTGATTTTACGATAGTATCTGATATTATAGCTCGTTTTAATCTAGAAAAATGGTATTTTTAAAAATGCCTATAAATTCCAATCATTAGTTTTTCATAATTAGCTTCCCTAATTTGGCGCATTTCAGTTCCTAAAATTTGCGATACAGAGAAGATTAGCAGGGCCTCTGCACAAGGATGGCATTCTCAGATTATTACGCTCAACGCATTTTATTATTCTAATGTTAGCGCATTTATATACTGTGCAAATAATTCCCAAGAATACAATTTCTTGATATATAATCTACTTCATCTAAGTGTATTATGTTTCAACTATATTTTGTATTTCTTATATAGCAAACAACATTTTCATGTTTGTTTAACTTAGATATTAATCTAGTTTCACAAATTCATGGTTTAGCGCATTTACTATATACTTTGCAAATAATTTTCAAGTCTTTATCGCAAGAATACAATTTCTTGATATATAATTTACTTCATCTATGTGTATTATGTTTAAGCTTTAATTTGCATTTTCCATATAGCAAGTAACATTTTCATGTTTGTTTAACTTAGATACCAATCCAAGTTGCGCAAAAGCATTTATTCTTCTATTTCCATCCAAAGGTCTCGGACCACAACGCCAGCTAGTGGTCAAAACTCCTAGCGGATGAAACCTCAAGAAACACCAGCGATGTTCGATGTGTCCTAAAATTTATATTTCGATATTTTGAAAGTTGAAACATTCATACTCCATTTCTTGTTATCTTAACTCAGGGGCGCCCTTTGCAGGTGTTCGGATTGTGCCCTGCACAGAGGCCCCTGATGGGAAGGGGCGTTATTTCAAGGAAGTTTACACTAATTAAATGGGCCTGGGTTCGAATTCCGGAGAGGGCATGGTTGTAACTGTCCTTACTTTCAGAGGAGGCAATGGTGGCCATCTATTGGTGCTTCCATAATGAAATGGTCATCTCTTCTGGCCCGTGTTAATGACGGCTAATTGCTATTAAATAAAGCATCCGGCCATTAAAATAATAATAATCTCTACATATAACAAAAGAAAGAGTATGTGAGTCTTTCGTTAGTGGTGTGCGTAAGCTAATAGACACATAGCTACGACATTTGGTACATAGGTGCATCTAGCCAAGAGCCAGTGCACCTCCAAGCGATTTTTTTTTCAAAATTCGAATCAGAATTTTTTTATTTTATCTTTTTTGATGAAATCGCATCATTTTGAATAGTTTCATTCTTTTAGAAATATGGTTTTGGCTACAGTTCTTAATTCGATGCTTTGTATACTGGACTACTGACTGTTAAAAATCGTCACTGTTGCCACTTGGAAAATGGGAGGTATAATTCCGTGCAGTTTTTAAATTTAATTTTTCTCTTGGATACTGGACGTTTGGTGAGAGAAGGCAAGCGGAAGTTATTTAATTTATTTATTAGCGTATTTAATATTTGTATTAAGGGAAATGCTTATTTCATTGTAATTTTTTATATGTAATACATTTTTATTTAAATTTGAGTCCTTTATATATATATATATATAATTGTTCTGTAGAATAAAATTCTGTGCAGTTTTAAATTTAATGTTTGGTTTTTCCCTTTAGGCATTTTTTCTATCAATTTAAAAATTAAACGAAGCCTGGCCGCGTAGCTGCTAGTAATAAATAAACAAAACGACTACCTTATGTTTAGGCAGAAATAATTTCTGCCAGATAGAATCGATAGAGTTTTGATTACTACAGAATTTTATTTCGAGATTTCATCGTTGATCGGCATTTTCGAGGTTTTCCCTGTGTATAACATGTATACGAACTAGTTCTCCTAGTCCTTCACGAAGGCATCGTGGATGATCCTCAAGCAGTTAGCCCTCAAGGCTTTGTGGTATTCGCATAAACCAAACCTGAACTCAGAAAAGACAGATGAAACATCGCTTCATAAGGTTATTTTATCTAGTTTCTATAGCAAACAGATCACAAAGCAAAAAATCGCTGTCTTGTTATGTTCACGGGAATTCGCATGGTCTTTTTTAAATACTGCTATTACTTTACTTTCAGAACACCTTGCGAAATAATGCTCAAGCATAATTGTTCTTTCTGTTTAAAAAAATTCATGATCATTTTGCACCAAGCAAACTGTTTCTAAAGCTAACAGCCTGAACTTCAACTGAAATTTCAAGCGATATATTTCTTATAACAGTATAAAGATTAAATATACCTAAATTATATTTAAAATAAATAGATAACTTAAATATATCTATTTATTTACTGAAGCAATTTGACATTAATATACCATTTTCAAAGTTTTTGAAGGTCTGATGGGCACGAATTTTAGTTAACCCTGCAGAATCGAGATTCCAGGCTTTTATAGTGTTTTAGAATCCAACCTGCATGTTCTCATGAATAAGTACAAATTAGCAAAATATGAACTCTCCTACTTCGGGGTTTCCGGAGCAGTACTGATTATTTTTTAATCAGTACTGCTCAACCCAAGGAAACACTCAAGCAAGCATATTCGTTTCGTAGAGAATCGATTCTAAATTAAAATACCAATGTTTCGCATCTTAAGGTACATGGAAACCAATGTGAAAACAGCGTAGGGGATTTTCAATCAAAATTCGGTATCGAGTTTTAAAGTGCATTTTAAAACCTATGATCTCTCCCATAAGTTTACGTTTTATTACTCTGCATTTTAAGACATTATTTGTGCAATAGAACGTCTATGATCGAATGTAGTGATTAGAACCGTAACCACACCGAGAATCAGAAACTCAGTCAAGAGAGACTAAAATTTAAATAGGTTTATTTTTTTTTTACAACATGATAAGAAATATATGTATACTAGAACGTCTATGATCAGAGGTAACTGGAACCGTACCCACCCGGAAACAGAGAATCGGAAATTCAATAAATAAAAACAAAATTTAAAATGGTTTTAAATTTTTTTCAAAAAATTTCACAAATTGTTTATTAAAAATTCAAAAATAAGTACTTAATTACTATATTTAAAATTTAAAAAAAGTCCATTAATAAAAAATATTTTTTTTTCCTACAATAAAACAAGTAATCCATATAAGTGTTCATGAAAAACATTCGTAAAAAACAAAGAAATAAACGAAATGTTTCGAAATTCACACAAATTATGAAATTTTATAAAATTTTATCGAATTTCATATATTCTTTTTTATTTACAAGGCACTAGTTCTTTTTTTAAAGAAATTGTAACCCCTTTTTTTTATGATTCTTATAATTCTATTATCCGCTACATAATTACGGCACTTTTTGATCAAAAAAAAGAAAAAAAGAAAAGAAAAGAAAAAGATGGAAAGGCTGAGTGGGGTTTCAGGACCTTGCTCCTAATACCCAAGATCTTTGCATAAGGCTTCAAATAATTGTATACCGTGTATTTGTAATTGTATATTCAATACGTAAGTCTAGAATTTATGTAAAGTTTCTCTGTAAATGTATTGTTAGGCTAGCTTCTGATGTGGGCCAACCGATAGCCCAGCGGGTACAGAAGTGCGGCGCAGCACTACCTGTCAAAGTCACTGACGAAATTCTCGTGCTCCGTCCACTTTACCCTGTATCTCTTCCTGTATACAGCTTCATTATGGCTAAATTTCCCAATCTGTATCCCGGGTATTTTTTTTCGTCTCTGAATACCTGAAAAATGTAGTTCGCGGTTTTCTACATTTCAAAATTCCGAACTCCTTTTATCTTCTGAAATATGCCTAAGAATTTATTGTCAGTTGGCGCTTGATTGTTACTCTCCTGTTTAATACATGTAAACAATGCATTTTACCATAGGTCAAGGATTCTCCAACTTTTTAAATTTGTTACCACATAAATAAGAATCAAATATATATGTACCATCATGCCTCAATTTATCTACTAAAAGGAGGGCCATTTTAATTCATTTTCAACATTCATTTAAATCTTTTGGGTAAACATTATACCACCAGAAAATATGAATTGTACTGCTAGTGGTACATACGAGACTTTTACAAACCCCAAAAGAAAATAAAAAGGTGATGGGACATTTGCAATTTTCCATCAGACCAAAATATTGAGATACGCATAAGACCAAAATAATGAGATAGAAGAAAGACCGAAAGATCAGTGAGTGCTAGAAGGATTCGCAAATGTTTCTTATTTTCGTTACACCGTTTCTTATATTACTTTATCTCTCCAATGAATCCCTTAAGTTCATTACCTGATTAGTTGATAAAGACCTACGCTGATACAGACTCACTTAACCCTTACTGTACATGAACGTTACCCAATCAGCCTGTACTGTACATGATACCAAAGAACGTGAGAAAATTTAACAAAATCTTCTTAATTTTATATCGCATAATGGAATTTTCCTAAGAAGTAAACATCTGATCGGTTTTCAGAGCTGCTCACTTGAATTGTAGTTTGGTTTGATTTATTTAATTACGACAAAGCTCACAAGGCCTAAGTACAGGGACGCCTTCGGGGAGGACTTTCTGAGGGCCACTGGCTCGTATGCACTCTACACATGGGGAAACAGCGAAAACGCTCATGCAGCCAGCCCATTCGCCGGAATTTGTACCAAGGACCGAACTATCAGTGATCAGCGACTTCCCCCCCTCTGCCAATGGTGGGCCCACTTCATGTATAGAAATATTAAAGTTCAGTTATAGAACGTAAACTTATAAGGTATTTCTCCCGCCTTCTTTGCATGCTTTCGTGGTGTAATGGCCAGCAAACTCGGCGCGTATTCGAAAGTTCAGAGGCTCGAGTCCGGCGAGAGCATTGCTCATTTTTCGAGACTCCCGCTTCGAAATAATCTTATGTCTCTACAAACTTACCCAACGTTCTTGAACAAGAATGTAATTAATTTACATCGGTGCAACGTAAATGAAGAGGCAGCTTATTTTTAGAGTAAAGCATGGGATTGCTCATAGTTGAGAAAGATATGTTGCCAACTTATACAAATTGTTCTTTAAACCTTTTTATTTCTCAGTACTTCGGTGAATATTTTACATTTTTAGCGTTCTAAATTTAATTTTAGAACTAGAAATGCATACGCACGAACAACATGATGTACACTGTTGTGACATTTAATAGAATTTCAGGAGTACGACCATGAATAGTACGCAAGCGTCTTTGTTTCAAGTCTCGTTCGTCAAAAAGATTTACAGATATTAAAAGATTCATATGTTGTAACCATGAGCTTAGAAATAGGAAATAAATAAATAATAAGAAGAAAGCAGAATGTTTTTGTTCAGTGTAGTATCGCTATATGTATTGGGAAAAAAAGCAAATGATAGGATATCAGCTGTCGAGCGGTAAAAGCTGCTGAACACTGGCTGTTCGGTACTGAGTACGAGTACTGACGAACGCTCTGACTGCCTGCATGAACGGTTTCGTGGTTTTCTCCATGTGTAACGTGGATGCGAGCCAGTTTTACCTCAATGACCTCCACGGAGCACCAATCCTTTTCCTTGTAGTGCCTAAGGGCGGAGAAAAAATATGCAAATGATTTCCGCTGCTCTCAAAAACGAAAGATTTGCATAAATAAGTTCGACCTTCTTCTGATTTAATCTTTTACAAAATCGCATGTATTTACCGTATATTCCAGCGTATAACTTTTAATACAAAAAATAAGATCGAAATTCATGCGGGCACGTTATACATTAGATATAAAATGCATAACTTATTGGTTTCTCAGAGTTTGTTAAAAAGTCATTTATAATTTGTTTTTACTTATCGGAGTATCTAATCTGAACGAAAGTTTTCTTCTCTTTTATTTAAATATTCACTTAAGCGCTTCGTGTTTTGAGGTTTTTATCAAGTTGAATTGAGAACTAACTACGCTAAAGAACCCATTGAGAAATTATTCATTATGTTCAGTGTTTTTGAGGACATATACAGTGGTAAAATTATCAATAGTATACGAAATTAATTCCGTACGCTGTATAGTTATTCTTAGTTTTTTACATTATTCTTAAGCTGTAGGATTTTGGTGTGTTGTATGCATTGTTTTACTATCTATGCTTTCGGTATGCGCGTTAATTATTTCTCGTCCCTCCTTTGATGTTGAATGTATTTGTATTCTTCAGGTACTTAATGTAGTGGTCTTCAGCTGAACTTCATAATATTTTTAGGAGCAATTTTCTCTTAGCTAAGTTAAACAGGAGATTTCAGTATAGGTCAAATTTTTATGAAATTTATATATTTCTTTTAAACTTTTATAACAAACTCACGGAGCTCTGTCAGAAAGTATAAACTTTTTGATGGAGGTTTGAATAGGGAGAGTCTGAAAGAATTGGAATCCTATTCATACTGCTTGGTTAGTTTTCCGATTGGGAACTCCATTGTTTGCACCATTAATAAGAACCTGTCTCTGCTATTTTCCGTCAGGGTCCTAAGTATGCCAGTATTGATAACTTGTCCTTGATATTGCCTCCAAATGAAGAAATAGAGAAATAACGGTATATTGCAAAGGACCTATTTGTTCCCTTGCAACACATGTATTGGTAACATTCGAACAATTAACTTCCTGGAAAATAGAATTTTTTCAAGAAAAAGAAACTCTTTGAACAGGGCAATTTAGAATGCAATAAGGTTAGAAATGAGAAGAATACGACCCGATGCAGCTGGTCTAAAAATAGACCTTATGATCTTGTTTGAGTCGCTTCTAAATTCACCACAAATCCAAACTCAAACTGATAAAGGCATTTTCTCCCTCCTTTCTGCATACCTTCCTGGTGTAATGGCAGCACATTCTGCGCGTAATCGAGAGGTCCAAATTCGAATCCTGGGGAGGGTGTAGAGTCATTAGGATTATCAAAGTAGGAAACGCGAAAATGAGTAGTACCCTCGCCTAGACTCGCACCTGGACCTCTGGAATACGCGCCGAGTGTGCTAACCGTTCCACCACGAAGACATGCAGAAAGGAGGAAGAAAATACCTTATAAGAGCATTGCTCATTTTTCCCATCTCATGCTTTAAAATGACCTAATATCTCTTCAATGCAATATCTATAAATATATCGTGTATATTTTTCGTGACACAAACATCTGAAATTCTCTCTTTATAATTATTTCAAATCGTTACAAACAAGTTGAATAAATTCCTTAAAAACACATACTCCAGGTCTGTGCAATTACGTTGTGTCTAATATGTGAGTTTTATGCTATATTTGTTTCACTGATGATATTTCATTGCTAATTAGGTGTCATTATCACGGCATATGTAGTCTAAATGCTGTGTTAAATGTGTGACTTATGCTTGCTTAGTATAGTTGTAACTTATATAGTAAAATTGAGTTTATTATGAAATGGCGTCGTGGAAATAAAATATTAAAATATCTGATTATTACCCTTACGAAATCTATATGTCAAAGAGTTACTTCTCAAATTCATGTGGTTGAAGTGCAGGTATTTTGAAAGAAACTAGTACGGTCGATGGTTTTTTTCCAGTACACACAAAGCGCTTTTCCTATATAGCTCCGAGCCGTATGCAAACCAATGTCTGGCGTTTGAATACACATAAAGGATTATTATCCTAAAGGTGCAATTTGCCCAGAAGGGCTATTACTTACGTTTTGGCATTTTGCGTTGATTCACTATAAACAGCGAATCACATTTTAAATTGTTGCCGCTAAATGTTAAAGCCCTGTATTATATTTAAAGAAAGGAAATAATGAAAAGGCTGTATAAATGCATGTACGTTTCTCGCATTGACATAAAACAAGGATATCTAAACTCATCGGGTTTTTAATAACGTACGTCTCCACCCGAATATGGGCATATGAAAGCCCAAATTTGGAATTTATTTTATTAACTATTTCATATATTGTAAAGCATTTGCGAGTTTCTGATTAAGAAACTCAACGATTTCAAAGCGAAGAATGGCAAAACTTTAAGGAAGAAAAAAAAAAAAAAATTATCTCCAGGGCGCGAGAATGCGTATCAGAAATTCTAAAGATATGCTCTTTTAAATATTTTGGGATATTGCTATTGAATATAATTTTATGTTTTAAGCGCGACGAACATGATATTTAATAAACAAAGGTAACATAAAAAAAATATAAAAAACGCTCCTTGGGCTTAATATAAAATCTGAAATCTTACAGATCTTTCTTAACAATTTTTTTTCAATTGTTTTGATTACTACCATAATTTGACTTGGCAGAAAACATGCCGATACATATGTTTTAGGAAAAAAATACTGATTCTTTATTATTTTTTGGGATGCTGCGATTAAGTTCCTTCTCAAATTTCTTGATTTAAGCCATACGGTTATTATTTTTTAAATAATTTTTGGGTTGTTCCTACATATTCTAAATCTCAGGTATTGTAACTGATGGAATGAGTACAAGTATAGGCTTTTCAGAGAGATTGTTCAATTCGTGTTATTGACACAGGTTAGTAAGCTTGAAAGTATTTAACACGTGGTTATTCATTGAAGGACCAGAAATTTAAAAAAAAATAAATAATTTAGTATTCTTTTTAAATGTCTTAAATAGGTTTTGAAAAATTTGTCCGGCTTATCATTTCATAAATCAGCACACCATTTCCGAAAAAATCCGATATTCTATTAAAATATGTCGGTCAGAATTCCAGTGACAATATATCATATAAATACTGCTTGTAAAAAAAGTCTGTTATCCTTTATTTTTTTCTTCGGGTATATATCTGTTTTTAATAACTCTTGTGTCGATAGATATTTATGCATTTATATTTAGCTAATTCTTTGATACTATCACTTTTTGTAGTTATATCATATTATTGCTAAGTGTTGTGTTGACGAAGATGGAAAAGAAATACGCCAAAGTAAAACAAAGGACTTTGGTTTGGCAAATTTTTTTTGCTAATTTTATGATTTTGATGTATTTTCGTTTGTATTTTGTACCATATAGCTGTGAAATTTAACATTGATATAGCAATGATTATCGCTGACTATTTGTTCATATTAACAAAACCGTCATAATTATTGATTAGTTATGTACAGTATGTTCCCAAAATGCTAATGCGCATGTTCCCAAATGCTAATCATCATCATTTCCATGTACATTAGTGGTGTTTTGTATTGTTTTAATTTTGTATGGAATGCATTTTATTGACCTTCATCTTTTGAATTTCTACACCTGACATTGAAAGACATGCACTCGGGCTAATGTGAAAAGGTAGATTCTCGAGTATGGACAAAGAATTTGAAAGGGTGTCCAATTCAAATTCTTTGTTATGGCTAATGTAGCTGATAAGGTATTTCTTCAGAGGATTAGTTGCTCTACCCGTTTACACAAAAGCTTTTCATTTGTCTAGTGCGGGAATTTTCAGTTGTTTTCTTCAACAATAGCGTGCATGGGCTGGGCTTAATAGAATTCGCAGTTTCCACAAATAAATGAAATCTCTCTTTCTATTGGTTAGCAAATCCACTGACATATAAATTCTCAGGTGATTTCATCTGGATGTTTCATTTGGCTTCTATCTCTAGCTGTGTTTGTAGACTGTATTTGTGTGTGTTTGAAGTCTTACTCTCAACTGGTAAGTTCATCTCCATCTTATAAACATTTAATTTTTCTATATTAATCTAATGTAAGACTTGATGCTCAGTTAATTTAATTTTCTTGCTAAATTATAATTTAATGTAATTTTTATATGTGAAGTGAACAAGCATGACTTCACGGAATAATTTGTGACTGCAGCTTTTAAGCATGCGGAAACATTGTATATTCTCATAAATCTGTATTTCTGAAGATCTTTAATTTCTTGTGTGGTATAATGAGATAAGTAATGAAGTATTAAAAAGTTTTAGCATATAGCTTGGTTTATAGATACCTGAGTTTAAATGTGGTAAGAATTTAAAACTAAACTTTGATCGAGATAATTTGTAGTATTTTATAATTTCATTTCAAAGAATTATTTTAATCGGAATTTCTCGTTGATTTCTTTGTAAAGCAATATTAGTAGGGAAACTATGTTTGTAAACACGTGCAGTTTCCGAAGTCATATTATTTGTAGGTTTTTTGTTCTGAAAAGAGGGCATTGAATAGTGGTTTTAGTGTTTAAAACATATTTAACCCAAAAGACATTACGAATTCTAAAATTAACTAAATTTAATAATTTTTTAAAATTATTACTATAAAATTCCTTAGAAAATATTAGAGATTATTTTGATTATATGAGACAAGATATAAGCAAGCTTATTCAGTAATCTGCATTTCTAATGCAGTTTCAGAATTTAAATTTTAACATGGCTTAAAACGGATTAAATGTTTTTTTTTTTTTTTTTTTTTTTTTTTTTTGTTTCGTTTTCTTCGCTTTTAGAATGCTATTAATATTCGATTAACTTCTAAATTCTTAAATTGCTTCTCATGAGTCGTAAATTATTATCATTATTAGGACAAAGTGACAATTTGCTCCGAAGGACTATTAATTTCGTTTTCGTATTTTGCCGGTTGTACTATAAAACGATGTTTAACGTTTCAAATTGCTGCTACCAAATATTATGGCTCTGCATTACACTTAAAGAAATTAAATAATAACGAATCTATGTATGTTTCCCACATTGTAAGAAAACAACGATACCCAGAGATATCAAATTTCGAAGAATGTAGTCCTCGAGCCGAATATGGGCATCTGGAAGCCCAAATTTGGAATTCGTTTTATTATCTATTTAATATTTTGAAAACCTTTAAGGAATTTTTGATAAACAAACTCAACCTTTTCATAACGGGCAATGGCAACATTGTACGGGGGGATTATCTCTAGTGCACACGGAACTGTGTATTGGAAATTCTAAAGATATGCTCTTTTTAAATATTTTGTGATGGATTAAATTTTATGGTTTAAGTGCGAGTAACATTATATTTAACAAACAAAGTTAACACACGAAACGTTAGAAAAAACGCTTCTTTGGACGTAATATAAAATCTAAAGCACTTCAGATTTTTTAATTATTATTATTATTATATTAATTTTTAATCAAATGGGTATGTCTATTTAATAAAAATCTGAGGAAGTGTACTTGCCTTATTTTTGAGAAATATTACATGATAGTATACTCTTCTAGGTATGAGTCATTTTGTTCAGCCAGTTTTTATTAGAACTGTAATGAATTCTAAATTATGTGACAAAAGTGATGAATGTATTTATTTGCTTATTTTCTAAGATATTAAGATCACCTGTAACAATGTGGGCATGATTTTTATTAAAAGAGATTTAGAACATCATGAAATGCTAATTTCCAGTGTCTTAATAGTGATAGTTAGGCTAACTAATTTTTTGTTATATTTCGAATAGATCAAGATTTTTAACTGCAAAATATTATTTATTTGGCTAATTTCAATTGGAAAATACTATTACTTTGGTTAATTATTTTGATGATTTTGTGTGCAATTGGTAAGTATATTTTGCTGTGGTTAATAGAGGTACGAGTTTTAAAGAATAGTAATTTATAATGAAAAGTACTTGATGGGAATCCAAATTAAAATTTCGCTAGAACATGACCAGCAGAGCCAAATGCTAGAGTCTAAATTCAGGGAAACGCTCTTGTTGAAACTATTAATGTTAACAAGCTCAGGTAGCTGTCGCTAAATCACTTGTAAAGCCTTAGCAAGATGATTTTGGGCAAATACTAAATTTTTCTTCTTAGTCCTTCTTAAATAGAGTTATGTTTTAAGCCGTTCCTTAGACAGTCGATTAAAAGCTTGTCGCCCGAACTGCTGGAATTAATGTAGAGCAAACTCTTACACAGTTTCTGTGGAATAAATTATTAGGAGATTAATAAGTTCGCCATTCTTTTTTTATTTTCCTTAGTTTAAAAATCTGTCTGTACAATCACACATTTTTTTATAGTTGGTTCATTCTTATGGCGCAAAATAGAAATGAACTATTTGAAAGCAATATGCTTGTCAATAATTCCGGTAAATATCAGCAATGAAGTGCGTATAAGTTTATCTGTGTTATATAATGCAGTCGACCTCAAAGATACATTTTTCGAAGAATAATATGAGTATTTTAAGATATATATTTAGAAGGTTACATATAATGGGCTTTCCCGAAAAAACGCGTAGTTCTAAGGGTTCCCTGAGTCAACGAAGTTTGAAGACTCACGCATAAGAAATCTGCAGGATACGTTTTAAGAAACCTTTGGAAAACTAACAAAATTCGTAACATTCTTTTATAACGGCATTTTTAATGAACGTCGGATACGGAACAATTTCTTACAGAATTATATATATTTATACAATTATGTATTCTACAACAATTATGTGAATGTATTGTACAACAAAAGATATATTGCGCATTATTTTCTGCCTAATATATCACATTTGTTTCTTATTTCTATATAGGAAAATAGCCGTGGCGAGCTTTGCCATGATCAAATAAACCAAACCATATTTCTTAAACACTTTCAGTTATTTCATCCTGCTTTAGGCCCACTACCGGCCGTGCGGTAAAGTCGCTGAACATTGGCTGTCCGGTCCGAGGTTCGAATCCTGGGAGCGAACTGGCTGCATGGGCGTTTTTTAATTTTCCTATGTGTACCGTGTATAGGAGTTTCTTTTAGAAAGACCTCTACGAAGGCAGCCCTCACTTTAGGCAGCTAACACGAGAGAATCACCAAAACATCCCAAAAACCAAACCCAATTATCCTATCTTAAACTAAAATAATAATTTTCATTCTTTTATTTTTTTTATTTCAGTTTAATTATACGATCATTAATAAATATTCATTTCTTCTTTATCTAGTTTAACCCCAGTTTTCTGTATCAGTCATAGAGAGATGGACAGAAAAATAAAAGCTGACGATCGGTACACCTATTACAGTCCTTACAAGAAAGTAAGTGATTTTATGCTGCTCATTTCATAGTTATTATTTAAATGTTTGCAACTGAAATTTGAATAATTAATCTTAATTAATGAAATAGTTTTGAAGCATATTTTGAATAATTATTTAAGCTTTGAAGTTTTGGAATTGCATTCGCGATTTTATCTTAAATGTGTCATAAATCTTATTTAAGTGCACTTAAAAGTAAGCTTAATAAGATTACGTCATAAAAAACGCTTTCTGCCATCTTTCTTTTTCATAACTGCCTCTTATCCCATTTGGGCAGCTGCAATGTCCCGCTTTTTTGGCAATGGTGATACGCCCATCTTTTTATTACAACAATATTTCGTGATACGCATTAGATTTTATTCTGCATGCAAACTTTGAAGTCGATTAATTGCGGGGACCTGGAAAACCTATTTCATTTTTAATATTCAAGTCGAGATAAACAATTCTTATCCTATTAATTTACGCGATAATGAGCGCAGCATTTTAAAAACATGCAAGGTATATGAGAAATCTTATGTATTGTTGAATTGCAATAGATTCTGTTTGTCAAAATGAATATAGTAAAGATTGAATAAATTATAGTACAATAAGTCATAAGTTTTTCGTCAATTCCTTTCGTAAAAATTATTTATAATTTTTAGATTTTTTAATTCTAATGTGTGACATCGTGCGAGAACAGTGAATGAATTTAAATAAACTGAAACCGTAAATGAAATAAAATAGGTTGAAATAGATCTTTTTTTTTTTTTTTTTTTAAGATGGCAAAAAGTACCGTAAAAAAACTGAATTAACAAGCTTCAAATCATGAAAAAATATAAAAAATGAGTATATATATATGCATGCACTTAAATAATTGAATAAATCTGGTAATTGTTTTAAAAATTGTGCAAGAAATTAAAACTGACATCAAGATGAGAGAGGAGTTATTTTTATTGAAATTTTATTTCATTTAATAATGAATTTCAGAATCATGAACTGAGTTATATTTCGCTGAGGAGACTGGAGAAATAATACTACTGATTTCCACTGAAAAATGATGTAACTCGCTTTATAGTAGCCAGTGGCGTAACTACAACTCTAGGGCTCGTATGCGAAAAAAAAAAATTTCTTTATCCCCCGTAATAAATTTATAGTACTCACCCACCACCCAAAAGAAATCGAGGTTTCCAGGAGCCAACATTTTGATGAGAAAGAAGGATTAAATTCAAGCTTCAAAAGCTGTTTGATTTATTCCTCGTTCCTCTGCTTTAAGAAACGTATTGTGTAATTGCCTACTGATTACCATTTTATATATTAGTTTGTTTATGATTTTTAACGGTTCATAGTAAAAATTCACAAAATTGTATGAAATAAACTGAACCTGAATTCACGGTCTCATATTTTAAATTTGTTTGTTTATGATTAATTTATCTTAAGTCTTGAATTAAATATGACTTTCTATTCATGTACTGAAAGATGAATTCCTTGATAACAACGTCATAAAACACTTTTATAGGTAAAGAGGTGTCAAATACAATGCTATTTTGAAAGCAAACCCGGCGGTTGTAAAAACCCGTACTGCGCTTTCTTTCACCAAAAGGCTAGGCCAGGACTTAAAGGTAAGTTAGTAATTTTACTTGCTCGTTTCTATATTTATCTTCAATATAGGTACCCTGTATATTTGTACTTATTAACAAAGTATTTTCATCTTATTGTTAATCTTAACATATGTACATATGTACAAAGCATATGCTTTGCACATATGTACAAAGTAGATGTACATGCACAAAGTAGTGTCATCTTATTGTTAATCTTAACAATAAGATGACACTACTTTGTTAATAAATTAAATTATCTGTTGTTATGTTGTTGTTAATCTTAACAATAAGATAAATAATTTCTGTATACGATCTTTATTTGAAAAATGCCCATTATTTAAATTGAATTATTTAGGAGAGGAAAGTAGGAGTCTTTCATATCGTATTTAAATGAATATTGCATTTAAAACGTACTGTAGTTTTAAGCTTTTCATCGCAGTGATGTTTTGATTTCTTTCGATGCTACTTTATGACCGCTTCGCTCTGAAAACAGATAACAGCTTATGCTTGTTGAGAGTGGTGCACAAATGTAGGTTATGTACAAGTATCCAACTGAATGTATCAATCATTTTTAAATTTTGTAATCATCAGATATGAATAACATTAGCAAACTTCATATAAACACTGAATGTCTTATAACTTTGCACACATTTTAAAAAATCATATGTAATCAGCAAGTTGGTGCATTTCATTTCAATGTGATTTCCATCTAAAGAGTTTATATGAAAGCCTGTGTTTTTTAAAGCGTAACTTGTAATTTCTTAAAAATTTTTCCTAATATATAACAGTTTATCATTAACAATGGTGTAATTATCGGTACATTTCTGTCATCAAGACCGAATTCAGATGTGTGTATATATATGCACACGTGTATGTATGTGTACCCACAGATACAAAGCCTAAAGTAATACAGGGTGGTACATGCACATATACATACATACAGGAAACATATCCGAACATGCATGCATACATACACAAATTTCTGGACCCGGTCCTGATAACAGAACAGCATATAAATCTCCCATCTTGTTTTTTTCTCAACTACCAAACTGCACCTCGAATTCAAGTATAAAAGTCGAAAACAGATATGTTTAATTAATATAGAAATATAGCTGAACTTGACATCTGTACGAATATCCGAAAGGTTAAGACCGCTAAGTAGTGGGATTTCAAACTCGGGATCATTCTCAGGCATGCAGACCTACAGCTATTGAGGCCCAGGACGAGAAATCCTCCTTATTGAAATGATTACCATACAAAATGTCAACTGAAATATACAATTAGTATTTATTTAATAATTCAAATAAATTAATTAAAATGATTTGGAAAACAAAAAATCTTAAGACTAAAGAAAAGATGAACTTGCATCTAGCAGACAAACATATTTAAAAGATGGTTTTACTTTGCAATTTTTGATGTTTTAGAAAATATTATTGTTGAGAAATATTGCTTTTGCCTCGTCAACAATGAAAATGGATAATTCAACGTACAAATATTTACAAAACTTTGCACTGCAGCCGTTACTTTCTATTAGATCTTGGCTTATCAGCTATGTTATTATTTTAGAAAATTTGCTATTGTATCAAAATTGTTTTCTTTGCACACAGTTGCATTGTAAAACTTTGCTATATTTATTCAGTGATAAAATGACTTTGTAGAAAATCTGATCTCATTATTAATTCCTGTAAATTTTTATTCATGTGTATTATTTACATGTATCTGTGTACATTATTAGACATCATTAATTCTGTTATGCGTGAATGAGATTTTTAATGCTAATATTGCTATTTATAAAAGTGTTATGAATTTAAATTTATCAAAATTGTCATTAACATTATGCATAAGATCATTTTTCAAAATGTGTAAAATGCGCTTTTCTTTTTCTGTATGTTATATCACCATTTAATTGAATTTTCATTAGATTGATTTTAGATAATATAACATGGAACACTCACTCATTTGAGAAAATATTGATGTTTGTATTAATTCTTGTCACAGTTTTGAAGTTTTTACTTTCCTTTCTTGCGGAATTTGCAAAGAAAATTAAAGCTGAGAGACTGAGAAAAATTCTATTTATAATTTAACACACTATTCTACTAGAAATCATGTGTCTCTCAGCATTATTAATATATATATTTTTGTAAAGACATGCATGGCTAAAACTGAATTTATGAAAAAATTTTTATTGCCTTTAAATATGTTATTAAAGACTTTATATTATGTATTCACATCCTTATAATCTTTCATTTCTATTTTCAGGGCGAAAAAATCCCTATAAATACGTACGTCTTTCGTAGCTGCGTGAGAGCGTTCTCATCATCTCTGATGATAATTTTTTTAAGTAAGATGAATTTTTTATGAGATATAAGGGAAATAGGTCTATTGGAGAACCCGCCCAAAAAGGGGTAACGCGCCTAGCATCATACCTCAAAGATGGTGTGGAAAATGGTGCAGTTTTTAGATTACATTTTTGCATTTGTATAGTTCACGTGAGAAAAGATTTTTCCCCCTTAGTATATATTAGAGGAGATAAAAATGAAGATTGTGATGCACCAAATCAAGTGTGCTACAAATAATAGTTGAACTTTAACACTGTGCTTTATATTAGTTTTACTGTGTAGATATACCTTTTTCCTTTTGCTAAATAAATTTTTTCACTTGCATTCTTGCATTCTTATTAAGTAACTCATGTTTTTAATTATTGTAAATCATGCAAAAGCTACCGATCTTAAAAGAGGCACTTGTTCGAAAATTTTCTGATTCAAGCAAGCGTGTTACATTGAGGAAAACTGCAAAAAAATTTCACTTTATGATCTAAATCAGAGGCAAATTGAGTACTTTCGGCAGTTTTGTTCTCTGCTAATTGCTTTAACTGCACGGAAACTCAAACGATAGAGGAAGAAAAAATCTACATACATGTTAGTCAGTTATTAATGGTAGAAATTAAACAAAATGTCACGTAGCTGCCAAGTATCCTCGTTTTTTACGCATCTCTCAATAAAGTACTCGGTCTTTTAGTTTTTAATTTTGAGCCTTTACTGAGAAAAATCAGAACAATAAATGAAATTTAATAAATTAATGGAACCTAAGTTACACAAATGACTTTCCCATAGTTCGGGTTATTTTTGGAATGATTTTTCTTGTTAAATTTTATTTGATTTGATGTGTTCTTTTTCTTTATTACATTTTATTGACCTTTCTCTTATTAAATTTCATTTGATATGGATTGCTTTAATCTACTGTAGACATTTGCAGATTTTATATGAAGTGTCAAGCAATGTTAGTTAATTGATTAATATTTGTGTTAACTTTTATTTTCCTTCCTTTATATATATGATATCCTCATAGATACTATATGCTTTGGTTATTTTTATTTCATTTAAAAGTACTTTGAAAACAATAAAAGCTTTTATTCCCTAGACTTTTCTCAGTCTAAAAGTCAAAGAAAATTACAAAATGAAATGAAAGAGCATGGAATTTAGAATATTTAATTAAATATTAACTTTTACGTCAGAATTCTATTGCAAATATTTCAATAAAGTGAATCATGCATATTTTTAAAGTGAATTTAAGCCAGTTTAGAGTTCCTTTGGAAAATGCTTCGCCATACAGCATGAACCGCTCTTCTAGTTTCACCTGTTTTATCAGATTTTAAGGTGGTCCTGTATATTATCCGTGACTGTATCCAGTCAGAATGTAGGGAGATGCTGTTACAGTCCCCAAAACAAGGGCATTTTTTTTAAACCAGTAGAAGTTCACAAACACTTTTATTCTGTTTCTTCTTATTATTCATTCATCTTATTATTCTACAGGCTCCAATTAACAAAGAAGCAGTCTTCCTTCTAGAGCTCCCACAAATTTTCCTTATTATTATTTTTTTTTAAACACGAAAACATGGGCTGGGTCTTATGGCCTAGGTAAGTAATCAGGGCTTGTTTGATTGATTATTTAACAATCTAAAAATTCATGCATATTTCTTAGACTTTTTTGATTTATAATATATAAAGGACTGAGTATAAATCAGAGATTAATTTTTGAAGTTTGGCACAAATTTAGATGATTTACTGAAACAAAGTCATTCATGTGGTGTTAATATGCTCTAAAAATGAATGCTAAGACGTTTATTAAATTTTCACGCTTGTACGTGACATTGCTAATGCTAGCAGTAAATGATAAATACAACAAAAATTTACACTGTAATTTTTAGCATCAGAGGTGCTGCTAATCTCTTTCCTTACTTTTGTATCCATATCACTTTTCAAATAAAACGATGTTGCCACCAAATGTTATTGCCCCGTAAATATTTTTAAATAAATAATATAGCGAATGTTAAAAGGTATATGGAAACACTTAACATTCTATTGGCAATTCCAAGTATGTGCTGTTTTTAAATATTTTGTGTTATTGCTGTTGAATTTTATTTCGCGTAAGTGTGAAGAAAGTAATGTTTAATAAATAAATTTAAAAGTTAATAATTAAAAGATTTACACAACTTTTCTCAGTCTTTTTGTTATTAACAAAGTCATCGTACTAAGAAAATGGAACACATATGTGAAGAACTGAGAAAAAAATAAATAAAACAATGTATGACAACACTTAATACACATCCAGGAATTCTAAAATTATGAAATACTTACTTATTAGGCAACCACCTTGGAGAATTTTTTAAAGTAGAAAGAGGTGATCGGGAATTTTCGAATTGAAAGTTGCAGTGGAAATGGTTACCTAAAGAACTAATATGTGAAACATGAAGGAGGTAACAATAAAAGAGGGGAAAAAGGTGAGGTAAAATAAGCGACCACATTCTTTACAAAAATGTAGCATGCCTTTCTTTGTATGTTTGTCTCAACCGTATACAATGGGTACTATAGAACTTTCATTTAGTACCCTGGGCAGAGAAAAAATTTGGTTGTGCTCATCAATAACAAAGAATAGTGTGAATGGGCTGTGTATGTTAAATGTGCATTGAAAACGTATTCTAGAATAGAAATAGAAAAGGAAATTTTTGAACTGTTTAGATAGAAGAAACATTTTAATAAGATAAAGACTAAAAAAAAAAAAAAAAACTGATGCGGACACCACATGACTTCCTTGTACGAAATATTAAATAATACGCAATTTTTGCTGCATTTCATTCAAGCCTAATTCCTCAAAATACATTAGATATATGTTTCGCATTTAATCAATTTAATTCTCCCTTCGTAGCAAGGCAAAAATTTCTAAAACCTCAAAATAGTATGTGTATTAAAATCTAGAAAATATAGAAAAGCTTCAAACACCAACTACAGTCAGAACGATTAAAAAATATTTTTACAATTAAAATTAGAGTTTCTAAGAAAACACAAGCAGTTCAAGTATCTGGATGGAAGGCAGATTTTTTCGTGCAGAAAACTAAGTTTACTTGTTACTTATTTGAACAAAAAGTTACTACCAATTTAAATTAAAAGTCTAAATTGTTGACAATCATACACCTATTGCATGCAGATTAACTAAGAGGCATAAAAACCTTAATCGGAAGATAGGAATAACGTAATTCAATTCTTTTGAAAGTAAAATATGCATAATTTACTTACTATTAGGAAAAAAAAAAAAAAAAATCTGATGTGTACATCACATCACTTCCTTATATGGAATATTAAACTACACGCATTTTTTCCTGCATTTCATTTAAACTTATTTTCTCGAATTTCATTATAGATATATTTTTAATTCAATTAATTCAGTTCTGACTTCGCGACAAGGCAAAAATATATAAAACCTCAAAATATTTTATTAAAAATTGAAAAATATAACAAAAACAGTTAAAACAATGTACAGAACTTTTACAATTAAAATTGGAATTTCTACTCAAAAACAAGCGTGTGCAAGAAGGCAGATTTTCTGATGTGCGAAACTGAAAGTTTACTTTTGGTCTCACTCGGCAAATAGACACTGAAGGAGTAAAAAATGTCTTAATTTGTTGTGGACGCACGTTGAGTGAATATATGATGTAATTTAATAAATTAAGTTATAATTCCAGAATGGATTAAGCATGATTGAATTCGCAATAATAAACGAAAGCGTTATCTTGGTTGTTGCGAAGTTTAGTTCTTCCAGACTGGCAACAAATCCACTATTCTGCTAAATTTTTAATTGTTGATAATTCTACAATTATTGCATGCAGGTTAACTAAAGGTTAAAAATTCTTAATCGGAAGATAAGAACAACATAACATAATGCAATCATTTTTAAAGCAAAAAAGTGCAATTTACTAACATACAACAATACAAAATTTTGAGCCCAACAAACCGAGTAACAGAGTGCGTATATATATATATATATATATATGTAATGTTGTATGATCATAAATTCATTTAGTGCGAAATTAAATTATTCTACTACTTGCGCAATTGCTGCTACGTGCGAGCGATTGCAACCGAAAACGGAAGTGCACAACTACATCTTATATCAGTCCTATATACAAAATTCCAACTTCTGAGGCTATTCCTTTTTGAGTTATGCGATATACATACGTACATACGCCACGAAAAAACTGTTCTGAATCCATTTTAAATGAGTTTTATAATTCGTTTGAGGATAAAGACTCCTTTATTGTGTCCTTACATACAGATGTCAAGCAAAAACATCATTATATTGCATTCGATAGAGGTAAAAATGGATATTTTCGTTGATATATGGTACCCAGAATTTTTCGTGATTACAATACTTCCTATAAGGAAGTAAAAAAACTGAGCTTGCGGAGCGGAGTAACAGAGTGGGTACATACATACATATAATATTTATATACTCTTCGTGCGGCTGATTGTAAACAACTACATGTTATAGCAGTCCTGTATGCAAGCTTTTCCTGTATACATTTTCCTTTTATTCATTTATTTTCTTGTTTTCGGATAGCAGTAATGTATGTGAACGTTCTCTACCTAAATAGGACAATTTTCTGTGGCAAACTGCTTCGTATTCATGTTATCTAAAGAGGTTATCACACTTGGCTGCAGTCCCGGCTAGACAGGACTTTTCTGAGAAACGAGATTCTGGAGGCAATATTTTAACCGGGAGGATTACTAGAAAAAAGAGCCCGCCCGAAGAGAAGTCCCGCCTAGCTACGGAAACTGTGTTGCGGCTACGTGGGAGTTTTTTAAACCTCACTGAAAATGTCTCGGCTGGATCCAGGATCAAGGAAGTTCGTGTTACGGAATTCTTAGGCACAAACGCCTTTACGTCCACATCATCTGAAGAATAAAATGTCATCATCAAAAGAGGGAATTTTCTAATACGGTAAAAATTTGTTAAGCCGAAAAAAGCTTTTAAGAATAAGTGCCTTCACACTGAAAACAAATATCAACACTCATCTTATTTTGCGCCAAAATAAAAGCAGAATAAATTAGATAGGGGCAGTCATCTTAGACTAAATTTTTGCTAAAATAAAAGAAATACTAGAAAATAAAAGCAAGTATTTTCTTGATACTTGATCTATCTTTGCGAACGTCAACTTCGCGGAGGGGAAGGGACGGGGGGAACACGCTTAAGCTTCGAAAACGTTGCTGTGTCAGTTGCTCAGCTGATCAAGGATCAAGGAAGTTAATTTACGGAGTGCGATAGGCTAGGCCTTTAACTCCACGTCATCAGAGATAAAATAATTACATCAAAAGAAGGGTTCATCCAATAAGGAAAATTTTGAAGCCTAATAATAAAAATAAAAGCTTTTCAGATAATGCCTTCCGCATGAGAAAAAAGGAAAACTCTTAGAAAGTCTTTAAATTAAATTTCGTGTTTAAAAAGGGCCAGGAATTATTTTTGAGAGAGGAGTCAACATTCAAAAAGTTTTGAAAAGAATAAAAAGATGCAATACATTTCCTTCATTCTTGATATCAACAGCAAAATAAAATCCTTAGGGCAAGCAATCCGGGGAGTTGGGCAAAAAGGGCTGGGGGCGAAACACGTTGAGCGGGTTCTAGTAGCAGTTCAGTGTGATACAGCTGAAAGAGGAGAAGAAAATTTTTGGTCGCTATTTAGTGCGACGTTAAAAGGTCCCCTTAGGGGGTCGAAAGCAACCCGTTTAGCGGGTGGAGAAGAAGCTTTTAAGAAGCTATTGAGAAATTAAGTGCAGTCGCGTGCGGCTGCGGAGATAAGTTGTCCCTTGTTAAAGAAACGTTAAGGGACTCTTCTTAAAAAGTTAAAGACCAGGGTTCCTCCGGTCAATGCCCTTACGCATTGATAACGCGAGGGCGGTTGGGGTTTAGAAAACGAGAGGTAAGCATCCACTTGGGCGTCTGTATTCCAATACCGATGCCGTTTAAAAGATAGTTGAGCATAATCAGGTTGTAAGATTGCTCTGGGTCGCATTTTAGAAGAGGCAACCGCAGGATCATATTTCGGCAGGGTATATTATACTGGATTTCCAACAAGATGGATGTTTTTGAAAAATCTTTCCGAAAGTCGCTGTATAAAGCGATTATTGGGCATAATTTTGAGGTCGTTATGAATGTCATCTTTCCTTATGAACCATGGAGCGTTTAATATCTGCCGTAAAAATTTTGATTGAAAAATTTGGACGTTTTTACGGTTAGTCAGAGCAGCTGAGACCCAGATACGACTCGCGTAAGTGAGAATAGGCCTTATGATAGATTTATAAAGCAAGATCTTGTTATCAAGTGACAGGTCGCTATTTTTAGCGAAAAAGGGGCGCAGGTTGGCTTTGACAGCTTCCGCATTCGCAATAGTTTTTTGAATGTGAAGTTGCCAAGTTAATTTTGAGTCAAGTAAAACACCAAGGTATTTGTAAGCAGTAACCCAGGGAATAGGTTCACCGAAGAAAATTAGATTATCTAAACGAGGGATGTTTCTTCGGATGAATAAAGTGGCAGCACATTTAGCGACATTAATTTTGATTTTATACAGTCCGAGCCAGAGTTCTAAGGCTGAAAGGTAACTCTGCAATGTAGAGATTACTATGGTGATGTTGGTATGTTGAGTTAGGATGGCCGTATTGTCTGCATATAAAGCTAAATTGATACTAGGTGCCTTAGGCACGTCGTTGATATAGATATTGAAGAGCAGAGGTGAGACAAGACTGCCCTGAGGACATACAGCATGGATCGGGCGGGGAGAGGAGAGTTCGTGGTTAACTCGTACGCGGAAGTTTCGTCCGGCTAAGTACGAGCTAATAATTTTATGATGTGAGCCGGAAATCCAAGTCGCATGAGCTTGTAAATAAGTCCGTCATGCCAAACCCTGTCAAAGGCTTTAGCTATGTCAAGATAGACAATTCCAGTATTCTCTCGCTTACGAAAGCCTTCATGAATGAATTCCACTACACGTAGTAACTGGTGTACCGTGGAGTGTTTAGGTCGGAAGCCGAATTGTTCCGGAATGATTAAGTTTTGATCTAGACAGAATTCATTCAGGCGATTAAGTAAGACATATTCATATACTTTTGAGAGTGAGGAAAGCAGACTAATTGGTCTGTAGTTGACCGGTAAGTTTAGATTTTGCACCGGTTTTGGAATGGGGAAGACCGTTGCAATTTTCCAGCGGTCGGGGAAGTAGCTTCTCCTTAGCATAAAATTAATAAGGACCGTAATCCAAACAATAAACATTACAGGGAAATTTTTAATCATGCGATTAGAGATAGAATCCATGCCTGGAGCCTTGTTGGGTTTCAGTCTATTGATGTATTCCATCACCTCTTTAGGATCAGTGGGCCTAAGTTCAGGCGTGAAAGGTTGTGTTAAAAACTCTTCAACACGTGAATGTATGCGCCCTTGAGTAACCGGGCGGTTACAGTAGGCGTCGTTATTAGGAGCGAATTGAGTAGCAAGGCTGTCGGCTAAGACTTCTGCCTTTTCAGTGTCTGTGTAAGCCATCCGTGCGTCATCGGCCGTTTGGAGCGGCGGAATGTGTCTGGATTGTTTGCGTATTCGAGCGGCAGCCCCCAAATCGAATTGTCTTCAGTCGTTAGGGACTCAATGTAGTGTTTCCACTCCGTCTGTTTGAAGAGACGGGTTTCAGTCCTTATCTCGTTCTGTATTTTGCGAAATTGGGTGCGGACACTGGGATCACGCGACCAAAGTTTTCGCAAAAAGTTCCGCTGCTTAATTTTGGATTTAGTCTCAGGTGGGAGTCTGACACCCGGATAGAAAATTTGTTTTGGAGCCGCAGCTCTCGCTTCTTTGAGAATTCACTCCAAATTTAGTAAACACCTGTCAAAAGCGGAATTGCTGGTAATTATTATAGGGGGTAGCAGTACGTTCCAAAACAAATCTAAAATCGTCCCAATTTGTAGAGACTTGCTCCTATAATTTTGAGTAACGGTTTTGGATATCTAGGGTGATGAAACCTGAATACTGATCAGAGTCAAGGTCTTGAATCACTTTTATTTCGTGTCTAAAATTGACATTATAAAAGGCAGCCAGATCAAGAACTGCAGGGGACCCTCTAACAGGGTACTAAGTCGGGAGGGTAGGAGCTATGATCTGTATATGGTTTCTCTGGCACCATGAATTTAGACTAATGCCATACCTTTCCCTGTTAGGGCAAAACCATGCGGTATGACGTGAATTTAGGTCACCAGCAATAATTAGGTGATTTGATAATGATAAAAGTTTATCAAAATCACTGACAGGAAAAGTACCTCTTCCACGTGCAGTTGATAGTGGAGGCAGGTACGCCGAGATGACAGTTAGTGAGGGAGAATTTTGGAGGAAAATTTTGATAATTGTCGCTTCCAAAATACTTAAATCAGGAGGGGGTATCATGTGATGCTTAATCGAACGCTTCACGTAGATAGAGGTACCACCACTTGCACGCCTGGCTAATGACACCCTGTCAGTCGAGTACATGTCAAAATTCCCAATTTTGGGAGTTCTCCCTGGGGTAAGATGAGTCTCTTGGACTAATAACACGTCAAGATCGTGCACTACAATAAAATCTTTGACCTCATCGATCTTATTGATGAGGCCGTTTGCATTCCATGTGCACATGGTAAGTTCTCTGTTGGTAATTGAACTTTGTCTTAAACAGTTGAATTTAAGGCCGTGGTAAAAGGTTACAGCTCTGAAAAACTTAAGACACGGGTCTAAATTAGCCGAGAAATCCTAATATGAAAGCATAATATAGCTTTCATAAATTAGGTAGGCCCTCGTAAGAGCGTCTGCCTGCCTAAGCTTTGTCAGGGCCCTTTGGAAGGCTTGTAGTATGAGATTTCAATTAGGCATTTTAAAGTAGAGGGGAAAACATCCTCGGAGTCTCCACTTTCTACTTGAGTAACCGGAGGAGCTATTTAAGGCACATTCGCCATAGCTGCCGGATTTGGACCCTGATTTTTGGGTCGAGGCTCTGTAGGTCCTTTACCTAGGGTCGCTGCCTAAGACAGAGAGCTTGTTTTTTTAGGTGCAGTCACAGTGGCTGGTTGTACAGCTTTTGCTGGGGTGTTTGTAGTTCCCTGAGGGGGGCTGCAGGAGCAGCTGCCCTAGGAGCATTCTTTTTTGAGCTCTTTTTGTTATTACCTGGGTAACGAGGACGAGATTTAAAGGACGCTGGGTGACTACCTCCAGGGTTGCAGCAGCAAGCAGGTTGATCGTCATTTAATGTGCAATCTTTTGCCCAGTGCGGGCCAGCGCATCTCACACAACGTATGTTAAGGGTGCAAGTTTCAGAGAAATGAAAAAATCCTTGGCACCTAAAGCATTGAGTAGGGCCTTTACGGCCTCTGTAAGCCTCAAATTTGACTTCAGCGCCCTACATATCGGTGACACTGTACAGTTGGTCTATGAAGGGATGAGGTCGGACTTGTATGTAAACAAGTGGCATAGGGTGTCTAGTGCGCGGTTTAGTCAACCGGACGGCCTGCCGCATCCATCGTGTAACCTCCCTAAATTCTAGTTCTGTTTGAACAAATAATTTTAAAAAAGGTCCAGTGAGAATGCACTTGATATTAGGGGCAATTTCTCGCAGGAAAGTCATCTGCGTTCTCCACTGTTTGCTGCTCTTAACGTGAATAGCCGGAATGGAGGGTTGCTGTGGTTGGGGGGAGGAGCGCTCTGTGACTGCGCCATACTAGTTTCTCCTCCTGAAGTATCCCCGTTAACAGGGGGGGTGATTATAGAGCTTCCCTTGGCGGGACTGCGACCGCTGTCCAAGAGGCTTTCTTTAATTCTTTCATATTTGATTTTAGAGGCAATGTTTTTTGAATTTGCAATTACTTCAGTGGGGTTACTATCATCAATTGTAATGATTTCTGGAGTTTTTTTCTGTTTGCGTGATGCGGGGGTAATAAAGCCCTCCGAATCTACGCTCGCAGTCTTTCTTTTTCTGCTGGACGGAGGGAGCAGTTGCGTTTCCGCCCGCTGTTCAGTGCGGTCTTTAAGGCCAAATGATTGACACCTCTTAAGGGGGTACTAAAAGCAAGTAAAAGGCCCTTTTTAGAAGGGCTGAAAGAGCTATTTTGAAGTAGAGAAATTGTCAATTGACTCTAGATTTAACAATTAAGTCCAGTCGCCTGCTACTGAAGCTTCTTAAAGAAGCAGGAGGGGTTCATCCGGTCAGTGAGTTAAGCATTCAAGACTCGAGAGGCGGGAAGGGGAAGGAACGAGAAGTAATTATTCACATGTATGTCAGTGTGAGCATACCTTGCCCGTTTAATGCGATTAAATGTTTGGTCGTTTCAATGAGCCCGTACCAAAATTAAAAAAAAATCACTTCCTTCAAATCAGCGAAGCAATCATTCCGTCGGACGGATTATTCCATGGCATATATATGTCGTGGGCATGTTAAAATTTAACTTCTGAATTTTTTAATAGTAATTTTCTTCGCTGATCATAAACCATAGCTTGAATAAACTAATTTTATCTGAAAACGTTTTCGATACTTTTTTGTGCATCATTTCTCAGTTAAGTAATAACTGAAATAAAAAAGGCGTTAGGAATTTGAATATTCCACCAAGAAAATTTAGCTTATTTTTTCTTTTGAAATGAAAAAAGCATATAAAATCTTTTATGTAGTTTGAACAGTATGATTTGGGGCACTCGGATTTAAAGAAGAAGGACTTAAATCTCCCTAAAAAATCCTAACTCAAGACTATATCACAATACCAGCAAGAGTAGAATGTTTACTTCCTGGATCCATAGTCGAAAATAGAATTTTCCGCTTCGGCCTCATAGAATATCCCAAGAAATGTAACAGCCTGAAAGGAGTACCAGTAGCCTGAACACTCATCGATCTATCGAGATGCGTTATTACTGTGAGACTTGCCAAATTCACAAGGCGAGAGTTATAAAGAAAGGGGAATTGGTTGCAGAATGTAGTCCAGTAACCAGCGTTAAACGAAACAGCAACACTCGAAACTTCGTGTCTTCAGAGAGCATTACAACCGAGTTATTGCAGAATGCGCAATGAAGCGATAAGGAAAGGAGTGCTGTCGAACATGTCGTTCAAAATTTACAGACGTTTTTCTCCCTTTCGTCTTCTGACTTGGCTCGAACCACTTAGAAACAACCTGAAAATCGACACCGGGGATCACGCACCAGCTGCGCAATATCCGAGACGTCTGCCGATTGCTAAACGGGAAGAGGTAGGAAAAGGTCTAAAGAATATGCAACAAGGCAATAGCATCCAGTTTTCAGCAGTCGCTGGGCATCGTCCATCATCCTGGTGAAAATGCAAGAGGGTTCAACAAGATTTTGCGCTGACTATCGTCAGTGGAACGAGGTTAAGAAGAAAGATAGTTACCCTCTTCCTAGAATGGACGACATTCCGGACATTCGTTCTGGATAGTAGTGGTTTTCAACACTTGATTTAAAGAGTGGGTATTTGGCAGGTCGAGATACATCCTGATGAGTGAGAAAAGACTGCATTTACCAAGGGACAAGGACTTTGGCAGTTTGGACTCTGCAATTCGCCAGCAACGATCGAACGCCTCATGGAGACTGTTTTGAAAGGTCTATCCTACTGTGTACAGATTCAGAAAATATGTCAGCAGTTAAAGCCTAGAAATGCACTTAAAAATGTGCATCAGTAAGAAGCTTCCTGGGGTTTTACACCTACCATAGGAAATTTGTGATTAACATAGAGAATGTGAGGATGCATTTAACAACTTGAAGAAAACATTAACATCGGCTCCAGTCTTGACTTATCCTCAGCTCGATAGACCATTTATTCTCGACACAGATGCGAGGAACGAAAGGGTCGGTTGTGTTTTGTCCCAAGAAATAAACGGCCAAGAACGTCCAGTGACCTACTGGAGGAAGTAACTTTCTGAACCGCACAGGAAATATTGGCTCTCCATTGTTAAAAATTTAATAATTTTTACATAAATGCATAATGTTTTAATTTTCTTTCATAAATTATAAATCTGGAAATGGATTAAATGATTTCCGATAGAATAAAATAAAAATTTCAGAAGCAAAATATTTTTCTTCCTGAAGGGGGATTATCATGTGTAAGTAATTAAATTTTAATGAAGAGTGCTTTTTTCTCTAGCGAGAAACCGGGTTCCGTGTATTAGAATGAACTAAGTTTTGTATGCCAAGGTACACATTGTACCCACTTTTTACATTTTCTCATTTTTTTAAGAAACTAATATTTTAATTAATGTCTATTTAGTCCAAAAGGGACGTTAGTTATAATGACATACGGTAACCTGTGTTGAAACTCTTGTAGTTGTCAGAATACATAGTCACAAGAAGAACAAATGACATTGCAAAAGACAGGCAAATACAGCTAAAGCGTAAATGAAATATGTGATAGATTGTCACTACAATTTGACGAGTCTACGGATAAAAAAAGCTTTTCGCAGTTAGAGTTATGGGGAGAAAGGTATTTACTAATATCACTGTAAACAAGAAATACTGAAAATATTATTCATGAAAGATCGAACAAGAGTTAAAGTTATCTATAATATATTTATATCATAAGCAAAATGTCGATAGATAGGCCTCAGCACAAGCTGCCGGATGTGAAGTGGAGCCAGGAATGGTTGGTAATATTAATATATTTATTGCCCTCTGCAAGTAAGATTTTCAAACTTTATATTGAATCACTGTTTCAACAGAAAGATTTACACCGGGCACGTCGTGAAAATTTTAAACTTAGTTCGAGCAGCCCCCTTGCAACACTACATTCTCCAGGCGAGAAGATCCAGTTCTTATTCTACATAGTGAATTACTTTGGCAAAGTTCTTGCAAAAATCGTAAGTTAAGCTAATGAACTTTCCCTGGATGGCAGATTTAGAATTTTTGAAAAGGCATAATTGAGAAACTGAATAATGTAACAAATAAATAAATGCATACCCTGCTAAAAATGCCCCGTAGAAACCCATAAAATTTGTTTAAGGGGAATTAGCCTATGGGTACCCATACAGCTCTGCGGTTACCCGTAGGCCAAATCCCTGTAGAAACCCACAGACAGAAACCCGTACAACTTTACGGGTACCCGTAGGCCAAATCCCCGTAAAAACCCATAGAAAGAAACCCCTACGGTTGTACGGGTACCCGTAGGCCAAATACCCTGTAAAACCCCATAAAAAGAAACCCGTACAGTTATACGGTTACCCGTAGGCCAAATACCTGTAAAAACCCATAAAAAGAAACCCGTACGGTTGTACGAGTACCCATAGGCCAAATACCGATAGAAACTATAGAACCGTAAGAAACGAAAAACCGTAAAACCCGATAGAAAGAATCCTGCACGGCTGTACTGTACGGGTACCTGTAGGTCAAATACCCGTAAAAAACCTGTAAACAGAAACCTGTATCACTGTACGGATACGAGTAGGCCAAATCTCTGTGGAAACCTGTAGATCTGTAGGCACTATAAACAAAATCCATAGCCAAAAATCAGAACTTTATATGCATATCCATTGGCCAAATTTCCATTAAAAAATGGATATTCCGTAGGTCTATGCCTTGTAAAAACCAGTAGACAAAAGCATGTACACCTATACAGGCACCCATACGCCAAATCCTGTAAAAACCGCTACACAAAAATCCAGAGACCAATAAAGGTAACTCTTGGAAAAATCGCTGCACAAAACAATAAACAAAAACCAATAGAATTATATAGAATTATACCATAGTGGAGTATCCATACATAGAACGGGTATCCATATACAGAATCCCTATAAAAAACAATACACGAAAATATAACTGTAAATCAAATTTCCATAAAAACATAAACTAGCAGAAGTTCATAATTAGCACTGATGAAATGTACAGAACTAAATGGCGGAGAAAGCATGTAAAGTAATTTTAAAGAAAATTCAATGCGAATAAATAAAAATTTTAAAATATCTAGAAGCCTACGAGCCCTTGCCCTTCTTAATGCACGTCAATATCTATAAACATATTACAAAATATTTGTATAAATTCTCTTTACAAAATTTTAAACTACCTTTATATAATTTTGAATATAAAATGAATAGAAAGATAATAACCAAAGTCATGATTCACAACCATCGAATGATATATGTACATATATGTATGTAAGAAAAATAAGGAATATGCAACAGATTAAATTAGCAGCGTAAAATTAATTTTCCTTCTCTATTCTAAAAACAGTAATCTTTCTGCACTGCATCATTTCGAGATTAATTCATGTCATATGACTCTTACATAATTTGATGTTGTAAGGATTCGCAAATGTTTCCTATTTTCGTTACACTTTTTCTTATATTACTTTATCATTTGAATTCCTTCCTGGAGGACTTTCTGAGAGCCACTGGCTCGTACGTAGGCTACATATGGGGGAAACCTCGAAAACGCTCATGCAGCCAGCCCATTCGCCGGAATTTGTATCAAAGACCGAACTATCAGCGTTCAGCGACGTTTCCCCTCGGCCACTGGTGGCCCCACTTCATGTATAGAAATTAACGTTCAAATATAGAACGTAAACTTATAAGGTATTTCTCCCGCTTTCTTAGCACGCCTTCGTGGTGTAATGGCCAGCAAACGCGGCGCGCATTCGAAAGGTCGGAGGCTCCAGTCCGGCGACAGCATTGCTCATTTTTCGAGACTCCCGCTTCGAAATAATCTTATGTCTCTACAAACTTACCCAAAGTTCTTGAACAAGAATGTAATTAATTTACTTCAGTGCAACGTAAATGAAGAGGGAGCTTATTTTTATAGTAAAGCATGGGATTGCTCATAGTTGAGAAAGATATGTTGCCATCTTATACAAATTGTTCTTTAAACCTTTTTATTTCTCAGTACTTCGGTGAATATTTTACATTTTTAGCGTTCTAAATTTAATTTTAGAACTAGAAATGCGTACGCACGAACAACATGATGTACACTGTTGTGACATTTAATAGAATTTCAGGAGTACGACCATGAATAGTACGCAAGCGTCTTTGTTTCAAGTCTCGTTCGTCAAAAAGATTTACAGATATTAAAAGATTCATATGTTGTAACCATCCAAGAGCTTAGAAATAGGAAATAAATAAATAAGAAGAAGAAAACAGAATGTTTTTTTCCGCAGTGTAGTATCGCTATATGTATTGGAAAAAAAAGCAAATGATAGGATATCAGCAGTCGAGCGGTAAAAGCTTCTGAACACTGGCTGTTCGGTACTGAGTTCGAGTACTGGCGAACGCGCTGACTGCCTGCATGAAAGTTTTCGTGGTTTTCTCCATGTGTAACGGGGTTGCGAGCCAATTTTACCTCAATGACCTCCACGGAGCACCAATCCTTTTCCTAAGGGCGGAGAAAAAATATGCAAATGATTTCCGTTGCTCTCAAAACCGAAAGATTTGCATAAATAAGTTCGACCTACCTCTGTTTTAATCTTTTACAAAATCACATGTATTTACCGTATATTCCAGCGTATAACTTGCACTTTTAATACAAAAAATAAGATCGAAATTTATGGGGACACGTTATACACCACATATAAAATGCATAACTTATTGGTTGCTTAAATTTGTTTAAAAGTTTTTTATAATTTGTTTTTACTTATCGGAGTATCTAATCTGAATGAAAAATTTCTTCTCTTTTATTTAAATATTCACTTAAGCACTTCCAGTTTCGAGGTTTTTATCAAGTTGAATTAAGAACTAACTACGCTGAAGAACCCATTGAGAAATTATTCATTATGTTCAGTGTATTTGAGGACATATTTTGAGGTAAAATTACCAATAGTATACGAGATTAATTCCGTACGCTGTATAGTTATTCTTAGTTTTTAACATTATTGTTAACTTGTAGGATTTTGATGTGTTGTATGCATTGTATTCTTATCTATCCTTTCGGTATATGCCTTAAGTATTTTTCGCACCTCCTTTGATGTTGAATGTGTCTGCATTCTTCAGGTACTTAACTGTAGTGGTCTTCAGCTGAACTTCATAATATTTTTAGGAGCTATTGTCTCTTATCTAAGTTAAACAGAAGATTTCAGTATAGGTCAAATTTTTATGAAATTTATATATTTCTTTTTAGCTTTTATAACAAACTCACGGAGCGCTGTTAGGAAGTATAAGTTGTTTGATGGAGATTTGAATAGGGAGATTTTGAATAGGGAGAGTCTGAAAGAATTAGAATCCTATTCATACTCCTTGGTTAGTTTTCCGATTGGGAACTCCATTGTTTGCACCATTAATAAGAACCTGTCTCTGCTATTTTCCGTCAGGGTCCTAAGTATGCCAGTATTGATAACTTGTCCTTGATATTGCCTCCAAATGAAGAAATAGAGAAATAACGGTATATTGCAAAGGACCTATTTGTTCCCTTGCAACACATGTATTGGTAACATTCGAACAATTAACTTCCTGGAAAATAGAATTTTTTCAAGAAAAAGAAACTCTTTGAACAGGGCAATTTAGAATGCAATAAGGTTAGAAATGAGAAGAATACGACCCGATGCAGCTGGTCTAAAAATAGACCTTATGATCTTGTTTGAGTCGCTTCTAAATTCACCACAAATCCAAACTCAAACTGATAAAGGCATTTTCTCCCTCCTTTCTGCATACCTTCCTGGTGTAATGGCAGCACATTCTGCGCGTAATCGAGAGGTCCAAATTCGAATCCTGGGGAGGGTGTAGAGTCATTAGGATTATCAAAGTAGGAAACGCGAAAATGAGTAGTACCCTCGCCTAGACTCGCACCTGGACCTCTGGAATACGCGCCGAGTGTGCTAACCGTTCCACCACGAAGACATGCAGAAAGGAGGAAGAAAATACCTTATAAGAGCATTGCTCATTTTTCCCATCTCATGCTTTAAAATGACCTAATATCTCTTCAATGCAATATCTATAAATATATCGTGTATATTTTTCGTGACACAAACATCTGAAATTCTCTCTTTATAATTATTTCAAATCGTTACAAACAAGTTGAATAAATTCCTTAAAAACACATACTCCAGGTCTGTGCAATTACGTTGTGTCTAATATGTGAGTTTTATGCTATATTTGTTTCACTGATGATATTTCATTGCTAATTAGGTGTCATTATCACGGCATATGTAGTCTAAATGCTGTGTTAAATGTGTGACTTATGCTTGCTTAGTATAGTTGTAACTTATATAGTAAAATTGAGTTTATTATGAAATGGCGTCGTGGAAATAAAATATTAAAATATCTGATTATTACCCTTACGAAATCTATATGTCAAAGAGTTACTTCTCAAATTCATGTGGTTGAAGTGCAGGTATTTTGAAAGAAACTAGTACGGTCGATGGTTTTTTTCCAGTACACACAAAGCGCTTTTCCTATATAGCTCCGAGCCGTATGCAAACCAATGTCTGGCGTTTGAATACACATAAAGGATTATTATCCTAAAGGTGCAATTTGCCCAGAAGGGCTATTACTTACGTTTTGGCATTTTGCGTTGATTCACTATAAACAGCGAATCACATTTTAAATTGTTGCCGCTAAATGTTAAAGCCCTGTATTATATTTAAAGAAAGGAAATAATGAAAAGGCTGTATAAATGCATGTACGTTTCTCGCATTGACATAAAACAAGGATATCTAAACTCATCGGGTTTTTAATAACGTACGTCTCCACCCGAATATGGGCATATGAAAGCCCAAATTTGGAATTTATTTTATTAACTATTTCATATATTGTAAAGCATTTGCGAGTTTCTGATTAAGAAACTCAACGATTTCAAAGCGAAGAATGGCAAAACTTTAAGGAAGAAAAAAAAAAAAAATTATCTCCAGGGCGCGAGAATGCGTATCAGAAATTCTAAAGATATGCTCTTTTAAATATTTTGGGATATTGCTATTGAATATAATTTTATGTTTTAAGCGCGACGAACATGATATTTAATAAACAAAGGTAACATAAAAAAAATATAAAAAACGCTCCTTGGGCTTAATATAAAATCTGAAATCTTACAGATCTTTCTTAACAATTTTTTTTCAATTGTTTTGATTACTACCATAATTTGACTTGGCAGAAAACATGCCGATACATATGTTTTAGGAAAAAAATACTGATTCTTTATTATTTTTTGGGATGCTGCGATTAAGTTCCTTCTCAATTAAGCCATACGGTTATTATTTTTTAAATAATTTTTGGGTTGTTCCTACATATTCTAAATCTCAGGTATTGTAACTGATGGAATGAGTACAAGTATAGGCTTTTCAGAGAGATTGTTCAATTCGTGTTATTGACACAGGTTAGTAAGCTTGAAAGTATTTAACACGTGGTTATTCATTGAAGGACCAGAAATTTAAAAAAAAATAAATAATTTAGTATTCTTTTTAAATGTCTTAAATAGGTTTTGAAAAATTTGTCCGGCTTATCATTTCATAAATCAGCACACCATTTCCGAAAAAATCCGATATTCTATTAAAATATGTCGGTCAGAATTCCAGTGACAATATATCATATAAATACTGCTTGTAAAAAAAGTCTGTTATCCTTTATTTTTTTCTTCGGGTATATATCTGTTTTTAATAACTCTTGTGTCGATAGATATTTATGCATTTATATTTAGCTAATTCTTTGATACTATCACTTTTTGTAGTTATATCATATTATTGCTAAGTGTTGTGTTGACGAAGATGGAAAAGAAATACGCCAAAGTAAAACAAAGGACTTTGGTTTGGCAAATTTTTTTTGCTAATTTTATGATTTTGATGTATTTTCGTTTGTATTTTGTACCATATAGCTGTGAAATTTAACATTGATATAGCAATGATTATCGCTGACTATTTGTTCATATTAACAAAACCGTCATAATTATTGATTAGTTATGTACAGTATGTTCCCAAAATGCTAATGCGCATGTTCCCAAATGCTAATCATCATCATTTCCATGTACATTAGTGGTGTTTTGTATTGTTTTAATTTTGTATGGAATGCATTTTATTGACCTTCATCTTTTGAATTTCTACACCTGACATTGAAAGACATGCACTCGGGCTAATGTGAAAAGGTAGATTCTCGAGTATGGACAAAGAATTTGAAAGGGTGTCCAATTCAAATTCTTTGTTATGGCTAATGTAGCTGATAAGGTATTTCTTCAGAGGATTAGTTGCTCTACCCGTTTACACAAAAGCTTTTCATTTGTCTAGTGCGGGAATTTTCAGTTGTTTTCTTCAACAATAGCGTGCATGGGCTGGGCTTAATAGAATTCGCAGTTTCCACAAATAAATGAAATCTCTCTTTCTATTGGTTAGCAAATCCACTGACATATAAATTCTCAGGTGATTTCATCTGGATGTTTCATTTGGCTTCTATCTCTAGCTGTGTTTGTAGACTGTATTTGTGTGTGTTTGAAGTCTTACTCTCAACTGGTAAGTTCATCTCCATCTTATAAACATTTAATTTTTCTATATTAATCTAATGTAAGACTTGATGCTCAGTTAATTTAATTTTCTTGCTAAATTATAATTTAATGTAATTTTTATATGTGAAGTGAACAAGCATGACTTCACGGAATAATTTGTGACTGCAGCTTTTAAGCATGCGGAAACATTGTATATTCTCATAAATCTGTATTTCTGAAGATCTTTAATTTCTTGTGTGGTATAATGAGATAAGTAATGAAGTATTAAAAAGTTTTAGCATATAGCTTGGTTTATAGATACCTGAGTTTAAATGTGGTAAGAATTTAAAACTAAACTTTGATCGAGATAATTTGTAGTATTTTATAATTTCATTTCAAAGAATTATTTTAATCGGAATTTCTCGTTGATTTCTTTGTAAAGCAATATTAGTAGGGAAACTATGTTTGTAAACACGTGCAGTTTCCGAAGTCATATTATTTGTAGGTTTTTTGTTCTGAAAAGAGGGCATTGAATAGTGGTTTTAGTGTTTAAAACATATTTAACCCAAAAGACATTACGAATTCTAAAATTAACTAAATTTAATAATTTTTTAAAATTATTACTATAAAATTCCTTAGAAAATATTAGAGATTATTTTGATTATATGAGACAAGATATAAGCAAGCTTATTCAGTAATCTGCATTTCTAATGCAGTTTCAGAATTTAAATTTTAACATGGCTTAAAACGGATTAAATGTTTTTTTTTTTTTTTTTTTTTTTTTTTTTTGTTTCGTTTTCTTCGCTTTTAGAATGCTATTAATATTCGATTAACTTCTAAATTCTTAAATTGCTTCTCATGAGTCGTAAATTATTATCATTATTAGGACAAAGTGACAATTTGCTCCGAAGGACTATTAATTTCGTTTTCGTATTTTGCCGGTTGTACTATAAAACGATGTTTAACGTTTCAAATTGCTGCTACCAAATATTATGGCTCTGCATTACACTTAAAGAAATTAAATAATAACGAATCTATGTATGTTTCCCACATTGTAAGAAAACAACGATACCCAGAGATATCAAATTTCGAAGAATGTAGTCCTCGAGCCGAATATGGGCATCTGGAAGCCCAAATTTGGAATTCGTTTTATTATCTATTTAATATTTTGAAAACCTTTAAGGAATTTTTGATAAACAAACTCAACCTTTTCATAACGGGCAATGGCAACATTGTACGGGGGGATTATCTCTAGTGCACACGGAACTGTGTATTGGAAATTCTAAAGATATGCTCTTTTTAAATATTTTGTGATGGATTAAATTTTATGGTTTAAGTGCGAGTAACATTATATTTAACAAACAAAGTTAACACACGAAACGTTAGAAAAAACGCTTCTTTGGACGTAATATAAAATCTAAAGCACTTCAGATTTTTTAATTATTATTATTATTATATTAATTTTTAATCAAATGGGTATGTCTATTTAATAAAAATCTGAGGAAGTGTACTTGCCTTATTTTTGAGAAATATTACATGATAGTATACTCTTCTAGGTATGAGTCATTTTGTTCAGCCAGTTTTTATTAGAACTGTAATGAATTCTAAATTATGTGACAAAAGTGATGAATGTATTTATTTGCTTATTTTCTAAGATATTAAGATCACCTGTAACAATGTGGGCATGATTTTTATTAAAAGAGATTTAGAACATCATGAAATGCTAATTTCCAGTGTCTTAATAGTGATAGTTAGGCTAACTAATTTTTTGTTATATTTCGAATAGATCAAGATTTTTAACTGCAAAATATTATTTATTTGGCTAATTTCAATTGGAAAATACTATTACTTTGGTTAATTATTTTGATGATTTTGTGTGCAATTGGTAAGTATATTTTGCTGTGGTTAATAGAGGTACGAGTTTTAAAGAATAGTAATTTATAATGAAAAGTACTTGATGGGAATCCAAATTAAAATTTCGCTAGAACATGACCAGCAGAGCCAAATGCTAGAGTCTAAATTCAGGGAAACGCTCTTGTTGAAACTATTAATGTTAACAAGCTCAGGTAGCTGTCGCTAAATCACTTGTAAAGCCTTAGCAAGATGATTTTGGGCAAATACTAAATTTTTCTTCTTAGTCCTTCTTAAATAGAGTTATGTTTTAAGCCGTTCCTTAGACAGTCGATTAAAAGCTTGTCGCCCGAACTGCTGGAATTAATGTAGAGCAAACTCTTACACAGTTTCTGTGGAATAAATTATTAGGAGATTAATAAGTTCGCCATTCTTTTTTTATTTTCCTTAGTTTAAAAATCTGTCTGTACAATCACACATTTTTTTATAGTTGGTTCATTCTTATGGCGCAAAATAGAAATGAACTATTTGAAAGCAATATGCTTGTCAATAATTCCGGTAAATATCAGCAATGAAGTGCGTATAAGTTTATCTGTGTTATATAATGCAGTCGACCTCAAAGATACATTTTTCGAAGAATAATATGAGTATTTTAAGATATATATTTAGAAGGTTACATATAATGGGCTTTCCCGAAAAAACGCGTAGTTCTAAGGGTTCCCTGAGTCAACGAAGTTTGAAGACTCACGCATAAGAAATCTGCAGGATACGTTTTAAGAAACCTTTGGAAAACTAACAAAATTCGTAACATTCTTTTATAACGGCATTTTTAATGAACGTCGGATACGGAACAATTTCTTACAGAATTATATATATTTATACAATTATGTATTCTACAACAATTATGTGAATGTATTGTACAACAAAAGATATATTGCGCATTATTTTCTGCCTAATATATCACATTTGTTTCTTATTTCTATATAGGAAAATAGCCGTGGCGAGCTTTGCCATGATCAAATAAACCAAACCATATTTCTTAAACACTTTCAGTTATTTCATCCTGCTTTAGGCCCACTACCGGCCGTGCGGTAAAGTCGCTGAACATTGGCTGTCCGGTCCGAGGTTCGAATCCTGGGAGCGAACTGGCTGCATGGGCGTTTTTTAATTTTCCTATGTGTACCGTGTATAGGAGTTTCTTTTAGAAAGACCTCTACGAAGGCAGCCCTCACTTTAGGCAGCTAACACGAGAGAATCACCAAAACATCCCAAAAACCAAACCCAATTATCCTATCTTAAACTAAAATAATAATTTTCATTCTTTTATTTTTTTTATTTCAGTTTAATTATACGATCATTAATAAATATTCATTTCTTCTTTATCTAGTTTAACCCCAGTTTTCTGTATCAGTCATAGAGAGATGGACAGAAAAATAAAAGCTGACGATCGGTACACCTATTACAGTCCTTACAAGAAAGTAAGTGATTTTATGCTGCTCATTTCATAGTTATTATTTAAATGTTTGCAACTGAAATTTGAATAATTAATCTTAATTAATGAAATAGTTTTGAAGCATATTTTGAATAATTATTTAAGCTTTGAAGTTTTGGAATTGCATTCGCGATTTTATCTTAAATGTGTCATAAATCTTATTTAAGTGCACTTAAAAGTAAGCTTAATAAGATTACGTCATAAAAAACGCTTTCTGCCATCTTTCTTTTTCATAACTGCCTCTTATCCCATTTGGGCAGCTGCAATGTCCCGCTTTTTTGGCAATGGTGATACGCCCATCTTTTTATTACAACAATATTTCGTGATACGCATTAGATTTTATTCTGCATGCAAACTTTGAAGTCGATTAATTGCGGGGACCTGGAAAACCTATTTCATTTTTAA
Source organism: Stegodyphus dumicola (assembly GCF_044657685.1). NCBI lineage: Eukaryota > Metazoa > Arthropoda > Arachnida > Araneae > Eresidae > Stegodyphus > Stegodyphus dumicola. The sequence continues at coordinate 186,352,935 of NC_140776.1, read as the reverse complement.
TATTCAAGTCGAGATAAACAATTCTTATCCTATTAATTTACGCGATAATGAGCGCAGCATTTTAAAAACATGCAAGGTATATGAGAAATCTTATGTATTGTTGAATTGCAATAGATTCTGTTTGTCAAAATGAATATAGTAAAGATTGAATAAATTATAGTACAATAAGTCATAAGTTTTTCGTCAATTCCTTTCGTAAAAATTATTTATAATTTTTAGATTTTTTAATTCTAATGTGTGACATCGTGCGAGAACAGTGAATGAATTTAAATAAACTGAAACCGTAAATGAAATAAAATAGGTTGAAATAGATCTTTTTTTTTTTTTTTTTTTAAGATGGCAAAAAGTACCGTAAAAAAACTGAATTAACAAGCTTCAAATCATGAAAAAATATAAAAAATGAGTATATATATATGCATGCACTTAAATAATTGAATAAATCTGGTAATTGTTTTAAAAATTGTGCAAGAAATTAAAACTGACATCAAGATGAGAGAGGAGTTATTTTTATTGAAATTTTATTTCATTTAATAATGAATTTCAGAATCATGAACTGAGTTATATTTCGCTGAGGAGACTGGAGAAATAATACTACTGATTTCCACTGAAAAATGATGTAACTCGCTTTATAGTAGCCAGTGGCGTAACTACAACTCTAGGGCTCGTATGCGAAAAAAAAAAATTTCTTTATCCCCCGTAATAAATTTATAGTACTCACCCACCACCCAAAAGAAATCGAGGTTTCCAGGAGCCAACATTTTGATGAGAAAGAAGGATTAAATTCAAGCTTCAAAAGCTGTTTGATTTATTCCTCGTTCCTCTGCTTTAAGAAACGTATTGTGTAATTGCCTACTGATTACCATTTTATATATTAGTTTGTTTATGATTTTTAACGGTTCATAGTAAAAATTCACAAAATTGTATGAAATAAACTGAACCTGAATTCACGGTCTCATATTTTAAATTTGTTTGTTTATGATTAATTTATCTTAAGTCTTGAATTAAATATGACTTTCTATTCATGTACTGAAAGATGAATTCCTTGATAACAACGTCATAAAACACTTTTATAGGTAAAGAGGTGTCAAATACAATGCTATTTTGAAAGCAAACCCGGCGGTTGTAAAAACCCGTACTGCGCTTTCTTTCACCAAAAGGCTAGGCCAGGACTTAAAGGTAAGTTAGTAATTTTACTTGCTCGTTTCTATATTTATCTTCAATATAGGTACCCTGTATATTTGTACTTATTAACAAAGTATTTTCATCTTATTGTTAATCTTAACATATGTACATATGTACAAAGCATATGCTTTGCACATATGTACAAAGTAGATGTACATGCACAAAGTAGTGTCATCTTATTGTTAATCTTAACAATAAGATGACACTACTTTGTTAATAAATTAAATTATCTGTTGTTATGTTGTTGTTAATCTTAACAATAAGATAAATAATTTCTGTATACGATCTTTATTTGAAAAATGCCCATTATTTAAATTGAATTATTTAGGAGAGGAAAGTAGGAGTCTTTCATATCGTATTTAAATGAATATTGCATTTAAAACGTACTGTAGTTTTAAGCTTTTCATCGCAGTGATGTTTTGATTTCTTTCGATGCTACTTTATGACCGCTTCGCTCTGAAAACAGATAACAGCTTATGCTTGTTGAGAGTGGTGCACAAATGTAGGTTATGTACAAGTATCCAACTGAATGTATCAATCATTTTTAAATTTTGTAATCATCAGATATGAATAACATTAGCAAACTTCATATAAACACTGAATGTCTTATAACTTTGCACACATTTTAAAAAATCATATGTAATCAGCAAGTTGGTGCATTTCATTTCAATGTGATTTCCATCTAAAGAGTTTATATGAAAGCCTGTGTTTTTTAAAGCGTAACTTGTAATTTCTTAAAAATTTTTCCTAATATATAACAGTTTATCATTAACAATGGTGTAATTATCGGTACATTTCTGTCATCAAGACCGAATTCAGATGTGTGTATATATATGCACACGTGTATGTATGTGTACCCACAGATACAAAGCCTAAAGTAATACAGGGTGGTACATGCACATATACATACATACAGGAAACATATCCGAACATGCATGCATACATACACAAATTTCTGGACCCGGTCCTGATAACAGAACAGCATATAAATCTCCCATCTTGTTTTTTTCTCAACTACCAAACTGCACCTCGAATTCAAGTATAAAAGTCGAAAACAGATATGTTTAATTAATATAGAAATATAGCTGAACTTGACATCTGTACGAATATCCGAAAGGTTAAGACCGCTAAGTAGTGGGATTTCAAACTCGGGATCATTCTCAGGCATGCAGACCTACAGCTATTGAGGCCCAGGACGAGAAATCCTCCTTATTGAAATGATTACCATACAAAATGTCAACTGAAATATACAATTAGTATTTATTTAATAATTCAAATAAATTAATTAAAATGATTTGGAAAACAAAAAATCTTAAGACTAAAGAAAAGATGAACTTGCATCTAGCAGACAAACATATTTAAAAGATGGTTTTACTTTGCAATTTTTGATGTTTTAGAAAATATTATTGTTGAGAAATATTGCTTTTGCCTCGTCAACAATGAAAATGGATAATTCAACGTACAAATATTTACAAAACTTTGCACTGCAGCCGTTACTTTCTATTAGATCTTGGCTTATCAGCTATGTTATTATTTTAGAAAATTTGCTATTGTATCAAAATTGTTTTCTTTGCACACAGTTGCATTGTAAAACTTTGCTATATTTATTCAGTGATAAAATGACTTTGTAGAAAATCTGATCTCATTATTAATTCCTGTAAATTTTTATTCATGTGTATTATTTACATGTATCTGTGTACATTATTAGACATCATTAATTCTGTTATGCGTGAATGAGATTTTTAATGCTAATATTGCTATTTATAAAAGTGTTATGAATTTAAATTTATCAAAATTGTCATTAACATTATGCATAAGATCATTTTTCAAAATGTGTAAAATGCGCTTTTCTTTTTCTGTATGTTATATCACCATTTAATTGAATTTTCATTAGATTGATTTTAGATAATATAACATGGAACACTCACTCATTTGAGAAAATATTGATGTTTGTATTAATTCTTGTCACAGTTTTGAAGTTTTTACTTTCCTTTCTTGCGGAATTTGCAAAGAAAATTAAAGCTGAGAGACTGAGAAAAATTCTATTTATAATTTAACACACTATTCTACTAGAAATCATGTGTCTCTCAGCATTATTAATATATATATTTTTGTAAAGACATGCATGGCTAAAACTGAATTTATGAAAAAATTTTTATTGCCTTTAAATATGTTATTAAAGACTTTATATTATGTATTCACATCCTTATAATCTTTCATTTCTATTTTCAGGGCGAAAAAATCCCTATAAATACGTACGTCTTTCGTAGCTGCGTGAGAGCGTTCTCATCATCTCTGATGATAATTTTTTTAAGTAAGATGAATTTTTTATGAGATATAAGGGAAATAGGTCTATTGGAGAACCCGCCCAAAAAGGGGTAACGCGCCTAGCATCATACCTCAAAGATGGTGTGGAAAATGGTGCAGTTTTTAGATTACATTTTTGCATTTGTATAGTTCACGTGAGAAAAGATTTTTCCCCCTTAGTATATATTAGAGGAGATAAAAATGAAGATTGTGATGCACCAAATCAAGTGTGCTACAAATAATAGTTGAACTTTAACACTGTGCTTTATATTAGTTTTACTGTGTAGATATACCTTTTTCCTTTTGCTAAATAAATTTTTTCACTTGCATTCTTGCATTCTTATTAAGTAACTCATGTTTTTAATTATTGTAAATCATGCAAAAGCTACCGATCTTAAAAGAGGCACTTGTTCGAAAATTTTCTGATTCAAGCAAGCGTGTTACATTGAGGAAAACTGCAAAAAAATTTCACTTTATGATCTAAATCAGAGGCAAATTGAGTACTTTCGGCAGTTTTGTTCTCTGCTAATTGCTTTAACTGCACGGAAACTCAAACGATAGAGGAAGAAAAAATCTACATACATGTTAGTCAGTTATTAATGGTAGAAATTAAACAAAATGTCACGTAGCTGCCAAGTATCCTCGTTTTTTACGCATCTCTCAATAAAGTACTCGGTCTTTTAGTTTTTAATTTTGAGCCTTTACTGAGAAAAATCAGAACAATAAATGAAATTTAATAAATTAATGGAACCTAAGTTACACAAATGACTTTCCCATAGTTCGGGTTATTTTTGGAATGATTTTTCTTGTTAAATTTTATTTGATTTGATGTGTTCTTTTTCTTTATTACATTTTATTGACCTTTCTCTTATTAAATTTCATTTGATATGGATTGCTTTAATCTACTGTAGACATTTGCAGATTTTATATGAAGTGTCAAGCAATGTTAGTTAATTGATTAATATTTGTGTTAACTTTTATTTTCCTTCCTTTATATATATGATATCCTCATAGATACTATATGCTTTGGTTATTTTTATTTCATTTAAAAGTACTTTGAAAACAATAAAAGCTTTTATTCCCTAGACTTTTCTCAGTCTAAAAGTCAAAGAAAATTACAAAATGAAATGAAAGAGCATGGAATTTAGAATATTTAATTAAATATTAACTTTTACGTCAGAATTCTATTGCAAATATTTCAATAAAGTGAATCATGCATATTTTTAAAGTGAATTTAAGCCAGTTTAGAGTTCCTTTGGAAAATGCTTCGCCATACAGCATGAACCGCTCTTCTAGTTTCACCTGTTTTATCAGATTTTAAGGTGGTCCTGTATATTATCCGTGACTGTATCCAGTCAGAATGTAGGGAGATGCTGTTACAGTCCCCAAAACAAGGGCATTTTTTTTAAACCAGTAGAAGTTCACAAACACTTTTATTCTGTTTCTTCTTATTATTCATTCATCTTATTATTCTACAGGCTCCAATTAACAAAGAAGCAGTCTTCCTTCTAGAGCTCCCACAAATTTTCCTTATTATTATTTTTTTTTAAACACGAAAACATGGGCTGGGTCTTATGGCCTAGGTAAGTAATCAGGGCTTGTTTGATTGATTATTTAACAATCTAAAAATTCATGCATATTTCTTAGACTTTTTTGATTTATAATATATAAAGGACTGAGTATAAATCAGAGATTAATTTTTGAAGTTTGGCACAAATTTAGATGATTTACTGAAACAAAGTCATTCATGTGGTGTTAATATGCTCTAAAAATGAATGCTAAGACGTTTATTAAATTTTCACGCTTGTACGTGACATTGCTAATGCTAGCAGTAAATGATAAATACAACAAAAATTTACACTGTAATTTTTAGCATCAGAGGTGCTGCTAATCTCTTTCCTTACTTTTGTATCCATATCACTTTTCAAATAAAACGATGTTGCCACCAAATGTTATTGCCCCGTAAATATTTTTAAATAAATAATATAGCGAATGTTAAAAGGTATATGGAAACACTTAACATTCTATTGGCAATTCCAAGTATGTGCTGTTTTTAAATATTTTGTGTTATTGCTGTTGAATTTTATTTCGCGTAAGTGTGAAGAAAGTAATGTTTAATAAATAAATTTAAAAGTTAATAATTAAAAGATTTACACAACTTTTCTCAGTCTTTTTGTTATTAACAAAGTCATCGTACTAAGAAAATGGAACACATATGTGAAGAACTGAGAAAAAAATAAATAAAACAATGTATGACAACACTTAATACACATCCAGGAATTCTAAAATTATGAAATACTTACTTATTAGGCAACCACCTTGGAGAATTTTTTAAAGTAGAAAGAGGTGATCGGGAATTTTCGAATTGAAAGTTGCAGTGGAAATGGTTACCTAAAGAACTAATATGTGAAACATGAAGGAGGTAACAATAAAAGAGGGGAAAAAGGTGAGGTAAAATAAGCGACCACATTCTTTACAAAAATGTAGCATGCCTTTCTTTGTATGTTTGTCTCAACCGTATACAATGGGTACTATAGAACTTTCATTTAGTACCCTGGGCAGAGAAAAAATTTGGTTGTGCTCATCAATAACAAAGAATAGTGTGAATGGGCTGTGTATGTTAAATGTGCATTGAAAACGTATTCTAGAATAGAAATAGAAAAGGAAATTTTTGAACTGTTTAGATAGAAGAAACATTTTAATAAGATAAAGACAAAAAAAAAAAAAAAAAAAAAAACTGATGCGGACACCACATGACTTCCTTGTACGAAATATTAAATAATACGCAATTTTTGCTGCATTTCATTCAAGCCTAATTCCTCAAAATACATTAGATATATGTTTCGCATTTAATCAATTTAATTCTCCCTTCGTAGCAAGGCAAAAATTTCTAAAACCTCAAAATAGTATGTGTATTAAAATCTAGAAAATATAGAAAAGCTTCAAACACCAACTACAGTCAGAACGATTAAAAAATATTTTTACAATTAAAATTAGAGTTTCTAAGAAAACACAAGCAGTTCAAGTATCTGGATGGAAGGCAGATTTTTTCGTGCAGAAAACTAAGTTTACTTGTTACTTATTTGAACAAAAAGTTACTACCAATTTAAATTAAAAGTCTAAATTGTTGACAATCATACACCTATTGCATGCAGATTAACTAAGAGGCATAAAAACCTTAATCGGAAGATAGGAATAACGTAATTCAATTCTTTTGAAAGTAAAATATGCATAATTTACTTACTATTAGGAAAAAAAAAAAAAAAAATCTGATGTGTACATCACATCACTTCCTTATATGGAATATTAAACTACACGCATTTTTTCCTGCATTTCATTTAAACTTATTTTCTCGAATTTCATTATAGATATATTTTTAATTCAATTAATTCAGTTCTGACTTCGCGACAAGGCAAAAATATATAAAACCTCAAAATATTTTATTAAAAATTGAAAAATATAACAAAAACAGTTAAAACAATGTACAGAACTTTTACAATTAAAATTGGAATTTCTACTCAAAAACAAGCGTGTGCAAGAAGGCAGATTTTCTGATGTGCGAAACTGAAAGTTTACTTTTGGTCTCACTCGGCAAATAGACACTGAAGGAGTAAAAAATGTCTTAATTTGTTGTGGACGCACGTTGAGTGAATATATGATGTAATTTAATAAATTAAGTTATAATTCCAGAATGGATTAAGCATGATTGAATTCGCAATAATAAACGAAAGCGTTATCTTGGTTGTTGCGAAGTTTAGTTCTTCCAGACTGGCAACAAATCCACTATTCTGCTAAATTTTTAATTGTTGATAATTCTACAATTATTGCATGCAGGTTAACTAAAGGTTAAAAATTCTTAATCGGAAGATAAGAACAACATAACATAATGCAATCATTTTTAAAGCAAAAAAGTGCAATTTACTAACATACAACAATACAAAATTTTGAGCCCAACAAACCGAGTAACAGAGTGCGTATATATATATATATATATATATGTAATGTTGTATGATCATAAATTCATTTAGTGCGAAATTAAATTATTCTACTACTTGCGCAATTGCTGCTACGTGCGAGCGATTGCAACCGAAAACGGAAGTGCACAACTACATCTTATATCAGTCCTATATACAAAATTCCAACTTCTGAGGCTATTCCTTTTTGAGTTATGCGATATACATACGTACATACGCCACGAAAAAACTGTTCTGAATCCATTTTAAATGAGTTTTATAATTCGTTTGAGGATAAAGACTCCTTTATTGTGTCCTTACATACAGATGTCAAGCAAAAACATCATTATATTGCATTCGATAGAGGTAAAAATGGATATTTTCGTTGATATATGGTACCCAGAATTTTTCGTGATTACAATACTTCCTATAAGGAAGTAAAAAAACTGAGCTTGCGGAGCGGAGTAACAGAGTGGGTACATACATACATATAATATTTATATACTCTTCGTGCGGCTGATTGTAAACAACTACATGTTATAGCAGTCCTGTATGCAAGCTTTTCCTGTATACATTTTCCTTTTATTCATTTATTTTCTTGTTTTCGGATAGCAGTAATGTATGTGAACGTTCTCTACCTAAATAGGACAATTTTCTGTGGCAAACTGCTTCGTATTCATGTTATCTAAAGAGGTTATCACACTTGGCTGCAGTCCCGGCTAGACAGGACTTTTCTGAGAAACGAGATTCTGGAGGCAATATTTTAACCGGGAGGATTACTAGAAAAAAGAGCCCGCCCGAAGAGAAGTCCCGCCTAGCTACGGAAACTGTGTTGCGGCTACGTGGGAGTTTTTTAAACCTCACTGAAAATGTCTCGGCTGGATCCAGGATCAAGGAAGTTCGTGTTACGGAATTCTTAGGCACAAACGCCTTTACGTCCACATCATCTGAAGAATAAAATGTCATCATCAAAAGAGGGAATTTTCTAATACGGTAAAAATTTGTTAAGCCGAAAAAAGCTTTTAAGAATAAGTGCCTTCACACTGAAAACAAATATCAACACTCATCTTATTTTGCGCCAAAATAAAAGCAGAATAAATTAGATAGGGGCAGTCATCTTAGACTAAATTTTTGCTAAAATAAAAGAAATACTAGAAAATAAAAGCAAGTATTTTCTTGATACTTGATCTATCTTTGCGAACGTCAACTTCGCGGAGGGGAAGGGACGGGGGGAACACGCTTAAGCTTCGAAAACGTTGCTGTGTCAGTTGCTCAGCTGATCAAGGATCAAGGAAGTTAATTTACGGAGTGCGATAGGCTAGGCCTTTAACTCCACGTCATCAGAGATAAAATAATTACATCAAAAGAAGGGTTCATCCAATAAGGAAAATTTTGAAGCCTAATAATAAAAATAAAAGCTTTTCAGATAATGCCTTCCGCATGAGAAAAAAGGAAAACTCTTAGAAAGTCTTTAAATTAAATTTCGTGTTTAAAAAGGGCCAGGAATTATTTTTGAGAGAGGAGTCAACATTCAAAAAGTTTTGAAAAGAATAAAAAGATGCAATACATTTCCTTCATTCTTGATATCAACAGCAAAATAAAATCCTTAGGGCAAGCAATCCGGGGAGTTGGGCAAAAAGGGCTGGGGGCGAAACACGTTGAGCGGGTTCTAGTAGCAGTTCAGTGTGATACAGCTGAAAGAGGAGAAGAAAATTTTTGGTCGCTATTTAGTGCGACGTTAAAAGGTCCCCTTAGGGGGTCGAAAGCAACCCGTTTAGCGGGTGGAGAAGAAGCTTTTAAGAAGCTATTGAGAAATTAAGTGCAGTCGCGTGCGGCTGCGGAGATAAGTTGTCCCTTGTTAAAGAAACGTTAAGGGACTCTTCTTAAAAAGTTAAAGACCAGGGTTCCTCCGGTCAATGCCCTTACGCATTGATAACGCGAGGGCGGTTGGGGTTTAGAAAACGAGAGGTAAGCATCCACTTGGGCGTCTGTATTCCAATACCGATGCCGTTTAAAAGATAGTTGAGCATAATCAGGTTGTAAGATTGCTCTGGGTCGCATTTTAGAAGAGGCAACCGCAGGATCATATTTCGGCAGGGTATATTATACTGGATTTCCAACAAGATGGATGTTTTTGAAAAATCTTTCCGAAAGTCGCTGTATAAAGCGATTATTGGGCATAATTTTGAGGTCGTTATGAATGTCATCTTTCCTTATGAACCATGGAGCGTTTAATATCTGCCGTAAAAATTTTGATTGAAAAATTTGGACGTTTTTACGGTTAGTCAGAGCAGCTGAGACCCAGATACGACTCGCGTAAGTGAGAATAGGCCTTATGATAGATTTATAAAGCAAGATCTTGTTATCAAGTGACAGGTCGCTATTTTTAGCGAAAAAGGGGCGCAGGTTGGCTTTGACAGCTTCCGCATTCGCAATAGTTTTTTGAATGTGAAGTTGCCAAGTTAATTTTGAGTCAAGTAAAACACCAAGGTATTTGTAAGCAGTAACCCAGGGAATAGGTTCACCGAAGAAAATTAGATTATCTAAACGAGGGATGTTTCTTCGGATGAATAAAGTGGCAGCACATTTAGCGACATTAATTTTGATTTTATACAGTCCGAGCCAGAGTTCTAAGGCTGAAAGGTAACTCTGCAATGTAGAGATTACTATGGTGATGTTGGTATGTTGAGTTAGGATGGCCGTATTGTCTGCATATAAAGCTAAATTGATACTAGGTGCCTTAGGCACGTCGTTGATATAGATATTGAAGAGCAGAGGTGAGACAAGACTGCCCTGAGGACATACAGCATGGATCGGGCGGGGAGAGGAGAGTTCGTGGTTAACTCGTACGCGGAAGTTTCGTCCGGCTAAGTACGAGCTAATAATTTTATGATGTGAGCCGGAAATCCAAGTCGCATGAGCTTGTAAATAAGTCCGTCATGCCAAACCCTGTCAAAGGCTTTAGCTATGTCAAGATAGACAATTCCAGTATTCTCTCGCTTACGAAAGCCTTCATGAATGAATTCCACTACACGTAGTAACTGGTGTACCGTGGAGTGTTTAGGTCGGAAGCCGAATTGTTCCGGAATGATTAAGTTTTGATCTAGACAGAATTCATTCAGGCGATTAAGTAAGACATATTCATATACTTTTGAGAGTGAGGAAAGCAGACTAATTGGTCTGTAGTTGACCGGTAAGTTTAGATTTTGCACCGGTTTTGGAATGGGGAAGACCGTTGCAATTTTCCAGCGGTCGGGGAAGTAGCTTCTCCTTAGCATAAAATTAATAAGGACCGTAATCCAAACAATAAACATTACAGGGAAATTTTTAATCATGCGATTAGAGATAGAATCCATGCCTGGAGCCTTGTTGGGTTTCAGTCTATTGATGTATTCCATCACCTCTTTAGGATCAGTGGGCCTAAGTTCAGGCGTGAAAGGTTGTGTTAAAAACTCTTCAACACGTGAATGTATGCGCCCTTGAGTAACCGGGCGGTTACAGTAGGCGTCGTTATTAGGAGCGAATTGAGTAGCAAGGCTGTCGGCTAAGACTTCTGCCTTTTCAGTGTCTGTGTAAGCCATCCGTGCGTCATCGGCCGTTTGGAGCGGCGGAATGTGTCTGGATTGTTTGCGTATTCGAGCGGCAGCCCCCAAATCGAATTGTCTTCAGTCGTTAGGGACTCAATGTAGTGTTTCCACTCCGTCTGTTTGAAGAGACGGGTTTCAGTCCTTATCTCGTTCTGTATTTTGCGAAATTGGGTGCGGACACTGGGATCACGCGACCAAAGTTTTCGCAAAAAGTTCCGCTGCTTAATTTTGGATTTAGTCTCAGGTGGGAGTCTGACACCCGGATAGAAAATTTGTTTTGGAGCCGCAGCTCTCGCTTCTTTGAGAATTCACTCCAAATTTAGTAAACACCTGTCAAAAGCGGAATTGCTGGTAATTATTATAGGGGGTAGCAGTACGTTCCAAAACAAATCTAAAATCGTCCCAATTTGTAGAGACTTGCTCCTATAATTTTGAGTAACGGTTTTGGATATCTAGGGTGATGAAACCTGAATACTGATCAGAGTCAAGGTCTTGAATCACTTTTATTTCGTGTCTAAAATTGACATTATAAAAGGCAGCCAGATCAAGAACTGCAGGGGACCCTCTAACAGGGTACTAAGTCGGGAGGGTAGGAGCTATGATCTGTATATGGTTTCTCTGGCACCATGAATTTAGACTAATGCCATACCTTTCCCTGTTAGGGCAAAACCATGCGGTATGACGTGAATTTAGGTCACCAGCAATAATTAGGTGATTTGATAATGATAAAAGTTTATCAAAATCACTGACAGGAAAAGTACCTCTTCCACGTGCAGTTGATAGTGGAGGCAGGTACGCCGAGATGACAGTTAGTGAGGGAGAATTTTGGAGGAAAATTTTGATAATTGTCGCTTCCAAAATACTTAAATCAGGAGGGGGTATCATGTGATGCTTAATCGAACGCTTCACGTAGATAGAGGTACCACCACTTGCACGCCTGGCTAATGACACCCTGTCAGTCGAGTACATGTCAAAATTCCCAATTTTGGGAGTTCTCCCTGGGGTAAGATGAGTCTCTTGGACTAATAACACGTCAAGATCGTGCACTACAATAAAATCTTTGACCTCATCGATCTTATTGATGAGGCCGTTTGCATTCCATGTGCACATGGTAAGTTCTCTGTTGGTAATTGAACTTTGTCTTAAACAGTTGAATTTAAGGCCGTGGTAAAAGGTTACAGCTCTGAAAAACTTAAGACACGGGTCTAAATTAGCCGAGAAATCCTAATATGAAAGCATAATATAGCTTTCATAAATTAGGTAGGCCCTCGTAAGAGCGTCTGCCTGCCTAAGCTTTGTCAGGGCCCTTTGGAAGGCTTGTAGTATGAGATTTCAATTAGGCATTTTAAAGTAGAGGGGAAAACATCCTCGGAGTCTCCACTTTCTACTTGAGTAACCGGAGGAGCTATTTAAGGCACATTCGCCATAGCTGCCGGATTTGGACCCTGATTTTTGGGTCGAGGCTCTGTAGGTCCTTTACCTAGGGTCGCTGCCTAAGACAGAGAGCTTGTTTTTTTAGGTGCAGTCACAGTGGCTGGTTGTACAGCTTTTGCTGGGGTGTTTGTAGTTCCCTGAGGGGGGCTGCAGGAGCAGCTGCCCTAGGAGCATTCTTTTTTGAGCTCTTTTTGTTATTACCTGGGTAACGAGGACGAGATTTAAAGGACGCTGGGTGACTACCTCCAGGGTTGCAGCAGCAAGCAGGTTGATCGTCATTTAATGTGCAATCTTTTGCCCAGTGCGGGCCAGCGCATCTCACACAACGTATGTTAAGGGTGCAAGTTTCAGAGAAATGAAAAAATCCTTGGCACCTAAAGCATTGAGTAGGGCCTTTACGGCCTCTGTAAGCCTCAAATTTGACTTCAGCGCCCTACATATCGGTGACACTGTACAGTTGGTCTATGAAGGGATGAGGTCGGACTTGTATGTAAACAAGTGGCATAGGGTGTCTAGTGCGCGGTTTAGTCAACCGGACGGCCTGCCGCATCCATCGTGTAACCTCCCTAAATTCTAGTTCTGTTTGAACAAATAATTTTAAAAAAGGTCCAGTGAGAATGCACTTGATATTAGGGGCAATTTCTCGCAGGAAAGTCATCTGCGTTCTCCACTGTTTGCTGCTCTTAACGTGAATAGCCGGAATGGAGGGTTGCTGTGGTTGGGGGGAGGAGCGCTCTGTGACTGCGCCATACTAGTTTCTCCTCCTGAAGTATCCCCGTTAACAGGGGGGGTGATTATAGAGCTTCCCTTGGCGGGACTGCGACCGCTGTCCAAGAGGCTTTCTTTAATTCTTTCATATTTGATTTTAGAGGCAATGTTTTTTGAATTTGCAATTACTTCAGTGGGGTTACTATCATCAATTGTAATGATTTCTGGAGTTTTTTTCTGTTTGCGTGATGCGGGGGTAATAAAGCCCTCCGAATCTACGCTCGCAGTCTTTCTTTTTCTGCTGGACGGAGGGAGCAGTTGCGTTTCCGCCCGCTGTTCAGTGCGGTCTTTAAGGCCAAATGATTGACACCTCTTAAGGGGGTACTAAAAGCAAGTAAAAGGCCCTTTTTAGAAGGGCTGAAAGAGCTATTTTGAAGTAGAGAAATTGTCAATTGACTCTAGATTTAACAATTAAGTCCAGTCGCCTGCTACTGAAGCTTCTTAAAGAAGCAGGAGGGGTTCATCCGGTCAGTGAGTTAAGCATTCAAGACTCGAGAGGCGGGAAGGGGAAGGAACGAGAAGTAATTATTCACATGTATGTCAGTGTGAGCATACCTTGCCCGTTTAATGCGATTAAATGTTTGGTCGTTTCAATGAGCCCGTACCAAAATTAAAAAAAAATCACTTCCTTCAAATCAGCGAAGCAATCATTCCGTCGGACGGATTATTCCATGGCATATATATGTCGTGGGCATGTTAAAATTTAACTTCTGAATTTTTTAATAGTAATTTTCTTCGCTGATCATAAACCATAGCTTGAATAAACTAATTTTATCTGAAAACGTTTTCGATACTTTTTTGTGCATCATTTCTCAGTTAAGTAATAACTGAAATAAAAAAGGCGTTAGGAATTTGAATATTCCACCAAGAAAATTTAGCTTATTTTTTCTTTTGAAATGAAAAAAGCATATAAAATCTTTTATGTAGTTTGAACAGTATGATTTGGGGCACTCGGATTTAAAGAAGAAGGACTTAAATCTCCCTAAAAAATCCTAACTCAAGACTATATCACAATACCAGCAAGAGTAGAATGTTTACTTCCTGGATCCATAGTCGAAAATAGAATTTTCCGCTTCGGCCTCATAGAATATCCCAAGAAATGTAACAGCCTGAAAGGAGTACCAGTAGCCTGAACACTCATCGATCTATCGAGATGCGTTATTACTGTGAGACTTGCCAAATTCACAAGGCGAGAGTTATAAAGAAAGGGGAATTGGTTGCAGAATGTAGTCCAGTAACCAGCGTTAAACGAAACAGCAACACTCGAAACTTCGTGTCTTCAGAGAGCATTACAACCGAGTTATTGCAGAATGCGCAATGAAGCGATAAGGAAAGGAGTGCTGTCGAACATGTCGTTCAAAATTTACAGACGTTTTTCTCCCTTTCGTCTTCTGACTTGGCTCGAACCACTTAGAAACAACCTGAAAATCGACACCGGGGATCACGCACCAGCTGCGCAATATCCGAGACGTCTGCCGATTGCTAAACGGGAAGAGGTAGGAAAAGGTCTAAAGAATATGCAACAAGGCAATAGCATCCAGTTTTCAGCAGTCGCTGGGCATCGTCCATCATCCTGGTGAAAATGCAAGAGGGTTCAACAAGATTTTGCGCTGACTATCGTCAGTGGAACGAGGTTAAGAAGAAAGATAGTTACCCTCTTCCTAGAATGGACGACATTCCGGACATTCGTTCTGGATAGTAGTGGTTTTCAACACTTGATTTAAAGAGTGGGTATTTGGCAGGTCGAGATACATCCTGATGAGTGAGAAAAGACTGCATTTACCAAGGGACAAGGACTTTGGCAGTTTGGACTCTGCAATTCGCCAGCAACGATCGAACGCCTCATGGAGACTGTTTTGAAAGGTCTATCCTACTGTGTACAGATTCAGAAAATATGTCAGCAGTTAAAGCCTAGAAATGCACTTAAAAATGTGCATCAGTAAGAAGCTTCCTGGGGTTTTACACCTACCATAGGAAATTTGTGATTAACATAGAGAATGTGAGGATGCATTTAACAACTTGAAGAAAACATTAACATCGGCTCCAGTCTTGACTTATCCTCAGCTCGATAGACCATTTATTCTCGACACAGATGCGAGGAACGAAAGGATCGGTTGTGTTTTGTCCCAAGAAATAAACGGCCAAGAACGTCCAGTGACCTACTGGAGGAAGTAACTTTCTGAACCGCACAGGAAATATTGGCTCTCCATTGTTAAAAATTTAATAATTTTTACATAAATGCATAATGTTTTAATTTTCTTTCATAAATTATAAATCTGGAAATGGATTAAATGATTTCCGATAGAATAAAATAAAAATTTCAGAAGCAAAATATTTTTCTTCCTGAAGGGGGATTATCATGTGTAAGTAATTAAATTTTAATGAAGAGTGCTTTTTTCTCTAGCGAGAAACCGGGTTCCGTGTATTAGAATGAACTAAGTTTTGTATGCCAAGGTACACATTGTACCCACTTTTTACATTTTCTCATTTTTTTAAGAAACTAATATTTTAATTAATGTCTATTTAGTCCAAAAGGGACGTTAGTTATAATGACATACGGTAACCTGTGTTGAAACTCTTGTAGTTGTCAGAATACATAGTCACAAGAAGAACAAATGACATTGCAAAAGACAGGCAAATACAGCTAGAGCGTAAATGAAATATGTGATAGATTGTCACTACAATTTGACGAGTCTACGGATAAAAAAAGCTTTTCGCAGTTAGAGTTATGGGGAGAAAGGTATTTACTAATATCACTGTAAACAAGAAATACTGAAAATATTATTCATGAAAGATCGAACAAGAGTTAAAGTTATCTATAATATATTTATATCATAAGCAAAATGTCGATAGATAGGCCTCAGCACAAGCTGCCGGATGTGAAGTGGAGCCAGGAATGGTTGGTAATATTAATATATTTATTGCCCTCTGCAAGTAAGATTTTCAAACTTTATATTGAATCACTGTTTCAACAGAAAGATTTACACCGGGCACGTCGTGAAAATTTTAAACTTAGTTCGAGCAGCCCCCTTGCAACACTACATTCTCCAGGCGAGAAGATCCAGTTCTTATTCTACATAGTGAATTACTTTGGCAAAGTTCTTGCAAAAATCGTAAGTTAAGCTAATGAACTTTCCCTGGATGGCAGATTTAGAATTTTTGAAAAGGCATAATTGAGAAACTGAATAATGTAACAAATAAATAAATGCATACCCTGCTAAAAATGCCCCGTAGAAACCCATAAAATTTGTTTAAGGGGAATTAGCCTATGGGTACCCATACAGCTCTGCGGTTACCCGTAGGCCAAATCCCTGTAGAAACCCACAGACAGAAACCCGTACAACTTTACGGGTACCCGTAGGCCAAATCCCCGTAAAAACCCATAGAAAGAAACCCCTACGGTTGTACGGGTACCCGTAGGCCAAATACCCTGTAAAACCCCATAAAAAGAAACCCGTACAGTTATACGGTTACCCGTAGGCCAAATACCTGTAAAAACCCATAAAAAGAAACCCGTACGGTTGTACGAGTACCCATAGGCCAAATACCGATAGAAACTATAGAACCGTAAGAAACGAAAAACCGTAAAACCCGATAGAAAGAATCCTGCACGGCTGTACTGTACGGGTACCTGTAGGTCAAATACCCGTAAAAAACCTGTAAACAGAAACCTGTATCACTGTACGGATACGAGTAGGCCAAATCTCTGTGGAAACCTGTAGATCTGTAGGCACTATAAACAAAATCCATAGCCAAAAATCAGAACTTTATATGCATATCCATTGGCCAAATTTCCATTAAAAAATGGATATTCCGTAGGTCTATGCCTTGTAAAAACCAGTAGACAAAAGCATGTACACCTATACAGGCACCCATACGCCAAATCCTGTAAAAACCGCTACACAAAAATCCAGAGACCAATAAAGGTAACTCTTGGAAAAATCGCTGCACAAAACAATAAACAAAAACCAATAGAATTATATAGAATTATACCATAGTGGAGTATCCATACATAGAACGGGTATCCATATACAGAATCCCTATAAAAAACAATACACGAAAATATAACTGTAAATCAAATTTCCATAAAAACATAAACTAGCAGAAGTTCATAATTAGCACTGATGAAATGTACAGAACTAAATGGCGGAGAAAGCATGTAAAGTAATTTTAAAGAAAATTCAATGCGAATAAATAAAAATTTTAAAATATCTAGAAGCCTACGAGCCCTTGCCCTTCTTAATGCACGTCAATATCTATAAACATATTACAAAATATTTGTATAAATTCTCTTTACAAAATTTTAAACTACCTTTATATAATTTTGAATATAAAATGAATAGAAAGATAATAACCAAAGTCATGATTCACAACCATCGAATGATATATGTACATATATGTATGTAAGAAAAATAAGGAATATGCAACAGATTAAATTAGCAGCGTAAAATTAATTTTCCTTCTCTATTCTAAAAACAGTAATCTTTCTGCACTGCATCATTTCGAGATTAATTCATGTCATATGACTCTTACATAATTTGATGTTGTAAGGATTCGCAAATGTTTCCTATTTTCGTTACACTTTTTCTTATATTACTTTATCATTTGAATTCCTTCCTGGAGGACTTTCTGAGAGCCACTGGCTCGTACGTAGGCTACATATGGGGGAAACCTCGAAAACGCTCATGCAGCCAGCCCATTCGCCGGAATTTGTATCAAAGACCGAACTATCAGCGTTCAGCGACGTTTCCCCTCGGCCACTGGTGGCCCCACTTCATGTATAGAAATTAACGTTCAAATATAGAACGTAAACTTATAAGGTATTTCTCCCGCTTTCTTAGCACGCCTTCGTGGTGTAATGGCCAGCAAACGCGGCGCGCATTCGAAAGGTCGGAGGCTCCAGTCCGGCGACAGCATTGCTCATTTTTCGAGACTCCCGCTTCGAAATAATCTTATGTCTCTACAAACTTACCCAAAGTTCTTGAACAAGAATGTAATTAATTTACTTCAGTGCAACGTAAATGAAGAGGGAGCTTATTTTTATAGTAAAGCATGGGATTGCTCATAGTTGAGAAAGATATGTTGCCATCTTATACAAATTGTTCTTTAAACCTTTTTATTTCTCAGTACTTCGGTGAATATTTTACATTTTTAGCGTTCTAAATTTAATTTTAGAACTAGAAATGCGTACGCACGAACAACATGATGTACACTGTTGTGACATTTAATAGAATTTCAGGAGTACGACCATGAATAGTACGCAAGCGTCTTTGTTTCAAGTCTCGTTCGTCAAAAAGATTTACAGATATTAAAAGATTCATATGTTGTAACCATCCAAGAGCTTAGAAATAGGAAATAAATAAATAAGAAGAAGAAAACAGAATGTTTTTTTCCGCAGTGTAGTATCGCTATATGTATTGGAAAAAAAAGCAAATGATAGGATATCAGCAGTCGAGCGGTAAAAGCTTCTGAACACTGGCTGTTCGGTACTGAGTTCGAGTACTGGCGAACGCGCTGACTGCCTGCATGAAAGTTTTCGTGGTTTTCTCCATGTGTAACGGGGTTGCGAGCCAATTTTACCTCAATGACCTCCACGGAGCACCAATCCTTTTCCTAAGGGCGGAGAAAAAATATGCAAATGATTTCCGTTGCTCTCAAAACCGAAAGATTTGCATAAATAAGTTCGACCTACCTCTGTTTTAATCTTTTACAAAATCACATGTATTTACCGTATATTCCAGCGTATAACTTGCACTTTTAATACAAAAAATAAGATCGAAATTTATGGGGACACGTTATACACCACATATAAAATGCATAACTTATTGGTTGCTTAAATTTGTTTAAAAGTTTTTTATAATTTGTTTTTACTTATCGGAGTATCTAATCTGAATGAAAAATTTCTTCTCTTTTATTTAAATATTCACTTAAGCACTTCCAGTTTCGAGGTTTTTATCAAGTTGAATTAAGAACTAACTACGCTGAAGAACCCATTGAGAAATTATTCATTATGTTCAGTGTATTTGAGGACATATTTTGAGGTAAAATTACCAATAGTATACGAGATTAATTCCGTACGCTGTATAGTTATTCTTAGTTTTTAACATTATTGTTAACTTGTAGGATTTTGATGTGTTGTATGCATTGTATTCTTATCTATCCTTTCGGTATATGCCTTAAGTATTTTTCGCACCTCCTTTGATGTTGAATGTGTCTGCATTCTTCAGGTACTTAACTGTAGTGGTCTTCAGCTGAACTTCATAATATTTTTAGGAGCTATTGTCTCTTATCTAAGTTAAACAGAAGATTTCAGTATAGGTCAAATTTTTATGAAATTTATATATTTCTTTTTAGCTTTTATAACAAACTCACGGAGCGCTGTTAGGAAGTATAAGTTGTTTGATGGAGATTTGAATAGGGAGATTTTGAATAGGGAGAGTCTGAAAGAATTGGAATCCTATTCATACTGCTTGGTTAGTTTTCCGATTGGGAACTCCATTGTTTGCACCATTAATAAGAACCTGTCTCTGCTATTTTCCGTCAGGGTCCTAAGTATGCCAGTATTGATAACTTGTCCTTGATATTGCCTCCAAATGAAGAAATAGAGAAATAACGGTATATTGCAAAGGACCTATTTGTTCCCTCACAACACAAGTATTGATAACATTCGAACAATTAACTTCCTGGAAAATAGAATTTTTTCAAGAAAAAGAAACACTTTGAACAGGGCAATTTAGAATGCAATAAGGTTAGAATTGATACGAATACGACCCGATCCAGCTGGTCTAAAAATAGACCTTATGATCTTGTTTGAGTCGTTCACCACAAAACCAAACTCAAGGTAAACTGAAAAAGGTATTTTCTCCCTCCTTTCTGCATACCTTCCTGGTGTAATGTTAGCACATTCTGCGCGTAATCGAGAGGTCCAAATTCGAATGCTGGGGAGGGTGTAGAGTCATTAGGATTATCAAAGTAGGAAACACGAAAAATGAGTAGTACCCTCGCCTAGACTCGCACCTGGACCTCCGGAATACGCGCCGAGTGTGCTAACCGTTCCACCACGAAGACATGCAGAAAGGAGGAAGAAAATACCTTATAAGAGCATTGCTCATTTTTCACATCTGATGCTTTAAAATGACCTAATATCTCTTCAATGCAATATCTATAAATATATCGTTTATATTTTCGTGACACAAACATCTGAAATTCTCTCTTTATAATTATTTCAAATCGTTACAAACAAGTTGAATGAATTCCTTAAAAACACATACTCCAGGTCTGTGCAATTACGTTGTCTCTAATATGTGAGTTTTATGCTATATTTGTTTCACTGATGATATTTCTTTGCTAATTAGGTGTCATTATCACGGCATATGTAGTCTAAATGCTGTACTGTGTTAAATGTGTGACTTATGCTTGCTTAGTATGGTTGTAACTTATATAGTAAAATTGAGTTTATTATTAAATGGCGTCGTGGAACACATTGAAGGTGTTAAAATGTACATAAACTATTAAAATATCTGATTATTACCCTTACGAAATCTATATGTCAAAGAGTTACTTCTCAAATTCATGTGGTTGAAGTGCATGTATTTTGAAAGAAACTAGTACTGTCGATGAATCTTTTCCAGTACACACAAAGAGCTTTTCCTATACAGCTCCGAGCCATATGCAAATCAATGTGTAGCGTTTGAAATCACATAAAGCATTATTATCCCAAAGGTACAATTTGCCCAGAAGGGCTACTAATTTCGTTTTGGCATTTTGCGTTGATTCACTATAAACGGCGAATCACATTTTAAATGGTTGCCACTAAATGTTAGAGCCCTGTATTATATTTAAAGAAAGGAAATAATGAAGAATCTGCATAAATGCATATGCGTTTGTCGCATTGACATAAAACAAGGATATCTAAAGTCATCCGCTTTTTAATAACGTACGTCTCCACCCGAATATGGGCATATAAAAGTCAAAATTAGGAATTTATTTTATTAACTATTTCCTATATTGTAAAGCATTTGCGAGTTTTTGATTAAGAAACTCAACGATTTCAAAGCGAACAATGGCAAAACTTAAGGAAGGAAAAAAAAAAAATCTCCAGCGCGCGAGAATGCGTATCAGAAATTCTAAAGATATACTCTTTTAAATATTTTGCGATATTACTGTTGAACTGAATTTTATGTTTTAAGCGCGACGAACATGATATTTAATAAACAAAGGTAACACAAAAAAATCTATAAGACGCTGCTTGTTCTTAATATAAAATCTTTCTTAACAATTTTCATTTCAATTGTTTTGATTACTACCATGATTTGACTTGGCAGAAAACTTACCGATACATATGTCTCAGGGGTAAAAATTCTGATTCCTTATTTTTTGTTGGTATGCAATGATTACGTCCCTCCTCAAATTTCTTGATTAAAGCCATACGATTATTCATTTTTAAATGATTTTTGCTTTGTTCCTAAATACTCTATATCTCAGGTATTGTAACTGAGGGAATGAGGACAACTACAGGCTTTTAGAGAGATTGTTCAAATTAACCTAAACTATTTAGAGTTGCCGTGTTATATTAACACATGTTAATCATCTTGAAAGTATTTAACACGTGGTTATTCAATGACAACATTGAATTGAATTCATTGAACGGCCACATGTTAAATACATTGAAACGGATTTGTATATATTTAATACATATATTAATATTATTATATTAACAAGTATATTATAAATACATAATATATTTGTAAATATTTAAAACGTGGTTATTCATTTAATGAGCATGTGTTAAATACATTCAAGCATATTTGTATATATTTAACACGAATATTAATATTATATGTATAATATGCATATTAATATTATTATATTAACAGATATATTACAAATATATAATTTATTTCCAAATATTTAACCCGTGTTCATTTATAAAAAGAATTCGAAAAAAAAAAAAAAAAAAATGTCAAGGGAAATTCGAAATTCTATAGCAATTTTTTTTTTTTTTTTCTCTAAATTGAAAACTATCAATAACTTTTAAACGTTACAATTTAAAAAATATCTTACAATGGTTTTAAAAAATTTGCTAGGCATATCATTTCATAAATTTCTGAAATCAGGATTTTATTTCAGAAAAAGTCGGATTCTATGGCTAACTGTGTTAGTCAAAATTCCAGTAACAATGTTTCACATAAATAGTACTTGTAAAGAACACCTGCTATTATTTATTTTTCCTTCAAGTGCATATCTTGAAGAGAGTTTGTAATAACTCTTGTGTCTGTAGATATTTATTCATCTATATTTACGTAATACTTCGAAGCGATCACTTTTTGTCCTTATGTAATATTATTGATAAATATCGTGTTGATGTAGACGAAACAGAAATGCACCGAGGTAAAATATAAAATTAGCAAAGCAAGGATTTTGCTAATTTTATGGTATTGATGTACTTTGGTCTGGATTTTGTGCACAATAGCTGCGAAATTTAGAGCTGGTATACCAATAATTATCGGTGACTATTTGTACATATTAACAGAATTATTATTGAGGATTTATGTACAGCCTTTTATAGCACATGTTCTAAAATACTAATTATTACCATTTCTATGCGTATTCGTGATGTTTGTAATGTTTAATTGTGCATGGAATGTACTTTATTCACCTTCATCTTTTGAACTGCTTCGGCTGACACACGAATAATACTGTCAAAGATTGTGAAAGAGAGTCCATTTAAAATTCTTTGTTATGACTTAGCTGATAAGGTATTTCCCCAGAGGATTAGTTGCTCTACCGTTCGCACAAAAGCATTTCATTTTACTAGTAGGGGCGGGGGAATTTTCTGTTGTTATCGTTAGCAATGGCATGTATGGGCTGGGCTTATTACAATTTGCTATTTCCTCAACTATACGGGATGATATAAACGAGAGACATGTACTCGACTGACAGGGTGTCATTAGCCAGGCGTGCAAGTGGTGGCACCTGTATCTACGTGAAGCGTTCGATTAAGCATCACATGATACCCCCTCCTGATTCAAGTATTTTGGAAGCGACAATTATCAAAATTTTCCTCCAAAATTCTCCCCCACTAACAGTCATCTCGGCGTACCTGCCTCCACTATCAACTGCACGTGGAAGAGGTACTTTTCCTGTCAGTGATTTTGATAAACTTTTATCATTATCAAATCACCTAATTATTGCTGGTGACCTAAATTCACGTCATACCGCATGGTTTTGCCCTAACAGGAACTGGTATGGCATTAGTCTAAATTCATGGTGCCAGAGAAACCATATACAGATCATAGCTCCTACCCTCCCGACTTACTACCCTGTTAGAGGGTCCCCTGCAGTTCTTGATCTGGCTGCCTTTTATAATGTTAATTTTAGACACGAAATAAAAGTGATTCAAGACCTTGACTCTGATCACTATCCAGTTTTGATCACCCTTGATATCCAAAATCGTTACTCAAAATTACAGGAGCAAGTCTCTACAAATTGGGACGATTTTAAATTTATCTTGGAACGTACTGCTACCCCCTCTATCAAAATTACCAGCAATTCGGATTTTGACAGGTGTTTACTAAATTTGTAGTCCATTCTCAAAGAAGCGAGAGCTGCGGCTTCAAAACCAATTTTCTATCCGTGTGTCAGACTCCCACCTGAGACTAAATCCAAAATTAAGCAGCGGAACTTTTTGCGAAAACTTTGGCAAAGGTCGCGTGATCCCAATATCCGCGCCCAATTTCGCAAAATACAGAACGAGATAAGGACTGAAACCCGTCTCTTCAAACAGACGGAGTGGAAACACTACATTGAGTCCCTAACGACTGAAGACAGTTCGATATGGCGGGCTGCCGCTCGAATACGCAAACAATCCAGACACATTCCGCCGCTCCAAACGACCGATGACGCACGGATGGCTTACACAGACACTGAAAAGGCAGAAGTCTTAGCCGACAGCCTTGCTACTCAATTCGCTCCTAATAACGACGCCTACTGTAACCGCCCGGTTACTCAAGGGCGCATACATTCACGTGTTGAAGAGTTTTTAACACAACCTTTCACGCCTGAACTTAGGCCCTCTGATCCTAAAGAGGTGATGGAATACATCAATAGACTGAAACCCAACAAGGCTCCAGGCATGGATTCTATCTCTAATCGCATGATTAAAAATTTCCCTGTAATGTTTATTGTTTGGATTACGGTCCTTATTAATTTTATGCTAAGGAGAAGCTACTTCCCCGACCGCTGGAAAATTGCAACGGTCGTCCCCATTCCAAGACCGGGGCAAAATCTAAACTTACCCGTCAACTACAGACCAATTAGTCTGCTTTCCTCACTCTCAAAAGTATATGAATATGTCTTACTTAATCGCCTGAATGAATTCTGTCGAGATCAAAACTTAATCATCCCGGAACAATTCGGCTTCCGACCTAAACACTCCACGGTACACCAGTTACTACGTGTAGTGGAATTCATTCATGAAGGCTTTCGTAAGCGAGAGAATACTGGAATTGTCTATCTTGACATAGCTAAAGCCTTTGACAGGGTTTGGCATGACGGACTTATTTACAAGCTCATGCGACTTGGATTTCCGGCTCACATCATAAAATTATTAGCTCGTACTTAGCCGGACGAAACTTCCGCGTACGAGTTAACCACGAACTCTCCTCTCCCCGCCCGATCCATGCTGTATGTCCTCAGGGCAGTCTTGTCTCACCTCTGCTCTTCAATATCTATATCAACGACGTGCCTAAGGCACCTAGTATCAATTTAGCTTTATATGCAGACAATACGGCCATCCTAACTCAACATACCAACATCACCATAGTAATCTCTACATTGCAGAGTTACCTTTCAGCCTTAGAACTCTGGCTCGGACTGTATAAAATCAAAATTAATGTCGCTAAATGTGCTGCCACTTTATTCATCCGAAGAAACATCCCTCGTTTAGATAATCTAATTTTCTTCGGTGAACCTATTCCCTGGGTTACTAGTTACAAATACCTTGGTGTTCTACTAGACTCAAAATTAACTTGGCAACTTCACATTCAAAAAATTATTGCGAATACGGAAGCTGTCAAAGCCAACCTGCGCCCCTTTTTCGCTAAAAATAGCGACCTGTCACTTGATAACAAGATCTTGCTTTATAAATCTATCATAAGGCCTATTCTCAGTTACGCGAGTCCCATCTGGGGCTCAGCTGCTCTGACTAACAGTAAACACGTCCAAATTTTTCAATCAAAATTTTTACGGCAGATATTAAACGCTCCATGGTTCATAAGGAACGATGACATTCATAACGACCTCAAAATTATGCCCATTAATCGCTTTATACAGCGACTTTCGGAAAGATTTTTCAAAAACATCCATCTTGGTGGAAATCCAGTATTACATACCCTGCCGGTATATGATCCTGCGGTTGCCTCTTCTAAAAAGCGACCCAGAGCAATCTTACAACCTGATTATGCTCAACTACCTTTTAAACGGCGTCGGTATTGGAATACAGATGCCCAAGTGGATGCTTACCTCTCGTTCCTAAACCCCAACCGCCCCCGCGTTAACAATGCGTAAGGGCATTGACCGGAGGAATCCTGTTCTTTAACTCTTTAAGAAGAGCCTTCTAACGTTTCTTTAACAAGGGACAACCTATCTCCGCAGCCGCACGCGACTGCACTTAATTTCTCAATAGCTTCTTAAAAGCTTCTTCTCCACCCGCTAAACGGGTTGCTTTCGACCCCCTAAGGGGACCTTTTAACGTCGCACTAAATAGCGACCAATAATTTTCTTCTCCTCCTTCAGTGTATCACACTGAACTGCTACTAGAACCCGCCCAACGGGTTTCGCCCCCAGCCCTTTTTGCCCAACTCCCCGGATTGCTTGTCCTAAGGATTTTATTTTGCTGTTGATATCAAGAATCAAGGAAATGTATTGCACCTTTTTATTCTTTTCAAAACTTTTTGAATGTTGACTCCTCTCTCAAAATTTATTCCTGGCCCTTTTTAAACACAAAATTTAATTTAAAGAATTTCTAAGAGTTTTCCTTTTTTTCTCATGCGGAAGGCATTATATGAAAAGCTTTTATTTTTATAATTAGGCTTCAAAATTTTCCCTTATTAGATGAACCCTTCTTTTGATGTAATTATTCTATCTCTGATGATGTGGAGTTAAAGGCCTAGCCTAGCGCACTCCGTAAATTAACTTCCTTGATCCTTGATCCTTGATCTTTCTATTGGTTAGCAAATCACTGGATCTGTATGTATTCTCAGGTGATTTCTTCTGGATGTTTTATTTGGATTCTGCCCATAGGCGTGTGAGTTTCCCAGTCTTGAGATATTTGTGTATCTGGATTAAGTGTTTGAAGTCTTATCATCAACTGGTAAGTTCATCTCCATCTTATACAAATTTAAGTTTTCTATACTAATATATTGTAAGACTTAATGCTCAGTTAATATAATTCCCTCGATAAATTATAATGTAATGTAATTTTTATATGTAAGGTGCATTACTTCACTGAATTATTTGTGACTGTAGATTTTAAGCATGCGGAAACTTTATATATTCCCATAAATCTTTATTTCTCAAGATCTTAATTTTTTTGTATGCTACAATGCGATACGTAATAAAGTATTATAGTAAATTTATAATACATAGCTTAGTTTTAGATACGTGAATTTAAATATGATACGAATTTAAAACAAAACTGTAGTAGTTTATAATGTCATATCAAAGAGTTTTTATAATCAAATTTTGTCGTTGGCTTATTTGTAAAACAATATTAGTAGGGAAACTATGTTTGTAAACACGTTGATTTTCCGGAAGTCATATTATTTCTAGGTTTTTGTTCTGAAAAGAGGACATTGAATAGTGTTTTTAGTGCTCAAAACACATTTAACTCATAAGGCATTATGAATTCTAAAATCAACTAAATTTAATAAATTTTAAAAATTATTAGAATAAAATTCCTTATAAAATCAGAGAGCTTTTTTTGATTAGATGAGGCAAGAAATAAGATTATTCAGTAATCTACCTTTCCAATGTAGTTTCACAATTTAAATTTTAACATGGCTTAAAACGGATTATATATAAAATATTTTGTGTTCTTCGCTTTTAAAATGCTTCTTAATTTAATATTATTAATATTCGATTAACTTCTAAATTCTTAAATTGCTCTTCATAATTCGTAAATTATTATCATTAGTAGGCCAAAGGGACATTTTGCTCAGAAGGGCTATTAATTTCGTTTTGGCATTTTGCCTCATGTACTATAAAACGGCGTTTAACTTTTCAAATTGCTGTTACCAAATATTATCGTTTTGCATTCCACTTAAATAAATTAAATAATAACTAATCTATGTATGTTCCTCACATTGTAAAAAAGCAACGATAACCTTAAACAACGATAACAAACTCAAGCTTTTCGAAACGAGCAACGGCAACATTGTAAGAGGGGAAAAAATATCTCCAGCGCCGCATGGGCCTGTGTATTGGAAATTCTAAAGATATGCACTTTTTAAATATTTTATGATGGATTAAATTTGGCAGTTGGATTAAATTTTATGGTTCAAGTGCGAATAACAAATTTATTTAACGAATAAAGTTAACACGCAAAAGTTAGAAAAAACTTCCTTTTGGGCGTAATATAAAATCTAAAAGCCTTCTGATTTTTTTAAAATTATTTTTATTATTTTAATTTTTAATCTAATTGGTATGTCTATTTAATGAAAATCTGAGGAAGTGTACTTGCCTTATTTTCGAGAAATATTGCATGATACTATATTCTTTTTAGGTATGACTAATTTTGTTCAGTTAGTTTTTATTAGAACTATAATGAATTCTTAATTCTGTGACAAAAATGATGAATTTATTTAACTGATTATTTTCTAAGATAATAAGATCACCTGTAACAATGTGGGCCTGATTATTATTAAGACAATTTTAACACTATTATAAAATGCTAATTTCCTGTGTCTTAAATGTGATAATTAGGATAAGTATTTTTTCGTTATATTTCGAATAGATCAAGATTTTTAACTGAAAAATACTATTAATTTGGTTAATTTTAATCGGAAAATGCTTTTACTTTAGTTAATTATCTTAATGATTTCGATGTAATGTTTAGTTGAGAAGTAGAAATTATTTTTTGCTGTGGCTAACAGAGGTATGAGTTTTAAACAGTCAAAATGTATAATGAAAAGAACTTGATTTAAATTTTAAATTATGCCCTAGAAATTCTTTAAATATGAAGAAAAGAACTCATGATAAGAACCGCGTGGCAGAACTAGGCACGAGAATCTTAACGTTTTCGCCCATCTGACGAATGAGACAAAAAAATCGGAATAAATTCTTGATTCGAGAAAAGGGCCTGAAAAAGCATTCCTATGCCTAGAAAATAGTATTAATTTCAGATATTTCTAGAAAATTTGCTTATTTCTAAAAGTTTTTAAAAGAATAAACATGTTTTGGGTTTACTCCATAATCGACATATTACGTGCCATAGCTAGAAGAATGTCAGAAATTAGGGAAGCCCGCATTCCAAATGACAAACTATTTTCGATATTTAAGAAATTTTCTATTCATATTTACCTGGAAGAGTTAACTAGTTTTACGCATTACCTTTTATTTATTTATTTTTTTTTTCTATTTTCCTCAATCTTTCGATGACAATTAATTCTATATATTTTGATGGATTTCGGCATTTTTAATTGCATGTTTCAAAACATTGTTTGTAGTATAAATGACTTGTTATATGTTGTGGAATTTTTCGTACCTGCTGTAGGAACAGTTAACCTTCATTTTTCTAGCAACTAGCTTTTTCTCCTTCTGAAGATCTTTCAAAAATTTTGAGCGGCCTTATGCTAATTTAAAATTCTTAACAATCGTTGCATGTTTTATATGTTAATGCGAAGTTATTGTTGACATTTTCAACCAAGGACTATTTCTCGATCGGGATTATATGACGTGTCCGTGTGCCCCGGTGCTGCCCCGTTATCTTTTGCGCCTTTTTTGTAAAATAGCTGATTACAAATTGTTGCCCGAATTGCTATAATTGACGTAGAGTAAAATTTTATGTAATTTATGCGAGAAAATATTATACTAGTGTGTGATATTTTTACAAATTTGTTTTGTAAGGCTAATTTTTCTTATTCTTATCCTGACCTATTTGAAATGTTTCTGTACCTAAACGACTAACTTGCGTTTATAGTTAAAATATTATGTGTATAGATCAAGTATTATATATAGAGATTAATACGTTTGCCATTCTTTTTTTTTTTTTTTTTTTTTTTTGTTTGTTTTCCTTAATTTAAATTTCTGTCTGTAGAATTACACATTTTTTATAGTTAAGTCATTCTTATGACAGTTAAGACATTATTATTATCGCGGCGCAAAACAGAAATGAACTATGGGAAAGCAACATGTTTGTCAATAATTCCTGTAAATATCAGCAATGAAGTATGTATTTTATAATGCAGTCGTCTTCAAAGATATATTTTTCGAAGACTAATATAGGTATTTTAAGATATTCATTTAGAAAGTTACATATAATGGGCTTCCCCGAAAAAACCGCGTAGATCTAAGAGTTTCCTTAGTCAACGAAGTTTGAAGACCAGCGCATAAGAAATCTGGAGGATACTCTTTGAGAAATTTTTCGAAAACTAACATAATTCGTAACATTCTTTTATAACGCCATTTTTAATGAACGTCGGATAAGGAACAATTTCTTACAGAATTATTTATATAATATTATGTATTCTACAACAATTATGTGAATGCTTTGTACAACAAAAGATGTATTGCGCATTATTTTCTGCCTAATATATCACATTTGTTTCTTATTTCTATAATTTTAGACAAATAGCCGTGTCGTGCTTTGCCATGATCAAATAAACCAAACCTTATTTCTTAAACACCTTCAGTTATTTCATCCAATCTTAAACCCACCAGCGCCCGAGCGGTAAAGTCGCTGAACCTTGGTAGTTCGTTTCGAGGCTCGAATCGCGGGAGCAAAGTGGCTGCATGGGCGTTTTTTGTTTTTCCCATGTGGAGCGTGTACACGAGCCAGTTTGTCTGAGAAGTCCTTCTCGAAGTCATCCCTCCCTTTAGGCAGATAACCCGCGAGAATCACCAAAACATAGCAAAAACCGAAACCAGTCATTCTATCTTAAACTTTAGTAACAATTTTCATCTTTTATTTTTTTTTTATTTCAGTTTAATTATACGATCATTAATGTATGTTCATTTCTTCTTTATCTAGTTTATCCCCGGTTTTTTATATCAGTCATAGAGAGATGGACAGAAAAAGACAAGCTGACGATCGGTACTCCTATTACAGTCCTTCTTACAAGAAAGTAAGTGATTTTATGCTGCTCATTTCATAGTTATTATTGAAATGTTTGCAATTGAAATTTTGAATAATTAATTTTAATTGATGAAACAATATTGAAGTATATTTTGAATAATTAATTAAGCGTAAGCTTTGAAGTTCTAGGAATTGCATTCGTGATTTTATTTAAGGGCACTTAAAATAAATTGATCTGTATAATACTATTTATTTAACACTGCCTATGACATCATACCAGGAAAGGAGTATCCCCCCCCCATTTTTTTGCCTAGATGACCTGATTTTTTCATTGAGGCAACCCTAGATTCTTTTCGTTATGAGTTTTCCATATTCGATCTCATGGAAACTTGAAAATCTGATTGGAAGGGCGAAGTAGCCATTTAAAAATTTCAGATTATTTTATAAACTTCAAAGAAAACACCAACAAATGTATAAAGTTAAGAACTTGAAATACATAAAAATATTATACAAATAATACTATTGCCGCTAACTTGCTGAAATAATCCTTTACTGTTGAATAAAATTAAATGTCAATTCGAAAACAATTTTTATATAAGAAACAAACTTCTAGGCTTCGTCCGTGTATCATTTCTTTTTTAAAATTAAAACATTTAAAGAGAAAAATTGGAATATTATATTTCGCGAAAAG
The DNA here is from genome assembly GCF_044657685.1 of Stegodyphus dumicola. NCBI lineage: Eukaryota > Metazoa > Arthropoda > Arachnida > Araneae > Eresidae > Stegodyphus > Stegodyphus dumicola. The sequence continues at coordinate 186,321,720 of NC_140776.1, read as the reverse complement.
GAGCGTTTTTTTAACGTTTTATGTGTTACCTTTATTTATTAAATATCATGTTCTTCTCGCTTAGACCATAAAATTCAGTTAACAGCAATATTGTAAAATAATTTTGAAATAAGCGTATCCATAGAATTTCTGACACACAGTCTCGCGCGCTGGAGATAAAAATGTTTTTTTCTTTTTCCATACAATGTTTCCATTTCTCCCTTTGAAATCGTGGAATTTTTTTAATCAAAAACTCATAAATGCTTTATGAAATAGGTAATAAAACGAACTCCAAATTTGTGTTTCTGGATGCCTATATCGGGTGGAGCCGTAAGTTGTTCAAAACTTGTTGGCTCTAAGTACCGTTGTTTTATCACAAGGCGAGAAACACACACATACATTTATGCAGTTTCTTCAATATTTAATTTCTTTACATATAACACAGGGCTCTAATATTTGATAGGAACAATTTGATAAGTGATTCAGCAACGCAAAATGCCAAAACGAAATTAATAGTTCTTTTCGGCTAAATGCCTTTTCGTTAAATATTAAAACCTTTGCTACCGTTACAACATAATTGAAAATATGTATATTTCCAATTATGTTTTAACGGTATATTTTATGTTGTAACTGTTGAATTAAATTACATGTCGTTTAAAGCAATTTTTATAGAAGTAGCCAAACAAACAAACGAAGCTTTTAACTTCGTCTGTGTAACATATCTTTTTTGAACTTCAAAAATTGTAAAGAAAAAATATCAAAATATTAAAACCTTTACTACCGTTACAATATAATTCTGTATATATATATATATATTCAATTATGTATTATCTATCTATCTATCTCTCCGTCTCTCTCTCTATATATATAAAGAGAGTTTTAGCCTGCAATTTATACATTTTACGCATTCCGGAGATACTGCATTGCCGACTTCTCGAAGCCATCCCGTCCTTTTGATAAAATGATAATTTTGGTCCTTTTTGGTTAAAGCTATAAATACATTTCTAGTAAAGAATCATAAATTATTATTCATATACCAGTATCATTATGCCAAAATAATTACGGAATTAGATTAATCGAGTAAACCCATCTGTAGTATTCAAATAGCTATAAAAATTGTGAGTGTTATGCTTGGAATACAAAGAACATTCCTGTATCTGATAGATAACTTAGCCTTAATCTCCGTTTTTGAGCGAAATCATAATTCAATTGGAACACCTGAATAAATGATTACGACATTTTGCTGAGTAGACTGGAGAAATAATAGTACTGATTTGCACTGAAAACTTACTCTAGGGCCCCTATGCGAAAAAAAAAAAAAAAATTCTTTATTCCACCTAATATATTTACATTACTAACCACCCACCCGAAAAAATCGAGGTTTCCAGGAGCCAACATTTTGATAACGATTTTTATAAGATTACGATTGATAGTTAAAATATGATATGGACACACATGACTTCCCTGTATCGACTATTAAATTATACACAATTTTTACTGCATTTCATTTAAAGATATTTCCTCGAATAATTTTAACTAAATTAGTTGAAGGGCAAGTTGAAAATGACATCAAAATATGCAAATTTTGAATTAAATATCTCGGTCAGTTTTTGTCATACGAGAGCCAAACTTCTAATTCCTTTTTTCATAACGAGTACAAAACTTTCCCAAGTATAAGTATAGGAATCGGAAAGTTATATTTCGTTATGTGTCGAGAATTATGTTTTTTTTTTTTTTTTTTTTTTTAAATTTGACATAGCCAAAACATTTTTCGTCATTAAAAATCTTCTGTAATGGAAGAATATGACTACAACCAATGATTTCGAAAATAAAGGGCGGGTAAGGGGGCAAATATAATGTAAATGTGTATTGGAAATTAGAAAAAAAAAAAAAAGAGAAGTTCAAAATTGGATATTATACCAGCCCCATATGCAAAATTTTAACCCTCTATGGCTAATCGTTTTTGAGTTGCGATGCATATATATACGTATGTACACTGCTCAAAAAAAAAAAAAAAAAAAAAAAAAAAAAAGGGGGGGACAATGCTATATCTCCCGTTCTACTGGGGCGATTCACGAAATTCAAATTGCGTTCTTCATGTCTCGAAAGCGCGACTTAGGATGTATATTAGATTTATATATAGCACTATTCTAACATAGGTATTTTGACACAAAATCGGACTTTTTCTGAAATAACATACCAATTTTTTTACATATTTCGAGTCTACGACTATGCCAGAATACCAAGTTTTGTAAAAATCGTACGAGTAGTTTTTGAAATATTAGCTCTCAAAATTTTAGCTCCTCAATGTTAATTGAATTTGGTAAATATTTATTTATATCTCATTTTTATTACACTTTTTTGATTTTTTCTCTCACATTTCGAAATTTAGGTTCATTCCAAATAAAATTTACCCATTTTTTGTGTTTTATTTTTTAAAAATCTATTTTTAAATAATTTTTATAAATTTTTCGAAAAAATTTTGAATTATAACCTATAAAATTTTTGCCATCATCTTAAAGTAGGTATATTTTTAAGCATATCTGCAAAAAATTAGACTTTTTTATACAAAATTTTCTAAGATATACACAAATTTACATATTTTCGCGTTTTGAAATTTGGCATCTTTTTTTTGAGCGATAATAACGCCAAATGTGGTCTATGGATTTTTGTTACACTGTATTGCCACAGCTATTTTTAACCTTAAATTTCAAGTAAAATTTTACGGAAAATTAATTATATGACATTTTTTCCCTCAATGATGCGTAATAAATATTTATTAATACTATATGAAAAGCTATTTTTTTAAATAAATTTTTTAATATTTTTTTTAATTTCTCTCTATCTTTTTCTCTATATTTTTTTTTTTTTTTTTTTTTTTTTTAAATAAGAGTAAATTTTTGTAAGAGTAAATTTTTACCTTCGGCGTTTTATCGTCTGCTACTTTACTTCGTTTAAATCGAACTGTCTAAAACTGAGAATTTTCGTTTGATGTTTATTTGAATTTTATGACATTAACTGCACAATTTATTTCTAAACAAACTGATGCTTTTGAAATGGCTGAAAGAGCGGCTGGTACTATCATCCATATTTTTAAAGCACAGTATAATTTTATAGAAACATAAGATTTAGAATAATCATTTTTATAAAAGTCAAATTATGATATAAATATACAACCCTCTAGAGACTGAATTAATGGAAGTTCAATGGTTATGTAGAAATGATCTGCAGCTACTTAATCGTGGATAAGTCAGCAGATTCCGTGGACAAGTAAGAATAATTATATAAACGACACCCAACATTCTGAATTCAATTAACAACGAGGATATGATGTTTATTAAATGAATTCAAGAAGTTTTAAAACATAAAAAATCAACTCATTTTTTATCCTAAAATGTATTTTGTGCGTAGCGTATTTTCATTATTTTAATTTAAAATTCTAATAATTCTTAAATTTTAATTTAAAATGTAATTGTCAAGAACTGATTCCTAATCATCAGTAATATAATAAGTAATTATTACGGTTATTAATAAATCCTTCTTATAAAGTAATTGCAAATATTTCAAAAAACTTTCTGTCTGAATGCAAATATATTTCTGTGCAAATATTTTTAATTTTATATTAATCAAGATTGCTCACGATATTATTTATTTGCACTTCAATTCTTAACGTCAGTTCTAGTAGAAGTTACAAATCAATTATATTTAATTAAGGATTGGATTGGATTATTTAATTATGGCAAAGCACACGAGGGCTATCTGCCTAAAGGGAGGGATGCCTTCGTGGAGGACTTTCTAAGGAAAACTGACTCGTATACACGTTACACATCGGGAAAACCACGAAAACACCCATGCAACCAGCCCGTTCGCGGGATTCGAACCTCGGACCGAACTACCAGTGATCAGCGTCTTTACCGCTCGGCCTTTTGTGGGCCTTTATGAAATGGAAGGCGATAACTTTATTTAAAATGATTGTCAGAAATACCAAAATGTTTCGAAAAGTTGGATACTTTTTAATATACTTTCAGAATGCTTAAAGAAAAAGAGAAGAAAAATAAATTTTTCGTAAAATTTAGCATTTGCATTTTTTTTAATTTAAAACTTTTCAATGTTATGATATTTGATTCTTGCGATTTCAAAAATAAAATATTTGACTAAAATATGAATAACATTTTAAGAAACCAAATGTAGGATAAAATTGTGTAAAGCAATGGGCACAATGATAAAACTGTTTAAAGCAGTGTATGCTAGTCATCCTAAGTTAAAATGTCGGTTATACATCTTTCTTATTTATATATATCTTTTCTGAACGGAACATTGAAAGGCGTGTAAAACTGTGCTTTACTGTATTTTCTCTTTTAATATAGTATGCAGTTTTCAAACTCATCGTAGTCTGGGTTACAAAGTATTCTTCAGAAAGAAACACAGTTCAAATAAATAAAATCAAATTCTGGAAAATTAATATTAATAAATATATTTAAAATGCTCAGTTCGAAGGAATAAATAGAAAATTTTAAAACAATTATCTGAAGAGGCAATGCAACACAAACAATTAAAATAAAAGTATAAAAATTTAAAAATGACCTAAAATAATAACTATGACGAAAAATATATATAAAGAAAACTATTTGAAAAAAAATAAATAAATAAACGCTGCACCTTTTTTTACGCAATTCGAATAGGTAAATAGAAATTTTTAAAACAGTTATTCGAAAAAAAAAAAAAAAAAAAGTGCAACTTAAACAATTAAAATGAAATTCGAAAAAGAAAAAATTACTTAAAATAATAAGTTGTAATTAAAATATAATATAAAGAATATTATTTGGAAAAAAGGAACGATAATGACTTTTTTTTCCTCTCACGGGAAAGGAAACTAGGTTGCCATATATTAAGAAGTTCGCCAAGTGAAGTATTCTTGGCGCAAACTGACAAAAAAGTGCCAACATAAATTTGTAAATTTCTCCGTAAATTTCGCTCCAAATTTTACAAAATTTCATATTTAGGTGTAATTTGAGTCGTAGAATCGAAATATGTAAAAACATTGGTATGTTATTCCAGAAAAAGTCCGATTTTGTGTCAAAATACCTATGTTAGAATAGTGCTATATATAAATCTAATATATATCCTAAGTCGCGCTTTCGAGACATGAAGAACGCAATTTGAATTTTGTCAATCGACCCAGTAGATCGGGAGATATAGGACTGTCCTTTTTTTTTTTTTTTTTTTTTGAGCAGTGTACATGCGAACATACATGTGCGGAGAAAAATATCCCTTTGGAATTCATTTTTGGAATGCATGTTTAAAGTGCCGCCATGCTGTACCGACACTAAACATCCATTCCTTATCTTCGGAATCCTAATCGGGGCTCTTTCGCACGGTTACGAATACCGGTTGGGCGGCGAAAGCTCTTCTTTAGAAGGGAATCAAAAGAAAGCACATAGGTTTTCTGCTTTGTATTCAGTTGAAGTTTTGCTGTATGTAACACTGAATTCAGCTTTTTTTGTCTGCTTTCAAGAGCCCCCTAATTGTCAGAAGGAATTTAAAACCTTTGGAAATTTAAAAGACAACGGATACTTTTATATATTATAGTATTTATAAAAGAATCTATCGTCTTTGAAGCTTATTTCAGCAGGACCATTCAAGCCCTCTCATCTTAAGCCTTTGTTCTCTTTTATTTATTACTCGTATTTGCATACCCTTATTTACGTCACTGATAGTATCAGTTACTTTATTGCAGGGAACTGAGTCAAATCTGTAAATATTGTTTTGCTAACAATCATGTAATTTACTGCACAGATATATAAAAATACAGATCGTGAAGTTTTTTCATACATTTCCTCTTTTTTTCCTCATCTCTTTGTTTGATTCTGATTTAATTGCAAATTAATTTTGAAAGAATGATTAAATTCAAGCTTTAAATTCTGTTTGATTTATTCCTCGTTCCTCTGCTTTAAGGAACGTATTTATAACAAAACAATACCTAGTGAACATTTTTTAACTATTTACTAATATTCTCACATTTTCAGTTGGTAACACAGTTCATGATAGAATAGCAGTAGAACGTCATATTCTCATGTTTTCCCTTAGTTTTAAAATTTTCATTTGACTATGTGTTTTGCTTTTTGTGTATTTCAAACAATGTTAAGTTATTGTCTCGAAATCAGATTCAAACTATTACGAGCTAGACTATTGCTTACAAGTGATATATCGAATGACCTTCCTCGTGAGTTACTTTCTGCTTACTGATTTTCAATTTGCTGTGTTTTAAGAAATGTATTGTGTAATTGCCTGCTGATTACCATTTTATATATTAGTTTTTTTTTTTTTTTTTTTTTTTTTTTTTTTTTATGATTTTTAACTGTTCCTAGTAAAAATTCACAAAATTGTATGAAATAAACTGAACATGAATTCACGGTCTCAAGATTTAAATTAGGTTGTTTATGATTAATTAATCGTGAATTAAATATGACTTTCTGTTCATGTACTGATACATGAATTTTTTGATAACAATATCACAAAATACTTTTATAGGTAAAGAAGTCCGAGATTCAGTGTTTTTTTTGAAAGCAAACCTGGTGGTTGCAAAAATCCTTATTGCGCTTACTTTCACCAAAAAGCTAAGCTGGGAACTAAAGGTAAGTTAATAATTTTACTTGCTCGTTCCTGTATTTATCTCCAATATAGGTACCCTGTATATTTGTACTTATTAACAATTTTAAATTTGGAGACATTTAAAAAAATCATATATAATCAGCAAATTTGTGCATTTCATTTCCGTGTGATTTGAATCTAAAGAGTTTATATGAAGGCATGTGTTTTTTAAAGCATAACTTGTAATTTGTTTAAAATTTTTGCTAATATATATAACAGTTGATCATTAACAATGGTGTATTTATCGGCACATTTCTGTCATCAAGACCGGATTCAGAAGTGTGTATATATATTCACACGTGTATGTATGTGTACACACAGATACAAAGCCTAAAATACAGGGTGGTACATGCACATATACACACATACAATGAACACATCCATCCATACATAAATTTCTGGACAGGGTCCTGATAACAGAACAGCATATAAATATCTTACCTTATTTTTTCCTCAATACCTATCTACACTTCGAATTCAAATATAAAAGTCGAAAACACATGTGTTTAATTAATAAAGAAATATAGCCGAATTTGACATCTGTACGAATATCCGAGTGGTTAAGACCGTTGAATATTGGAATTCAACCCCGGATCAATCTCAGGCAGACAGACCTACAGCTATAGAGGGCCAAGACGTTAAATCCTCCTTATTGAAATGATCACTATACAAAATGTTAAGAGAAATATACGTTTATCATGTATTTAATTCAAAATAAATAATTAAAATGATTTGGAAAACAAAAAATCTTAAGACGAAAGAAAACAAGAACATGCATCTAGCAAACAAACATATATTTAAAAGATGGTATTACGAGGGCCATCCAGGAAGTAGATTACGTTTCCGTCTGTGTCCGCTAGGGGCGGGGCTAGCGCGGCCATCTTGGGGTCAGAGCGTAGCGCAGCTCAGTCTGCATCTAGCCGTGCTAGTGAGAGGTTAGTGCTGTGCTCCGTTCAGATACTGTGACGGTTTGAAATGTCTGCGTTAATTGAAAATCCCGCGAGGTGCGCTCAGTAATAAGGTTTCTGACTGCAAAAAACTGTAAACCGATAGAAATCTATCGGCAGCTTCGTGAAGTGTATGGGGACAACATTATCACTGAAGGTGGAGTGCGTCAGTGGGTCATAAGATTTCAAAATGGCCGAACCAATGTTCACGACGAAGATCGAAGTGGGAGACCCAGCATAGTGACCGCCGAACTTCTCGAAAAAGTCGATGCTAAAGTCCGTGAAAATCGAAATTTCACAATAACGGAACTTTCTTTGAGTTTTCCACAAATTTCGCGAAGTTTGTTGCACGAAATCATCAGCGAAAAGCTTGGTTTTCGCTGATGATGATCGTATTTTGCTATTTTTTATATTTTGGAAATTATTTTTAATTTTCTCTCCATAAAAAGCTAAGACTACTTTTTGCGAGCTTTCAATTCTTAAAATATTTTTATAGTTTCATCAAAATTAATGTTTTCAGCAACTGCATTTTCATTGGAAAGAGTGGAAAACCGTCAAGACTTATATGGCTGATTGTCGATCAAACATAGGCTTTAATCAAATTAAAGCTTCTCTTGAAAGCAGCAGCTGAAACAAACACTGTCAATAACGTCTTTAATACCCAATATGAGCCTTGAAAATCCACCTCCACAATAAATTTGAATGTTTTCTGCCCAGACCACCTTTTTAAATTTGTCGTTTTTTCATATTCCCGTGTAAAGGTACATGTTCTTAAAAACGTAACTGTTCTTCAATGCCCCTCCCTGTTCAGAGACTTGAGTATTCCGTTCCCTTTCTCTTTGTGCTCCTGCACAAAGGCATCCCTTCCCTTAGATAATTCTTTTGAATTTTGTGGTATTCAGATAACTAATCTAAACTCTCCTTTGCCGAGAACTAAAAGTGCTTACTTTACTTGGTGCAAACTTTGAATTTCCTTACAGATACAAATTTTCAGTTTAGTAATTTTGCATAAAAGGTTTAATTATTAATTTAAGTATGTTAAATTTTCTAATAAAAACGATTGTGCTAATAAACAGTAAAGTCTATGAAGAATATATAGTAAATTGTTTCATAGCAATAAACTTTTGTAGACCACTTCTAAAGACAGCAAATATTTCTTGAAGGATAAACTAATACTGGTATTGAATGTCTGTTTCCTAATTTTAGCACACTTTTTCATAAGTGCTAACTACACCTCTTGGTAACTATAATTAAAATCAACTACACCTATTGGTTGTAGTTGATTATTTAAACTTAAAACATAAAATGTAATAGAAAAATAGTTAGAGTTATATTAAAACATGTAATGCTACAAGTTAATACAGTTAAAACTGTTTACAATACAGAGTTTTCACTGTATTATTGTGTTGCATTACAATTTTGATATAATTGCTATCATGAATGTCTACAAATTCATCTGTGGTTTAAGTCCTAATAGATTTAAAATGGTTTAAAATCAGTGAAATGCTTCATTATAATTAGTTGTGATTTCTTCATCCTAAGTTGGAAATTTAAAACCTGTTTTCATCAGTGATTGATTGAACCATCTCCTTTCCATTAAATCATCCCGCAGTATTTTAGGAATAATTCCGTGTATTCTAAGTTTTAATTATAAGTTATTTACAAAAAATGTTTCTTGTGAGACCAATACCTGTAAATTTGAGATTGTATTTAACATCTGAGTTCCTTAAAAATCAATTCTTTGAACTATTGTCCCTCCAAAAAAGAAAAAAAAAAAATTAAATAAAATCGGAGTAAGGGGTTCATAAAACAATTTGAAATATTTTAAAAGCCATCATTATATTAGAATAGAAAATAATTTTAAAAAATAGAAAAAAAAAAAAAAAGAAAAGAAATATAATGGCGTTAAATCACTTTTTAAACCATCTATTCATGACAGTACAAGGCTTTTCATACTTTTATGCAGTTTTGAATACTTTTATGCAAGTTCATCGGTTTTTCATAAAGGTGCTATGGATTTTTTCTTCCCTGCTGAATTAGAAAATCAAAATAGAGAAATAAGTCTCGCATAATTCTGGTTCGGTATTTATATGTCTGCTCCCTGATAAAGGTTCATTTATTCAAATTACAAATTTATCTCCATGAGGGTGTAAGCACGTTTTCATGCAGAGATGCCCTGACAGAGGTTTCTGTCTTTCTGAACAGTGGTTGACATGCAACAAGGTTTGAGCACTTTTATGATGAAGTATCATTAAATAGAGCGGTTCCATTTATTGTGCAATCTTAGGTTTTATTCATGCTGGATATTTTGTTAAATTGTACTTCAAAGCCCTTTCTCAATATATGCTAATGATCTGTGTATTTATGAGTAGTTCAATAGCAAAAATAACTAAATGTTGATCATGAATTAGATTTGCAACAGAAAAATTCAAAATGTTTTGAATTCTTGATTTTTGTTTGCCGAGGTAGGTTTCAAGATAAACTCGGCTGTCAATTTTAATAATTTTAAAATTATTAGAATACAATTCTGATAATGAATGATTGTTTAATCTCTGATTGCTTTATCTGTTTTCAGTCTTGAATTTTACCAAACAAAATTCTTACATTCGGATCTAAAAGTTTAATGCTGCATATACTGTACAAGTATTCGGTTATTTTGAAGCAAGAGACGTGTAAAATACGCAATGCCTTCATTTGCTCTCAAACTTGGTTTAGTTTGGTTTATTAGATTACGGCAAAGCACTCGAGGGCTATCTGTCTTAAGGGAGCGATGCCTTCGTGGAGGACCTTTTAAGGAAACTGGCTCGTATACACCTTACACATGGAGAAAACCACGAAAACACCCATGCCGCCAGCCCGTTCGCGGGATTCGAACCTCGGGCCGAACTACCAGTGTTCAGCGACGTTACCGCTCTTCCGGTTGTGGGCCGACTCAACCTTGGACTTCTCGAATATGCACCAAATGTACATTACACCACAAAAGCGTACTAGAAGGCGGGAGACAGTACCGTATAATACAACATTAAGTCTTGGTTATTCTACAGCACCAAATACATCATTGTTATTTCATAGGAATAAAGGTATAATTGTGATCCTGCATTCTATTGTACATTCTGCCCATTTTTTCTGAGGTATAAATTCAGTCAGACCCCGCAGAAGTCTAACTCCTTCATTTCTCAGTTTTCATAACTCAAAGGCCCAGATATAATTCGGTAAAAACTAAAAAAAAAATCATAAACTCAATCTTAACTCAAATAAGGCGAGATCTCGTACTTTTGTTTATTATGCATTATTTGTCATTAGTTTAACTTGAACTAAAAAAATCAATTTATACAGCACCATTGAAAGAAGTTTGTGTCATCTGTTTGTAAGGATTGTTTAAAACCCACAACCTGATTGTGAATTTCACTTCCTGTTAATGGCAAAAGCTGGAAATAGTCTTGCCATGACTTTAAAATTGTTTTGTTATAAAACCTGAAATATGACTGATTGAAATTATCTTTCAACATTATTTTAGTTATATGTATATCCGCATTTTTTGTTGATTTTTTTTTTAGTTCTTTGAGGATATTAGATCAAGATTTAGCAGTCTATGTTATGATATACTTAATTCTTCATTTATTTTTCAGTTAAGTTCCCTCAGGAAAAGTTGTCAAATCCTAAAGAAGAAAATAAGGCTACAACTGCTAATGGGATGAATATGAAGACTGAGGTCCCTGATAGCTGTAGCAAAACAGATCTTGGTGAAAGTGAGCTTTCTTTATATTTCTAATGTGCATGCGTTAAACTGCAATATTTTTCTTTAAAAGTAGAGGTTTTTGTACAATATGCATAGTAGCACTGGAAAAATTCAGAGTAGATGACCCAATTAATAGAATCTTTGACCTATTTCATTGAATTTTTGCCTGTTGTTTATTGGCTTTTAAGATGCATGTGCTTAATTATAATAATCATGTTGCATGAGACCTTGTCATTATTTTAAGACAGCAAATTATTGTCAGGAATTAAATCGATGAATCAATCTAATTTTAAAATCTTTAATATGGGGATAAAAGTACTTAAGGCAAAGGAAAGCATTTTAATTTTAGAAAAATTATAAATAAAATTTCAAAAGGCAATGCAGTCTGTTTTACGCAGTTGTATAATAATCACATTCAAATTAATTAATCTAAATTAAGGAAAGTTAATTGCTATAAAATACAGTAAAAGGATTAAAAACAGAATGTTGTTAAAACCATGTTGCTTAGATTCTGATGTCACTAACAGTTAGGATATTAAGTAATACAGTACAAAGTCCGTAATCCAGACTCGTCGGAAATTCGGCGATTCCGTATTAGGGGTTTTTCCGGATTATAGTTCATCAATTTAAATCTGGCAAGTTGGATGCAGAAATTATACAATTAAAAATATGAAATCGTAATTTATGAAATAAAGAACAATTATGATCTAAAGGTATCGAAATTTACAAAAAAAGCTTAATATTTATTTGTTTACTTTATAAAACATTTCTTTCAATGTAAGTTGTTTAAGATGCTTCCACAAAAAATTCAAAAAGTTCCCTTTTCTTGTCTCATATATAGTGGACTTTCCAATTCCATACTTCTCGCATAATTTTGACAGGGATAGGCCTTTATCCATTTTTTGCAGCAATTCCACTTTTTGTTTAATAGACATCGAAACATGCTTTCGCTTTGTAGATCCTTTGGCAGCTCCAGAATTGGAAACTCCTTTTGACATAATCGAAAGTTCAAGCTTAATTTTTATAAAATTGTTCTAACAGTCTGCAAAAAATAATAAGCCGGATCCAATTAGAAGATCAAGGAAAGTGCAATTGCAACATTAACTGAAATGCCTTAGATAATTTTAGCCTAGCTTATACCTTACGGTATGCATTAAACGCGCATGCGTAAACGAATTATGCGCAACTGCGCATGATCATAAAGTTTCTAGCTTTGAGTTCCGGATTATGGACGTCTGGATTACAGACTTTGTACTGTAATAAGTTTGTACTTCAAATCTAATGTTAAATTATATGTTTTGTACCTAAGATACTTAATTCAATTTGTTCTATAAAACATTTTATCAAGAATTATGCCATTTCCTATACTATGTACTTTTTATTTTAATGAACAGACAATTTAAATATTAAGTACATTTAATTTTTACCGTAAAATATTAAAATATACAAAAAAAATTGCGCAATACTACTTAATCTAGTAGAGAAATTTTATTACCACTACTCAATTGGGAAATAATATCTCAAGATTTCTAAAACGTTCATAAAATTAACGGAAGTGAGTAGTAAGCGCGGGTAACCGTGCTACGCCCGAGGCTATAGGGGGCGTGGCCTCCGCCATCTTGGATTACGTAACAACCGAAAGTGACGATACCAGCGCCCTCTTGGATTCCTTCCCGCGTTGGAATGACATCATCAAAGTTTCGTTTTTATGGTGTGGCAACGATCTTTTCAAAGTTTTTATTTTTTGTGGCATCGAATATATATTTTTAGGTTTTCTTGCAACGAACTCTTGAACCACGTGTTTGGAATGACATCTCTTTTAATTTATTATTTTTAATTATTTGACACGTGATTAATATTAGTTTGATATTTGATTAATATTAATACTATTTTGTATGTCATTAATTTTTTTATTTACTCTTTTTAATAAGTATCTTAATTATTTAGTACGTCATTATTTAATTAATTACTTTTAATGAATTTTTGTGGAAATTAATATTATTTTCCCTGAATTTTAAAAGTAACTCCACCGCCGGGATTCGAACTCGCTATCTCTGGGATGGGAACCTAGCGCTTTACCGCTCGGCTACCCGGTCCTCTTATCAGACTTGTTATTTGAAACTCTCTTTGTCCCTATGAGTTTTTGCACCATTGATGACATAAGGCTGAAAGTCTGCGCATGCGCTTTGACATGAAAACCGCGTCACACATTTGTTTTTACACGACGGCTAGGATTTCTTTTGGCTTCTTAATCATTACTTTATTCATTGCTGTTTTAAATGTAAGATTTTCCCACAGTTTAATTTTTTTTATTATTATTAAGATATTTTTAATTGTATTCATTTTTCATCTCATTCTTACTTTTTTTTTAAGTTATTAGTTAATTTATTAATTTTTTATTTCATTTTCTTCCCTTTCCCAAACATAAATTTTATTTTTAACTTTCGGAAATTGACGTTTACTTCCAACAAAATTGAATTTAAATTTTCTTTTTACTTTTTATCTTGCAAAGTTTTTTTTTTTTTTTATTTAATTTTCTTTTTGGTTTTACAAAAGTAATATTTATTTTTACGAATTGAATTTTTCCTTTTCACTTTTTTATTTTGCAAAAGTTTTTTTTTTTTCCAAAATTTTTTTCTTTTCGTATTTTTACTTTATTTTAATTTTTTGTTTAACTTTCTTTTTGGTTTTACAAAAGTAATATTTTTATTTACGAATTGAATTTTTCTTTTTCACTTTTTTATTTTGCAAAAGTTTTTTTTTCCCAAAATTTATTCCTTTTCGTATTTTTACTTTACTTTATTTTAATTTTTTGTTTAAACTTTTTTTGGTTTTACAAAAGAAATATTTATTTTTCCAAATTTAATTTTCCTTTCCGCTTTTTAGTTTAAAAAAAGTTGTTACTACATTTTTAACTTAATTTTTCTTACAAAAGTAATATTTAGTTTCATAATTTTAATTTTTTTGAGTTTTTTGTTTACACAAATGTTTTTTTGTTACATTTTTATTTTACCCTTAACTTTTTTCCCTTGTTTTAAATACAACATCATGTTACATTTCCATTTCTCCAAAAGTAAACTTACCTACATTTCTGTGTCTTTGAAATTTTAAGCTGGAATTTACATGCATATAACTTCACTAGATAATATTTTCTGTAACATTAAGCCAATATACACAATGCTCTTTCTATATAGTTTAACTGGAATACTACATTTCTTACTTTTTTTACTACTAAGTTGGAGATACTCAGAACTTTTCCTTCTAATGCATTGTACTAACTATTAATGCCTGTATTAATAGTTATTAATAGTAATTTTAAGCTGGAATTTACATGCATATAACTTCACTAGATAATATTTTCTGTAACATTAAGCCAATATACACAATGCTCTTTCTATATAGTTTAACTGGAATACTACATTTCTTACTTTTTTTACTACTAAGTTGGAGATACTCAGAACTTTTCCTTCTAATTTATTGTACTAACTATTAATGCCTGTATTAACCTTTTTGGCCAACTATACAAAACTTTGTTGATTTCCTTTTACACGTCTTACTTTTATTCAAAGGATTCAGCAAACTATGTCTGACAAATGTAATTTTTACACTTTCCATTTACACGTTTACCCTTATATTTAACTTATAAAACATATTCATGCGGTATTTCTGATTCCTTTTTCCCACAATAAATACAGACTTACACATGTTTCTTTATTGTAAGACTTACTAACTTTAAAACAAATCTTACAAGGAGCAATAAATTTTCATGGTATGAAGCCCACTCAAACCAATGCATGGAGCATTTCTACCCAGTTAAGTTTAGGTACATACCAATAGTACTCCATTTCTTCTTATTTTACTCTACAGACATTTATACATATATATTCAGGACACTCCCTTTTATTCAGTAAGATTCATTTATACTACTAACACAGATTTTGCTAACTCTTTGAAATATTTTACAAAAATATCTTGTATTTTCTTGCACATATCCTACTTAAATCACCAAACATACACTGAAACCTTTATTTTTTTTCCTTCATGTGAAAACGTCACTCGGATTCTTAATATGATTCCACCATTTACCGCAGAACTTTATAAACACTACTCTATTTGAACTTATCACAGCCTAACTCTCTTAACAACGTACAGAAGATTGAATTATATTTTAACTACAGAGAAGAATATCCACATTGTAACGTATTATTTTAAATTTGAATTACAGTCACATTTGTGAAGGAGAATTTAAAGTCTATAATACACATGGAATTAATATTCAGCCATGGCAATGAAACTTTATCGATTTTTTCTCAACTTGGAATATAAAAATTTGTTAACTTGGAATATTTTTAACGTAAAATTGTAAATTAACTGAAAAATACCCATATTTCACATTGTCAATAATTTATTTAGCACTGAACTCTTACAGCCTTTTGAGAACGAAATTTAATTTATCGTACCTGACAAATGATTCCTACATAGTAATGATACATTACACGAAATATTGAATAGAGTTCCAAATAATGATCTAACATAGTAATTAACATAAAAGACCTAACACAAATAATTTTAAGATAGAAATTTCAAACTGATATTGCTTAACTCTTACAGCTTTATTTGATATTTAACTTCTCATAGATAGTAAATAAACCTACACACAAATAATTATACATAACAGGTACTAATGACAGAAACTCCATATAATCTACTATAATTACCAACTTTAAAAATTTTAACGCTTTTTAATATGTCACAAGAAAGACCACACTTTCAAAAAAGCATTATTTTAATTAAACATTGGAGTCATACGATCCTGCGCACATGCTTTTATTTATCATGAGCATGACACATAATAAGTAAATAAAATATATTTCACAAACTACGAAAGGCATTTCTCTTTTAACCGACTGTAATCTTAAGAAAAGATGCAGTATGGAATGCTTAGAACACTCAGTGCCACAGTTCCTCATTTCCCCACGCATTAACCAAAATATACATGTACTTTAAAATCAGTTAAACAAATTCAAATGTTAGTATTCAAACAGGAATACTTCACAAATTAGATGAAAGAGAGGTACACAATGAACTTGAGTGATAAATACAGAAAAGCATGTAAGGACCGAGAAAAAGATGTATTCGTGGAGAACTTTTTAAGATAAAAACTTGCTCTATTTTTGCACATGGGTTGCATTTTGCATTTCAGATTAAGGAAGCATTCAAGATAATTCCTGTATAACTAGGGATTTTATTCACACTTGTTAGTAATGTAATTTATTAGAACAGTCGCAGATATATAGGACAAGTATGCCATTTCCAAGGAAAACAATTTTCCAAGACAGACGTTAATAGTGAAATATAAAATGGAATAAGAAAATGCCATATTTCCAACAAAATTAGTATCTGAATATGCACAAAACATGAACAAGAAACGAATATTTTTTCTGAAAGTGTTCCGAATGTGATAAGTGAGGAATAAGAATCTTGACTAGTTTCATGAACAGAGCATGAAAAATAATGAAGAATTTTTAATTTTATTTTGTCTGTAGTACATTTACTAATGCTAAAATCTTCCATTTGGTTGACTGTACTTTACATTTAGACGCAAGTTGATAAATCAGAGTGATTTTGTGTTTTAAAAGCTTCAGATTCAGAAATAATACAACTCAAAAGCAAAAAGATTAAAACGACAAGAGAATATACTGCAAGCAAGCGAGCGTGATAAATGACTTTTTGGGCTGATTTTCATGAATTCATAGATCGGGTGCAAAATTTTAATGCACTGTATATGAACTATTTTTCAAATGTATTACGATCACTGTTTTCCAACTTTACATAGACTTTAAGTATGTAATGTTCGCGCTTCCAACCTGCACGCAACAATAGTGGTGACTGCTAAGAACTGGAAAGTAGACAAAGTTTTGAGAAGGGTTTAAATCCATTTTTATTCAACTTTAGAAATTACAAATGCGTGCTCTTGACGCTCAGAAACTACGCCGACCCGGCGGTAAAATAAAAATAAGAAAACTAAAAAAAAGAATACTAACAAGTGACTAACTACGAGGCTCTCTAAACGTAACTAACCTCACCGCGTTCTAAGATACCGCTGATAATTCAGCAAACTTCTGAATATTGCGCTGAAAGATTAACAATCTGCCGAGGCAAGCACACAGGCCGAAACGCGTGGTTCTTCAATTTCTAACTAGCCACCTCCACGCTCGTGAAGCAAGAAAAGCACACTTTCGAACTCGTTTCCCTTCTATTTAACTCAGATTACTTCCGCTGACAATTTGAATTCTTGCGCGTTCTACTAAAATTTACATACTCTTGCAATTGGCAATTCCAGGGGAAAGTAAGGCTTGACAGGAAAGATAGTTTAAACTTAAAATAAATGTTAGTTAAAATAAATATAAACCCTACAAGTAAACATTTCATGTTAATTTACCATTTTTCCTGAGATTTATCTACGTATTTACTAAATTTTTGCATTTCGTTTATAAATATAATACCAAAAGGACATAAAAGAACATTTGTTTCTTGAAAATTTCCATAATTTTACCCAACTGTTATTTCTTTCATAGCTTTGAAGTAACCTTTTAAACACATAGTTATCTTGTATTCACCAGACAGCCGTTGGTCTTGCCAATGTCTGAGGGAAGTCACAAAGCTAGAGAATTTAAGTAATATTTTACCAGTACGGAGAACTTCTTACGGCGTTTTTGATGAAAATTGACCGAATTTAGTAGTTCATTACTAACCTAGGAGCCTTTAACTATTTTTTTTATTGGAAAAAAACACACCAGAAATTATCATCAAGATTTTCCATACAGATATATTGTACTACTTTTCATGCCATTACATTTCAAATGAAATTTGATTCATTGTCAGATAGTTAAATGTTTGTTATTTTTTCGCATACGAATGCATTTTCGTGTCTCACATACGCTCATTACATATGACTTAACGAAATTACGAACAAGTTAGAAGTTAAATGAATATTTCCTGAAATACTGTACATTTCATTCCGGAAAGTTTACATGAGTACCTTCATTTCGAAACCCCTAATGTTTCTTTTCCTGAATTCAAAGTAAATTTTGAGTGTAGAATTTTCAGTTTTGACAGAATTTATTTGTGGGTGGCTGTGATGTGTTCGTGTTTTCATAAACCGTTTTTGTGAAAAACCCTATTGGTAACCTTTAGAACAGTTTGAATATTACCATTTTTTACCTTACTGCCACTGCAAATCATTGAATTTTCAAATATTTTCCTTTTTTATCGTTTACAGTGCCTCGTAAAGTCTTGAGAACAAATTTTTACTAAATAGTTATATCATTCGATTTAATAATTTTGTTACACGTTTGGAAGATTTATCTTCACTATCACGCTAAACCAGAAGTTAAGAAAAGAAATGTAATTTTTATCTTAGTATTTTATGGGGATAGATTAATTTTCTCTGACATTGACGTATTCGTATGTAGATAATAGAGACTTTTAACCCAGCTCATACAGACTTGGAATATTTTCTATAAGTCACCACGATGACTGACTTGCATTGTCATAGACGTCATAGACTCTTACGTAGAATTTACAATTCTACTTAGCTTTTGTAAGAGCAAAGATCAGGTGCCCACTTAAGAATTTCAGGAAATTGCTGGCGTGTTTCCTCCGCTGGTGCCGCTTTTTACGAAAACCTGCTCTATGACTAATTTTGTATAATTACCATCCAGATTTTGCAGAATACCTGATCTTCATTATATCTCCTTTTATTAAATTTACATTTTATATTCTATGTAATTCAAAAAATAAGCTTCGAATAGGATGAAGATTTTCACATTCTACTGAATTGTTTAGATCTGGAGAATGTCTTTTACTTCCAGATTTTTTATCTTATGTCTGCATAACCTGCATTTATTCCATTCGTCTTCCTATTACTGATAGAAAAATTACATTTTGCGTGAGGGATTTGGAATACCGAAGTTTATATGAATGTTGAATAAAGCGAACAAGTCCGGAATTCTATCGTAATTGACTAACACTCTGAATAATAAAATTTCAAAACATCAGTTTCATTCACGTGAATAAAATACATTTTCCAAAAACGTCCAAAAAAATCTATCACAAGTGTCAACATAAAAGATCTACAAATATATTTTTAAGTATTTAAATAACTCATAAGCTGAAGATAAACCAAGAGAAAAAAGTATCGAGAATTCATTGGCATATACCAACAGCGAAGATAAAATAGTTTCCAATAGCAAAGAGAAAACAGTTTCGAAATGTCTAAACGACTACTCTCAAAACTTTTGCGAAAAAAAGATGACATCACAAAGACATAAATTTTATGGAATATGACATTATTTAAAAAATTTTCGTTCCAAATTTTAGTTCTCATATAGGAAAATACACATTAAGTAATTAAATGTGGATATTCGTGTACATGTTTTTAAAAAACAAATATATAAATATTTCGGAAAATTTTGCATATTTTTCTATTTTGGTAATAACATTTTTAAGTTAGGAAAATATTCTGTACTGAACATATATGTCTACGAAATTCTTTGGAAAAAGTGGAAAGTAAGTAATCATTTCGATACTTCGCTAGAAATCAAGTGTTATAGTTAAAAAACGCTTTAAAACTTAACCAAGAGGACAACAAAGTACATATATAAATTATTTTGCTAATCGGTTATGAACTTTTAAATAGGATATATCCAGAATCTTCAAAATTAATAATGAAACGATCAATTTAACCCTTGAAATTTTACTAAAGAAATCTCTGTAATAGTAAAATGCTGGTTAAAATTGTGTTAACAGAAGGAAAAAATATGCTTTTTTAAAAATATTCGCATAATATGTAATAAAAATGAAAGCATGGCCCCCGGTTCAGCAATGCAATACAAGGCGTTAAGGACAAAAGTTTCTAAACTGAGTTTTTTTTTATCACGTACGAAGTGTATTGAAAGAGCGAAATTTAGTAATATATTAGCAGTGGATTAGGAAACAAATTTTCAAATATAATACTGTGGTATGAAAATTAATCAAAAAGTATAATATGTAAAACTTTTTCTTCGTAATAAGTTATGAATGTTTTCGTTTCAGTAGAATGAAGTTAGAAAGTACAAATTTTGTAATGAAACACTCATTTAAGCTTTTAAGATTTTATTAAAAGACGCAATAAAACACATTCACTTTGAAATATAATGCAGTAAGGTAAAATATAACTCTGGTTCATCAATACAATATATTAGTTATGTACAATTAATTGTTCATTTCGAATATGATAAAGAAGAAACTTTTGAGTCAAAGAGAAATATATTTACAAAATAATGATCCTTATTTTATTATTAATTTAAATCAAATCTGATGTTTCTTATGAAGATGAGGTATTTTCTTAGACATGTTTCTAAAGAAATTAGTATATAAACTTTTAAGAAAGAAATATATTTCACGAGAAAAACGTCTATGACAATGCAAGTCAGTCATCGTGGTGACTTATAGAAAATATTCCAAGTCTGTATGAGCTGGGTTAAAAGTCTCTATTATCTACATACGAATACGTCAATGTCAGAGAAAATTAATCTATCCCCATAGAATACTAAGATAAAAATTACATTTCTTTTCTTAACTTCTGGTTTAGCGTGATAGTGAAGATAAATCTTCCAAACGTGTAACAAAATTATTAAATCGAATGATATAACTATTTAGTAAAAATTTGTTCTCAAGACTTTACGAGGCACTGTAAACGATAAAAAAGGAAAATATTTGAAAATTCAATGATTTGCAGTGGCAGTAAGGTAAAAAATGGTAATATTCAAACTGTTCTAAAGGTTACCAATAGGGTTTTTCACAAAAACGGTTTATGAAAACACGAACACATCACAGCCACCCACAAATAAATTCTGTCAAAACTGAAAATTCTACACTCAAAATTTACTTTGAATTCAGGAAAAGAAACATTAGGGGTTTCGAAATGAAGGTACTCATGTAAACTTTCCGGAATGAAATGTACAGTATTTCAGGAAATATTCATTTAACTTCTAACTTGTTCGTAATTTCGTTAAGTCATATGTAATGAGCGTATGTGAGACACGAAAATGCATTCGTATGCGAAAAAATAACAAACATTTAACTATCTGACAATGAATCAAATTTCATTTGAAATGTAATGGCATGAAAAGTAGTACAATATATCTGTATGGAAAATCTTGATGATAATTTCTGGTGTGTTTTTTTCGAATAAAAAAAATAGTTAAAGGCTCCTAGGTTAGTAATGAACTACTAAATTCGGTCAATTTTCATCAAAAACGCCGTAAGAAGTTCTCCGTACTGGTAAAATATTACTTAAATTCTCTAGCTTTGTGACTTCCCTCAGACATTGGCAAGACCAACGGCTGTCTGGTGAATACAAGATAACTATGTGTTTAAAAGTTTACTTCAAAGCTATGAAAGAAATAACAGTTGGGTAAAATTATGGAAATTTTCAAGAAACAAATGTTCTTTTATGTCCTTTTGGTATTATATTTATAAACGAAATGCAAAAATTTAGTAAATACGTAGATAAATCTCAGGAAAAATGGTAAATTAACATGAAATGTTTACTTGTAGGGTTTATATTTATTTTAACTAACATTTATTTTAAGTTTAAACTATCTTTCCTGTCAAGCCTTACTTTCCCCTGGAATTGCCAATTGCAAGAGTATGTAAATTTTAGTAGAACGCGCAAGAATTCAAATTGTCAGCGGAAGTAATCTGAGTTAAATAGAAGGGAAACGAGAATGAAAGTGTGCTTTTCTTGCTTCACGAGCGTGGAGGTGGCTAGTTAGAAATTGAAGAACCACGCGTTTCGGCCTGTGTGCTTGCCTCGGCAGATTATTAATCTTTCAGCGCAATATTCAGAAGTTTGCTGAATTATCAGCGGTATCTTAGAACGCGGTGAGGTTAGTTACGTTTAGAGAGCCTCGTAGTTAGTCACTTGTTAGTATTCTTTTTTTTAGTTTTCTTATTTTTATTTTACCGCCGGGTCGGCGTAGTTTCTGAGCGTCAAGAGCACGCATTTGTAATTTCTAAAGTTGAATAAAAATGGATTTAAACCCTTCTCAAAACTTTGTCTACTTTCCAGTTCTTAGCAGTCACCACTATTGTTGCGTGCAGGTTGGAAGCGCGAACATTACATACTTAAAGTCTATGTAAAGTTGGAAAACAGTGATCGTAATACATTTGAAAAATAGTTCATATACAGTGCATTAAAATTTTGCACCCGATCTATGAATTCATGAAAATCAGCCCAAAAAGTCATTTATCACGCTCGCTTGCTTGCAGTATATTCTCTTGTCGTTTTAATCTTTTTGCTTTTGAGTTGTATTATTTCTGAATCTGAAGCTTTTAAAACACAAAATCACTCTGATTTATCAACTTGCGTCTAAATGTAAAGTACAGTCAACCAAATGGAAGATTTTAGCATTAGTAAATGTACTACAGACAAAATAAAATTAAAAATTCTTCATTATTTTTCATGCTCTGTTCATGAAACTAGTCAAGATTCTTATTCCTCACTTATCACATTCGGAACACTTTCAGAAAAAATATTCGTTTCTTGTTCATGTTTTTGCATATTCAGATACTAATTTTGTTGGAAATATGGCATTTTCTTATTCCATTTTATATTTCACTATTAACGTCTGTCTTGGAAAATTGTTTTCCTTGGAAATGGCATACTTGTCCTATATATCTGCGACTGTTCTAATAAATTACATTACTAACAAGTGTGAATAAAATCCCTAGTTATACAGGAATTATCTTGAATGCTTCCTTAATCTGAAATGCAAAATGCAACCCATGTGCAAAAATAGAGCAAGTTTTTATCTTAAAAAGTTCTCCACGAATACATCTTTTTCTCGGTCCTTACATGCTTTTCTGTATTTATCACTCAAGTTCATTGTGTACCTCTCTTTCATCTAATTTGTGAAGTATTCCTGTTTGAATACTAACATTTGAATTTGTTTAACTGATTTTAAAGTACATGTATATTTTGGTTAATGCGTGGGGAAATGAGGAACTGTGGCACTGAGTGTTCTAAGCATTCCATACTGCATCTTTTCTTAAGATTACAGTCGGTTAAAAGAGAAATGCCTTTCGTAGTTTGTGAAATATATTTTATTTACTTATTATGTGTCATGCTCATGATAAATAAAAGCATGTGCGCAGGATTGTATGACTCCAATGTTTAATTAAAATAATGCTTTTTTGAAAGTGTGGTCTTTCTTGTGACATATTAAAAAGCGTTAAAATTTTTAAAGTTGGTAATTATAGTAGATTATATGGAGTTTCTGTCATTAGTACCTGTTATGTATAATTATTTGTGTGTAGGTTTATTTACTATCTATGAGAAGTTAAATATCAAATAAAGCTGTAAGAGTTAAGCAATATCAGTTTGAAATTTCTATCTTAAAATTATTTGTGTTAGGTCTTTTATGTTAATTACTATGTTAGATCATTATTTGGAACTCTATTCAATATTTCGTGTAATGTATCATTACTATGTAGGAATCATTTGTCAGGTACGATAAATTAAATTTCGTTCTCAAAAGGCTGTAAGAGTTCAGTGCTAAATAAATTATTGACAATGTGAAATATGGGTATTTTTCAGTTAATTTACAATGTTACGTTAAAAATATTCCAAGTTAACAAATTTTTATATTCCAAGTTGAGAAAAAATCGATAAAGTTTCATTACCATGGCTGAATATTAATTCCATGTGTATTATAGACTTTAAATTCTCCTTCACAAATGTGACTGTAATTCAAATTTAAAATAATACGTTACAATGTGGATATTCTTCTCTGTAGTTAAAATATAATTCAATCTTCTGTACCTTGTTAAGAGAGTAAGGCTGTGATAAGTTCAAATAGAGTAGTGTTTATAAAGTTCTGCGGTAAATGGTGGAATCATATTAAGAATCCGAGTGACGTTTTCACATGAAGGAAAAAAATCAAGGTTTCAGTGTATGTTTGGTGATTTAAGTAGGATATGTGAAAGAAAATACAAGATATTTTTGTAAAATATTTCAAAGAGTTAGGAAAATTTGTGTTAGTAGTATAAATGAATCTTACTGAATAAAAGGGAGTGTTCTGAATATATATGTATAAATGTCTGTAGAGTAAAATAAGAAGAAATGAAGTACTATTGGTATGTATCTAAACTTAACTGGGTAGAAATGCTCCATGCATTGGTTTGAGTGGGCTTCATACCATGAAAATTTATTGCTCCTTGTAAGATTTGTTTTAAAGTTAGTAAGTCTTACAATAAAGAAACATGTGTAAGTCTGTATTTATTGTGGGAAAAAGGAATCAGAAATACCGCATGAATATGTTTTATAAGTTAAATATAAGGGTAAATGTGTAAATGGAAAGTGTAAAAATTACATTTGTCAGACATAGTTTGGTGAATCCTTTGAATAAAAGTAAGACGTGTAAAAGGGAATCAACAAAGTTTTGTATAGTTGGCCAAAAAAGTTAATACAGGCATTAATAGTTAGTACAGTGCATTAGAAGGAAAAGTTCTGAATATGTCCAACTTAGTAGTAAAAAAAGTAAGAAATGTAGTATTCCAGTTAAACTATATAGAAAGAGCATTGTGTATATTGGCTTAATGTTACAGAAAATATTATCTAGTGAAGTTATATGCATGTAAATTCCAGCTTAAAATTTCAAAGACACAGAAATGTAGGTAAGTTTACTTTTGAAGAAATGGAAATGTAACATGATGTTGTATTTAAAACAAGGGAAAAAAGTTAAGGGTAAAATAAAAATGTAACAAAAAAACATTTGTGTAAACAAAAAACTCAAAAAAATTAAAATTATGAAACTAAATATTACTTTTGTAAAAAAAATTAAGTTAAAAATGTAGTAACAACTTTTTTTAAACTAAAAAGCGGAAAGGAAAATTAAATTTGGAAAAATAAATATTTCTTTTGTAAAACCAAAAAAAGTTTAAACAAAAAATTAAAATAAAGTAAAGTAAAAATACGAAAAGGAATAAATTTTGGGAAAGAAAAACTTTTGCAAAATAAAAAAGTGAAAAAGAAAAATTCAATTCGTAAATAAAAATATTACTTTTGTAAAACCAAAAAGAAAGTTAAACAAAAAATTAAAATAAAGTAAAAATACGAAAAGAAAAAAATTTTGGAAAAAAAAAAACTTTTGCAAAATAAAAAAGTGAAAAGGAAAAATTCAATTCGTAAAAATAAATATTACTTTTGTAAAACCAAAAAGAAAATTAAATAAAAAAAATAAACTTTGCAAGATAAAAAGTAAAAAGAAAATTTAAATTCAATTTTGTTGGAAGTAAACATCAACTTCCGAAAGTTAAAAATAAAATTTATGTTTGGGAAAGGGAAAAAAATGAAATAAAAAATTAATAAATTAACTAATAACTTAAAAAAAAAGTAAGAATGAGATGAAAAATGAAAACAATTAAAAATATCTTAATAATAAAAAAAAATTAAACTGTGGGAAAATCTTACATTTAAAACAGCAATGAATAAAGTAATGATTAACAAGCCAAAAGAAATCCTAGCCGTCGTGTAAAAAGAAATGTGTGACGCGGTTTTCATGTCAAAGCGCATGCGCAGACTTTCAGCCTTATGTCATCAATGGTGCAAAAACTCAAAGGGACAAAGAGAGTTTCAAATAACAAGTCTGATAAGAGGACCGGGTAGCCGAGCGGTAAAGCGCTAGGTTCCCATCCCAGAGATAGCGAGTTCGAATCCCGGCGGTGGAGTTACTTTTAAAATTCAGGGAAAATAATATTAATTTCCACAAAAATTCATTGAAAGTAATTAATTAAATAATGACGTACTAAATAATTAAGATACTTATTAAAAAGAGTAAATAAAAAAATTAATGACATACAAAATAGTATTAATATTAATCAAATATCAAACTAATATAAATCACGTGTCAAATAATTAAAAATAATAAATTAAAAGAGATGTCATTCCAAACACGTGGTTCAAGAGTTCGTTGCAAGAAAACCTAAATATATATTCGATGCCACAAAAAATAAAAACTTTGAAAAGATCGTTGCCACACCATAAAAACGAAACTTTGATGATGTTATTCCAACGCGGGAAGGAATCCAAGATGGCGCTGGTATCGTCACTTTCGGTTGTTACGTAATCCAAGATGGCGGAGGCCACGCCCCCTATAGCCTCGGGCGTAGCACGGTTACCCGCGCTTACTACTGAAGTGTAACATTCATGATGAATTAATGTCACTACTCTGGATTGAAACGCAAATCACAACATTGGCTTAAATTCAAATTGACAGTTTGGCATCATTCTTCTTACTTGAGTAAATGACGAAACACCTCTGTGTTTATTAATTGTTAATTCTACGCGAGTTGGTTTGTTCCTTTTGAAAAGTCAACCAATTTCCGATCAATGACGATAATTACTTAGTTTATTTAATTTTCATTTTAAAAAAATTACATTTCTATATTTCATGATTAAAATTCAATTTACTTTAAGAATAATATTGGGAGATAATATTATATATATATGCATATATTTTAAATTTAAATGGCTTTGCTTGAAGCTTTCTTCTCAGTATTTCCTTGTGATAAATATCTGCTTTCTGCACCCCGCGTGAAAGCTTAGAAGATCAGCTGTGTTGCTTACCAATAATTTAGGAGGCTTATAAACAATTTTGCATTATTGTACAATATTTATTTCAGTTATTATAATATATTGTTCTAGATAATTTTCAAAGGAATAATTGTGACAATTGTGTTTGCTTAAAAACGTAGTGGCAATATGTTCGAGTTTCGCTAATTAAGTTGATTGGAATTTACATCTTCCCTATACCCTCATTTTGCAACGATGTTCGCTCATTCTAAAAATTAGGCAGACTTTAGTCGCACAAGCTGTTTGGTGTAAGGTTAGAGAAATATTCTATGAGTGTTTGAATTAACATGGACTACCTGCCATCGGGGTTATCACTTGTTTCTACCTTGCATAAGACTAAAGCCTAAAGGTAAACTCAATTGGTGTTAGGTTCAGATTCTGAATTGCTATTAGTAGATACCTGTGAATTGCCTCTATTTAAACTTGGTTAGATACTGTACTTGCAAAAAGTTTTAAAGGCAAGCTTTGTGTTCCCAACCATATTCGGGTGACTGGTAACCTTGCGTTTTATATTTTTAAAATTAAGCCTCACAAGTAGTGAAGTAGAATAAATTTGAAGTAATATATGTGAAAACTTCCTCATTGGGTAAACTGTATAGAGATGGTTAAGATTAGATCAAATCCAAGATACATGTTACAAATTGACTGTTTAAATCTGAATTTTAATTTGCCTATTTAGAAAATATTGTGTAAGTGTTTACCTGAAATTTATTATAAATTTGCAAGTGAAATAAATGTATATTTTCAAACTTAATACTTTTACTGTAATCATAATTTATGGTTATGGTAAATAATTGCACCTTAATTTAAAGATGTGTATGATTATGGCTAAGCCTCGAGGACTATCTGCCTAAGGGAAGGGATGCCTTCGTCGAGGACTTTCTAAGGAAAACTGGCTCGTATACATGTTACACATGGGGAAAACCACGAAAACGTCCATGCAGCCAGCAAATGTTCGCGGGATTCGAACCTCGGACCGAACTACCAGTGTTCAGCGACTTTACCGCTCGGCTGCTGGTGGGCATAATTTAAAGATGTAATAACGGAATGATATCAATTGAATAACTGATAATCGAAACATTTTATAAAAATATAAGTTTGTGAAATGTAATAAAAATGCAAAATTTTTATGAATTTATCAAGCAATTTAATATACATATTGTAATTTTAAGGAAATAGATATTGTAATTTTCAAGAAATTAATTGTTATTTCGCAGAAATATTTATGCTTTAAATTTTTAGGAGAAGCTGAGAACATCGATCCCGAAGCAGAGGAACTTCGTCGTTTACAGGAGATTTTAAATGGGGATGATATATTTTCCAAACCTGGTAAAGAATTTATGATTACTTGAATTGCTTTTTAGCTTTAATTTTTATTCGAAATATTCTTACACAAAATTTGATTTGAAGACTTTTTCATAGTAGCACTGTCTTCCTTATTTTTCATGTTTCTTAATTTACAGATCCAGTGAAATTTAACTTTAACATACATATTGTATATTTATTCTTTTGTTTATTGAATATAGACTGTGATTAACGTGACAGAGTTGTATTTTCTTGGTAATATGCAGTTTTTTAAACTGATATTCTTATATTTTATCAGAAAATTTATTTGTGGTCCTATTTTTCCTTTTTTTTAAGTGGAAAGCATTAGAAAGCAGATACCTAAAGGTTATGTCCCTAGGAAATTCAGTAAGTTCTTGAATTTTTATTCTCTTGATTGATATGCAGTTTCTGATTACCCACCTATTAATAAAATACAGTGTCATAGGCTTTCATAATAAATTTTTGGTAATAAATGTCTCTTTCAGACATGATTTTGCAATACTAAACAAATAAATCAAAAATTTTCATTAGAGAAACTGTTTGCGTTCTTCTTGATTGCTTAGTGAATGACCCCGTGTGTTAGTTTTTTCCGAAATATTTAAATTTCAGTACACTTCTGCAATTAAACTTTTGACTTTTAGAGTCTTAATTCGAAAGAAAGAAAAGATTTGGATCACATGTATGATATTCGTCTTGTTCTGCAGTCAAATAATAGATAAAACAATTTCCCATAGATACAGAATCCGTAGAAAATTGTTATCATGAAGTTCAATTATTAGATGCATTGGCATTAGAAAATATTACTCATTTCCAAAATATCGAGTAACAATAAATTAAAAGTTAAGGAGATAGAATCAAGATTGGATCTACATAAATTAAATGTTATTGCGCATTCTACAGGAACATTTTCAGGTGAAAATGTCGCTGGTATTTTGACCTGATACCTAAATAAATCCAGCAGTTTAAAAACAGAATTGTAAGTTTAATTATTTTAATCACCTCTAGTGTCGTTCAGAATTAGCTCCAGTTATCTCTTTCTCAATTCTTAATTTCATAGGAGAGATTATGCTGATGATGAATCATGCGTAAAACTATGGAATATTTTGAAAATAACTTTCAGACTGAATTCCAGGACGCAGAGTTGCTCATTTAATGATGTGAAAAGTGTTTCAATGAACAAGAAAATCATATTTTTTTAAGAAATATTTTAGGCAGGATATGTTTAGATGTAGCTATGTATGTGAAAAAGTGGTGTACGTTAGAATCATGTGAATAAATGTTGTGGATGAATACAAGTAAGAATTCCTGTTAGTTTAAGATCAATAAATTTACTAAGAAGAGCTATACAATTACTATTCATAGTATTATAGCAATACAGTTCATATTATGAATTATATATGCTAGTTCTCATTCTATCATTCACATTGAAATCATCATTCTGCAGGAGATAAAAAGCAAGAAATTAATTTTGAAATAAAAAATATAATATCATTTTAGGATGTTTTTACATTACTGCAGATGTTATATTCTTTGAACATGTACCAAGAGTTAATGAAATACAAACATTTTAGACAACTTAATAGTGAGTGATTTCATTTTGAGAAATATTGGTTTTTTCTCATCAACAATGAAAAGTGATAATTCAATGTATTTAGAACTTTGCTCTGATGCACGTACTTTCTATTACTAAAAGCATTTATTATCATAAAGCGACATAGTAATAACATAGTTCATAAGCCATATATATCATATGGCTTATCAACTATGTTATTATTTTAGAAAATTTGCTATGGTATCAAAACTGTTTTCTTTGCACACAGTTGCATTGTTAAACTTTGCTACATCTACTCAGTGATAAAGTAACTTTTAAGAAAATATGATCTGATTATAAATCTACCTCATTCCTGTAAACTTTTATGCATGTCCATTAATTACATATACCTGTGTATTCACCTCATTATTTCTGTTATGCATGATCGAGATTTTTAATGCTAATATTGCTATTTATAAAAATGTTATATGAATTTAAATTTATGAAAATTGTCGTGAAACATTATCCATAACATTTTTCATTTCATTTAACATGCATAACATTTTTTATCTATATGTTATATCACCATTTTAATTAAATAGCTTTTAGATAATATATCATGGAACACGCACGCATTTAGGAAAATATTAATGTTTTGTACTAATTCTGGACACAGTTTTGAAGTTTTTTACTTTCCTTTCGTGCGGAATTTGCAAGGAAAATTAAACCTGAGAGAATAAGAAAAATTCTATTTATAATTTAACATAATATTCTTCTAGAAATCATAACATTTTCAGTATTATTAATAAATATGTTTTCTTTGTAAAGATATCGATATGCAGGCTAAAACTGAAATTATGAAAAATATTTTATTCCATTTAAATATGTTATTAAAGACTTGTATATTATGTATTCATATCCTTATAATCTTTCATTTCTCTTTTCAGGGCGACAAAATCCCTATAAATACGCACGCCTTTCGTAGCTGCGTGAGAGCGTTCTCATCATCTCTGATGATAATTTTTTATGTTTAAGATGATTATTTTATGAAATATAAGGGAAATAGGTCTAATGGAGAACCCGCCCAAAAAGGGGTAACGCGCCTTGCACCATACCTCAAAGGTGGTGTGGAAAATGGTGCAATTTTTAGATTATTTTTTGCATTTGTATAGTACATATAAGAAAAGATTATTTCCCCTTAGTATACTAGAGGAGATTAAAATGAAGAATGTGATACACCAAATCAAGTGCGCTACAAAAAATAGTTGAACTGTGCTTCATATTAGTTGTACTGTGTAGGTATACCATTTTTCTTTTGCTAAATAAATCTTTTTCACTTGCATTTTTCTTAAGTAACTCATGTTGTTGATTATTGTAAAGCAAAGCTGCCGATCTTAAAAGAGGCCCTTGTTTGAAAATTTTCCGATCCAAGCAAGCGTGCTACATTGAGGAAAACTACAAAACACTTTCACTTTATGATCTGAATCAAAGGCAAATTACGTACTTTCAGCAGTTTTGTTCTCTGTTAATTGCTTTAACTGCACTGAAACTCAAACGCTACAGGAAGAAAAAATCTGCATAGGTGTCAGTCAGTTATTGATCGTAGAAATTGGCGAAAATGTCACATACATTGTTTACACATCTCTCAATAAATTACTCAGTTTCTTAGTTTATAATTTTGAGCCTTTACTGAGAAAAATCAGAAAAATAAATGAAATTTATTAAATTAATGGAACTTGAGTTACACAAATGCCATTCCCCTACTTCGGGTTACTTTTGGAATAATTTTTGTTGTTAAATTTCATTTGATTTGATGTGTACTTTTTGCTTATTACATTTTATTGACCTTTTTCTTATTAAATTTCTTTTGAAGTGGATTGCTTTAATCTATTGTAGACATTGGCAGATTTTATATGAAGTGTCAAGCAATGTTAGTTAATTCGTTAATATATGTTTAAACTTTTATTTCCCTTCCATATATGATATCCCCATAGATACCACATTCTTTGGTTATTTTTATTTCATTTAAAAGTACTTTGAAAAATGAAACCTTTTTGCCCTACTATGGATTTTTCTCAGTATAAAAGTGAAAGAAAGTTACAAAATGAAGTGAAAGGACATGGAATTTAGAATATTTAATTCAATACTATCTTTTGCATCAGAATTCTATTACGAATCTTTCAATAAAGTGAATCATGCATTTTTTAAGTCAATTTAAGCCTATTTGGAGTTCTTTTGGAAAATACTTCGCCATGCAGCATGAACCCCTCTTCTAGTTTCACCCATTTATCAGATTTTAAGATCTGTATATTATCCATGACTATATCCAGCCAGGATTCAGTGAGATGCTTTTACAGACCCCAAAACACTTTTTTTTTTTTTTTTTTTTAACCTGAAGAAGTTCATGAACAGTTTTATTCTCTTTCTTCTTATTCATTCATCTTATATTTATTTCTACAGGCTCCAATTAACACAGAAGCAGTGTTCCTTCTATGGCTAACGAATTGCTTTCCTTATTATTTTTTAAACATGAAAATATAGGCTGGGTCTTATGGCCTAGGTAGTAGTTAGGGCTCGTTTTTTTTTTTTTTTGATTTATTAATTAACAATCTAAAAGTTCATGCATATTTCTTAGACATTTTTGACTTATAAAGTCTGAGTATAAATCAGAGAATAGTTTTTGAAGGTTCGGCATAAATTCAGATGACTTACTGAAATAAAGTCATTTCTGTGAAGTTATATTATATTATATCTGTGAAGTAAAAGTTAATAATCAAAAGATTAACATAACCTTTCTCAATCTTTCTGTTAACTCATTGTACTAAGAAAACGGAAGACTGATATGAGAAACTGATAATAGCCTGAAAAAAACATAAATAGAAAAATCTATGACAACACTTAATACTCTACCGGAAATTCTAAAATTATGCAATACTTAGTTATTAGCGCAACCACCTTAGTGAAATTTTATGGTAGAAAGAGGTGATCGGGAATTTTCGAATTGAAAGTTGCAATGGAAATGGTTACCTAAAGAACTAGTTATGTGGAAAGTTGTCAGAGTTTGGCAACTTCTACTAAGAATGTTGCAATAATACACAAGTTTCCAATATGCTATGTTTAAATATTTTGTAAACTGACTCTTGAATTTCGTGCGGCATAAGTACGAAGAAAGCCATGTTTAATAATAAAGTTAAAAAAAAGATTTAAAAAAAGGATTGTTTAGCAGGAGTAAGTTTAAAAACTGAATGATAAACTACTAGCTGAGCGAGAAGGTAAACTACCTTAACAAACCCTCTAGTGCGAAGTTCAATTCCTTTCAGATTTTTAAAAAAAAAACGTTCTAATTTTTTCCCGTGTCTGTCTGTGTTTCGAGGGGTATAAGAATCGTATAATTAGTTTTATTTTTTGGAACAGATTTTTTTATAGTGTTCCTCTCTCCATCTTTAACACTAAAGAAATTTTTTAAATGCGGAACTAGAGAACATATTTTAACAATATGATTGATTAAATATCAGCTTAAGATGTAGTTAGAATTAACTAAAATGTAAAAGGACAAAACAAAAAAGAATTCTATAACTGATTAATAGCGAATTTTTGTACTTTATACCGTGTAACTTAAAAAATATCTAGCCAAAATATAAAGACATGTTAAAGGATAGATATAAACAGATTTTACTAATGGAATAATTGTGGTAAAATATGTCGGAGTTCTATTGGGCGTTGTAAAATTGATTTGCTGACACAAATTTTCATTCACCTCGTTAATTTTGAGGAATATTCATCGCTACATAAACGTCGATCTCGTCGAAAGTATTTTGAAAAAGGCAGTGCAGAAGAAAATGAAGCATCCCCTCCAAGGAATGACTCTGGAATCATTATTTGTATCTCTTTTGAGTAGCTGCTTCGTTTCATTTGAGGCAAAAGATTAAAATGCATATCAGTAAGCTGCGTTTCGTACACAGGTTGCTTTATAATCGAAACAAAGCATCTACTCGAAATTCACACTGAAAAGGATTTGCACCAACACAATGCTTTTAGTTATAATTCAGGCATTTCCATGTCGCGCACAAAGCTTGCATAAACCACTTTTCCAATCAGCGGGATAAAGTATCAGCAATAGCTGCTAAGAATTTTCTAAGTATCGAGAACTCGTACATATCGGTTTTTTTTAACAGCAAAAAGTAACTGGAAAAAAAAATCAAAAATGTATCAGTATAAGTAATATATTTTATGGAGTTCATGGCCTCAAAGCAAGGATTCTCAGCCAAGGCTGAAAATTCTCTGCATGGAAGAATTTGTCAAAAGAATGTCTAGTGCTATCCCGATTTTCGTAATCTGTGAGATAAAATAATGTGTAATTTCTGAAAAGGAAAGAAACTAAAATGAACAACATGAAGGAGGTAACAATAAAAACGGGGAAAAAGGTGCGGCTAAATAAGCGACCACATTCTTTACAAAAATGTAGTATGCCTTTCTTTGTATTTTTGTCTGACCCGCGCACAATGGGTACTATACAGCTTTCATTTAGTACCCTGGGCAGAGAAAAAATGTGGTTGTGCTCAACAATAACAAAGAATAGTGTGAATGGGCTGTGTATGTTAAATGTGCATTGAAAACGTATTCTAGAATAGAAATAGAAAAGGAAATTCTTGAACTGTTTAGACAGAAGAAAAATTTTAATAAGATAAAGACTAAAAAAAAAAAAAAAAAAAAAAAACTGATGCGGATACCACATGACTTCCTTGTACGGAATATTAAATAATACGCATTTTTTTTGCTGCATTTCATTCAAACCTAATTCCTCAAAATACATTAGATATATGTTTCGCATTTAATTAATTTAATTCTCCCTTCGTAGCAAGGCCAAAATTTCTAAAACCTCAAAATATGTGTATTAATCAAAATATGTGTATTAAAAACTAGATAATATAGAAAAGCCTCAAACACCAACTACAGTCAAAACGATTAAAAAATATTTTTACAATTAGAATTAGAGTTTCTAAGAAACCACAAGCAGTTCATGTAGCTGGAAGGAAGGCAGATTTTTCTGTGCACAAACCTAAGTTTACTTATTACTTACTTGAACTAAAAGTTACTACCAATTTAAATTAAAAGTTTAAATTGTTGGCAATCCTACACCTATTGCATGCAGATTAACTAAGAGGCATAAAAACCTTAATCGGAAGATAGGAATAACGTAATTCAATCCTTTTGAAAGCAAAAGATGCACAATTTACATACTATTAAGGAAAAAAAAAATCTGCTGTGTACACCACATCACTTCCTTATATGGAATATTAAATTGCACGCATTTTTTCCTGCATTTCACTTAAACTTATTTTCTCGAATTTCATTATACATATCTTTTTAATTCATTTAATTCAGTTCTCACTTCGCGACAAGGCAAAAATATATAAAACTTCAAAATATATTATTAAAAATTGAAAAATATAACAAAAACAGTTAAAACAATTTACAGAAGAACTTTAACAATTAAAATTGGAATGTCTACTCGAAAACAAGCGTGTGCAAGAAGGCAGATTTTTTGATGTGCGAAACTGAAAGTTAACTTTTGGTCTCATTCGGCAAACATACACTGAAGGCCTAAAAATGACTCAATTTGTTGTGGAGGCATGCTGAGTGAATATATGATGTAATTTAATAACTTAAGTTATAATTCCAGAATGGATTAAGCATGATTGAATTCGCAGTAATAAACGAAGACGTTATCTTTGTTGTTGCGAAGTTTAGTTCTTCCAGATTGGCAACCTCTTATCTCAAGAGAAGTACTCTTGAAAATTTATTATGCCAGTGGCAGGAAAGGTGGGACTCAGCACCCACGGGTAGAAGGACCTACTCTTTTTTTCCAAAAGTGGGAACTGTAGCAAAAGTCACGAACGGTGCACAGACCCACTTTTTTTCTGGACATGGACCATTCCCTACCTATTTAAAGAGGTTCCACTTAAGCGGAACAGAATTCTGTGAATGTGGAGAGGTAGGTGATCCAGATCACTATCTCTTCCATTGTGCATCCACCAAACCTTATCACCTGAGGAGACCAAGTGATTTATTTTGGCCACAATGGGCAGAAACAATCTGCAAGAATAGTATTGCTAAACGCAAATTGAATGAGGTATTAAAGTACTGTGCACAGAGTCATGCAGGCATAAACAGAGCGAACACTTCAGAATAATTGACAATTACTGCACACATCTGTACCTTGTACGCTCACAATTAAATGATCATCTTAGGGTAAAGACTTCCTTGTGAATGACATAACATTAGCTTTATTACCATTGCAGAACCTTGAACTGTTCAATGTTTGTGTGATTTAACCACATTGGTGCATAGATTCTTAATTTTTCATTGTACACATCTTTGTGACTTTTAGATTACCCTACAATTAATAAGTCTCATAACTGAAAGAATCATTAAAACGTATTGTAAAAATTACTAGTTATATAACTGTATCATTGTTGAATTGTTTCTATTCCATCATTGGCAGAATTATATTTATTTATTTACTCAGCATAGATGGAGGCATAACCTATTGTTACCCCCCCCCAAAAAAAAAAGAGAAAAGGGGGAAAAATATAAAGTTTTTTTTTTTTTTTAGTCCAAAGGGATTTGAGTCCCGAAGGACTATTACTTTCGTTTTGGCATTTTGCGTCGAACTCCAATAAATGTCGGTTCACTTTTCAAACTGTTGCCACAAAATGTTAGAGTCCTGCATTATATTTGAAGAAATTAAATAATGAAAAATCTGCATAATGTATGTATATTTCTCGCATTGTGATAAAAGAACGGTATCTAGAGCCATCCAATTTTGAATGACGTAATCCTACTGCGAATATGGGCATCTGAAATCCCAAATTTGAAATTTGGAATTTCTTTTATTATCGATTTCATATTTTGTAAAACTTTACCGAATTTTTAAGAAACAAACCTCTACGATTTAAAAGCGAGCAATGGCAATACTCTATGGGAGGAAAAAACATTTTTATCTCCAGCGCGTCGAACTGTGTATCGGAAATTGTAAAGATATGCTCATTTTAAAATTATTTTGCGACACTGCTATTGAACTAAATTTTATGGTTTAAGTGCAAAGAGCATGATATTTAATAAATAAAGGTAACACACAAAACGTTAAAAAAACGCCCCTTTGGACGTAATTTAAAATCTGAAACATTTCAGATTTTATTTTAATATATATATATATATATATATATATATGTTTTTTTTTTTTTTTTTTTTAAAGTTAGAATACAGAATATAAATTGGATTATGCTTTATGCTTGAAATATCAATGTTTAAATCATGTTGTTGGTAGTTCCACTGTATTTGCTAACTAGGAATGGTTTCGAAAAGTGTATTGTAACCTAACCTTAGCATTTTTCATTTATAGTATTATCTTTGGGTACCTGCATCAATAATGAATAACAGTGTATGGTTTGATTAACATTGTATATTATTTCTTAATTTTGCAATAATATGGCTAACTGGTACAGTGTGAATTGCAATCAAGATATAGAGCTACTGTATTTACAGTAATTGTTCAGTATATCTGTATAAGTATAGTAGTATGAGGTTATGCGACTTTAATGCTTATATATATTGTAAATTTTGTACATATATATAATAGAATCACAATGTAATGTACCCAATGTAAAATGCAATTCTAGCCGAGTTTGTACTTTTGTAGCTTATAGTAATAGAGTGTAAAGTTTCGTAGGCATTGTATTGTACTCGAAATTGTGCGATAGAAAAATTATCTAATATTATCGTATTATATTTATAACCAGGTTTACTATGTCTTGCATTTATATAGGATATTCTATGTCTAGCATTAATATATTCTTCTATGTCTTGCATTTATATATGATATTGTTACAATGTATAGTACTCAGTGTAAAATGTAGTTTGGTCTAGTGTAAAACATTGAAGTAGTATTGTAGTGTAAAGGAATTATAGCAACATTGCCCATGTTAAAGTAGTGTAGTATAGTTAGCAGCGTAGTAGTTAAAATAGAACTTGAGTTAACAACCAGGCAGTTATAGATACTAAAAACCTATGTAAAATAATGAGTGATTATGAAATCTAAGATTTTGAAATAATAAATGCTGTCGGATCAGCGAGTCATGATTAGACAGCATTTGCCAAGTGGAAACAAATACCGTAAGGCTTACTATAGTTAAGGGCGGCAGTCCACTTGAGCAGCGTTCAGCAGTCCTATATACAAAATTCCAACTTCTGAGGCTATTCATTTTTGAGTTATGCGATATAAATACGTACATACGCCACGAAAAAACTGTTCTGAATGCATTTTAAATGAGTTTTATAATTCGTTTGAGGATAAAAGACTCCTTTATTCTGTCCTTACATACGGATGTCAAGCAAAAACATCGTTATATTGCATTCGATAGAGGTCAAAATGGATATTTTCGTTGATATATGGTACCCAGAATTTTTCGTAATTGCAATACTTCTTATAAGGAAGTAAAAAAAAACTGAGCTTGCGGAATGGAGTAACAGAGTGGGTACATACATACATATAATATTTATATACTGTTCGTGCTGCTGATTGCAAACAACTACATGTTATAGCAGTCCTGTATGCGAACCTTTCCTGTATACATTTTGCTTTTGTTCATTTATTTTCTTGTTTTCGGATAGCAGTAACGTATGTGAACGTTCTCTACCTAAAGAGGACAATTTTCTGTGGCAAACTGCTTCGTATTCATGTTATCTAAAGAGGTTATCACACTTGGCTGCAGTCCCGGCTAGACAGGACTTTTCTGAGAAACGAGATTCTGGAGGCACTATTTTAACCGAAAGAACTACTAGAAAAAAGAGCCCTCCCGAAGAGAAGTCCCGCCTAGCTAAGGAGACGATGTTGCGACTACGTGCGAGTTTTTCAAACCTCACTGAAAATGTCTCGGCTGGATCAAGGATCAAAGAAGTTCGTGTTACGGAGTTCTTAGGCATAAACGCCTTTAGGTCCACATCATCTGGAGAATAAAATGTCATCATCAAAAGAGGGAATTTTCTAATACGGTAAAAATTTTGTTAAGAAGAAAAAAAGCTTTTAAGAATAAGTGCCTTCACACTGAAAACAAGTTCACACTGAAAACAAATATAAACACTCAGAAGGTCTAATTTTGCGCCAAAATAAGAGCCGGGAACGATGTTGCGGCTACGTGGGAGTTTTTCAAACCTCACTGAAAATGTGTCGGCTGGATCAAGGATCAAGGAAATTCGTGTTACGGAGTTCTTAGGCAAGGGAGTTACGGAGTTCTTAGCAATAAGAGCCAGAATAAATTAGATAGGGGCAGTCATCTTAGACAAAATTTTTGCTAAAAACTAGAAAATAAAAACAAGTGTTTCCTGGATACTTGATCTTTCTTTGCGAACGTCAACTTCGCGGAGGAGAAGGGACGGGGGGACGCGCTTAAGCGTCGAAAAAGTTGCTGTGTCAGTTGGTCAGCTGACGGAGGGAGCAGTTGCGTTTCCGCCCGCTATTCAGTGCGGTCTTTAAGGCCATATGATTGACACCTCTTAAGGGGGTGCTAAAAGCAAGTAAATGGCCCTTTTAGAAGGGCTGAAAGAGCTATTTTGAAGTAGAGAAGTAGTCAATTGACTGTAGATTTAAAAATCAAGTTCAGTCGCCTGCGACTGTAAAGCTTCTTCTTAAAGAAGCAGGAGGGGTTCCTCTGGTCAATGACTTAAGCATTCAAGACTCGAGAGGCGGAAAGGGGAAGGAACGAGAAGTAATTATTCACATGCATGTCAGTGGGAGCATACCTTGCTCGTTTAAATGGGTTTGCAGCATAATCTGGGTTGAGAACCGATCTCGGTCTCTTCCTAGATGAGGCGACTGCAGGATCATGTACAGGTAGCATATGCAGCACAGGATTTGCAACATGTTCAATATTTTTGAAAACGTTTTCCGAAAGTCGCTGTATAAAGCGATTAATGGGCATAATTTTGAGATCATTATGAATCTCTTCGTTCCTTATATACCACGGAGCTTTGAGTATTTGCCGAAGCAATTTAGATTGAAAAGTCTGGACATGTTTTCTGTTAGTGCTGATGGGCCCCAAATGGGTGATGCATAAGTCAGAACAGACCTTATGATAGACTTGTAGAGCAAAATTTTGTTGTCAATTGACAGGTCGCTATTTAAAGCGAAGAAGGGGCGCAGATTGGATTTGACAGCCGTCGCATTTGCAATGATTTTTTGAATGTGAGGTTGCCAAGTTAATTTTGAATCAAGTAATACACCAAGATATTTATATGAAGAAACCCAGGGAATAGGTTCACCGAAGAGAATTAAGTTATCTAAACGGGGGATATTTCTTCGGATGAACAAAGTAGTAGCACATTTTGCGACATTGAATTTGATTTTATACAAACCGAGCCAGAGTTCTAAGGCTGAAAGGTAACTCCGTAATGTAGAAATTACCGTGAAGGTGTTGGAATGTTGTGCGATGATGGCTGTATCGTCCGCATATAAAGCAAGATCGATACTAGGGGCCTTAGGAATGTCATCTACGTAGAGGTTGAAAACTGAAGGCCCGACGAGACTGCCCTGTGGATAGCCGGCACAGATTGGGCGGGGAGTGGAGAATTCGTGGTTGACTCGCACACGGAAATTTCGTCCGGTCAAGTACGAGTTAATAATTTTAATGAAATGAGCCGAGAAACCAAGCCGCATGAGCTTGTAGATAAGTCCGTCATGCCAAACCCTATCAAAAGCTTTGGCTAAGTCAAGATAGACGATACCAATTTTCTCTCGCTAATTGTTCCAGGATGATCAAATTTTGATCTCGACAGAATTCATTCAGGCGATTAAGCAAGACATACTCGTAGATTTTTGAGAGAAACGAGAGCAGACTATTTGGTCTGTAATTGACGGGTAAGTTTAAATTTTGATCCGGTTTTGGAATGGGCACGACTGCTGCAGTTTTCTAACAGTCGGGAAAATAGCTTCTCCTGAGCATTAATTTAATAAGGATCGTAATCCAGACAATAAACATTACGGGAAAGTTTTTGATCATGCGATTCGAAATTGAATCCATGCCAGGAGCCTTGTCAGGTTTAATTTTATCAATGTTTGGCCATGACTTCAGTTGGATCAGTAGGCCTGAGGTCAGGCGTGAAAGGTTGTGATAGAAAGTCTTCAACCCGTGAATGATGCGCCGCTGTGTAACCGGGCGGTTACAGTAGGAGTCTTTGTTTTGTGTGAATTGAGAGCAACGCTGTCAGCAAAAGCTTCGGCTTTTTCTGCGTCTGTGGAGGCCATCTGTGCGCCATCGGCCGTTTCAAGGGGCGAAATGAGCTTGTAATGTTTGCGTAATCGGGCGGCTGCACGCCAAATCGATTTGTTTTCAGTCGTTAGGGACTCAATATAATTTTTCCATTCCGCTTGTTTTAATAAGCGGGTTTCAGTTCTTATCTCGTTTTGTATCTTGCGAAATTGGACGCGGATACTGAGATCGCGCGACCTTTGCCAGATTCTTCGCAAGTAGTTCCGCTGCTTAATTTTGAATTTAGTCTCAGGTGGGAGTCTAGCATCAGGGTGCTGAATAGGTTTTGAAACCGCAGCTCTCGCTTCTTTAAGTAAAGACTTCAGATTTTTAATTTGCCTGTCAAAGTCCGCATTGCTGAAATTTGTATGGGAGGGAGTGCTGTGTTTTCCAAAATAAATCGAAAATCGTCCCAATTTGTTGAGACTCGCTCCTGTGATTTTGAGTAACGATTTTGAACATCTAGGGTTATAAAAATAGGATAGTGATCAGAGTCTAAATCTTGTATCACTTCAATTTCATGCCTAAAGAAAATATTATAGAAAGCAGCCAGATCGAGTACTGCAGGGGACCCTCTTACAGGGTAGTAAGTCGGGAGGGTAGGAGTTATGATCTGTACATGGTTACTCTGGCACCATGAATTTAGACTAATGCCATACCTATTCCTGTTAGGACAGAACCATGCGGTATGACGTCAATTTAGATCGTTAGCAATGATCAGGTGATTTGAAATATTCAAAAGTTAGTCAAAATCACTGACTGGGAAAGAAGGCCTTCCACGTGCAGTTGATTGTGGAGGTAAGTAAGCTGAAACAATTGTGAGCGGGGGAGAATTTTGAAGGAAAATTTGGATAATAGTCGCTTCCAAAATATTTAAATCAGGGGACGGTATTATGTGATGTTTGATCGAATGTTTCACATAAATACAAGTGCCACCACTCGGATTTCTGCCTTGTGACACCCTGTCCGTCGAGTAAATGTCATAATTCCCAATTTTTGGAGTATTCCCTGAGTTTAGATGAGTCTCTTGGACTAAAAACACGTCAAGATCGTGTTCTACGACAAAGTCTCTTACTTCATGGATCTTGTTTTGAAGTCCATTGGCATTCCAGGAGCCAATGGTTAGTTCAGAGTTGTTAAATGAACTTTTTATGACACAATTGAATGTTAGGCCGTTTAAAAAGATTTCTGGCTGAAAAACAGGAGACATGGGTCTAATGAAGGTCGAGATTAATTTGAAAGCTCGATATAGCTTTCATACAAGTTAAAGGCCCTCATCAGAGCGTCTGCCTGCCTAAGCTTTGGCATAGCTCTTTTGAAGGCTTGGAGCAGAATATGCTTGTCTACCGTAGGGTCACGGGAGATTTAATCAAGCATTTTAGTGTGGATGCGAAGACATCTTCGGAATCATTTGCACACTCTGCAGAGGTTAATACTGCTGGGGCTACAGGTTTTTCTGCGGCCGGCAGTCTTGGATTCTGAGCTCTGAATCCGTGCCCGGTGGCGTTCTTCACCGCCGTTGCATACGACGCTGAGTTGACGTCGTTAGGGGGAGCAGGCATGAGACGTGCTTTAGTAGCTTGCGCTTGGGGCTTAGAAGAACCCTGAGGGTGGCTGTCTGAGCAGCTGCCCTATTTTTAAGCGTGGCTTTCTTTCCAAGAGACCGCTTATTAGCTCGGTGTCGAGGACAAGATTTATATGAGGTGGATGACTTCCACCACAGTTGCAGCAAGTTGCAGGTCCTTGGCCCCTTGGTGCAATCACGTGCCCAGTGGGGTCCAGAGCATCTCACACAAGGGATTGGCAAAGTGCAGAGTTCCGAAGAATGGAAAAATCCCTGGCACCTAAAGCATTGAGTAGGGCCCTTTCGGCCGCGATAACGCTAAATGCTGACCTCTGTGCTCCACATGTCAGTGACGGCAAACAGTTGGTCGAGGAAAACGTGTGGGATGACTTGTACACAAACAAGTGGCATAGAATGTTTGGAGCCGGGCTGGTAAAGCCGAACTCAGCGATGCACTTTAAATCCCAGTGAGTCGATTTCCTCTTTGACGTCCTCGACATCAGTTTCCACAGGGAGGCCTCTGACTACAATTTTGACTGGCCGGTCCTGTTTAAAATCAAAAGTTTTGAATTGGATGCCGGCTTGCTTCATCCAACGTGTGACCTCCCTGAACTCCAGTTCAGTCTGTACAAAAATTTTTATATATGGTCCAGTGAGAGTACTCTTAAGGTTTGGGGTAATTTCTCTTAGACATCTGTGGAGCGGTGTTGAGACACCAGGGTGCCTGAGATTAGGCTCTACCCCTTGTAGAAAAAATATTCGTGATTTCGAAAATTGACATTATTAACTGTCAATGTAGCATTTAAGTAATTATACTACAATAATTTAATTTCATGCATTTATAATTTTGCTAATTTTTTTTTTCATTTTTTATATATATAATTAATTTAAAGTCCACTTTAACTGCTTATTTAGAAAATTGCATGTGTCGTTCAATAGGAGTATCTAAGAAGAAAGCTGTTCGGATTGGCCCAGGAGCAGTGGAGCTAGTGATAACACATCATTGGTAAGTACACAAGTATTCGCAGTCTGAACCCATATGTAAACATAATATAAAACATAAAAACATATACAAATGGTACATACGTTACAGTATACAGTTAAATATGAATATACAATACAGGCAGAGACCTTACATAAGATGATGGCACCTGAAATCTAATGGTACATAAGTTACATGATGGTAATATTTAGCTGGGCCAGTGGCCTGTCCATATTATTGAGATCGTTATAATCATAATTGCATATTTTTATGCTTGTGTTGCTCATTGTAGCTTGCCTTTCATGAAAATTGTTTGCTAGTTTATAATAATGAGACCGTAGCTGCTCCATGCAAAGCTCTTGATGAATTCTATTATTTCTAACATACCATGGAGCGTTGATTATTTGTCGAACAGTGATATTTTGACATATCTGCAGTCTCTGCCTGTTAGTTTTCCTTGTATGTGCCCAA
Organism: Stegodyphus dumicola; assembly: GCF_044657685.1. Classification (NCBI taxonomy): domain Eukaryota; kingdom Metazoa; phylum Arthropoda; class Arachnida; order Araneae; family Eresidae; genus Stegodyphus; species Stegodyphus dumicola. The sequence continues at coordinate 186,277,545 of NC_140776.1, read as the reverse complement.
ACAGGGCTTGCATAGCACAGCAATGGTCTGAGAATGGACTTGTAAATAAGTAACTTATTATGTATGGATAACACACTGTTCCGAGCAATTAAGGGGTGGAGTAATGCTTTACGAACTCGGAACTTATTGATAATAGATGTGAGGTGTGGGGACCATGTGAGAGTATTATTGAGGGTCACCCCAAGATAAAGGACTTGCTTGGCCCATGGAATATTCTGGTAAGTTTCTCATCTGCTTCTTTTTTTTTTTTTTTTTTGGTAAAGAGCACTGCTTTTGTTTTATCCACATTCACTGCAATTTTCCATTTATTTAGCCAAATCTCAAGTGTATGTATGTAACTTTGTAAACGTTGTATCAGTGAACCAGCTAATGCCCTTTGTGCAAGGATCGCTGTGTAAGAAAGACACCTGAGTCTTCCAGTTCTTGCTACTCCTCATATGAATAGCCGGGATTTGATTTTGAGGCTGTGGTGGAGGGAAGACCCGCTCCGTGCCTGCTCGGAACTGGTTTCTCCCTCGGAAGTTTGCTCCTTGACGGGGTCACCGCCGTTGATGAGCCATTCTTTAATAGCTTCATACTTGTTTTTACTGTTGTTTCTAGCAATATTAGTACACGCTAAGTGAGAATTTGAAATAGAAGAATTTGAATTTTGAATAGTAGTTTGTTAGTTGCATTGTAAAACTTTGCTATATATATTCAGTGATAAAGTGACTTTGTAGAAAGTCTGATCTCATTATTAATTCCTGTAAGCTTTTATGCAGGTCTATTATTTACATGTACCTGTGTACATTATTAGACATCATTAATTCTGTTATGCATGAATGAGATTTTTAATGCTATTATTGCTATTTATAAAAGTGTTCCGAATTTTAATTTATCAAAATTATCATTAACATTATGCATAACATCATTTTTCAAAATCTGTAGAATGCGCTTTTCCTTTTCTGTATCTTATATCTCAATTTAATTGAATTTTAATTATATTGATTTTAGATAATTTATCATGTAACACTCACTCATTTCAGAAAATATTAATGTTTGTATTAATTCTCGTCACAGTTTTGAAGTTCTTACTTTCCTTTCTTGCGAAATTTGCATGGAAGTTTAAAGTTGAGAGACTGAGAAAAAATTCTATTTATAATTTAATACACTATTCTACTAGAAATCATACCTCTTTCAGCATTATTAATAAATATATTTCTTTGTAAAGACATGTATGGCTAAAACTGAAATTATGAAAAATATTATATTTCATTTAAATATGGTATTAAAGACTTGTATATTATGTATTCACATCCTTATAATCTTTCATTTCTGTTTTCAGGGCGACGAAATCCGTATAAATACGTCCGTCTTTCGTAGCTGCGTTCGTAGTTTCGTAGTTGTGTACTTTTATCTTTAAGATGATTCTGTTATGAAGTATAAGGGAAATATGTCTAATGGAGAACCCGCCCAAAAAGGGGTAACGCGCCTAGCATCATACCTCAAAGGTGGTGTGGAAAATGGTGCACTTTTGAGATTTTTTTTTTTCCATTTGTATAGTTCTTATCAAGAAAACTTTTTTTTTTTTTTTTTTTTTTTTTTCCTCCCTTAATATAACTATATTAGAGGAGATTAAAATGAAGATTGTGATGCACCAAATCAAGTGTGATACAAATAATAGTTCAACTTTTAGCACTGTGCTTCATATTAGTTGTACTGTGTAGGTATACCATTTTCCTTTTGCTAAATAAATCTTTTTCACTTGCATTCTTCTTAAGTACCTCATTTCTGTTGATTATTGTAAAGCATGCAAAAGCTACCGATCTTAAAAGAGGCAGTTGTTGGAAAGTTTTCTGACCCAAAAAAGGGTACATTTGTGTTACATTGAGGAAAACTGCAAAAGCCTTTCACTTTATGATCTGAATCAGAGGCAAATTATGTACTTTCAGCGGTTTTGTTCTCTGCGAATTGCTTTAACTGCACTGAAACTCAAACGCTACAGGAAGAAAAAATCTGCATAGGTGTCAGTCAGTTATTGATCGTAGAAATTGGCGGAAATGTCACATACATTGTTTACACATCTGTCAATAAATTTCTCGGTCTTTTAGTTTTTAATTTTGAGCCTTTACTAAGAAAAAACAGAACAATAAATGAAATTTAATAAATTAATGGAACTTAAGTTACACAAATGACTTTCCCCTAGTTCGGGTTATTTTTGGAATGATTTTTCTTGTTAAATTTTATTTGATTTGATGTGTTCTTTTTCTTTATTACATTTTATTGACCTTTCTCTTATTAAATTTCATTTGATGTGGATTGCTTTAATCTACTGTAGACATTTGCAGATTTTATATGAAGTATCAAGCAATGTTAGTTAATTGATTAATATTTGTGTTAACTTTTATTTTCCTTCCTTTATATATATGATATCCCCATAGATACTATATTCTTTGGTTATTTTAATTTCATTTAAAAGTACTTTGAAAAAAATAAAAGCTTTTATTCTCTAGACTTTTCTCAGTATAAAAGTTAAAGAAAATTTTAAAAAATGAAATGAAAGAGCATGGAATTTAGAATATTTAATTAAATACTAACTTTTACGTCAGAATTCTATTGCAAATATTTCAATAAAGTGAATCATGCATATTTTTAAAGTGAATTTAAGCCAGTTTAGAGTTCCTTTGGAAAATGCTTCGCCATACAGCATGAACCGCTCTTCTAGTTTCACCTGTTTTATCAGATTTTAAGGTGGTCCTGTATATTATCCGTTACTATATCGAGCCAGGATGCAGGGAGATGCTGTTACAGTCTCCAAAACAAGGGCATTTTTTAAACCAGTAGAAGTAAACAAAGACTTTTAATCTGTTTCTTCTTATTCATTCATGCATCTTATTATTCTACAGGCTCAAATTAACAAAGAAGCAGTGTTCCTCCTAGGGCTTCCACAAATTTTCCTTATTATTATTATTTTTAAAACACGAAAACGTAGGCTGGGTCTTATAGCCTAGGTAAGTAATCAGGGCATGTTTGATTTATTATTTAACAATCTAAAAATTATTCTTATTTCTTAGACTTTTTTGATTTATAATATATAAAGGACTGAGTATAAATCAGAGATTAATTTTTGAAGTTTGGCACAAATTTAGATGATTTACTGAAACAAAGTCATTCATGTGGTGTTAATATGCTCTAAAAATGAATGCTAAGACGTTTATTAAATTTTCACGCATGTACGTGACATTGTTAATGTTAGCAGTAAATGATAAATACAACAAAAATTTACACTGTAATTTTTAGCATCAGAAGTGCTGCTAATCTCCATCCTTACTTTTGTATCCATATCACATTTCGAATAAAAGGATGTTGCCACCAAATGTTATTGCCAGGTAAATATTGTTAAAGAAATAATATAGCGAATGTAAAAAGGTATATGGCGACACTTAACACTCTATTGGCAATTCCAAGTATGTGCTGTTTTTAAATATTTTGCGTTTTCACTGTTGAATTTTATTTCGGGTAAGTGTGAAGAAAGTAATGTTTAATAAATAAATTTAAAAGTTAATAATTAAAAGATTAACACAACTTTTCTCAGTATTTTTGTTATTAACAAAGTCATCGTACTAAGAAAATGGAACACTTATGTGAGGAACTGAGAAAAAAATAAATAAAACAATGTATGACAACACTTAATACTCATCCAGTACATCCAGTATTAATACTCATCATCATTATGCAATACTTACTTATTAGGCAACCACCTTGTCGAGTTTTTTAAAGTAGAAAGAGGTGATCGGGAATTTTAGAATTGAAAGTTGCAGTGGAAATGGTTACCTAAAGAACTAATATGTGGATAGTTGCCAGAGTTTGGCGACTTCTACTAAGATGGTTGCAATAATACGCAAGTTCCAAGTATGCTAGGTTTAAACATTTTGTGAATTGACTCTTGAATTTTGTGCGGAATAAGTGCGAAGAAAGCCATTTTTAATAATAAAGTTAAAAAGATTTTTTTTTAAAAGGGTTGTTTAGCAGGAGTGAGTTTAAAAACAGAATGATAAACTACTAGATCTACAGAATGATAAACTACAGAATGATAAACTACTAGCTCAGCGAGAGGGTGAAAAACCTGAAAAAACCTTCTGGTGCGAAGTTCGGTTCCTTTCAGATTTTTTAAATATAGCATTCTAAGGAACAGAATTTTTTCATAGTGATCTTCTCTCCATCTTTAACACCAAAGAAAGTTTTTAAATACGAATTAGATAACATTTTTTTTAACAATAGCTGCTAAGAATTTTCGAAGTATGGTAAACTTGTATCTATCTGGTTTATTTTTAACAGCAAAACGTAATTGGAAAAATATCGAAATGCATTAGCATAAATAATTCCCATAATAATATATTTTATGGAACTCAAGGCCTCAAAGGAAGGATTCTCAGCCAGGGCTGAAAATTCTCTGCATGGAAGAATTTATCAAAAGAATGTTTAGTGCCATACCGATTTTTGTAATCTGTTAGATAAAATAACGTGTAATTTCAGAAAAGGAAAGGAACTAAAAATGAACATCATGAAGGAGGTAACAATGAAACGGGGGGGGAAGGGTGAGGTAAAATAAGCGACGACATTTTTTAAAAAATGTAGTATGCCTTCCTTGTATCTTTGTCTCAACCATGTACAATGGGTACCATAGAGCATTCATTTAGTACCCTGGGCAGAGAAAAAATTTGGTTGTGCTCAACAGTAACAAAGAATAGTGTGAATGGGCTGTGTATGCTAAATGTGCATTGAAAACTTATTCTAGAATAGAAAAGGAAATTCTTGAACTGCTTAGATAAAAGAAACATTTTAATAAGATAAAGACTAAATTAAAAAAATTAAAAAAAAAAAAAAACTGATGCGGACACCACATGATTTCCTTGTACGGAATATTAAATCATTCTCATTTTTTGCTGCATTTCCTTCAAACTTAATTCCTCAAAATACATTAGAGATATGTTTCTCATTTAATTATTTTAATTCTCCCTTCGTGGCAAGGCAAATATTTCTAAAACCTCAAAATATGTCTATTAAAAACTAGAAAATATAGAAAAGCCTCAAACACCAACTACAGTCAAAACGATTAAAAAATATTTTTACAATTAGAATTAGAGTTTCTAACAAAATACAAGCAGTCGAAGTAGCTGGAAGGAAGGCAGATTTTTCGGTGTACAAAACTAAGTTTACTTGATACTTACTTGAACCGAAAGTTACTACTAATTTAAATTAAAAGTTTAAATTATTGATAATCCCAAAGCTATTGCATGCAGATTAACTAAGAGGGATTAAAAACCTTAATCGGAAGATAAGAACAACCTAATTCAATCTTTTTTAAAGCAAAAAATGCACATTTTACCTACATATAGCAATAAAAAATCTGATGTGTACACCACATCACTTCCTTGTACGGAATATTAAATTGCACACAATTTTCCTGCATTTCATTTAAACTTACTTTCTCGGATTTCATTAGAGATTTGTCATTCAATTAATTCAGTTCTCATTTCGCGACAAGTCAAAAATACATAAAACCTTCAAAATATTTTATTATAAATTGAAAAATATAACAAATACAGTTAGAAACAATTCACAGAATAACTTTCACAATTAAAATTAGAATTTCTACTCAAAAATAAGCGTGTGCAAGAAGGCACATTTTTTGGTGTACAAAACTGAAAGTTAACTTTTGGTCTCATTCGGCAAACATACACTGAAGGCCTAAAAATGACTCAATTTGTTGTGGAGGCATGCTGAGTGAATATATGAGATAATTTAATAACTTTAGTTATAATTCCAGAATGGATTAAGTATGATTTAATTCGCAATAATAAAAGAAAACGTCATCTTTGTTGTTTCGAAGTTTAGTTCTTACAGATTGGCAACAAGCCCACTTAAGTTTCAAATGTAAACAAATATGGCTGCTATGTTAAACTAAACTGAGGGTTACCCGCACTTAAACAACTTCTAAATTGTTGCTAATTCTACAATTATTGCATGCAGGTAAACTAAAGGCAAAATAATCTTAATCGGAAGATAAGAACAACATAATTCAATCATTTTTAAAGGGAAAAATGTGCAATTTAGACATACAAGAATAGAAAAAGTTGAGCCCACCGAGCCGAGTAACAGAGTGGGTATATATATATATATATATATTTATATACTTTTCGTACGAGCGATTGCAACTAAAAACGGAAGTGCACAACTACATATTAAAGTAGTCCTATATACAAAATTCCAACTTCTGAGGCTATTACTTTTTGAGTTATGTAAGATATGTACATACGCTACGAAAAAAAAATCTCTTCTTAATCCATTTTAAATCAGTTTTATAATTCACTTGAGGAAAAAAAGACTCCCTTATTCTTCCCTTACATACAGATGTAAAGCAAAGACATCGTTACGTTGCATTTGATAGCGGTCAAAATGAATATTTTGTTAAAATATGGTACCCAGAATTTTTCGTTATTGCAATACTTCCTTTACTTCCTACAAGGAAGTAAGGGAAGTGGTATCATCTAAAAGGAAGTAAAATAACTGAGCTTACGGAGCGAAGTAACAGAAGTGGGTACATACACACATATAAATATTTATATATTCTTTTGGTGCGGACGATTGCAAACAATTACATGTTATAGCAGTGCTGTGTACAAAATTTCAACGTTCTGAGGCTACTCTTTTTTTGAGTTATGCGAGATACATACGTATACATACGTATACATACTACACATACATACGTATGTATGTGTAGACATCACGAAAAAATCCATTTTAAATCAATTTTATAATCCGTTTGGCAAAAAAGAGTCCTTTATTCTGTCTCTATGTACAGATACGAAGCAGAAACATCATTAAATTGCATTCGATAGCAGTCTAAAGTATATTATCGCTGAAATATGATACTCGGAATTTTTCGTGATTACAATGCTTCGTATCAAGGAAGTAAAAATCAGTCTCTTTTTTCCCCAGTCTTCAATTTCCACACTTTGCTTATACGCATTTATTCCAATCCATTATTTATTTTCTCGTTTTCGGATAGCAATACAGTATGTCACTGTTCTCTACCTAAAGAGGACAATTTTCTGAGGGAAACTGTCTCGTATTCAAGTTATCTAAAGAGGTTATCACACTTGGCTACAGTCCCGGCTAGACAGGACTTTTCTGAGAAACGAGATTCGTGAACCAATCAGACGAAATTTCTGCTTCTGAAGCATCACGTGATCCCAAACGAAGCACTAATCGCTTATAATCTTCATATACACTAATCGATTATCCCAAACTGAGCGATAATCGATTAGTGTTTGGCATTGAAGTCTTTGTATTAAGTGAAAATGATAACTAAGCTACGTGGATTTCTTGGAATTGTGCGGGTTCTGAGAATTGTCCCTTTCGACGTCAAGTCCCGCATACCCGAATCACAATGTGACTGGGACCTAAAAAGTTCCTGAGAAAAACCTAGAAAATCCTCATGCAACCAACCAGTACACTCTTACACCGAATTACTAGTGCTCAACAGTTTTAACTCTTTGCGGCACAGTGTGACCGGTCTGGGCGCACCTAAAAATGTCCTTCTGTACTCACAGAAAAATTGAATGAAAAAGGATTTATAGGTTACTCTGAACCTTCGAACCTTATTTATAGTAGATGGCAACACAACACAAACCAATCCATATATTTTAGCCATGTTTAGTTTCTTAAGACCCTCATTTTTGAAAGAAATCTTTCAGATTTTTTTTAGGGTATGAAAGGAATTGTTTGAAAAGAAATTTCTATGTTATTTTTTTTTGGCTGTATGCTTATCCTTTTATTCTATATTAGGTTTAAATATTTACCTTGAAATCTTGCCTAAAATCAAACGGCGAACCCTAGGTGTGCCCCCACCAGGCTCACAGATAATCTAGGACAACTGAGAGTCTGTATTCTTTGTTTCTCCGCATCTCATCGGTCAGTTCATTGACAACAATGCTAGTTTCAACGCTCTTTTCGAAGCTTTATTCAATCAGCGTGCCACTCTGGGCACACCCACAGAATTAAAACGATAAGTGCTATCTTCACAAAATTTTACTTGTGTACTCCTCTAGGCCTAATTAGACTGCCTACTCTTTTTTTTTTTTTTTTTTTTTTTTTTTTTTTATCAAAACTCCGATTTTAAAAGGTAGCGTGCCGAAAAGGGTTAAACACTGAAGCACTGATGCAAGAGTTCCAGTCATATCTTAGTTTCGTTTTCTGGATCTAAGACCGTTCGGACCTCGTAGTCCGATCGTGGCTATGGCCAAGATGGTGTCGATTGAAAGTGCAAGATAGCCTAAGGACAGGAATATCATTCTAAAATGTAATGGAGGCACTACAATCAGGAAACAATAGTGTATGAGAGCAGTGTTCTTTTTTATATAACATAAAGCTAATCGTTAAAAGTTTTAGAGCTATTTCAGACAGATTGACATAGAAGTGTTCTTTCACTTATAAAAGTAAGCTTTGTTTTCAATCCGATTTCCAATGGCAGTGCACTTCATGCATTCGTTCCCTGCCTTTTAAGCAGAGAATATTCCTGAAATGAAACGGAAATGACGAAGCAGTGATACCGCATGGAAAAATTTTTAACTTACGTGCATAGATGGTAATGCTACAGTGTCTTTAGGTACTTTCTTATTTTAGTGCCCCCCCCAAGACTGATTCATCAATCGATCGAGATACCTCACTGAAATGTCACTAAGTGTTCTTATACCTCGCTATATGTTACGTCTCAGTTGATAGGCGATTAAATTTTGGGAACCCCTGTAATAAAGAAATGCCTGTTTTTGTTGCTTTAAAATTGGAACTGAATAGTTATTTTCTGCCTCCCGTCTTGCTATGGGAATGATAGGTGCAGCAGAAGATTTGAGTCTCCATGTTCTTTCCGTCCATTTCTGTTTAGCGTGTTTCGCTTCACGAAAAGTGTGCGAACGAAGACTATCTTGAATTCAAGCCCCGAGCTGCGACACCGTGCGTGTTGCACGCACCTTTGGTTTAGCTGCTCATTTTATCACGAACTGACCTAATCCCGTAGGTGGTTAGTTAGTTTACTTTTAGTTTTGACTGAGTAGTTTCTTTGACTTTTGAGAGTGTCCCTATAGGTTGCACGGCAAGCATGTCCTTTTTTAAGGACAATAATTACGGATGTTGAGGCTAGCGACTGTACGGATTCTGAATTATCTACTTTGTCCATGCCATCTACTTCAAGACGAGAGGAATTTCTGAAAGACCCCTGATTAAGGAAAAAGGCGAAAACTAAAACGCAAAATACGAGTTCCGAAAGAAGGAAATCACGAATTCGGAAAGAATTAGTGACGAAAGAATTCTGAAACTTATCCAGGAATATGGAGCTATTTGACTCATCACTTAGAATTTGAACAGATCAGAAATTTTTGCTTTTTGCAAAAATTGTTCGCGTCGTGGAAATGAGTTCCCGAGAGCTCTGTGAGATGACGGTATATTTATATTTTTCGGATGAATTTGGTTGTAAATACTTTAGGTATTTCAGTCCAGAAATAAAGGTTTTCATGCCTTTAATTTCAGAATCCTGATTTTGCGGTATTATTATCTGATATTACAGCTCGTTTTAGAAAAATGGTACCTTTAAGAATACAATTTCTTGATACATAATCTACTTCATTATGTTTCAACTTTATTTTGCATTCCCCATATAGCAAATAACATTTTCATGTGTGTTTAACTTAGATACAAATGTAAGTTGCGCAAAACCGCTTATTCTTCTATTTCCACCCGAAGGCCTCAGAGCACAACGCCAACTAGAGATCAAAACTCCTAGCGATTGATGCCTCAAGAGCCACCACCGATGTCCGATGTATCCTAAAATTTATATTTCGATATTTTGAAATTTGAAACCACAAACCTACTCCATGTCTTGTTATTTTTACTCAGCGGCACCCTTTGCAAGTGTTCGGATTGTGCTCTGCACAAAGGCCCCTGATGACAAGGAGCGTTATTTCAAGGAAGTTTATAATAATTAAATGGGTCCGGGTTCGCATTCAGGAGAGGGAATGGTTGTAACTGTCCGTCCCTTCATAGGAGGCAATGGTGGCCACCTATTAGGTGCTTCCATAATGAAATGGCCATCCCTTCTGGCCCTTGTAGTGGCGGCTAATGGCTATTAAATAAAGCATCCGGCCATTAAAATAATAATAACCTATACATATAATAAAAGAAAGATTCTGTGTGCCTTTCGTTCGTGGTGCGCGTAAGCTAATAGATCCACAACTACGAAATTTGCTACATAGGTGCATCTAGACAAGAGCCAATGCACCTCGAAGCGGTTTTTTCAAAATTCGAATCAGATTTTTTTGTTTTATCTTTTTTGATGAAATCCCATCATTTTGAATAGTTTCATACTTTTAGAAACATGGTTTTTAAAACAGTTCTTGATTCAATGCTTTGTATACTGGACTGTTGACTGTTGAAAATCAGCAATGTTGCCACTTGGAAAAATGGGGGCTATAATTCTGTGCAGTTGTTAAGTTTAATGTTTGTCTTGGATACTGGATGTTCGTAGAGAGAGGGCAACGGGAAATTATTTAATTTATTTATTAGGATATTTTTGTATTAAGGGAATTGCTTATTTCATTATAATTTTTTTTTATATGTGTGGACATTCGTTCCTACAACTCATCCGTCTTTTCCTAAATCTGGCAACAGCTACAGCAGCGAGATACTTCTTCAAGCTGCGTGAGGAAATAGAGAGAATTCCATTACGATGAGGTTATGACAAGGCGATGGATGGAGCTGCACCTTTCCGCTCGACAATATTGCTTGATGATGTAATTCCGTTTCATGATGAATCTATCTTTTTATCTTACTTCCTTTCACTCTGTACATACCATAATCATGTTTATTCTTTCACCATTAAATAACTTTAAAATGTCACTCCTCTATTTCAATCTTAACCTCATCCCACATGGGGGCTCGACCTCGCGAACTCTTTCGACCCCTTGAACTGAACTCTCTCTTTCCCTTCAACTTTTTAAACCACCTAGACTACCGTATAACATACCGAGTATAACTATAAATGATGGAATACTGATAAATGATGGAATACTGTGGAAACCTCTGGAATAATATCGCAAGATCCCAGTTGTTGTGATTCGTCAGCACGTACGTAGAGCTAATTTTATTTGATAAAGTAATACTAATCAGGAAATAATATTCTTTCAAGTTATTATGAAAATTTGATGAAGCCTTTTTATGAAGTTTATTTGAAGAAGCGAACGGCATTTGATTTTGATGAAACTTCAGATTATTTTTGAATGATTATTACTTTGAAGAATTAATACTTCCGTTTTTCAAATTGATGTTGATCGCAATTAAACAGTTTTGATGTATTTTAATTGCAGAACCTGACAGCATTTGATATTGATGAAAACCCGTTGCCGAATATTTAAAGAATTGTGATGTATTAAAACATTTACTTTGAAGAATTAACACTTTCGTTTTCGAATTTGATGCTTAAAATTCTTATTTCTTGTTATGCCTATATTTTACAAGGACTGTACAATATTATTTGAAGTTATTAATTTTGATATTATATCTTAACGAGAAATTCTATATTCTATTCTTTACATATTCTTATATCAAGATTTGTTTGAAGATATATTTTACAATTTCTTTGAATCGTACATTAACAATTTCATTTATGATTTTTAGTGTTTTAACATCATAGTTATTTTGTAATGTACTAAGAAGAATTAATACTATTGTGAAGAACAAGAAAAAAATTAAGTATATATTTTGTTATGATAATCTCTGAAACCAGATAAGTATTTGACAAAATGGAAACGTATATAGTTTGCGAATTTCATATTTGGAAAAAACGAAACTGATAAATAATGACTACACTTACAGATTATCTCAACATTGCACAGTTATTAAATAGAGGTGTCTTCATCGCGGGTGTCTGACATTTCCAGTTCTGACCATGCCAAAAAAATACTAAAATCTATATATGATGATCAAAACAATTCTGTAAATACTCATGAATATTTCTGTAAATACTTATGTCAAACTGGCTAAAAGCACTGAAACCAAAATTTCTGTAATACATGATACAATTAGTATGGGCATGACTTATGCCAACTCTGTCATAAATGTTAAGAGTACCACAATAAATCTGCTAAACAGCCAATAGATTAAATCTTAAGTACCATTGTTGATATTGCAAAGTTCTTTTAAGAATTAGCCAACTTATTTAAAGGGCTTTCTATTATAACTGTTATAAGGTGTTTCTCCCGCCTTCTTAGCATGTCTTCGTGGTGTGGTGGTCTGCACGCTGGGCGCGTATTCCAGAGGTCCAGGGTTCGATTCTCGGCGAAGGCGTTGCTCATTTTTCATCTGTCCTGCTTTCAAAAAATAAATAAATAAAAATAAAAAAATAACCTAATGAAACACTGGTACCTGAACTAAAAAGTTTGGTGGATGATGATTCTCCACACTCAGGATTTGGCGATTGGGTCCCTGCTCATTTTTCATAACTCCTGCTTCCAAAAAATACCGAATGTCTCTACAATGTTTTAGGAAAGATATCTGAAAAACTGTTAGATTTACAGGCAACTGATACTTCTATTGACAAGCTATTGATTATATGCTCATTCTTTGAAGATATATTTAGTACCGGTAACAATGCTAAGTAATGAAAAGTAATACTTTAAATTTGATTTCTTTTTGTTTATAAAATATCTTACCTTTTCATTATTATGTATTCTTAATAACTATTAATAACTTTGCTTTGTAATATCTGTAAATGCACCGTTAGTTTCGCACTCACTCTTCCTTACAGACTCTTCAGTCACTAGTTCGAATGACCCTTGGAGTATTTTTGAAGCATTTTCGAAGCCTACATTTTTCTTGTGGCGTTGAGTGATTCACTACTTGACATTACTCATATTCCTAGATTTTCCATTGCTACTAATAGCTATCAGTTCACATGTAGTATTTATACATTAAAAATATTAATTATAAAATCATACCTTTTACTCGTATTATGTCACTGTAGCTAATCCAACTTTTATATCTCACACATTGTGTCCTACAATTCGAAATGTGACATGGCCTACAAAGAGTCCCTGGGTTCCTGAACCCAGGTACCCTTATGTATATCATCACACACAAGAGGTGTTCCCTTACAGAAGATACCTATGTACTACTGCATATGCACGCACTCATATATATATATATATATATGTGTGTGTGTGTGAAATAATATGAGCGAAAGGAAAAGCCCGAGCAGTGTCGATGCTTGCTTAGATCCATATTGAAGAAGAATTTTGATTGCGTAGTATCTAAAGAACTTGGCAGTCGAGGCAGATTTAATTCCATTTTTATTTGCAATTGATAATTTGTGGCCACAATCACTTGGCACTCTAGTGTTGCCTTTCCACAGAAGATTTACATTTTTGATATTGTTGAGATAGAAAGCAAGCCAGCGAAATTACATCTTAGCAGAGCAGAGAGCAAAAGCTGAAGTGCGTCGTTATGAAAGATGGAAGCACGCGAAAAGAAATGTTTTGGTTTGCAATTTGTTGATTGGTCAAGAGGCATCTGCATTAAGGGTTACGTAAGATGGCATGATTAATTTGAATGACGTAGTTTAGACTAAAGTGCTATTTTTAGGACAGATAGATGAAGTTCCCAAATGAAATAAAAAATAAAAGAGGTTACAGTGAATTAAATTTAGAAGTTTGCTTTCATATTTTTTATCTTTTACTATGTACGAAAAATAAAGAATATATAAAAGATTAAATTAGCAGCGTAAATTAATTTCCCTTCTATATTCTAAAAATAGCAACATCTACTGGCACTGCGTCATTTCCATAAAAATCTATGTCATATGACTCTCACGTAATTCTGGTTATGTAAATTAAACTAAAACTCAAGCAGCCAATATAATAATTTTACAGACAGACTGTTGAAAAAATATTCAATTTCTTTCTGAGTGAGATATACGGGACGTTTTCTTGTAAAGTTTGACTGACTGACTGATAACTCATAGCCAGAATACCACTCAGATCAGTAGTTTATATATAGGGCTGAGACTATTTACATCAGTGAAAATTTTTCTTCTGACCTCTGTTATATGATCTCCCCATTTTAATCTTTCATTTAGCATTACTCCTAAATATTTCGCCTTACTAACTCAAGGAATCTCTTCAGAGAATAAGAAGAGCTTGCTATTAATAGTCAACTGTGTATTATTGTATGTGTCTATTAATAGTCAACTGTGTATGTATGACTTTTAGGAAAAACAAGCATCTGATAAATAACGTCTATGGTCCACTGAAACTGGTACGCATCTGCTGTGAGCGGTCGCCCAGACTACTTAAAAGGTTAAAAAAAAAAAAAAAAAAAAAAGTGATAACTGAAACCATAAAAAAGTGTGAAACTCGATATGTGACCTTGTGGGAGGGGCTTAGGAAGGTAGGAGGAAGGACAGGAACCATTCTCCATTTTTAGTGGTCGAAACGACGGTTAGAAAATTCTCAGCGGTCTCTTAAACCGCTCACGGCAGTTAAAGCTTAAGCAAGGTTGACCCTTCTTTTTCACTCAGCTGGGAAGCAAAAGAAAAGAAACGCAATGGCATCCTCCCTGATTAGGCAGTGGCCAGTTAGAAAACTGCATGACAAAAGCCCTCTTAAATAGGGCACACATTTTCTGAAAATCTAAAATAGCCTTCCTGAAACTGAATAGACTTTCTGTAAAATTTTACGAAAAATAATTATTATGACTAAAAATAAACAATGAATGAAATTACTTTATGTAAAATCGAAGTTGTCAAAACTTAATTATTTGAAAGTATGTTTAAATTCACTATTAAAACAGCATTTTTGATAGCATACACACGCTTTCCTAATCATAATAGAATACGGTACTTCCACCTCTTTCGTTGAAACAAAATTTAGGCCATATCTCTCCATACCAAATTCATTATATGCAAAATTTTCTGAATTGTTAAATTACTCATAAATCCTTTTCTGTGCATGAGAAAATTTACATATATTTTATAATCCTTATAACTTTGTAGAATTAAAAGAAGCAGTGTGAACAGCATTCCCTTTTCACCTCCCTTTGTTGGACTTATACGTGGGATACTTCAATCGTATAAGTCCGCGTAAATATAATAACAAAGTTACACGTACATGTATATGTTTTTAATTACTTTACTTTGATTGATTCTTTATTCTTATTATATTTATTACTTTGATTTAAGTTTCTTAAACTGTGGGTCAGGACAATGATATTTCTTTAACTTCTTATAATAATTTTACAAATACGAAATATTTTTACTTAATGTATTTGAAAATAGATAAAGATAAGACAATGCAGACAAAGAAAAAACGAAAGCGTTTCAACGCACTTTCTTATAATAGAAACGCTCACTTTACATTAAAAATTAAAGTTAATGACCTAAAACTGCAATAGCATACTGCAAGTGAAGAAACTGACAGTTTCACTCACGCATGTGCCGGATCTGCGCAATACTTATGAGGTCTCACAAAATTTTCTTAAATATTAGTCGGTCCCCACATCAAAAAGATTACTTAAATTTATTGTTAAATTCTTAGTTCAAACGGTCCCTGAGGGACTATTGTCTTCGTTTTGCGTCGAATCATACTGAATATCCGTTTCACTTTTCAAACTGCTGCCACCAAATATTATCCCCCTGTATTATATTTGAAAAAATTAAATAATGAAGAATCTGTGTAAATGTATGTATGTTTCTCGCATTGTGATAAAACAACAGTACCTAGAGCCATAAAATTTTGAATGATATAATCCTATTGTGAATATGGGCAACTGGAAGCCCAAATTTGCAATTTGTTTTATTATGGATTTCATATTTTGTAAAACTTTAAGGAATTTTTGATTAACAAACTCAAGAATTTCAAAGCGAGCAATGGCAACATTGTAGCAATATATATATATCCTCAGTGCGTGAGATTCTGTATCAGAAATTCTAAAGATATACGCACTTTAAACATATTGCTCTTGAACTGAATTTTATGGTTTGCTTCCATTTTGCGTTGAATCACTCTGAAATCCGTTTCAAGTCTGCATAAATGTATGTATGTTTCTCGCATTGTGATAAAACAACAGTACCTAGAGCCATAAAATTTTGAATGACGTAATCCTACTGTAAATATGGGCAACTGGAAGCCCAAATTTAAAATTTGGAATTAGTTTTATTATCGATTTCAATTTTCGATTTTGTAAAATTTTTGTTGTTTAGTTGTCACGTAGTAACAAAAAAGAATTGTTAAAAAATTAAATATTTATTAAACCAGGTTTAAAGTAAAGTTCTTAATTAATTACAGCAAGTTCTTTGATTTGCTTCAATCGGAATTGCAAATTCTGAATGTGAACAACGGCTTCCATAAATCAAAGGTGAAGACTTCAAATCTTCCGAGAAAGATTTATTCTTCGATAATTGTTTTCTTAATACTTGCTCTCATAGTCATGAACAAACATGCTGGACTTTTTTTTCTTTCAATAGCTTCTTCATCATCACTACTTTCTTCATCTTCACTACTTTCAACTTCTATTGAAAAAGAGTCCCATGTTACTTTTTTTTTCTGCCCCTGATGATACCTCCTTTTTGAATGGCCATCTATAAATTAAAATAATAATAATAATAATAATAATAATAATAATAATAATAATAATAATAAGACTAAAACTTTCCTGACAAAATAAAAATTCTCATTGTGCAAGCTAATATATTACAATCTATACCAGTCACACTTCCCAAGCATATTGCTACATGCGTATCAGTTCATTATGGATTGAATATACACAAGAACAATGATGATAATTTTATTTTTTTGGGACAAAAATTCGTCACCAAAACCATCGCCAGCTTCACATAACCATTTACTTCAATGGTAAGTAAAATGTTTAGAAGAAGTAAAGCCTCAGTGACACATCCACACCACGGAGGAAAATTAAGTAAAAAATGTGTAAGTCATCAACAAACTTTACAGACATAAAGACAAGCTTTGAAATTCATCTATGACTATGTCAAAACTGGCAGCAAAATCTGAGAACATGTCAGAGCACTATACGAATGATTTAAAAACATGAATTCTATCTATAAACTTGTAATTCTTATTTCTTTAACGTTAGAAATATGTTTAAGTTGCAGGTTTAATTTCATTAAAAATGTGATTCATGACATGAGAAGATAATAAAAGAAGAAAAGAAAAACACGTAATGAACAACTGATGGTGTTGGTGTATTTAATTATGGCAAAGCACACGAGGGCTATCTGCCTAAAGGGAGGGATGCCTATCGTGGAGGACTTTCTAAGGGAAACTGGCTCGTATACACGTTACACATGGGGAAAACCACGAAAACGCCCATGCAGCCAGCCCGTTCGCGGGATTCGAACCTCAGACCGAACTACCAGTGTTCAGCGTCTTTACCGCTCGGCCGCTGGTGGGCCCTAATGAACAACTGAATGTAAACTCATTGGAACGTTTTATTTTAGTTCATTGGAGAGTTTAATTATGGCGCAAACTATGAACAAAAATCAGAAACATTTGAAAGTATCTCAGTATGAAGTTTTCTTATGCAATGCTAAAAACCCTAACTTCAATAAAATTTTATGGAAATCTTTAGCCAATAAGGGAGCTCGAAACATGTTTGGAAGCGCAATTATCCTAGCACATTTCTTATAACTAGCTTAAATTTTAATAATGTCAGTCATAATTTTAATTATTCCTGATGATTTGCCACTGAGAGATAAGAATCGCCTCCCTCATTTTCAAGTGATGAGGGATCGTGTAGTTACGCTAGACTAAATCGTGGAAATAAGTTTAAATGAAGTGCAGCAACAAATATGTATAATTTAATAGGACGTATGAGGAAGTCATGTGTCCTCATTAGACATCATGAATCTCATTCTGAGATTCCATAAAATCGTTTTTACCTTCTTGAGAAAAGCTTGTTCCTGAGCCTTCTACTTCAGTCACACGTTTGGATGTTGTTCCAGACTAAATAAAAAAGGAAAAAGAAAAAAAAAAACGTATTTCAAAGTTAATATTTTATATTGCTAAAGAAAAAGTATGTAAAATTGCATGCAGAATTGGTTACCTCTGAAAAGGACAAGTATTTCTCAAGTATCAAAAAACAAAGAACAAAACAAAAAAAAAAAAAAAAAAAAAAAAAAAAAAAAAAAACTTTGTGAAAACTGAAGACTTTAGATGAACAATCTCAAAAAGAGTTAGCCATTAAATATATGTATGAAAAAAGCCTGACGTATTAAATTTAGGGAAGGCCATAGCACGAAAAATTTTTAGAATTTAGGACTAGGACCCGTATAGACTACACCGGGACGTAAAACGCCTCACATTAGCTGTGGATTGTTAAATATAAGTTTGTGATTATGTTTCCTCAGATTGCCAATAGATGCCGGTAGTGTTTGTTAGTAAAACGAAACTGTGATGTCATAATTATGTATATGTATTAGTTCGTCTATGGTGTTCGTCAATAAACTTTGTGTTGAATAACGCTCTCTGTTTATTACTTTAAATTCGATCCAGTCTGATTTATTAGAGACTTACATATATTAAGATACAATAACACGCCGAACAAATATTAATTTAGAAGGTCAAACTACAAAAATCAAAAATCAGCGTTATATTTTCAAAGTTTCACAGAACTAGTTTCGACGGATTTATCGAACCATCATCCTCAGCTGCAAAAGCGCAAATGGATTGCAGCTGAGGATGATGGTTGGGTAAAACCATCCAAACTAGTCTTGTGAAAATTTTAAAATATAACACTGATTTTTGTTGTTTGACTTCTAAATTAACTTGCATATATTTTGTTTATGGTGCCTTCATACCGGGATTTTACGAACCAGAAAAATCGACATAGTAAATATTTTGAAAATGGAGGGTGTTCTTGAAAATTTGAAAAAGAAACGATCGGATCAATTAAATAGGAACTGATAGCCAAAGTCGAAACGAATTTAGCAAATAATGTTCCGCTAAGGAAAAAATTGAAACAACCGGGGATTTTTATAAACAGTTAATTGAAAAAATCATTCAGAAATCGAAACGAAAGTAACTTCGGAGGAGATTGTAAATGAAGTTATGCTAAGTCAAGAATACCAGGATAAAACTGTTATATGGAGAGGAAGAATGCATCAATTTCTGAAAAAGAATTCGGAATGTTTTAGAACAATCAGAAAATAAAGGCTAATGTTGCACTTCCAGATGAATCGAAAGCAGTGAAGTTACCATGTCTGCAAATCGGAACTTATTACGTAGATTCGTGTAAATGGTCGGACTTTTGCAACCAGTTCGAAAATACAATTCGCAATCATCAATAAACTCTAATATTTGCGTACCTAAAATTTTTACTTAGCGATAATGCTCTAGCTGCTATTTCCGGTTTCGCTTTAAGTGACCAGAATTATGATTCCGCAATAGAAATACCGAAAGAACATTTTGAAAAACAATATGTTGTCATCACTTGAACCAGAGGGGAACATTTCAAATGTTAAAGCACTGTGTAAACTGTACGATGAAAGAGAACAACCGAAAGTTCCAACTGCTTCAGCTTTGTCAACGATGTATATTTTGTGATAAAGAAGACCATACGAAATATAATCTAACTAAACAAACGTTGTGTGGAATAACGCTCTCTGTTTATAACATTAAATTCTATCAAGTCTGATTTATTGCAGACTTGCATACATTTTGTTTAGGGATAAGCTTTCAGTATCTATATATTTCCTCAGCATTAAATCATAAGCGTGTGCAAGAAATATAAATTTCATTCTTACCTGCACTTGATATGCACTAGCTGGTGGGTGCTGCGGACGATTTGCCGAAGTTCGTGGATTCCTTGCGGTATGTACTGGAAACACTGGCAGGAGAAAGTAGACAGGGGCTCTCTCCATCTAGAGGATAAACGCAGAACAATGGCTTATATGCAATTATGCACCATATAAACAAAAATATAACAATTTTTTATCAAAAATTAAAACAAATTTCTTAAAAAAATTTTTTACGTTTAATTTAGTAAATCCGAATTTTCATCGAATGAAATTCAATTAAATAGGTTGAAATTTTAAATTATAATTCGTAATTAAACTGTTTATAGATGAAATTGAGGACATGGTTGGTAGTGCGGCATAGTGGCCTAGAAGATAATAAGAGACCAACTGAACAATGAAATCCACGCAATTATATAACGTATAAACAAAATTTATGATTTTTCTTCAAAAAATTAAATTTCAGTTTTAAATTTTTGTATGAATTTTTTAAATACAATTTTTGATGTGTATGACCAGTTAACACCACTGGTACAAAATTTATTCGTTATGATAATTTAATTTTAGCTTTTAAATTATAATCATGGATTGCATGTAATAAACTGAGTGATTAAAAATATACATTTCTTAATAATATCATTAACATTAACATAATTTAATTTAAGAAAAATACTTCTAACCCTGTGTATTATTGCCACCGGCATAGAATTTACTTGTTATGCTAATTTAATTCGATTTTCTACAATTTGAAATTTTTTTTATTTGCTTTTAATAATAGAATCTAAGACACTAAAGTAACATATCCTAGTTTTAAATGCATTTATGAACCTCTAGTAAATTTCATTACTCATAACATAAAGATTCATTTATGGCAGTGTTTCAAGAATTTATCTTAGCAATAGAGATGTTCATAATGTGCATTATAAACTTAGGTATATAAAAATTGCTAATGTGCTTTACATTCACAGTCCATAAGTAGAAATGAAAATTTCCGATCAAATCGAATTTAAGTACCTTGAGAGTTTGAATCCCGTAAATTAAAACACGGAGACAGCTGGTGGCCATAAATGCAGCTCACCGCTGAACTTCCGTAAGTGCAAATACAACGCAGTATGCATTTTCCCAATGACGCTACGCGTTCGCAACGATCTAATGGAAAAGGGGCTTAATACAATTGTCCCACTTAAGCCCCGTTCACAAGAGCAGATTCGACCGGTAGCGAAAACCGGTTCTTCCAACGTGTCCCGTTCACATGGGACAAGCATTAACTGCCTCGCCGAATTGGAGGTAGAACTAGGTTGAATGTTTCTTACCTCTCGGGAGCAGGGCAAATGGGGAGATTTCCCGTACTATACTGCGCGGTTCACTTAATTTTAGTTACTGCTCGCTGGACTGTCAGCGAAACAATCGCGCTGATAGATGTCTGGGGATGTGATAGCATCCCCCCCAAAATTAGACAGAACTGTACAAGATACGGAAATTATAGGCAAATACAGACAAGGTTTATCTGATGCTAGGTAATCCAAAAATATCGTTCAAATTAAAACTAAAGTTAAAACAAGTGCATATCGGCTTCAACGCAAAAAGGGACTCGGTACCTTTTGAATGATTTTTTTTTAAAATTTAAGCATTTTCATCTACTTAATAATTATGAATCATCCATTTAATAATTATGAATATTATTAAATGGTTTTGTGAGACAAAATAATTTTGAGCTGAAAAAAAGTTTTTGCTAGCATTTTTTTAATTTAAATTTTTGAAGAAAAATTTTACGATTAAAATGTCTTTCTTCTCCTACAATTTTCAATGTCTCCCCCCAGTTTTTTATTGTATTTATTAGAGTGTTCTTAATAACTTCAAGGAATGATTTTGCAATTAATGAATTAGTTTCTGAGGGGGGAAAAATACACTTTTATCTAAAATCTTTAAAACAAATATGATCTCAGTCACATTTTCATTTCAAATAATTTTTTCCGAAAGTATTTTGCAAAATCCATCCTTGTTTCTATAAAGTATATAATTTTATATAAGCAGTAAAAATAATAAAAAATTTAATCCATACCTGTATATGTTTTAGGAGTAAAAGGATTTATTGGAAAAAGTGCAAAAGTTTCTCAGTTTGCATTTGCAGTTTAAAGAATTCAAACTGTCTAAATAGACATTTAATCATTTCAAATCTTTAAAATTTTATTACTGAATTTCAATATACACACATGTATATAAATCAAACCTAGTGCTATTTATTCAATTGGTAAATATAAACATAAATTACAATCCTTTTTTTAAAACCTTATGTGGCCAGAAAAATTGCAAAAACTCATAAAACGCAAGCAGAATTTTTCTTTACCTGTTTTTGTTTTGTAAAACACGTTCAAAACAATTTTAATACATTAATTACTTATAATATTGCTGCGTGCGTACGGGTTTGTAATAGATTGATAATAGTTCTTAATAGTTGTCATTGCACTCAAATCCGATGATAGCTTAATTAATTTTATTTTATCAACATAAACACTTCAAAGTTCTGGAATTTTCCACAGAAATACTCGTACAAGTGTTTAGCATATCACTAAGTATAATCAGTAGTTATGCTTCAATCTAAAGAACGTTAAACACAACGCATCTTAAGAGAAAGTTAACTCAGAAATATCTCCAATCTCACGCTGAACTAACAATTGGTAACAATAACAACTTATATAGCGTAAATAATGTCATAAAAATAGTGTGGTATAATGAGATTATTACTTTGAAACCGATGTTTCGAATTGATGCCCAAGAAGAACCAATATTTTCCATTCTGCTTCATTGCATATCTTTCAAAAAAGTACAAAATCATCCATTTAATTTCCTTTATCATTTTTTTAATGCGAAAAGTTTGTTTTATAAACTGTGAAAATGTCGGAAGTTTGTAACCGATATATTTTTAGATATGAAATTTTAAAATTAATGGGCGTCAAAAAGTCTAAAAATATGAACGATTTTCAAAAATTCTCCCAAAATATTTTTAAAAAAAATTACGCTAAAAATTTCATTTAATTTTTTTTTCTTTCACAGTGTGTTATGGTGCAAACTATAATATTCTGAGATTCTCAGTTTATTTGTTAATATTTGCAAAAAGTCGTTTCAACTTTAAATTTGAAAAAAAATCTAATCCTCTAAAAATCAAAAGCGTGACACCACATCCACAAGCAGTGTATGTACAAAGTTTGAGTTCTATATCATATCGGGAAGCAGTTTAAAAATTCATTACCATCTTTTAACCATAGCGACAAGCACCAAGAGTGAACTAAATAATAGCTTATATAATAATAATAATAATTAAAAAGCATATATTTTTCAGGAACCATTACGAAAGTTCAGATATCAGTTACGAAAGTACAAATTACAAAATTAACAACAGTAAACCACGTTAAAAATGTGTGAACAGTATTAGAAATCTGCCAATTCGGAGACGTGATTGTTCATAGAGGCTTTAGGTGTAAAGGGGAAGGAAGACGGTGGTCTTCTGAACGGGTCCTAAAGACGAAACTCTTTCATGTCTCCTTTTTCTCCCCTTGCTAACGGCAGCTGTGCGAAGGAGCGTTGCATGTGAACGGAGCTTTAGTATGCAGATGCAAAAAAGATAATGAAAGCCTTAGTTTTTTTTTTTTACTTCCTTGCACGAACTAAAGAGGAAGCATTCTAATCGCCAATAGTTTAGGCATCATATTTCGACGAAAATATACATTCTAACCGCTATCGAAAGCTATTTAACGATGTTTTTGCGTGACATCGGTACGTAAGGGCAGAATAAAAGATTCTTTTCCTTCTAAAAAATTATAAAACTGACTTAAAATGAATTCCGGAGAGAATTTTTCGCCGCGTCTGTGCGTACGTACTTATCTTGCATAACTGAAAAACGACTAGCCTCAGAAAGTTGAAATTTTGTATATGTGACTAGTATAACATGTAGATGTGCACCTGGCATGCTCATGCGCTATTCACTTATTCTGGGAACGTTTGGTAAGAAATGTATAAACTTGTTTAAAATGTATCTTAGGTAAAGATTCTTTATTTTATGAAGAACTCTATACTGTTTTGGTTACAGTTGAAGGTGTTATTAATTCCAGACCTATAATCTATGCAGGCAATAAATCAAATGAACCTGATCCTCTTTCCCCATCTCATTTTATAACTGGATCTAGATTGACTGTTTTGACTTCATCTGAATCCTAGATCTACAATATCTCAGTTGATTAAAAGATAGAAGCTTAGGCAATTATTATTACAGTATTTTTGAAAAGGTTTTATAAGGAATATGTGTTAAAACTCTTTGCGGCTCAGTGTTCCACTACATGGAACACCCAAATTGAATCGCTTCTGAAACCTTTAAATTCAACCGTAAATAGATAAAAAATGCCTTTATTATATACTTTGAATTTTTCTTTTTAAACAGTATGTAGCAGCATATCACAAGGATACACAGAATTTTCATTTATTATGTGTTATTAAAATCCACTTTTTTTCAAGTAATTTTCTCTATTTTTTTAATGATATAAAAATTTTATTTGGAAAAAAAAAATTAGGCATAATTTTGCTGCCTGTACTCCAAATTATTTGTTCTATATTTTTTTTTTTAATCTTTCATACAAAAACCATACGCAGAATCATTGAATGAAACCAGGTGTTCCATTAGCGGAACACTGCGCCTTTAGCGATCTCATGCTGTTACGAATCAGAACATCTGTGCTTAGGAGAGAACATCCGTTGTTTACGTTTTCTGTTTCCGTTGTTTTGGGGGAGATGAATTCAAACAAAGCAGTATTGAGGGGTGAGGTGTGTTTTGTGTTATGAAAGCCCTAATATTGGCATCTCGAATTTTTTGGGAGTAGTTTTTAGGCGGGAATTTTATTAGTAGCTTGACTCATTTTTACTTAGACCTGCACGAATTTTTTTGCTGTCGCATTTTAGTCTCATTTCCATTTATTTTCAATAATTGTGTAGATATTTTTCGTGTAAGTATATATTATAGGCTTATTTTTCTTTATTGTTAACATTAATCGTAGTTATTTTTTTTATTATTAATTTTCCATAAATGGCGCGGAGAGGTCTAACTCTTTCCGAAGCGCTCTTTCCGAAAATTTGTAAATATTTTTGTACATAGGACTTGTGTATATAGATATTTATCTCATTTATCCGTATATATTCAAAAATATTGTGTATATCCAGGAAACCATGTATACAGCCATAATACAGAGTTTTTTCTTTCTTATACAAACGCTTCTACTCATTTTCGTAATTCACTGCAATGCTAGCTTAGTCGCACTTTTAAAAGCTCTGGCGGCGCAGTGTTCCACCTCATGGAACACCCACAGAATTAAAACGGTAAGTGCAATTTTTACAAAATTTTACCTGTATACTCCTTTAGGACTAAATAGACCGCATACAACTTTTTTTGTTGAAATTCCGACGTTAACGTATAGTGCGCCGCAAAGGGTTAAAATTATAATCAGTTATGTTTTCAAAAACTCAAAAAAATTGTCCTGTGTTTAAAATTAGTGATGTTGTCCTTGCACGAGAAGATAATTTGAAACGTTGTAATTAGAATTTAGGATTAAAGAATTATATCACGGAAGAGATGGTAGAATTAAATCTTCTGAAATTCAGTTCGATAAGGGTGTTGGTAGAAAACCAACGGAAAGACTTTATAATCTTGAAGTTCAGTAAGATTGATGCATCCGTTCACGGAGGCATGGGGGGAAGTGTTAAATACAAGTTTGTGATTATGTATTTTCAGATTGCCAATAGATGACGGTAGAGTTTCTTTGTAAAAAGAAACTGTGATGTCATAATTATGTATATGCATTAGTTCGTCTTTCGTATTCGTCAATAAACGTTGTGGGGAAGAACGCTCTTTGTTTATTACTTAAAATTCGATCCAGTCTGATTTATTAGCCTTACATATATTTTATTTATGGATAAGTATATATATATTAAACATCATTAAATCAGAAGCACGTGCAAGAAATATAAATTTAATTCTTACCTGCACTTGATATGTACTAGCTGGTGGGTGCTGCGAAGGATTTGCCGTAAATGGTGGATTCATTGCGGGATGTTGTGGAGGCACTGGTGGGAGAAAGTAGCCAGGATACCTCTCCATCTAGAAGATAAACGCAGAATAATGACACATATGCAATTACGTACCATATAAACAAAAATATAAGATGATTTTTATTTCATCTGAAAATTAAAACTAATTTGTTAAAAAATTGTCTAATTTAAATTTTTATATTTAAATTATTTAATTTACGTAGATTTTGTGTATAGTAAGATTACCTTAGAAAATTCAAATTTTTATCTAATGAAATTCAAGTATACCGCTCTCGAGACTCAGAATTAAAATGGAAATATACAAGGGCAGAAGAGGTCCCATGCAGTGCTTCCAATGCCAGAAATTTTTCCATGCGCAAGCAAAGTGCAAGCACACACCTGGTTGTGTTAAACGTAGAGCCGAGGGACTATCAAAACCCGTCTCTGAGCTCTCAACTTGTGGCAACTGGGGATTACAACATACACCAAACTACAAATTTTGTATGCACTACCCCCAAAACCCGCTCTACTAAGTCCTACTAAAGTCGTCCCACGAGTCACAAAGCAGACAAGGTCATTAAAAACAGTGCGACGTCCCCGGAAGTAATTGTAGTAACACAGAAACTTGAGGAAGAAAAGACTGTTATAGGTCAACTCACGGCGGCTCACGCCGTCTTAAAAGACACCATGCAAGTCCTCCTGGTTACTAAGCCAGAGGAAATTAAAGCCAAAAACTGGCCTGTGAACCATGGATAATAGCACCAATAACATGTGTTCCCCATTGAAAATCGTTCTATGGAACGCAAACAATCTCACCAACAAACCGCACGAATTACATGACTTCCTCTCTGTGAATGATATAGACATTTGCATGAACACGGAATCTCACGCTACTCCCTCACATAACCTGAGAATACCGAACTGAAGTGACAGAAGTGAACTCACACTGAAGTGACAGACTTCACCACCGTGGCGGCGGTGCTAGGATGTCTGTAATAAAGAATCTTGATTCCTGTTTTATTTCTGCTGATAATTCCAACGGCTATGAAGCCTTGAAATTGTACATTACTCTTCCTAAATTCGGTCCCACGGTTTTCTGAACAATTTACAACCCCCCCTGGAAATCTTAGCGTAAATCATATGGACACTCGTTTAAATTCTAACATGTCTACAGTCCTTGGATAAGATATCAACGCAAAGCACTCAGACTGGTGTTGCTGCAATACTGATAGAAAAGGTCAAGTCATCCATCACTATGTCGTCAGTAAACCGTTATTTCTCCATGTTCCTGAAGAACTCATTTAAAGGCCTAAAGAAAATAACAGAAGGCACGATATTCTTGATTTATTCATCACTACAGTTAACATCTCCATGGCTCTCTCTGTTCAAAATGAGCTTTCGTCAAATCATGTCCCGATTGTTGGATATCTGGGCATCCAGCAAAACAAGGATCTTCCTCCAGCTAAAGTCACGGACTGGGACTTGTTTCGTAATATTGCTACCACTACGAAAGTTAATATTGGCACTTTACGAACTGAACCTGATACTGACGAGGTAATAAGTACCCTCACAGCCTTCCTTAGCCAATCAAGGGATGAAGCTACTCATACTGTTGATGGTAACCTCGAAAAATATAAACTTCCAGCCACATCAGAGAAATTATGAGGACTCGAAACTGGCTGAGAAAGGACTTTAACAGGACATGGGACTCTTTGCTCAAAACCTCAATCAACATGCTCAACAGTAAAATCAAGCAGCTTATTCAAACAGCCACCTGGAATGACAAGAGTTCCAATATTAATTTGGACCCTAAACCAATTTGGAAAATCAAAAATTTTGAAGAAAACTGGCAGTCAAAACTCTCCCATCAAAGATGTTCGAGGACTGGTTTATTAAAACGCTGAGAAGGCGGAGCTTTTTTCAGCCACCTATCAGTGGAATTTACGCCCAATGCTCAGGTGTCCAATCCGGATTCTGAAAAACGTATCACCGAATTTGTCGAAAGATATATCATGTATCCTGCATCATGCAATATCCCTAAATTTACTACTCCGGTGGAAATTAAGAAAATTATCAGAACTCTCAATCTGAAAAATCTCCAGGAATAGATTCTATTAAAACAAAATGCTGAGATACGAGAGAAAATTATCAGTAAGCTGACTAGCATTCCCTATGCTTGCCAGCAAAATCTCTACTTTTTGAAAAGCATGGAAGCATGCTACCATTTTCCTCATTCAGAAACCAAGGAAGCCTCATGACAATCTCGTACGTTACCGGCCCATCAGGTCTGCTCTCTGCTCTTAGTAAAATCTTAGACAGAATTATTTATGAACGAATCAAGGATTATCTCAGTGTAATTACTTCCAATCAGCATGGTTTCCGCATGGGGCTTTCCACTACTACTCAGCTTGTGAGAATCACAGAATTTATCGGTAGTTCCTTACACAACAAAATGAGTACCGCCAATCTTGATGCTAGACGTGGCCAAAGCTTTTGAACAGGTGTGGCACACAGGACTTATCTACAAACTCATCCAGATGGACTTCCGGATAGAAATTAAACCTATGTTCCAGTCATTCCCACAAAATCGTACATTCTCAGTTCGACAAGGAAATGACATCTCTGGTTCAAGAAACATCCTCTGTGGCAACCTCAAGGAAGGGCTATTGAGGCAATTTTGTATACTCTATATATAAATGACTTTCCTGATTTCAGAAAAGACAGTAATACCTTGCTCGCCTGTTATGCAGACGAAACGGCGATTCTTATTGAGACGCTCAAATCATGAAATGGAAACAATTTCAAGAAAAGATCTCTGTTATTGAGGGCATGTGTGCAAAATGGAAAACGTGCATCCGACGTTTGCATAGTAGGATTCAACTGACTATTTTCTTGCTCCTGATTGGATTTTAGCTCATCAAACTCTCACCGCCAGTGAGTCTGCAGAGACAACGTTTCTCATTTTATTAATCTCAAGTCTTCACATCTTTATGGTGAAACAGTTATGAGAAGCCAGTATGTGTGAGGACCCAAGTGGGATGCCGCAGTAAGCTCTAGTAAGAGCAGGCTAAATTCCTACTGAACACCAGAATACGCACCAAACGTATATAAATATATGTATATATACTCTGTTACCCGGTTCAGTGATCTCAGTTTCTTTACTTTTTTATGTTTATTAATTTTTCATTTTTTGCTTTAAACAGGATTGAATTATGTTGTTCTTATCTTCCGATTAGGATTTTTATGCCTTTAGAAGATCTGCGTGTAATATTTGTAGAGTTATCAACAATTTAAAAGTTGTTTAAGCTAAGACTTGTTTTTGCCATGGCGGCCATGTTTGTTTACATTTGAAACTTGGCAGAATAGCGGATTCGTTGCCAATCTAGAATTTTGCAACAATAAAGATAACGCCTTCTTTTACTATTGCGAATAAAATCATGCTTAATCCATTCTGGAATTTATTCGAGGAAATAAGTGTTTAAGATTTATTTCGTAATTTTTAATAGATACATTATGTTATTTAAGTTTTTATGTATTTGTGCCTTGTGAGGAAGTGAGACCTGAATTAATTGAATGATAAATACTGAATCGTCTGTGAAAAACTATTTATTTATTTATTTATTTATTTATTTTTTTGCTTAGTTTGCTTAATTTCTTTTATGCATCGTTCTAGATTTATTATAATATTTGAATAGAACATGTGGCAACGATTAGATAATTCATCAAATGATATAAATTTACATGCATTCTGAGTTACAATATGGAGGACATGTAACGCTGTTAAGTGAACCTAGCGCCAGAGTGTCGCTATGGTAAACAAATGTAATGAATTTTAAAAAGCGCATTTATTCTATTGTGATTTATGCGCTATCCACGAGGTAGATTTTATTCAATCCTATAAGTTTAAATGAAATGCAAGAATAAATGCATGTAATTTAATATTCCGTACAAGGAAGTCATGTTGTGTACACATCAGATTTTTTCTTCATGATTTAAAAATAAATGCACAGAGGGTGGGGGAGAAAATGTATAACTTAAGAGAACGTAGCGAATTTCATCTGCTATTTTTTAACAAAATGCTTAGTTATGAGATATTGTCTTCGATATCTTTCAGAATATCAAAAGAAAAATTAGTTTAGAAGTAATAAAAGAAAAAAAATAGAATTATTACCTGAGCATAAACAGGAAATGGCGTGCCTATGATCTGATTAATATGTGCAGAGCCTGGTCCTTCAGCTCTTTGACTTGAATGCGTTTTCCAAGTCTTCTAGAAGAGAAAAACACAAAAAAGCAATTGAACAATGAAATACAATATATACAATGCAAAGCATACTGTTATGAATTTTGTACATAGATAGATGATTTTAGTGTGATTACCGTATTTACTCTCATAATAGTCACCTTCGTGTAATAGGCGCCTCCCCCTTTTGAAACAGAAAAAATCTGCAAAAGTGTACAATATTCTGTAGCAATTTTCTACCCATAATAGTAGTAGCACCTTGACTTTCACAATGAAAAAAAAAAGTAAAAAAGCGCGACTATCACGCGAGTAAACATGGTATATGTGAAACTGATGTAATTTTCTGTGCATGTAACGCGAAAAATCTAAAGAGAGAAGCTACACTGGAAAAGTGAGAATACAGGGCAAGTCCATTTAATGTTACGTAAAGGGGTATCTTGGTAATTTTGCAGGATATCGAAAAGTCGACAACGAGTTTGCTACTTATTGTGTTGGAAAATTTGATGAGAAATTGCGCAAACCTTAGTCGACCGTTTCGCGATATTTTAGTCCGGTTCCTGTATCACAATAGTAGTTATTTGAAATTGAATAAATGTAATTGACCACTATATTAGTCGCAACAATATAGTGGTCATTCTTTATTTATGCGTAATATAAAATCTGAGAACTTTCAGATTTCTTTTTTTTTTTTATGGTTTTGTCGGTGCTTTCAAGTAAGCCTAGCACAGTTATCGGAAGAAATTTGTAGGGAAACTCCCTGGAAATACTTCGCTTATAGTTTTCATACCCCACGCTCCTGATTAGAGATTTATTTTTTATTTTTTATTTCTCTGATGAGATGCAAATATTAAACAGTGCTCAGTTACTGGAAAGAAGCATCCCCATTTTTTTAAACCCATTTCTCAGAACTCTGTGGAACAATGTAAACACAAGCGTACTTTGGTTTCAAACCTTATCCCTAATAGAATAGAATTGTACTTTTCTAATCAATACCAAAAACATGTTTCTTGATGTGCTCTTGTGTTCGATGTGCTGATGTGCTTGTGACTAGCAATGCGAAATCTGTTGCAAAAACAAAATGACCGTAGCATTTACAGCTTTAAAAATATATGAATCTTCAATTCAAGATTAACTACACCAAAAGGAATAATTACTCAAATGGGCAACATATTATTGACAAAAAAATAGCCTTCTATAATTGCAATGAATTCAAATCTCAGCATCTTCCAATTATCTAGTTAATTTTTAAAAACAAATTACATATTTTTCTGTTCAACATAACCTGCCTTACACCAAAAGATAAAATTGGTCTTAGACATTTATTCTGCCTATAAACAATATTATCTGCACAACAGAGGAGGCGGAACTGGCATTCTGATTTAATACTAGCTTTACATTATAATCATAAATTACTTTTAATAAACTAATTTGTAAAAAAGTGCACACTTCTTAATAATATTATTAACATTTACATAATATAATTTATGAAAAGTATTTCTAACACTGCGCACCGTAAAGAGTAAATTTAATTCGATTTACTTCAACTTGAAACATTTTTTTTTATTTAATTTTAATAATAGAATCTGAGAAACTAAAGAAACATATACTAGTTTTAAATGCATTTATGAACCTCTTGTAAATTTCATTATTCATAAGATAACGATTCATTATGGCAGTGTTTCAAGAATTTATCTTAGCAGTAGAGATGTTCATAATGTGTATTATAAACTTGGTTATCTAAAAATTGCTAATGTGCTTTACATTCCCAGTTCATAAGTAGAAATGAAAATTTCCAATAAAATCGAATTTAAGTACCTTAATAGTCTGAATCCGGTAAATTAAATACAGAGACAACTGGTGGCAATAAATGCAACTGACCACCAAACTTCCGTAAGTGCAAATCCAACGCAATATGCGCTTCTCCCAATGACGCAACGCACGAATGGAAACGGGGCTTAACAGAATTCTCCCACTTAGTATGCAGATGCAAAAAAGATAATGAAAGCCATAGTTTTTCTCTGCATGATATAATAATAAATGCATAGGGGGGGGAATGTATAATTTAAGAGAAAATAGCGAATTTCATCTGCTATTGTAAATATTATTAACTTTTTGAATGTTATAAATGCTTAGCTATGAGATATTCTCTTTTATATCTTTCAGCATATCAACAGAAAAATTATTTTAGAAATAAAATATATCTATATATATAATTGTTACCTTAACATAAACAGAAGTTGGCGGGCCTAGGTTCTGATTAATAGCTGGAGAGCCTGTTCCTTCACCCTTTTGTCTTGAATGCATTTTCCAAGTCATCTAGAAGAGAAACCAAAAAAACAATTGAACAATGAAAAATATACAAGGCAAAACATGCTGGTATGAATTTTGCACATAGATAGATGATTTTAGTGGAATTACCATATTTACTCGCACACTAGTCGCTTTCTTGTAAGAGTCGAACCCCCGTTATGAAGCAGGAAAAATCTTCAAAAGCGAATTACATTTTGTAGTAATTTTTCCCTCATAAGAGTAGCACCAAGACTTTCACAATGAAAAAGTGCGACTATCACGGGAGTAAACACGGTATATGTAAATTGTAATTTTCTCTGCACATAACGCGAAAAATCTAAACAGAGAAACTATAGTGGAAAAGTAAGAATACAGGGCAAGTCCATTTAATGTTATGTAAATGTATAAATGTGATGTAAGTGTATAAAAGTGATGAAATCATCACATTTATATATTGTGTAAATGTGATTAACCACTAATGTATATGACCTACTATGGAATCTCGTGGGTAAGACTGCTGAACATTGATATCTGAACAAACTCCATATTCTGGCGAACAAATTCATTGCATGGATGCTTTCATGGGTTTTCCCATGTATAACATAAACAAAGCCATATCCTTGAAGTATCCATGAAGGCATATT
Source organism: Stegodyphus dumicola (assembly GCF_044657685.1). NCBI lineage: Eukaryota > Metazoa > Arthropoda > Arachnida > Araneae > Eresidae > Stegodyphus > Stegodyphus dumicola. Next base: position 186,244,463 of record NC_140776.1, on the reverse strand, counting down.
TTCTCCTTCACAGCCCAGCAGATAAGACACCTGAGCACTGATACTTCAGTCCAAGTTCAGATCTCAGTGACCAAACTGGCTGCATGCACGTTTTCATAGATTTCTCCCTTGCGTAACATGAGTACAAGCCAGTTTAGGTCAGAAAGCCCACCATGAAAGCATCATTTAGTCAGGGAATATAGACTAGTATACTTTAATTTAATAAATCCAAATCTCTTTTGAGCAGACAGTTCATATCTTTGCCTAAATCTAAAGTACAGATATTAAAATCCTATTCTACATATATATTTAAAATATATATCCAGTAAACAGAATATTATTTTTTAATGTTTCTTATAAATTATTAGGCATATATCTAGAGATAGACAGATAGATAAAAACTATGTAAATCCTTCTGGATCCTCTCCCCGACCCCACCAACAAGGCCAACATATTTGTCAGAAATTTCCACTTTTAACAGAAAGCATAACAAGTCCATTCAATGTACATTTGTTCATGTTGCTCTTAATCAATTTTAGTTTATAAAACTTTCTGCACTAACAGCATTTATAAGAATTTTTTGAATTTAGGAGAGGTTGTAAAGACTAAGGTACTGACTAAGGTTCCGTTAATAATCATTTTAATATTATCTGAGGACTATTTCTTTGTATATAAAGAGTTCATCTCATTTCTAATTCTAAACGATAAATATGAGATTTATTTCTATAAGACACTAAGAGCCATTTTTCCTTTAAGGCACTTGATGAAGGCATCCCTAATTCTTAAGCAGATAGCTCTAATATCCATTGGTTAATTTTCCCCCGAGCTTTCATTCGTGATAGCAGAATTGGCAGGTTGCATAGATGTGTTCGTAGTTTTTCCACATGTTACTCAAATACAAGCCACTTTTTATTTATTTATTAATTTTAAAAAAATTCCGAGCCATGAGTATTTCTTCACATCTCTGTTGTAATAAATTACTTGATATTTATGTTCTTGTGCATTAGAAATCTGTTGGTTTTGCTATATTACAAAAGAGATCTCAGATTATCCTACAAAAGACTTCTGTTTGTGTAACGTAAGAACGTCCCACTAGGTAATTATTAAAAGGAACGTAAATAAAGCACTGAGAACGGGCAAAGATACGGAAGCCACAAATATGGAAAACTAAAAAATGTTTACTGTTACGTAAAATCAACTGACACAGTTGCAGTAATAACTTTTTCAGATCGAGATGAATCTTCGTGAAGTTAGAACATTGCACACATATATATCCTAGTGCCTTATAATAGGCAATGTCTGTTTTCCAATACCAGTTTTTGGCATTTTTAAAAAACTTTCAGTAAACTACGTACCATGCTTATGACTTAGTATTCATTTCACTGATTTTGTTGCATTTATCACTATTATTTGAATTTATAATATCCCAGCTGTTCGATATCGTGAGAAATCCTGTATAATTGTCTACGAAAAATTTAAATATTTCTTTCAAATAGTTTAGTTCGGGATTACGTTTTGCATTTTACTGTTAAGATACGGGTACGATAAACTGGCAGCATGTTGTTTATAGGAAGAGTATAAGTGACATGCTTTCAATATCTTCCTTTCGTCGTGCAGATCAATGTGCACTATCTAAAAGTAAAAACTAATTCCTGTTGCACTAAAGACATGTCGCAGTTTGTAACTGATAAAGAATACTATACATAGTTGGCATATCTACTATCGAAATGAGACCATTACCTATGTAAGAATAACTACACAATGAAAGGAATATATTGAATGTATGTCACTTATAATCAAACCAATAAACACATTGAAAGTATTTTTAGAGCTGGATGAAAACTAAATTGGAGAACCCAGCCGGCAGAAATTACCAAAGGAAAACAATTTAAGAAAGATGACTAAACACAGGAGAAAAAAATCAGAATCTCTGTGCAAGCTTCGCTCATTAGATGCCCTGTATTCCGTTGTGTTTAACGTTCTTAGTGATTTGAAGTGATAACTAGTGATCGTGCTTTATCATAGTAAGCAGAGTTCTACGAGTACTTTTGTGAAAAGTTCAAGAACCGTAAAATATTTCTTTTGAAAAAATAAATTTTATCAAGCTATCACCGATTCGGTATGCTTACAATACATTACGAACACCGAAATATACGTTTGTAGCTCAAATAAATTACAGTGGATAAAAATGCTTTCTCCTTGTTCTATAGAATTCATCCTTTTGAAAGCTAGAATTAAAATGTATTAAATGAAAATGCTCTGTCAAGTACTGTTTCTAATGTCACAACACTTAATAATAACTAACCTAAAATGAGTAGCAGTGTCATGTCCCAGATTTTATTTTTAAAAGAAAGAAATGGTGTCCCTTTTACAAAATAATTGATTTCTGGAAGCAGTTACTTTATATGTTTCATATATTTAACCCATTAATAAAAATAAACATATATGGATACATATACGCAAAACAAATACACATAACTACTTACAGTAATCCTCTGTTCTGCAGTCGAGAATGAAGGAATAAATTCAGGAGGTGTATAATTCTCATACATTGAAGCATACATTGTGGGAAAACTATAAAATAAACAAAATTAATCAATATCTACAGACTTCTGCACATGGAAATTTAAGTACTTTTAAGGACCTTTAATGAAAAAATTTAAGAAACCAACAACAAATTGTTGGAATTGAATAATTTCAATTAAAGATATAGCTATTCCTGAATTTCACTTTTGTGATACCATCCTAAGAATAAAATAGATTCACAGGTAGAATAAAATATTATTATAATTTAATAAACATAATTATAAAACAAATTTGAGTATAAAATCAACTTTATAAAATTTATCAAGTATAGAGTTAAATATTTTGCCCTTCTAATAGTTGGGCATTTTTTTAAAGAACATTAGTGACATTTTGTTAACATTTTACTAGCAGTTAGCTTTTTTTTTCTTTATGTTTCATTGTGTCATGTACTTGCTCAGTTTAGTGGTTTAATAAATAGTAGGGAAATTTTATATCAAACGGCACAGGTTAAAATGAAAAATAAAATCCTAACCAGCATGATTCACTACAGATCACTGGCTGTTGCCACCGCTGCTGCTTATCTACAGTGAGGCCTGCTGATCAGAACAAACCTGAAAGCGTGATGTAGGCACGGTTGGCAAGTTTTGAATTTTAGTTGTGCTCTGCCCGTCTGAAGCAGTTAGTGTCACAAATTTGTGTAGCGTTCCTGTAACCCAGTTAATATATTTTAAGGTTCCAAGAAGTCACTAAAATAAACAGAGGTTATTAATTTTGTATTATTTTATGTCTCATTAGGTGCCAATAATTAAATTTGATATTAATTATCACATTTTCGTGCTGTATCTTGTGACAATGGTCAAGATTAATAAAAGGCAATAATTCATCTTAATATGCAGAGATAACTTTTAAGGGAGACCATTTAATTAGAAATACTTATAGCAAGTTAGATATCCCTAGTTACTATGCATTTACATGGCCACTATTAAAATTATTTTTGAAATATATAAAACATATTAAGATAACTATACATTAAAAGCTTGAAACCTTTCCAGACATTCTGGCATCAATTTCCTTCTCTTTAAGTCTCTTTTCTAACAATTAGAAAATTGTTTTTATTATGGAAACCAATATTCCCATTACTTCCTGCCTGTTTTATGTCATAATTTGCCAATCTCTCGACTATATACCTATGAGGCTTTACTTGATCTGATAAATGTTAAGTAGTCCAAACCCCTGACGGACATGAAGTATATTACCGCTATGTCTGAAAGTAACTACAAAGTGAGATAAAGGTTTAAATAAACTTCTTATTTAAAAAGACCTTAGAACATAAAGGCATGTTCTTATGCTTGCAAAATTAACTTCAGCTTGTGGTGATCCAATTAAACAGGAAAAGTCAAATTCAAACTAAAAATGTGGACTAGTATTCAAAGACTACACAATTTAATCTTTTCTAAGCTGGCTCCGTAACACGTAGTATCAAACTAGTAATTCATTGCAGCGTAGTTATCATGTAACAAATTCAAATACGGCAGTGATCTTATGTGGCAATGCCGGCTCATCCATACAAAGCATAAGATACCTTTCTTTCAAATTTATTTATTCATTAACAAGCTAAGTCATTTGAAAGCAATAAATACAGTATCATTTCAGTTATTAATCACTAGCTGAATTTACAGAAATCCTCTCTCTCTATATATACACATATATAAAGAAGGGCATCTGTATGTTTGTGTGTATAATTCATACAAATTTCAAACTTTATCAAAATTTTTTTTCACACTTGACCTTCAAAACAACAGGAAGGTGATTGTCAACTTAACATATCATAAAACAATCTCATGGTGCTTATATTAAAACATTGCAATCGCAGCAACCGATCTTAGTTTCATAATATCGTATATCGTTGTTTCATTCCTGCTGTTAGGGGTAGTCATAAATGTTAAGCAAGAAATATAACCTTTTTTTACAAAAATAAATATTAATATTTTTAAATATTGAAATCACATCATCCATTTTAGGTTTACATCATCATTGCTGCATTCTAGCAGTTTTTACTACAGCCATTAGATGGTACCGTGTTCATTTTCGCTTTAGAAAAGCACAGAACCTTTCGTCAAAATTTAAGTCGACACTCTATCCATTTTTCATGACGATTTCATAAACAATGAAAAAATGGGCCGGAGTGGATTGTGATTTTCTGGAATAATATGCAACTGATAAAGAAAGCAAGTATCAGCACTAACTAAAACAGTTACATGGTGCTATATTAGTTCTACAATTTTACTCGAGCTTGGTCATATTTTACACATTTAATCTGGAAGCAAACTAAATTACATCTACCTCATATTTTGAAGAAACTACCACCATCCCCTAAATATAGTCTTTTCACTCTGCTTAAAGCGAGTACTTAAGCTAGTAGCAAAACTATACATTGAAAATATTGGAATTTGCTGTTAAATTTGCCCTAGGAATAGAAAACAAAAATCATTCTTGTTATGAAAACATGGCACAATTATAGCAGACCCCCTGAATAAAATTTGAAAAATATATGTCATTATCAACTATATTACCTTTAGATTCATATTTTTAATTTATGCCAAAAGCATACTAATATGAAGGTTGCTGTAACTCATGTATAAATAAATATTTAAAAGCAGTTATGTTGAATTAACAAGGGAAAAATTTAAGTTATGATTTGTTAGAAACTTTACACAATTTTCGAGATTAAATGGAAGACATACACATGGAAATGTCAAAATGTTCGTCAATGGCCTGCTTACTTAATCTGGCTTTGGGCAATGAATTTGTAATGATCGTTTTGCAGATGTTGTCACAGAATGAGCATAGTCTTTGTTGAGCCGTATTCTTGCCTTCTCCCAGTCATTAAGATGTGTTTTTCCATAAAAAGTTTGTCTTAGGGCAATAGCCACAGACCCAAGAAATGACAGGGGTTTCTAGATGTGAAGGATGGGTTATCCACGGCATGCTCACAGAAATAATGGCATTCTGTAAAGGGTTGTTCTTTCTGCTCAGGATTCAGCAATCAGGAGATTGTCTGTACTGATTCATATGATACTGCACTGATTCATATAATGTAAATCAATTCTCTGATGATCTACATGAGTAGTAAGCGGAGGTAACCGGGCGGCGGAAGGGACATCACAGAAAAGGGGCGTGGCCTCCGCCATTTTGAATTTCTCCGGAAGTGACGACACCAGCGCCATCTTGTATCACGTGTTGGAATGACATCATTAAACTTTCGTTTTCATTCTGTGGCAACGATCTTTTCAAAGTTGTTTATTTTTTGTGGCAACGACACTATATTTATGTTTGTGGCAATGGTCGCTTAAACCACGTGACGTCAACTATTTTCCTTATTTACCAATTTTTTCCTTTATTATTTTAGTTAGTTAATCCTTTTTATTCATTATTTTTTAATTATGTTTCATTATTTAACTTTGAATCATCCTTTTTAATTATTTAATCCGTCATTATTTTTAATTAGTTTTAATTGACTCCATAATATTTTCATCCATTTTTAATGAATTTTAAAAATAACTCCATCGCTGGGATTCGAACTCGCTATCTCTGGGATGGGAGTCTAGCGCTTTACCGCTCGGCTACCCTGTCCTCTTATCAGACTTGTTATTTGAAACTCTCTTTGTCCCTTTGAGTTTTTGCACCATTGATGACATAAGGCTGAAAGTCTGCGCATGCGCTTTGACATGAAAACTGCGTCACACATTTGTTTTTACACGACGGCTAGGATTTCTTTTGGCTTCTTAATCATTACTTTATTCATTGCTGTTTTAAATGTAAGATTTTCCCACGGTTTAATTTTTTTTATTATTAATATATTTTTAATTGTTTTCAATTTTCATCTCATTCTTACTTTTTTTAAGTTATTAGTTAATTTATTAATTTTTATTTTATTTTTTTTCCCTTTCCCAAACATAAATTTTATTTTTAACTTCAACAAAAGTGAATTTAAATTTCCTTTTTACTTTTTATCTTGCAAAGTTTATTTTTTTTATATTTAATTTTCATTTTGGTTTTACAAAAGTAATATTTATTTTTACGAATTGAATTTTTCCTTTTCACTTTTTTATTTTTCAAAAGTTTTTTTTTTTTTTTTTCCCAAAATTTTTTCCTTTTTGTATTTTTACTTTATTTTAATTTTTTGTTTAACTTTCTTTTTGGTTTTACAAAAGTAATATTTTTATTTACGAATTGAATTTTCTTTTTCACTTTTTTATTTTGCAAAAGTTTTTTTTCCAAAATTTATTCCTTTTCGTATTTTTACTTTACTTTATTTTAAATTTTTTTAAAACTTTTTTTGGTTTTACTAAAGTAATATTTATTTTTACAAATTTAATTTTTCCTTTCCGCTTTTGATTTAAAACAAAGGTGTTACTACATTTTTTACTTAATTTTTTTTTTTTACAAAAGTAATATTGTTATGTAGAGAAATTACCGGATAGCGTTATAAAAATTAGGTGAATGATTTTATGATTTATGGAAATTTAAATTTTATTTTGATTCTGAATTATTTAATTTAAGGCTTTAATTTTGGGGAGAAACAGATGCTTCGGGAAATATTATTTAGTATAAATGAATATTATTTATTTTCTTTTATTTGCAAATCTTGTACAAACTTTTATTCATTGTGAAAGAAGCAGGGAAAGGGAGGCAATTTTCGCCAAGTCATGATTTCGCGCGCTTTAGAATGTTCGAGAAAGAATTTTCATTGTTAGTTGACCTTAAGAGAGGAAAGTACGTGACGGAAAGGTCAAAGGTTGCTACTTGTCTTTCAATGTAAGTCATTCAGGTTTTTGGCGATTGAGGGTCCGGTTGTTGGCTAAGTGAAGAAGGGCGCGCATGCGCGATCACCTTTTTTTTCCGCATTCTGGAGTTGAAAACGAAGATTTTGCCATAATTAAGGGGGCGATAAGTGAAGCCATAGTGGGAGCCCGTTTTGTGAAGGAGACGAAGGAAATTCGAGTTGGATACAGACTTACTCTGGACTCGCTTAGGCACTCTCTGACTGACTCGCTGATTTTCGGGCTTGCTGGACAAAATGTAATTACGAAGCGGGATGTTTTCCGGCGGGGAGCGGCAAATATGCTCCCCGGCCGCGTTTGGTTAAGAGGCGAGACACACTTACTCTGGACTCGCTTAGGCACTCTCTGACTGACTCGCTGATTTTCGGGCTTGCTGGACAAAATGTAATTACGAAGCGGGATGTTTTCCGGCGGGGAGCGGCAAATATGCTCCCCGGCCGCGTTTGGTTAAGAGGCGAGACACACTTACTCTGGACTCGCTTAGGCACTCTCTGACTGACTCGCTGATTTTCGGGCTTGACGGACTTGTTGACGGAGACTGAGAAAAAACTTGTGGGTGTTGCGAAGGAGAAAGGAAAAGATTTAGTCGGCATCGAGCTGTGCTTCCGGCGGGGAGCGGCAATTATGCTCCCCGGCCGCGGGTTTTCTCAAAAATGCGAAGGAAAAAAAAACTGTTGAGCGAATAACAAAAAAATTAACAGAGACTTGGGTCTCTATCTGTATCGGCAAAAGTCAGGACGATGTCCTCTGAACTCCGACTTGAAAACAGAAGGAATTATGTCACCTTAGTCAACTGGAAGCCTGCGTTAGCCGTTCTCTAAAATGCCTAGCTTAATTGTCTACGTTTTCCTTGGTGGAGCTGAGAGTCTAGGCAGACAGCCGTGCGGTGTAAGCTGTTCTCTTGCTTCCAGTGGGAATAATTTTCTTCTATGGAAACCAGGAGCAGGCGTAAGATTTGACGGTATAGCTGATGTAATTTATTGTCGTGCCGTTCGAGTCTCTGTCTTGCGGATTTGCCAAGTGACGTAAGGATAGAGCTAAGATATGAGCTCTCCTCCACTTCAAGATGTCCACTCAAGATAAGTATTATTTTTTTTTTGGTGTGTTGGAACTTTAGACAAGTTTTTTTCAAAAACGTCCTTAGCAGTAAAAACAACGTCGAATCTAAAATTTAACTCTCAGGCCATAAATTGTTTCCCTTTCCTTTCTTTTAAATCGCCAGTCAAACCTTAAGTTTTTTATGAATTTAAATGAACAGACTCTCAGATGAGGTTAAGATTTTTCTTATTGTGTTGTAATTGAATAAACTGATATTTAATCTGGAACCTCTTACAGTATGTTTTCTTTATATATTTAATATGAACTTTTCCTTTATATCTTGTATATGTTTTATGTTTTCGATCCTCTCACGGCGCGGTGCCGGAATGCATTTTTTTCACAACGCAAAAATGCTGTACACGTTTCACTATACGATCACTCCCTTTAACGGCAAGTAGTTTCATATTTAACATTTAACAATATAGGAATTTCAGATATAACATGGTACCTAGAAGTAAAACTATTTAACTTTGGTCTCGAAACTTTTAATATAACAATATTTAGTTTCATAATTTTAATTTTTTTGAGTTTTTTGTTTACACAAATGGAGTTTTTTGTTTTTTCCCTTATGCATTTTACTTCCAAAAGTAAATTTTATTTTTTTCCCTTTCCCTTAATTTTTTTGTTACATTTTTATTTTACCCTTAATTATTTTTCCCCTTGTTTTAAATACAACATCATATTACACTTCCATTTCTCCAAAAGTAAACTTAACTACATTTCTCCGTCTTTGAAATTTTAAGCTGGAATTTACATGCATATAACTTCACTAAATAATATTTTCTGTAATTTTAAACCAATATACACAATGTTCCTTCTATATAGTTTAACTGGAATACTACATTTCTTACTTTTTTACTACTAAGTTGGAAATACTCAGAACTTTTCCTTCTAATGTATTTTACTAACTATACAAAACTTTGTTCATTCCCTTTTACACGTCTTACTTTTATTCAAAGGATTCACCAAACTATATCTGACAAATGTACTAATGACAAATGACTAATTTTTACACTTTCCATTTACACATTTACCCTTATATTTAACTTATAAAACATATTCATGCTGTATTTCTGATTCCTTTTCCCCATAATAAATACAGACTTACACATGTTTCTTTATTGTAAGACCTACTGATTTTAAATAAATCTTATAAGGAGCAATAAAATTTCATGGTATGAAGCCACTCAAACCAATACATGAACATTTCTACCCAGTTAAGTTTAGATAAGTACCAATAGTACTTCATTACTTCTTATTTTACTCTGCAGACATTTATACATATATATTCAGAACACTCCCTTTTATTCAGTAAGATTCATTTATACTACTAACACAAATTTTGCTAACTCTTAAATGAAATATTTTACAAAAAATATCTTATATTTTCTTGCACACATCCTACTTAAATCACCAAACATACACTGAACCTTGATTTTTTCTTCATATGAAAACCTCACTCGGATTCTTAATACGATTCCACCATTTACCGCAGAACTTTATAAACACTACTCTATTTGAACTTATCACAGCCTAACTCTCTTAACAAGGTACAGAAGATTGAATTATATTTTAACTACAGAGATAAATATTCACATTGTAACGTATTTTAAATTTGAATTATAGTCACATTTTGTGAAGGAGAACGTAAAGTCTATAATACACATGGAATTAATATTCAGCCATGGAAATGAAACGTTATCGCCTTTTTCCCAATTTGGAATATAAAAATTTGTTAACTTGGAATATTTTTAACGTATTCATTGTAACTTAACTGAAAAATACCCATATTTCACATAGTCAATAATTTATTTAGCACTGAACACTTACAGCCTTTTGAGAACGAAATTTAACCTGACAAATGACTCCTACATAGTTATGATACATTACACGAAATATTGAGTAGAGTTCCACATAATGATCTAACATAGTAATTAACATAAAAGACCTAACACAAATAATTTTAAGATAGAAATTTCAAACTGACATTGCTCAATAATGAACTTTTACAGCATTTTTGACATTTAACTTCTCATAGATAATAAATAAAATTACACACAAATAATTATACAAAATAGGTAATAATGACAGAAAGTCCATATAATGATCTACTATAGTCACCAACTTTAAAAATTTTAACGCATTTTTCATATGTCATAAGAAAGACCACACTTTTTTGAAAAGCATTATTTTAATTAAACATTGGAACCCCGCAGTCCTGCGCACACGTATAACATTTTTATTTATCATGAGCATGACACATAATGAGTAAATAAAATTTTCACAAAGTACGAAACACATTTCTCTTTTAACTGAACTGTACTCTTAAGAAAAATGTAGTATGGAATGCTTAGAACACTCAGGGCCACAGTTCCTCATTTCCCCACGCATTGACCAAAATATACATGTACTTTAAAATCAGTTACACAAATTCAAATGTTAGTATTCAAAGAGGAATACTTCACAAATTACATGAAAGAAAGGTACACAATGAACTTGAGTGATAAATACAGAAAAGCATGTAAGGACCGAGAAAAAGATGTATTCGTGGAGAACTTTTTAAGATAAACTTGCTCTATTTTTGCACATGGGTTACATTTTGCATTTCAGATTAAGGAAACATTCAAGATAATTCCTGTATAACTAGGGATTTTATTCACATCTGTTAGTAATGTAATTTATTAGAACAGTCACAGATATATAGGACAAGTATGCCATTTCCAAGGAAAACAATTTTCCCAAGCCAGACTTTAACAGTGAAATATAAAATGGAATAAGAAAATCCCATATTTCAAACAAAATTAGTATCTGAGTATGCAAAAACATGAACAAGAAACGAATATTTTTTCTGGAAATGTTCCGAATGGTGTAAGTCAGGACTAGTTTCATGAACAGAGCATGAAAAATAATGATGAATTTTTAATTTTATTCTGTCTGTAGTACATTTACTTACGCTAAAATCTTCCATTTGGTTGACTGTACTTTACATTTAGACCTAAATTGATAAATCAGAGTGATTTTGTGTTTTAAAGCTTCAGATTCAGAAATACTACAATTTCAGATATAATACAACTCAAAAGCAAAAAGATTAAAACGACAAGAGAATATACTGCGAGCAAGCGAACGTGATAAATGACTTTTTGGGCTGAATTTCATGAATTCATAGATGGGGTGCAAAATTTTAATGCACTGTATATGAACTATTTTTCAAATGTATTACGATCACCAACTTTACATAGACTTTAAGTAAACATTTCATGTTAATTTACCATTTTTACCATTTTTTTCCTGCAAACATTTCATGTTAATTTACCATTTTTTTCCTGAGATTTATCTACGTATTTACTAAATTTTTGCATTTTGTTTATAAATATAATACCAAAAGGACATAAGAGAACATTTGTTTCTTGAAAATGTCCATAATTTTACCCAACTGTTATTTCTTTCATAGCTTTGAAGTAACCTATTAAACATATAGTTATCTTGTATTGACTAGACAGCCGTTGGTCTTGCCAATGTCTGAGTTAAGTCACAAAGCTAGAGAATTTAAGTAATATTTTATCAGTACGGAGAACTTCTTACGGCGTTTTTGATGAAAATTGACCGAATTTAGTAGTTCATTACTAACCTAGGAGCCTTTAACTATTTTTTTATTCGAAAAAAACACACCAGAAATTATCATCAAGATTTTCCACACAGATTTTCCATGTACTACTTTTCATGCCATTACATTTCCAATGAAATTTGATTCATTGTCAGATAGTTAAATGTTTGTTATTTTTTCGCATACGAATGCATTTCGTGTCTCACATACGCTCATTACATATTATTTAACAAAATTGGAAACAAGTTAAATGAATATTTCCTGAAATACTGAACATTTCATTTCGGAAATTTTGCATTAGTATTTTCATTTTGAATCGTTTAATATTTCTTTTCCTGCATCCCAAGCAAATTTTGAAGATAAAATTTTCAGTTTTGACGAGAAAGTTAATTGCGGATGGCTGTGATGGTATCGTATTTTCATAAAGAGTTTTTTGTGAAGTACCTTATCGATAACCTTTTGAACACTTTGAATATTACGGCCACTGCAAATCATTGAATTTTCAAATATTTTCTTATTTATCTGTTACATGTCCTTGTAAAGATTTGGGAACAAATTTTTATTAAATAGTTGTACTGTATGATTTAATAACTTTTTACACGTTTGGAAGATTTAACTTCACTACCACACTGAATCAGAAATTAAGAAAAGAAAATGGAATTTTTTATCTTAGTATACTACAGGAATAGATAAATTTTCTCTAATGTATACGAATGTAGTAGATAATGGAGACTTTTAACACAGATCATACAAACTTTGAATACTTTCTCTAAGTCACCAAAAATTGCATTGTCATAGATTTTTCTCATAAAGTCTATTTCTTTCTTAAAAGAAGTTTATATACTAATTTCATTAGAAAAATAACTAAGAAAATATCTCACATTCATAAGAAAATCAGCGCTTGTTTCTCTACCAAATTTGTACTTTCTGACTTCATTCTACTGAAACGAAAACATTCATAACTTATTGCGAAGAAAAATGTTATACTTTTTGATTAATTTTCATACCACAGTATTATCTTTGAAAATTTTTTTTCCTAATTTACTGCTAATATATTGCTAATTTTCGCACGTGACAAAAAACTCAGTTTAGAAACTTTTCTACTTAAAACCTTGTATTGCATTGCTGAACCGGGGCCATGCTTTCATTTTTATCACATATCATGCGAATATTTTAAAAAAAGCATATTGTTTTCTTCTGTTAGCACAATTTTAACCAACATTTTACTATTACAAAGACTTCTTTAGCAAAATCTGAAGTGTTAAATTGAACGTTTCATTACTAATTTTGAAGATTCTGGATATATCCTACTTAAAAGTTCATAACCCATTATCAAAATAATTTATATATGTACTTCGTTGTGCTCTTGGTTAATTTTTAAATCGTTGTTCAACTATAACACTAGATTTCTAGTGAAGTATCGAAATGATTATTTACTTTCCGCTTTTTCCAAACAATTTCGTAGACACATATGTTCAATACAGAAAATTTTCCTAACTTACCAGTATCATTACCAAAATAGAAAACATGCAAAATTTTCCTAAAAATATATATATTTGTTTTTTTACAAACATTTACACGAATACACACATTTAATTATTTAATGTGTATTTTCCTATATCAGAACTAAAATTTCGAACGAAAATTTTTAACTAATGTTATGTTCCGTAAAATTTTTTGTATTTGTGATGTCATCTTTTTTTCGCAAACGTTTTCAGAGTGCGCTCTCGGTAGTCTTTTAGACATTTTGAAACTGTTTTCTCTTCTCTCTATTGGAAACTATTCTCTTTGCTATTGGAAATTATTTTATCTTTGCTGTTTGTATATGCCTATGAATTCTCGATACTTTCTTGGTTTATCTTCAACTTATGAAATATTTAAATACTTAAAAATATATTTGTAGATCGTCTATGTTGACACTTGTGATAGATTTCCTGAACTAAATTTTTTTTTGGAAAATATATTTTATTTTATTCACGTGAATGAAACTGATGTTTTCTTAAAATTTTATTATTCAGAGTATTAGTCAATTATGACAGAATGTCTGATTTGTCCCCTTTTTAGTCAACATTCATATGAACTTCAGTATTCCAAATCTCTCACGTTAACTGTAATTTTTCCTATTGGTAGTAGGAAGACGAATGGAAAACATGCAGGTTATGCAGACACAAGGTAAAAATCTGGAAGTAGAGAAATTCTTCATATCTAGGCAATTCAGTAGAATGTGCAAATATCCATCCTATTCGAAGCTTATTTTTGGAATTACATAGCATATAAAGTGTAAATTTAATAAAAAGAGATATAGTGAAAATCAAGTACTCCGCAAAATCTGAACGATGATTATGCAAAACTAGTTATAAGGTAGTTTTTCATAAAATGTGGTTCCTGCGGAGGAAACATGCCAGCAATCTCCTGAAACTCTAAGTGGGCGTTTGATCTCGGCTCTTACGTAGAATTTACAATTCTACTTTACTTTTGTAATAGCAAAGATCAAGTGCTCACTTAAAGTTTTAGGAGACTGCTGGCATGTTTCCTCCGCAGGAACCACATTTTATGAAAAACTGCCTTATAACTAGTTTTGCATAATTATCGTTCAGATTTTGCGGAGTACTTGATTTTCACTATATCTCTTTTTATTAAATTTACACTTTATATGCTATGTAATTCCAAAAATAAGCTTCGAATAGGATGGATATTTGCACATTCTACTGAATTGCCTAGATATGAAGAATTTCTCTACTTCCAGATTTTTACCTTGTGTCTGCATAACCTGCATGTTTTCCATTCGTCTTCCTACTACCAATAGGAAAAATTACAGTTACGTGAGAGATTTGGAATACTGAAGTTCATATGAATGTAGACTAAAAAGAGGACAAATCAGACATTCTGTCATAATTGACTAATACTCTGAATAATAAAATTTTAAGAAAACATCAGTTTCATTCACGTGAATAAAATAAAATATATTTTCCAAAAAAAAAAAATTAGTTCAGGAAATCTATCACAAGTGTCAACATAGACGATCTACAAATATATTTTTAAGTATTTAAATATTTCATAAGTTGAAGATAAACCAAGAAAGTATCGAGAATTCATAGGCATATACCAACAGCAAAGATAAAATAATTTCCAATAGCAAAGAGAATAGTTTCCAATAGCAAACAGAAAACAGTTTCAAAATGTCTAAAAGACTACCGAGAGCGCACTCTGAAAACGTTTGCGAAAAAAAGATGACATCACAAATACAAAAAATTTTACGGAACATAACATTAGTTAAAAATTTTCGTTCGAAATTTTAGTTCTGATATAGGAAAATACACATTAAATAATTAAATGTGGGTATTCGTGTAAATGTTTGTAAAAAACAAATATATACATTTTTAGGAAAATTTTGCATGTTTTCTATTTTGGTAATGATACTGGTAAGTTAGGAAAATTTTCTGTATTGAACATATGTGTCTACGAAATTGTTTGGAAAAAGCGGAAAGTAAATAATCATTTCGATACTTCACTAGAAATCTAGTGTTATAGTTGAACAACGATTTAAAAATTAACCAAGAGCACAACGAAGTACATATATAAATTATTTTGATAATCGTTATGAACTTTTAAGTAGGATATATCCAGAATCTTCATAATTAGTAATGAAACGTTCAATTTAACACTTCAGATTTTGCTAAAGAAGTCTTTGTAATAGTAAAATGTTGGTTAAAATTGTGCTAACAGAAGGTAAAAATATGCTTTTTTTAAAATATTCGCATGATATGTGATAAAAATGAAAGCATGGCCCCGGTTCAGCAATGCAATACAAGGTTTTAAGTAGAAAAGTTTCTAAACTGAGTTTTTTGTCACGTACGAAAATTAGCAATATATTAGCAGTGGACTAGGAAAAAAAAATTTCAAAGATAATACTGTGGTATGAAAATTAATCAAAAAGTATAACATTTTTCTTCGCAATAAGTTATGAATATTTTCGTTTCAGTAGAATGAAGTCAAAAAGTACAAATTTGGTAGAGAAACAAGCGCTGATTTTCTTATGAATGTGAGATATTTTCTTAGTTATTTTTCTAATGAAATTAGTATATAAACTTCTTTTAAGAAAGAAATAGACTTTATGAGAAAAATCTATGACAATGCAATTTTTGGTGACTGAGAGAAAATATTCAAAGTTTGTATGATCTGTGTTAAAAGTCTCCATTATCTACTACATTCGTATACATTAGAGAAAATTTATCTATTCCTGTAGTATACTAAGATAAAAAATTCCATTTTCTTTTCTTAATTTCTGATTCAGTGTGGTAGTGAAGTTAAATCTTCCAAACGTGTAAAAAGTTATTAAATCATACAGTACAACTATTTAATAAAAATTTGTTCCCAAATCTTTACAAGGACATGTAACAGATAAATAAGAAAATATTTGAAAATTCAATGATTTGCAGTGGCCGTAATATTCAAAGTGTTCAAAAGGTTATCGATAAGGTACATCACAAAAAACTGTTTATGAAAACACGATACCATCACAGCCATCCGCAATTAACTTTCTCGTCAAAACTGAAAATTTTATGTTGAAAATTTGTTTGGGATGCAGGAAAAGAAATATTAAACGATTCAAAATGAAAATACTAATGCAAACTTTCCGAAATGAAATGTTCAGTATTTCAGGAAATATTCATTTAACTTGTTTGCAATTTTGTTAAATGATATGTAATGAGCGTATGTGAGACACGAAATGCATTCGTATGCGAAAAAATAACAAACATTTAACTATCTGACAATGAATCAAATTTCATTGGAAATGTAATGGCATGAAAAGTAGTACATGGAAAATCTGTATGGAAAATCTTGATGATAATTTCTGGTGTGTTTTTTTTCGAATAAAAAAATAGTTAAAGGCTCCTAGGTTAGTAATGAACTACTAAATTCGGTCAATTTTCATCAAAAACGCCGTAAGAAGTTCTCCGTACTGATAAAATATTACTTAAATTCTCTAGCTTTGTGACTTAACTCAGACATTGGCAAGACCAACGGCTGTCTAGTCAATACAAGATAACTATATGTTTAATAGGTTACTTCAAAGCTATGAAAGAAATAACAGTTGGGTAAAATTATGGACATTTTCAAGAAACAAATGTTCTCTTATGTTCTTTTGGTATTATATTTATAAACAAAATGCAAAAATTTGGTAAATACGTCGATAAATCTCAGGAAAAAATGGTAAATTAACATGAAATGTTTGCAGGAAAAAAAATGATAAAAATGGTAAATTAACATGAAATGTTTACTTAAAGTCTATGTAAAGTTGGTGATCGTAATACATTTGAAAAATAGTTCATATACAGTGCATTAAAATTTTGCACCCCATCTATGAATTCATGAAATTCAGCCCAAAAAGTCATTTATCACGTTCGCTTGCTCGCAGTATATTCTCTTGTCGTTTTAATCTTTTTGCTTTTGAGTTGTATTATTTCTGAAATTGTACTATTTGTGAATCTGAAGCTTTAAAACACAAAATCACTCTGATTTATCAACTTATATCTAAATGTAAAGTACAGTCAACCAAATGGAAGATTTTAGCGTAAGTAAATTTACTACAGACAAAATAAAATTAAAAATTCATCATTATTTTTCATGCTCTGTTCATGAAACTAGTCCTGACTTACACCATTCGGAACATTTCCAGAAAAAATATTCGTTTCTTGTTCATGTTTTTGCATACTCAGATACTAATTTTGTTTGAAATATGGGATTTTCTTATTCCATTTTATATTTCACTGTTAAAGTCTGGCTTGGGAAAATTGTTTTCCTTGGAAATGGCATACTTGTCCTATATATCTGTGACTGTTCTAATAAATTACATTACTAACAGATGTGAATAAAATCCCTAGTTATACAGGAATTATCTTGAATGTTTCCTTAATCTGAAATGCAAAATGTAACCCATGTGCAAAAATAGAGCAAGTTTATCTTAAAAAGTTCTCCACGAATACATCTTTTTCTCGGTCCTTACATGCTTTTCTGTATTTATCACTCAAGTTCATTGTGTACCTTTCTTTCATGTAATTTGTGAAGTATTCCTCTTTGAATACTAACATTTGAATTTGTGTAACTGATTTTAAAGTACATGTATATTTTGGTCAAATCCCTAGTTATACAGGAATTATCTTGAATGTTTCCTTAATCTGAAATGCAAAATGTAACCCCTGTGCAAAAATAGAGCAAGTTTATCTTAAAAAGTTCTCCACGAATACATCTTTTTCTCGGTCCTTACATGCTTTTCTGTATTTATCACTCAAGTTCATTTTGTACCTTTCTTTCATCTAATTTGTGAAGTATTCCTCTTTGAATACTAACATTTGAATTTGTTTAACTGATTTTAAAGTACATGTATATTTTGGTCAATGCGTGGGGAAATGAGGAACTGTGGCCCTGAGTGTTCTAAGCATTCCATACTACATTTTTCTTAAGAGTACAGTTCAGTTAAAAGAGAAATGTGTTTCGTACTTTGTGAAAATTTTATTTACTCATTATGTGTCATGCTCATGATAAATAAAAATGTTATATATGTGCGCAGGACTGCGGGGTTCCAATGTTTAATTAAAATAATGCTTTTCAAAAAAGTGTGGTCTTTCTTATGACATATTAAAAATGTGTTAAAATTTTTAAAGTTGGTGACTATAGTAGATCATTATATGGACTTTCTGTCATTATTACCTATTTTGTATAATTATTTGTGTGTAATTTTATTTATTATCTATGAGAAGTTAAATGTCAAAAAAGCTGTAAAAGTTCATTATTGAGCAATGTCAGTTTGAAATTTCTATCTTAAAATTATTTGTGTTAGGTCTTCTATGTTAATTACTATGTTAGATCATTATTTGGAACTCTACTCAATATTTCGTGTAATGTATCATAACTATGTAGGAGTCATTTGTCAGGTATGATAAATTAAATTTCGTTCTCAAAAGGCTGTAAGAGTTCAGTGCTAAATAAATTATTGCAATGTGAAATATGGGTATTTTTCAGTTAAGTTACAATGAATACGTTAAAAATATTCCAAGTTAACAAATTTTTATATTCCAAATTGGGAAAAAGGCGATAACGTTTCATTTCCATGGCTGAATATTAATTCCATGTGTATTATAGACTTTAAGTTCTCCTTCACAAAATGTGACTATAAATTAAACTTAAAATAATGCGTTACAATGTGAATATTCATCTCTGTAGTTAAAATATAATTCAATCTTCTGTACCTTGTTAAGAGAGTTAGGCTGTGATAAGTTCAAATAGAGTAGTGTTTATAAAGTTCTGCGGTAAATGGTGGAATCATATTAAGATTCCGAGTGAGGTTTTCATATGAAGGAAAAATTAAGGTTCAGTGTATGTTTGGTGATTTAAGTAGGATGTGTGCAAGAAAATATAAGATACGTTTTGTAAAATATTTCGTTCAAGAGTTAGCAAAATTTGTGTTAGTAGTATAAATGAATCTTACTGATTAAAAGGGAGTGTTCTGAATATATATGTATAAATGTCTGTAGAGTAAAATAAGAAGTAATGAAGTACTATTGGTACGTATCTAAACTTAACTGGGTAGAAATGTTCCATGTATTGGTTTGAGTGGCTTCATACCATGAAAATTTATTGCTCCTTATAAGATTTATTTAAAGTCAGTAGGTCTTACAATAAAGAAACATGTGTAAGTCTGTATTTATTATGGGGAAAAGGAATCAGAAATACAGCATGAATATGTTTTATAAATTAAATATAAGGGTAAATGTGTAAATGGAAAGTGTAAAAATTACATTTGTCAGATATAGTTTGGTGATTCCTTTGAATAAAAGTAAGACGTGTAAAAGGGAATGAACAAAGTTTTGTATAGTTAGTAAAATACATTAGAAGGAAAAGTTCTGAGTATTTCCAACTTAGTAGTAAAAAAGTAAGAAATGTAGTATTCCAGTTAAACTATATAGAAGGAACATTGTGTATATTGGTTTAAAATTACAGAAAATATTATTTAGTGAAGTTATATGCATGTAAATTCCAGCTTAAAATTTCAAAGACGGAGAAATGTAGGTAAGTTTACTTTTGGAGAAATGGAAGTGTAACATGATGTTGTATTTAAAACAAGGGGAAAAATAATTAAGGGTAAAATAAAAATGTAACAAAAAAATTAAGGGAAAAGGAAAAAAAATAAAATTTACTTTTGGAAGGAAAATGCATAAGGGAAAAAACAAAAAACTGCATTTGTGTAAACAAAAAACTCAAAAAAATTAAAATTATGAAACTAAATATTACGTTTTGTAAAAAAAAAATTAAGTTAAAAATGTAGTAACACCTTTTCTTTAAATCAAAAGCGGAAAGGAAAAATTAAATTTGTAAAAATAAATATTACTTTTGTAAAACCAAAAAAAGTTAAAAAAAAATTAAAATAAAGTAAAGTAAAAATATGAAAAGAAATAAATTTTGGAAAAAAAAACTTTTGTAAAATAAAAAGTGAAAAGGAAAAATTCAATTCGTATATAAAAATATTACTTTTGTAGAACCAAAAAGAAAGTTAAACAAAAAATTAAAATAAAGTAAAGTAAAAAAAAAGTTGGAAAAAAAAAACTTTTGCAAAATAAAAAAGTGAAAAGGAAAAATTCAATTCTTAAAAATAAATATTACTTTTGTAAAACCAAAAAGAAAATTAAATATAAAAAAATAAATTTTGCAAGATAAAAAGTAAAAAGAAAATTCAAGTTCACTTTCGTGGAAGTAAAAGTCAATTTGCGAAAGTTAAAAATAAAATTTATGTTTGGGAAAGGGAAAAAAAATGAAATCAAAATTAATAAATTAACTAAAAAAATAGTAAGAATAAGATGAAAAATGAAAACAATTAAAAATATCTTAATAATAAAAAAAATTAAACTGTGGGAAAATCTTACATTTAAAACAGCAATGAATAAAGTAATGATTAAGAAGCCAAAAGAAATCCTAGCCGTCGTGTAAAAACAAATGCGTGTCGCAGTTTTCATGTCAAAGCGCATGCGCAGACTTTCAGCCTTATGACATCAATGGTGCAAATAAGTCAAAGGGAGAAAGCGGGCAAGATTCGCGCGATGAAGCATAGCCTTGAGGTAACGTGCTTTTCTCCCAAGCAAGAGATGCTTGGGTTCGAAACCCGCTCGTGGAGTTATTTTTAAAATTCAGGGAAAATAATATTAAATTGAATAAAAATTAATTAAAGGTAATTAAAATATGACAAATTAAATAATTAAAATACTTATTAAAAATAGTAAATAATTAACATTAATAAAGTGTTAAATAATTAAAAAAATTAAATAATTAAAAATAATAAATTAAAAGTGATGTGATTCCAAACACGTGGTTCACACGTTGCCACAAAAAATAAAAGCTTTGAAAAGATCGTTGCTACACCATAAAAACGAAACTCAACACGATTACGTCATCCCATCCATCTACGTCACTTCCGATTATCACGTGATCAAAGATGGCGGTGGCGGCACATCAAGGACATACCCCCTGTTGCGTTATCTCTTGTTCTCTTACGTAATCTATTGTTCTATTACGTCATGACGGCATCATTTTGTCGCATATAGTGGGGGGTTTACTACTGACGTAATAATTCTATTTTCTTGGTAAGCACTTTTGCGGTCACGTGTAGCTCGTAATCCAATGGGAATTTAGATGGGAGTATTTCTGTCTGTACTTCAGAGAGTAAGTAATATCTACATTCGTAGCAATATTTAAATTACACATTTCGATTGGTTTACAAAGATCAAAGTCCGTTGAAGATACACAAAAACACATTTCAAAATTATACTAAACGTGGCTATTTACAAAAATGGTGCACAGTCCATCGCTTTGTCAAGATTTTTTAAAATCACCAAGTCCTTGGTTAAAAACACTAAACACAATTTGATAAATACGAGACAGTAAATAATAAAAAATACAAAATATTTACATTATGTACATCACCACAACCACCACAACCCACGGTTGTGGTGGATTGAACGCGGGCGTTTCACTACACTCTCCTGAGTGGAATCGTAGGTAGTAAGGTTTCTGATGGCAGGGTAAGGTGAATTATGAGGATTTGTAAAAACGTTATGTGCTGTGGTCAGAATCTGTTCTTGATTTGGCAGTAATTTTAATTCTTTACAAAGCTGTGAGTTTCTTATGAACCAGGGAGCGTTCGTAATGAACCGAAGTAGTCGTATTTTGTTTTGTAGCGCATCCATCTTGTGTTTGTCTGTTTTCATTGCTGTAGCCCAAGCCGAAACGGTATACAATAAAACGGGCCAATTAACGTGATGTGTTCTTTTAATCTTTAAATACAATTTTGAATTACTTCCTAATAACGGGTAGATAGCCATGAATGCTGCGTTAGCTTTATTTTATATTTTGTATTTTTCATTATTGGTCGCGTAAGTCTCGTGATCATGAAATGAGAGCGTTCTATCTATATGCACCCCAAGATATTTATAAGAATTTACTACAGGAATTGGTGTGTTGTCAATTTTTATATCAATATTAAGCGAGAACCATTTTTATAACGTCTGTAGATAACTATCTTACATTTTGTAGGGTTTAACTTTCCATAGCTCGCACCATGCATCTATTACATTAACTAGGTATTTTAGCTTTTTTTTTTCCAATGGCAGATTGTGGACAATTACAAATGTAACTTAGTCTATGCAAGGGCCGGATGTGGTGGTCTCTTTATTATGGAGGCACCTAATAGTTGAGCCACCATCGCCTTTCCTATGAAGGGACGGACAGTTACAACCATGCCTTCTCCGGGATTCGAACCCAGGCCCTTCGGCATCGCCGTCAGATTCCCTGACCACTATACCGACTGGGCGGCAATTGGTATTTTAGCTCGGTATTTTAGTTATTGGTATTTTAGCTTTTGAGAGTTCAGGGAGTTAGTTAAAATCACTTTATCGTCAGCGTACTTTAAAACATTTGAAGAGAAAGGCTCTGGCATGTCATTAATAAAAATGCAAAATAGTTTTGATGAAAGGACGCTTCCCTGAGGGACACCATTACGCATTACTTTCTTGCAGGAGAGAGAATCGCCGCATCTTACTTAAAAGTTCTTTTTAGAAAGGAAATAATCAGTTTCAGAAAGCTATTTGGAAGTATGCAGTTTGAGAGCTTGTACACAAGTCATGCATGCCACATTCGATCGAAAGCTTTTTCGAAATCGGTGTAGCATGCAGCGACTGCGGTCTTTTCTGAAAATTTTCAATCTTTCAAGGTATGTAGTCAGTCGGTCACTTAAAATTTTTCGGAAACTTAGCCTATTGCCAGGAGTAAACTAATCGGTTTACAGCTTGTGACATAATTGGTTAGGTTAGGTTATTCAATTACGGCAAAGCCTCGAGGGCTATCTGCCTAAGAGGAGGGATGCCTTCGTGGAGGACTTTCTAAGGGAAACTGGCTCGTATACACGTTACACATGGAGAAAACCACGAAAACACCCATGCAGCAAGCCCGTTCGCGGGATTCCAACCTCGGACCGAACTACCAGTGTTCAGCGACTTTACCGTTCGGCCGATGGTGGGCCTGTGACTTAATTGGAATTTGTTTTCTGGTTTAAGCAGTATAATCATTATTGAAGGCTTCCATTGCTGTAAACAACGTTATTTTCAGAAACATTTTACTACAGGAAGGGACAAAAAAAGCTGGTGTGCAATAATTCCACAATAATTCTTGCTACGTATTTAGTGTTGGATTGTATCTGATTTTAAAATCTATTATGTCTTCGAATCAAAGCTTGTTTCAAAACACCTGTTCTCAAATTTTTGATCCAATCTGAAAATGCATATCTTGACTTAAAACTCAAAGAACAAATTTATTCAGTTTTGCTTTCAGCAAAGAACAGAAAACAGCATATGCTTGCTTCTCTTTTGTCAAGTATTAATATTTGAAATACATATCATGCATGTATTATTCGTTTCAATAAAACATTTTTTTTGCCACCATCTGCTATAGTAATTAAAATATCTCTAGTAATCTACAATGTGAAGTAAAATGCTCTTTTTTTTTTTTTTTCGTTACTGCTCAGTAGAGTAGCATGCTTTATTATTTTATTCTCACATTTCAGTTAGAGCATCATTCGCACATCATACAGAATGAATGGGCTATCGCCAACCAACTATCTAAACTCCTAAGAAAATTTCCTGGACTGTTTCTCAAAAACTAAAGTGAAGGATACACGAATGCATTATAAGCCCGACTATATGTTCCGCTTCTGCAGCCTGGCCTTCAGACTCAAAGACACAATTCCATACAAACTTGAGGTAAGAGAGAAGATTCTGAGGGAAACGATCTGATAAATGATAATATAAAAAATCGACTGTATAGTCGAACATATAACTAAACGAGTGTTTCTTCAAAACTGGACTTGCTGTAATGATGCAAATTTTTCAGAAGTTCTTGAAGTTCAGAATTTACCAAAAGCATTCAATATATTTAGATCAGATCTCTGCCTGCTCCACATGCTTAAAGCGTTAAGTGTCCCTTCGGCTAAGTGGCTGTCGACTAAGTGTTACGGACCCAATTTTATTATGGACTGAATGTAACATAATATGTTGAGTAAAATAGTAATGAAACGTAAATGTATTAGAAATTTGAAAGGATTAGCGAAATTGAAAAAGTAATATCATTAAGTGAACAAGAAAAAATATTAATGAAGTGAAAGTGCTCAAAGAAATACAGTTGCTTAAATGAAGAGGCTATATGGACAATTTTTGAATATCCCATATCAAAATGTAATTAAGTGATCGTCGTGCGTAGTTAAAAACAT
This sequence comes from Stegodyphus dumicola, assembly GCF_044657685.1. Classification (NCBI taxonomy): domain Eukaryota; kingdom Metazoa; phylum Arthropoda; class Arachnida; order Araneae; family Eresidae; genus Stegodyphus; species Stegodyphus dumicola. The sequence continues at coordinate 186,219,601 of NC_140776.1, read as the reverse complement.
TCTTTTTTCCTTTCGAAAATCCATATTACCTGACGAGAAATGTCAACGCTTTTCCAATTTGGCCAATATTCACCAAACAGCACGATACATATCAAGCAATGTTAAATTATACAAGAATTCAAAGCACATATGAGATCTTTAAGAATCGAAAAATGAATTTTACTGACAGGTGAAAAAATAACTTAAATATTGAACTTACGGAGAAGTTGAGAAATTTTATAATTGATAGGAAGTTCAAATAATTATTGAGTACGTGTTAGCTTGACAGTTAACTCTCCCGTAGCTAAACGTCCTGACGGCTAACTCTTTGTGTCGGCTAAATGTTCTGTCGGCTAAGTGTCCGTGTCGGCTAAATGTCCTGTCGGCTAACTGGTGTCAGTTAAGTGTCCCGTCGGCTAAGTGTCAGGGACCCGTTTTAGAATATAGGATACGTCGCTGTTGGCTTTCTTGCTAGTTTGTCTATAATTCATTTCATTGCCAAATGCGTTCCTGATATATTTCAGAACTTTGATTTGTGTTATAAGTGACAACAATTCACTTACAGTAGAACTCCAGTTATGCGAATCAATTGGGGACCAGAATTGGATAATCAAAATTCGGATAACTGGTTTTCTTTTTCCGAAGAACGGTTCTACATACACTTTAATTAATTACAATATGTACTGTGTGTTGAAAATGGGAGGAAGAAAGTATATTTAAAGAAAAAATGTTTTAATTAATTAAATTCAAAAAGCAACACTTTTATGTACATGTTATGTAGCGTAATACATAGTATATATTGATTAACAAACTCACTGATTTATATGGTATTGCTTGAAAACCATATAAATCGGACAACCGTACTTTAAGAAAAACTTTGAAAAAAACCGTAAAAACCCTGCTTTGAAACAAACTTTGAGATTAAAAAAAATATGTTACCATTGCCTGAAATAAAATATTTTGCAGTTCTGTAGTTCGCGGTGTACAGCTTTTAGTTAGTTGTTTAAGAATGGCATTTTATGCACTAAAATGCTATTCTTAATATAAATCCGATCTTAAATTACGTCCAAAGGGGGCGTTTATTTAACGTTTTGTGTGTTACCTTTATTTATTAAATATCATGTTCTTTGCACTTAAACCATGAAATTTAGTTCAATAGCAATGTTTCAAAATAATTTTAAAATGAGCATATCTTAGAATTTCCGATACACAGTTCGACGCGCTGGAGATAAAAACATTTCCTTTCCCGTAGGCTCACCAGCGGCCGAGCGGTAATGTCGCTGAACACTGGTAGTTCGGTCCGAGGTTCAAATCCCGCGAACGGGCTGCCTGCATGGGCGTTTTCGTGGTTTTCCCCATGTGTAACGTGTATACGAGCCAGTTTCCCTTAGAAAGTCCTCCACGAAGGCATCCCTCCTCTTAGGCAGATAGCCCTCGAAGCTTTGCCATAATCACACACACACACACACCTTTCCCGTAGAGAGTTGGCATTGCTCGCTTTTAAATCGTTGAGTTTGTTACTCAAAAATTCGTTAAAGGTTTACAAAACATGAAATCGATATAAAACAAATTCCAAATTTTAAATTTAGCATTTGAGAGGCCCATATTCGCAGTAGGATTACGTCATTCAAAATTGGATGGCTCTAGATACCGTTGTTTTATCACAATGCGAGAAATATACATACGTTTAATTCAGATTTTTCATTATTTAATTTCCTCAAATATTATGCAGGACTCTAACATTTTGCGGCAAAAGTTTGAAAAGTGAATCGACATTTATAGGAGTCCGACGCAAAATCCAAAAACCAAAGTAATAGTCATTCGGGACTAAAATCGCTTTGGACTAAACAATCAAAAATGTGATTTTGGATTTTTTGTTTTGTTTTGCATTCTAAATTTTGTTTTGTTTTGCATTCTAAATTTTGTTTTGTTTTGCATTTAGATAATTTTGGATTCTAAATACATTAGAATTCCCAATGCAGTGTTAAATCTTGGCCTATATTTTTATATTTTTTCTAAGTTTTTTTCCTTTTTTTTTGATAAATAACAAAAAGATCCAAAATAGATTTCACTTTCGAGCATAAGGGTTTGTTAAGGTTTTAAACGCAGATTGTTTGTATGCATATCATTCTAAATTAAAATGTAGATGAGACAGCTTTCTCATTTCTGCATACTTTCCGACTGGACCGCTGAAAGGCGTATTAACCGTGCTTCATTGAATTTTCTCTTTTAATGCAGAATACACTTTTCAAAGGCATCGTGACGAATCCTGGGCGACAGAGTATTCTTCCGAAAGGAAATTTCAGATTTTAAATGTCACACAAAAAAGGGTTTTGTAAATTATTTTACGCTTTCGGCTGAACTCGCAGTCTACTGATCTGCTCTTGCATTCACTCCTCCTAAGCTATATTTTTTTGTCTTTATACCTTTATTATTGACCAGGGTTTTCTTCTCACTTTGCTGCAGACATTTAACAACGAAATCATAACATTTTTTTAAATGCTGCATAACAGCATGTATTTAAAATCCCCAATGCAGTGTTAAATCTTGGCCTATATTTTTATATTTTCTTTTTATTTCATATTTCAGTTAATAGAGTCATAATAGAGTATTTCCATAAAAATATTGAATATTTCTCATGATTTAATAAATGTTCCTTTAATTCAATTACATTAAAAAGTAAAAACTAATAATCTGATGAGCTGCGTTTATTGCTTTGAAATCTTTTAGTTTATCACACAATAAGGTTCCAAATTAAATTTGAAATTATCGTAAGCTTTCCTGAATGACTACACGCCTGGCGCATCGAAAATAAAAGTATTTTATTTCCGACCACGGCAACCCATTACTTTCATACATACGAGTATTTTAATTAAAATTAAAAGATTAATATTTTATATTTTTCCGAAAGTATCGCGCCCTGAGATAAAATTGTATTTCGAACGGTATTGCAACTGTTCGCTTTCAAATCCTCGAGTAGTTAATCAAAAGTTCATTAAACGTTTACCAAATATGAAATAAATAATAAAAAAGATAAATCTGAATTAGTTCACATTTTAACGGTTGCCCAAAGGGGTCCGTTAAGGTCTCCTTATGCTATCCCTGAGTTCGGAGTCTGCCAGTCTGCTGTTGCCCTCACTGCTTCAAACACATTTCTGTCTTTTTAGCTTAAATATTAAGCATCATTTTCTTCGCAATTACGCGATATAAACTTACTTACGCCATGAGTAAAATTACATAATTTCTAAAAGCAGCAAATGTTCAGAATTCTCCATGCAGATATTTTTCTATTTTTTCTTTTCTCAGATTATCATATCAATGTCCACTGGCTCAGTAAGATCAGCAAGATGGCTAGCAAAACTTTTTTTCTCCTTTTATGACTTGTGGTAAAATTATTATATAAATTTCATGTTCTCCTCACTTTACGGCACATGAAATTCAATTCAACAGAAAAATCGCGAAATATTTATAAACAGCATATCTTTTGAATTTCCGATTGCTTTTAGTCTCAGGTGCTGGAGATAAAAAAAAATGTTCCATTCCACGAAGTGCTGCAACTGCTGTCTTTGAAATCGTTGAATTTATTAATACAAAATTCAGCAATGTTTTACAAGGTATGAAACATAAAATTCGAAATTCAATATTCGGGCATCTAGGTACGCATGTTCGGGTGAAGAACTACGTTATTCAAATTTGGAGGGCTCTAATTAGGGTCGTTTTTTTGCACAACGCAAGGAAATACATATATGCATTCAGATTTTTCATTATTTAATTTCTTTAAGTATAATAGAATGCTATAGATTTGGTGACAACAATTTGAATCGTAATTCACCTTTTATAGCGGAAGACTCAAAATGACGTTTCGAGACTAATAGCTCATTACGGCTAACGCCCTTTTGGGTGAACAAATTCGAAATTCAAAATTCGTCCTTTTAGATACATACATTCGGGTGGAGAACAACGTTATTCAAAATTTGAGAGCTCTAGGTTGCTTTGTTTCTTCCCAATGCGAGTTACATGCATACAGACATATATGCAGATTCTTCATTATTGAATTTCTTTATACATAAAACAGGACGCTAATATTTTATGGCAACAATTTGAAAAGTGATAAGCCGTTTATTAGCGCCCTGTATTATTCATTGAAGCACAATCGTATTTCAAATGCATAGCTCCTTTTGGGCCAAAAATGATTTTTTATCGTTTTTAGTATGAAAATTGACCGTACGTTAGCAAAATTGAGTCTCCACATTAGTATTTTGCAAAGAGTGTTTACGAAATCACACTCTAGCACAGCGTTCTTTATAAGTCCCGCCTAAACTTGCATTGTGCGCAGCATGTTTCGAATGTTATGTGAAATTTGCCGATTCGCTAAAATTATGAACACACTAAGCTTAAAATATTAACTGGACTTTTCTAATAAGGGCAGAGCTTGTAGTATCTCTTTTGAAGCTTCCCCGACGAGGGTAACACAGACGCTCTCTCCATGTATTCCAACTTCCTTGAGCACGCTGATGTAAAATGAATTAATTATCTTCGGTGACCAAAGGCTGAATCTTAGAGTCAAAACATGGAAGCTAGTTTAAATCTTCAAGAAACTCTTTTTAATCATGCGAAATTTAAATCTTTAGTAAGTACATTTTAAAAATTTTTTATTTAAAAAATTATTTTTGTAAGTATACTTAAACACCTAAAAGTACATTTGAAATAGGTATAGTTCATTGAGTATTCGAAGAAAATTCTTATTGGAAAATTCTTATTATAAAATTGAAGCCACGAAGTGTAAAGAAGGAGGTGAAGATGCAGATTAAAAAATGGCTCCAAAAACATCGCGACCACTATATCGCAGTGAGGTCCTTCTTTGCCCATCCAAATATAGATATTTATATTTTTATTCACTGCAAGGAACTAATCTAAGCAACGGAGAAAGATTATTTTCGTGAATATGTGATATACAAGAGCGATGGATTACGTATATTGTTGTAGATAACTATTTGTACAAATCTGTATCTTTAGAGGATAATATTCTCTTAACATCATTTGCTATTATATTCATTAATGATTATATTTTAATATTGCAATAAAAATACAATTTTCTGTTTTCTTGCTTAAAGGAAGCAGGAAGGCTGCAGATTTCCTGCTTGTTCATAAATATTACATTTCCGTTACAAGCGTTTTATCCTATTTTATTCCTTGCAAAAGAAACGTATTACTATTAACAGTATTAAACATATATGCGTCAACTCACATAGCTTTTTTCTGTTCTCGTTTAGTATAATGCTTGTACCCTAACGTAGTTTATCCCGTATGGTAACACAGTGTGGTATTCACGGTAACGTTATTTTTATAAATGCTACCTGGAATTCTGTATCTAAATATATTAAAACCAGCAATATCCATCCAAAACATAAGTATTTATCAATATTTTCATAATTTTAGAAAGTTTAGATAAGGTTTTAAGATTAAATCTCAGTAAAAATTTTTGTAGCATTATTAAACTTTACTAGATAAAAGGTATAAGATATCTGCTTATCCGATGTAAACAATTGGGAATAAGTACCACCGAAGAAGATTAGGTAATAGTATGATATGTTTTCTAAAATCCATAAATTTTTATTTATCAGCATTTTTATACATTTAGCAAAGATAAACATTGTTTCAAGATTAAATACTTATAAGAAATTTTGTAGGAATATTAAATGCAACTGGTTTGAGGGTATATGCTTTACATGACAAAAACAGATCTGCTTATTCAATGTGAACACTTGGGAATAAATACTACCAAAGAAGATAAAGAAGTAATAATAGCATGAAATGGTTCACAAATCTTTTGATTTATCAATAATGTAATGCTTATGGAAGATATAGACATTGTTTTAAGATTAGATCTTTATAAAAATTTCTGTAGGGATATTAAATGTCAGTGATTTATCAACATTTTTATACTTTTAGCCAAGATAGACATTGCTTTAAGATTAAATCTTTATAAGAAGTTTTGTACAAATAATAAATATTACTAGTTTAAAGGTCATTATGCCTTATATGGCAAAAACAGATCTGCTTATCCAAAGTAAACATTTGGGAATGGATACCTTCAAAGAAGATAAAGAAATAGTAATAGCAGGGAGTGGTTCTCAAATCTTTGATTAATCAGTAATGCTATGCTTTTAGAAAATATAGATATTGTTTTAAGATAAAATCTTTATAAAGATTTTTGTAGCCATATTAAATGTTGAAGGTAGTTATGCCTACCCACTTTAAAGAATTGGGAATAAATAGTATTTAAGGAAGGTATGGAACTGAATGAAATGGACGTCAAACTCATAAGCGTTTACTTCAGAGGCTAAGATAACGGAACCACTCATTTGCGGTCACGTTTTACGTGAGCTGCATTGACTTAGTTTTGGTGTAAATATTTCACCCAAACAAAATTTTATAACTACCTAAATGTTACGTACTGAGCATTAAATATAGACATATTTACAAAGGATTCGAGAGATATCAGAGTAAGGTAAAGAATGACATTTTGGAGGGCGTCCTAAAAGGAGGGCCTCAACCACGTGTGAATAACCACGAAGTCCCCGATAAGACAGCCCGACTTGAACTATTAGTGTTCATCGACTTTGCCGCTTGGACTCTGGTGGCCTTTAGATTTGATAGACAAGAAAATGATAGTCTATTTAAAAAAAATATGCAATAATCTTAGATTAACAATGCAAAAAAGAAAAAGAAAAGAAAACATAATATAAGGCTTCTTGCATCTGAGTTGCTTTGTTATTTACTACTCAGAGTAGGTACCCAAAGTGATTCGAGCACGTGTCCTTATCTGGTTAATAAAATCTATACTTATCCCACGAAGATGGATATGAAATCGCATAGTAAAAGAAGAACTCCAAAAATGTCGCGTCTACTAGATAACAGCACTGTTCTTTGGCCATTCCAAACAAACACTTTTACGCACTGGGAAGAAGCTAAGCTAAAGAACTGCATGCACGGTTTTAAATGTTAAAAAATGGCTAAGGTTCAAAATGGAAGAAGAGAGCAACAAATATTTATGTCGTATGCAAGAGCGATACAAAATATATACTATTGCAAATAATTATTTATTTATATGTATGTGATAAAATGTTTTCTTAATTTCCCTTCTGATCATGTTCACTAATGATTATATTTTACTGTATGTATCCTAACATACATTGATATAAACTGGGAGGAAATTTTAATAAATGGTAAATGGAATTTTTCACTTCAGTCAATAAATTTCTAGGAAAATATATTTTATCAAGTACAAATATATGCATGTAGGACTATGCTGTATTCAGCTAATCAAATGTTTAGTAAATGGGATATATTAGAAATTTCAAATCCCGCCTCGAAAATGTAATGTAAGTAACACCTGCGAAGCCACCGTAAAGTACATATAGGCCAACTTGCTGCATGGTAGTGTGATTTAGGATCAGTAACATATAAAGAAGATTTCAAAACACAATCTTACGTTCTTCGCCTTTGTTTATTAATTAGTAAAATAACATAGGATGGCAAACAGCAGAAGCATTTGCAAGAAAACTTGCGTATTTTAATGAATCTTTGTCATTGATATACGACAGAGATTCTGTAAGAAAGAGCTGAAGTATTTCTTCCATTAGTTAAAAAAATGGTTAAGTAGACGAACAGCTCCTACTCATATGTATAATTTTCTAAGTATGTATAATAAGTATGTGATTATGGCAAAGCCTCGAGGGCTAGCTGCCTAAAGGGAGAGATGATTTCTTGGAAGACATTCTAAGGGAAACTGGTTCGTTTACACATTATACATGGAGAAAACCACGAAAACGCCCATGCAGCCAGCACGTTCGTGGAATTCGAACCTCGGACCGAACTACCAGTGTTTAGCGACTTTACCGCTCTGCCGCTGGTTGGCCGCCTACTGATATTAAAGCATGTCTTGCAATCGGACCACCATTCTGCGCTTTTTCAATTGACCACGCTAAAACACGGTTTTAACCTTTTTGTTAAGAACGTAGATCTAATAATTAAAGAAACTTAATTTGTATCGTCAAAGAGGCTATGACAGGAAAATCTAGATACAAGCCTACAAGCTGAAATGCACGAAGTTCTGTTCACTATTTGTGACAGTCAAATCTAGAATTGTTTAATATATGTCAGTTAAACTCTGCATCCGAGAGTCCTCTCTCTCTCTCTGCATCCTGCATGAGAGAGACTCTGCATCCTGCATGTAACGCAATCCGAGATCGCGTCTTCCGCGTCAGTGCAAAGGTGATATAACCAAATTCTCCACATTAATGACGAGATAATTTAAAAACATGCTAATTAATTTGCCGGCACATTTTCCCCGAAGACCTTGTGCCCTTTCAGAAAGAATTAGTATCTTGTTGAGTGGGGAATTTCAAGGTTGGAAAATTTCGGCAGCGTTTCGAATGCACATCTATCCTAAAAGTAGGGGAGAGAAACGAATTGGTAAAGACTCTATTAAACAGACGCTAAAATGTTCTAATGATGTATACAGAGTAGCTCCGCAACTACAGATAAGACAGCGATTGCAATTTTTATTGCATAAGTGAAATTCATCGTTGTGATTTAATTGCTTTGGTTATATTTATTTGGCTTAAAGAGTGGATATTGGTAGAGATACATTCTGATCACCGAGAAACGACGGTTTTACTACCAGACAAGGTCTTTGCGAGTTCAAAATTATTCCGTTTAGACTACATGATGCGTAGGCAACAATTGAACGCATCATGGAGATGCAGTTGAGAGGGCATTCCTACGAAGCCTGTCTGATACACCTGGATGACATTATCTTCGTCGGAAGGAGTTTTGAATAGCATTTAGAAAATCTTAGACAGGTAGAAAAATCTTAGGAAATCTTAGATATCAGAAGAAACTGAAAGAAGCCAATCTAAATTTAAGCGAAACTAAACGTACACTATTCAGATAGAAATTGACTTACTTTGGACATCTCGTCTTTGCCAAAGGTGTACCTACAAATTCAGAAAACGTGTCAGCCATTAAGTATTGGAAACGCCCGGAAAATGTCCATTAGCCGAGACGTTTCTGGCATCTTTTGACGTTATATAGGACATTTGCGAAAGACTTTTCTTACGTCTGACGACGCCTTGAGGAGCCGACAGAGAGCAAGCAAAAATTCTTGTGAAAAAAGGAAAGTGATGATGCATTTCAAAAGCTAAAGGAAGACCCATACATCTGCGAGAGTCCTTATGTATCCTCAAGCCAAAATTGATTTAATAGAATCTTCAAATAAAAAAAAGTACTTGGCAGGAAGTTTCTACCTATAACCTTGTAACGACAAAACAATGCTGCCATTTCCGGGACTCACCCCATATTCCAAACAGTGCTTTGTAACAGAATCGGATGATGGAAAGGCATACCGATGCGGCTGATGCTTCGAAGATCCCGGATTCGGGACATGCTTAAAGAATTATGCAGAGGTCGAACAGGAGGTCACTTCGGAATAATGACTTTGCGTAGAGTTCGAGAGCGCTTCTCCTAGAGAAATGCAAGAGCTGTCGTGCAAAATTGGTTCCAATCATGCGATGCTAGTGCGAGTCTGAAAGAACTGATGAAACGGAGCCGAGGGAAGCGGCAAAATAAAAGTGTATAAGTGCCTTTTGAAGGCATTGCCTTTGACATTCTATGATCTCTGTTACTAACAGCTAATGGAAGCAAATACGTCCAGTACCGCATCAAGTGGCCTTGAGTGTATCCAGTTCCTGATCAAGAGGCTGATACGGTAGCTCCGATAATGATAGAGCATTGGATTCCCAGGTTCAGAGTGCTTCTTCACTTATATTCCGATCGAGAAAGAAATTTTACGCCGACTGTGATTAAAGAAATCTGCAAGCTACTCGGCACCGACAAAACCCAAGCTTAATCTTACAATTCCTTCAGATGGCACAGTGAAGAGGTTTAACAGAAGCATTTCTTAATAACCTCTCGCTAATGGTTTACAGAATCCAATAGGATTGGGGCATAACGTTTTCATCATCTTTTTATGGTCTATTGCAGTGCTGTGCACGAGACTACCGTCTATTTCCTCTCCCAGATGATGCTCTTTGGGCCTTACCTTCGTCTGCTTTGTGACCTTTTGATCGGTTGCCCCGCCGAATGCGCCTTCATTGCTTGAGGACTACACCCAAGATCTTCAGGCGTGGTTTGAAGGGATGCACAATTTTCCACGACAGGGAGTCAACTTGGCAACGCAGAAAAGGAAGAATCGATATGGCACGAGAGAATGGATTCAACAAAGCTGTCAAGGTGTGGTTGTGCAATCCGATTCGAAGGAAAGGATTGTCCTCTTAAGTACAGTCACCTTGGGATGGTCTTTACACATTCCCAAGCAGGTTGAATGATGTCAAGTTCGGATCTCGAAGTCATCGAATTCTAAGAATAAATTTGTTTATTATGACAGGCTAGCCCTTACTAGGGCCATAGTATGTAGTTCACGAAGTGTGCATAGTGTAAAACTAGTAAAACCATTTGTTTCTAAATTTATATATTTTAGCACTCACACATTGATTTAGTATTTGACTTGTTTTAAGCTATTTATTGAAATTATGTAATACTAGTTTATGTATTATCTTCATTTGCGTGTAGTGTTGCGAATTTTGTACATACATAAACGATTTCCGTGCAATTATCGGTGAAATTGTTGTATCTATGCAGTTATTGTATGTATCCCGACGTTGGGGTTTGTCTCACTATCTCTTTCATATTTTGTAAAATTTAACGAATTTTCAATTAAAAAAGTCAGCAATTTCAGATAGAGCAATGGTAACACTGTAAGAAAAAAATATTCATATTTCCAGCGCGAGAAACTGTCTGACGGAATTTCCACAGGTTTGTAAATACATTTTCCTCAAAGGAACATTAACCGAGATGTTCTCGATACTTGTATGTGTGCGTAAATGAAGGAAACGCACATTTCGCGTAGTATAAAATCTGAAAATTTTCAGAATTTTTTAATCTATATTTTATTTTGGTCTTAATTTGTCATTGTTAAAAATATGGAGTGGAAGTTCTGCTTATTTATTTGAATTTTAATGTTTTAAATTAATTATTTCCCCTTGGTGAGTTGACTTGAAGCATTCAAATATGAATAATTAAATTGCATTTTAATAGTTTTTAGTTTCAAATATTTTTTATATTTTTATAGTATCATCTAACATTTCAATGTACGTTTTACTTCTTTCTAAAATTTAATAGTCCACATGTTTTATTTTTAAATTCCTTTTAAAGAGGTTTTCTAGGATACCATATCCTTTCATAGTCCTCATTTTAAATTTTAACTTATAAGATGTAATGTTTATTAATATTGAATGAAACAGAAAGATGATTGCGCTGTTTGATGAACGCAAAACTGGGAAAAGTGTTTCATTGAGTTTTATGTTAAGATACGCCTTTTCAGTTTAGATGAAAATTTCAAGTCGAATTTTTTTAAGCAAGGTTTCCTTAGAAAAAGTAATATATTTAAATTCAAATATAATTGCAGTCTACTGAATTATATGAATTGTAGTGAATTTGCTGGCCACCAGCTTTTTTGTATTCTTTGCTGGTATAAATTCTTGAAAATTGTTTCACACACTTCAAGCGTTCGACGATCTCTCCAATTTTTAAATAAAGCTGCACTGTCTCTTTGGGATAAAGCGGTGGTGTTCAAGACATGATTGATCACTGTTTGTTTAATAGGTGGGTTGTCGCTGTTAGCTGCCAATACGTTTCGGAGCTTCGATTGGTAATCCGAGTGAAGAAATTCAGCTGATTTGAAACTGGTGGAAATTGTAAGAAAATTCAAAAAGCATTATCTACTAACTTTTTTTTCAAAACATTTGCTTAACCAGCATGATTTTTCAATTTGAAAGGTTTGGTAGCTTTTACGAAAAATGAAGTCAGGCTAGCTATAAAACCGAGTTACGTTTCATAGAGGGTTTTCTATACAGCTAAACGCTAACGGAATGATTTATTAATCAAGCCTGTTAACTAACGGTAGAGATTATTAATCATTTTTACCAAATGTAAATTTCGATTTCTAACAAAATTTTCTATATTTACTTTCCCAGCAAATTTCGGTATTTTAATTAACCACTGCTAGTCGTTATTGGATTGATCACTAATAATGTGGGGAATCTTAATTATGATCCAAACTCTCTGTACTAGCTATGTAAATAAAACTAAAAGCGTACAAAAATAATTACACGGAATTTATCACTCACTTCCACTATCGAGTATACCCCAAAATTTTATGCAATGAAGGTAATGTACTATGTGGAAAGAAATAAATTCCTTTCGAAAAACAAAAACTTACCTTTCTGAAAGAATTTAATTTGCTAGAGAAAGACACAGTTCTAACTTTTTGAGTGATATGCATATAAAATAAATTAAACCAATGTGGTTCAATTACTTACCAAAAATACACATAACTGCAAAAATGCCACCACCAACAGAAACAAAAATATGTATTTTCCCCATCCCAATATTAATAAAAGAATGTCTGAAGTAACAGAAATTTGTTCCATCTAAGTACTAATTTAGCTTCTTTGATCTTTAATTTTACATGAGCAATCAGTTTCGTGAATTTTCGGGCCGTTGAAATTTCAGAACATATTATGAAAATTTAACAGTTTTCAACGAATATTTAAGTAATTACGAATTAAAATCGATCTGTAGGACATGATATATCTTTGCTACAACCTCATAGTACGGATATTTGCATGATTAAAATAGGTCTTTAACTTAGAACTTTTAACAAGGTTCAATGTTTGAGTTCGAAGCTTTAGTTCTTGTTCACTGTAAAGAAATAACTAGTTTTATAACGCCGTGCCAAATACTTCCATAGATGCTCAATGATCGAAACAGGTATTAACTTAAATTATATTATACGTTAGAGTGATCATGGAGCAAATCAGCGCCGTTATGTCACTAATCGTAGGGACAAAACGTGGATTCATATTTCTAGGCAAAATGATGGTTGAAGACACATCTCCTTCATTATACTCTGTGGACGAACACTGATTAAGTATAGAAGACATTATTCAGTGTTACTCTTTCTATAACTGATCAGAATATTTCACAGCAAAAATTCAATTACTAATATAGCTTGAATTTTTACAGAGACTAAGTTTGCACTCTTTATCTCATGAAAAGGAACTAAGATATCAAATTATTTCTACATCTATTTTTATTTCTAAGCTCTGCTACAGACCAAATTTTTCTTTTCCAATAGCTCTATATTTTGAATATTTAGCGGAATTGTATGGTGCATATACTGACACTTGTCACAAATCGCACAAATGACGTTTATGCAGCAGATTTGCATTACTCAAAAAATAAGCCAATATATTATTGGTTAACTTGCCCCGATATTGTCCCTGTTCGCGCCTGCGCGTCTGTAATGTAATCCACGCATGCGCATCTGTAATGTGATAATCAAACGAGTTTGAGAATCGCCATCGACGGTGTAAGAGGGCTGGTCACAGCTATGAGTTAATTGTAATTAATTATGAGAATTAATAAAGAATCGAACCAGCGAATTTATTTAGTGTGTGTTATTTGGGACGAGACCCAAACATATCTGGTCCGTCGAGCCGGAGTGTGAGTTTGTGCATGAATAAGTAGTGTTTCGTTTTTGAGAACACAGGAGTGTTTGTGTTTGCCAGTATTCGCAGCTTGTTCCTTTCAACGAATACCGCTGATTTTGGATACAGATATTCATCAAAAGTGAATCACTGCAGAGGTAAGTGATTCCTCTCTTGTTAATTCTGTACTTTCTGTGCTTGTTCTGTTATAAATAACAATGTTATTTAAGGGTGCTAAAAAAGAAGATTTAAGGCCTTAGAAATATTAGAATCTTAGAACCTATATTGCCTTAGAAATAAATCTAAATGTTGACGAAAAAATGACTATAGCAGATTTGACTGATATTATTGAGAATAGTGAAATTTTTAAAACTAAACAAGATTTAGTAAAAGAGATAGCAAACTCTATTATCGAAAATAGAAAACAGGAAGAGCAAAAACTTGTCGAGTTAGAAAAAATAAAACTTGAGAGATCAAAGAATGAGTTAGAGTTGGCTAAGCTTAAAGCAGAAACTAAACTTGATGGTGTAAGCGAAACCGAAACAAAATCAGAGTCACTAGATCAATTAATAAAAAGTATCAGAACCTTAACTGTAAAAATTCCTATACGGCCTGAGAGTTGGCGATTTTTCTTTTCGTCATTAGAACGAGCGTTTATTACAAAAAATGTTTCGGAGGACTATAAAGCAGAAATTCTGTTAAATCTGTTAGGAGACAAAGCTTCGAATATAATAACCTATTTACATGATAAGGATATCGCGAATTATGAAAAAGTAAAAGAAGTAGTTCTGAAGGAGTTTCAGCCAACACCATATTCGTGTTTAGAAAACTTTAGAAAAACTGTTAAACAACCACATGAAACTCATGTGCAGTTTGCTTCTCGCTTAGTAACTACTTGGGATTATTATTTAAAATTAAGGAAGGTAACTGACTTCGAGACCCTCAAACAACTAATAGTTTCAGATAGGTTATACCAATCTTTAGATGCGGGAACAGCTTCTCACATTGCTGTGAGGCAAGGTGATTCATGGTTTTCACCTAGTGAGTTAGGTAAAGAAATAGAGTTATATTTCACGTCACGAGGAAAACCTCTTACTGAGAATTCTCATGCTAATCGCAAGTATAATAGTTCAAAAAGTGTAGCTAAAGTGTTTTTATCAGATGTTAAAACAGAGAACTGTATTTTATGCCACGAGAATCACGGATTGGCAAAATGCCCATCGTATTTAAAATTGCCGGTACAAGAAAGAGTACAGGTTGTGAAATCTAATAAATTATGTTTTAACTGTCTACATATGCATTCAGTATCAAATTGCCCATCGAAATATTCTTGTTTTTGTCAAAAACGGCACCACAAAACTATTCACTTTCCGAAAGCAAATAATATCGTAAAGGGGAAAGAATTTTCTTCAACGGAACAAAATAAAAACAAAACAAATGTATCTGACTGCAACGTTCCCAAACGAGATGACTCATCGACCTTGAATGTTAATACGCAGGAGTTCGTTCAAAAGGCATTTATTAGCAATTATTCGAATAAACAGAGTACAGTTCTGCTTTCAACAGTCGTATGTTTTCTAATTGATAACGAGGGGAAAAAACACAGAGTGAAGTGTTTGCTGGACGGGGGCAGTATGTCAAACTTTTTGACACGGAATTTTATTGAGCATTTGCAGTTAGAGAAAGAAAAAACAAACATTTCCGTTTCGGGAATAAATGATGCTACTTTAACAATAAAGCACAAAATTAATGCTTCGATATGCAATAAAGAAGGAACTTTTATAAAGAATTTGGACTTTTTAGTAATTCCAAAAATAACTGCTGATTTAACACCTTCGCGCAAAATTAAAATTTCAGTGCAAGATCTTCCTAATTTAAAATTAGCAGATGAAGGATTTAATGTTCCAGAAAGGGTAGATATGTTGTTGGGAGCGGGAGTTTTTTATGAACTTTTGAAACCGAGTCAATTTCGAATGAATAATCCTGATCTTATTTTTCAAGATACAGTTTTTGGTTTCATCGTGTCTGGAAGTATTCCAACAGAGACTGAAAACAGGGTTCATTGTGGGTTGATAAAGGAAGAAGACAGCTTAGATAAAGATCTTAGAAAATTTTGGGAATTAGAAAATATTGAAACTGATAAACCCAAAAACAAAGAATTTTTAATTTGTGAGAAACATTTCGTAGAAAATTATAGACGAGATAAAACCGGTAGGTACGTTGTTAAAATGCCATTAAAGGAGGATCCGGACATTTTAGGAAGTTCTAAACAAATTGCAACGAGTAAATTAAATTCCTTATGGAAACGCTTAGTAAAGAATCCCGAATATTTAGAATTATATTCAGATTTTTTAAAAGAATATCAACAGTTAGGACATATGGTTGAGGTGAGTGAAAGCGAGGAGGAACGAGGTTCATATTACATTCCTCATATTGGAGTATATAGGGGAGAAGAGAAAAGTAAGTCGACTCCCTTGAGGGTAGTATTTAACGCTTCTTCTTTGACAAGCAAAGGAAACTCTCTAAATTCTATACAGCATAATGGAGGTGTGATACAAGATGATTTATTCTCAATTATGCTGAGATTCAGGAAATATATTTTTGCTTTCACTGCTGATATACAAAAGATGTATCGAGCTATTTCTATCCATCCAGATCAGTGGAAGTTGCAAAGGATTTTATGGAAAGAAGGCATTGATAAGCCAGTTAAAAACTTTGAGCTAACTACTGTTACCTATGGAACTGTGAGTGCACCATTTTTAGCAATGAGAACACTTGTACAGCTGTCAAAGGACGAAGGAGATAAATTTCCTTTAGCAGCACCTGTACTGAGAGAAGACATGCACATGGACGATATTCTATCTGGAGCTGAGTCGCTAAGTTCTGCGTTAGAACTTCAAAATCAGTTAATAGGCATTTTGAAGACTGGAGGCATGTTACTCCATAAGTGGTGTAGTAATGCTACTGAACTGTGTCAAAGAAACGACAAAACATATCCCTTTAGTAAATCAGAAGAATCTAAAGCATTAGGTATTTTATGGAAGTCAAAAGGAGATTGTTTGAGCTTCAACGTTAAAATCGAAGACAACGTAAAGGTTACGAAACGGCAAGTGTTATCCGTCATATCTCGGATCTTTGACCCATTGGGTATAATTTCTCCAGTTATAATTGTAGCAAAAATATTTATGCAGAAATTATGGCTGTTAAAATTGAGCTGGAATGATGTTTTGCCAGAAAAGGAGGCTAAAGAATGGAAAGAATTCTCCACTACCTTGCAGCTAATTAACAAGATTGAAGTCCATAGATGTATTTTATTACCGGATAGAATCAAGATTGAATTACATGGTTTCTGTGATGCCTCAGAGGCCGCCTATGGAGCAGTTATCTACTGTAAACCAACATCAGCAACAAACCATAAATCAATGAGGTTGGTGTGCAGTAAATCGCGTGTCTCCACCCTAAAGAAGACTACAATCCCAAGACTTGAGCTTTGCGCAGCAGTGCTATTAGCTAAACTGATGCATCGAGTGAAATCATCGTTAAAATTGGAGTTTACTGCTATCCACCTTTGGACCGATTCTATGATTGTGCTGTCATGGATCAACAAAGAGCCACACCTTCTCAAGACATTTGTTGCAAACCGGATTTCAAAGATACAGGATCTGACTGAAATAGCACTGTGGCATCATATCGCTTCTGAAGAAAACCCATCAGATCTCATATCTAGAGGTATGTCTGCCAAAAAACTGCAACTAAGTCAACTGTGGCGGAACGGGCCTGACTTCTTAATGAAGGATGAGTACCCTATAAGAGTTATACCTGAAGCAATTACTGAAAGGGACAGTAATGAACTTAAAAACTTTGATGATTCTGAACTATCTACATGTTTAAATCTGAATGTGAATAATTTTATTAATGATTTATTGAATTGCAGTAATACGTATTTAAAATTAATTCGTATTATAAGTTTTTGTTTTAGGTTTTACAAGAATTGTAAGCAAGAACAAAAGCAGGTAGGTAATTTACAAGTGGGAGAATTGAGAGCAGCTGAAGAAACTTTAATAAAATTAGTACAGGGTGAGTATTTTATAAATGAGATAAATGATCTTAAAAAATCAGCTATTGTTCCAAGAAATAGTTCTATTAAAAGTCTTAACCCTTTCATTGACAGTAATGGACTGTTGAGAGTTGGAGGTAGATTAAAAAATAGCAATTTAACTTATGAGAAAAAATTTCCTATTATTCTGCCTTCTAAACATAAATTAACAGAGTTAATAGTTAATTACTATCATTTAAAATATTTGCATGTGGGTCCTCAATCTTTGTTATAAGACAAAAATTTTGGATTGTAAGTGGTAGAAATGTTTGTAGAAAAATTGTAAAAAATTGTATAATATGTTTTAAAGCCAATCCCATTGTAGCTCAGCAAATCATGGGTGATTTACCCAAGGAAAGAATCACAGCTAATCTTACATTCAATTGTACTGGAGTTGACCTCTGTGGCCCATTCTTAATTAAGTACAAAAACCAGAGAAAAGGTATATATCAGAAAGTTTATGTGTGTATATTCATTTGTATGGTTACTAAGGCCATTCATTTAGAGCTGATAACAGATCTAACATCTGAAGCATTAATAGCCACCTTGAAACGTTTCTTTGCACGAAGAGGTAAAAGTTTAACACTATTTAGTGATAACGCTAAGAATTTTGTAGGTGCAAATGCAGAATTAAAGAGGTTAAACAAACTAGTGAACGAACAAGATGAGCTTTTAGCTGGTTATTTGAGTTCTGAGAATATCGAATGGAAATTTCTCCCTCCCAGAGCACCCAATTTTGGAGGCCTTTGGGAGGCTGGAGTTAAATCTTTTAAGTACCATTTCAAACGTGTCGTAGGTAATGCAAAATTGACATTTGAACAATTTTTAACAATTATGATTCAGATTGAAGGAATTTTAAATTCCCGACCATTGACACCCTTGTCTTCGGACATTGATGATTTAGAGGTTCTAACACCTAGGCATTTTTTAATTGGTAGAGCAATTAATTCGATCCCTGAGCCAGATATCACGGAAGTTAACATTAACAGGTTAAAATTGTGGCAACATATCACAAGATTAGTACAAATTACCTGGAAAAAATGGAACTCCAATTATTTAAGTCATTTACAAAATCGATCTAAATGGCAAAGTTCTAAAAACAATATACAAGTTGGAGACATGGTCTTAATTAAAGATAATTTGCCTTGTTGTAATTGGGCGGTTGGTCGTATAATAGAAGTATTTTATGGTAAAGATGGAAAGGTTCGCGTGTGTAATGTAAAAACTCAAACTGGAACTTTCAAACGACCAATTACCAAATTATGTGTCTTACCAATACAAAAATGAGTATTGTCTTTATAGTTATTGTACAGTATTGAATGTGTTTCACATAAAATGTCATTATGTAATTGAAATGTTATATTGTATTGCTTTGAGTTGTACGCTTATGTATATGGTAAATGTCTAATTATAATAATGATTTTTATGTAAAAGTACTTATTCAAAATTGTTTATGATATACTTGTTTAATTTTTTGTGCTGTATCTTAATTACAATAGTTGAATGCTAAGCATTGCAACGCGGGGCGGCATGTTCGCGCCTGCGCATCTGTAATGTAATCCACGCATGCGCATCTGTAATGTGATGATCAAACGAGTTTGAGAATCGCCATCGACGGTGTAAGAGGGCTGGTCACAGCTATGAGTTAATTGTAATTAATTATGAGAATTAATAAAGAATCGAACCAGCGAATTTATTTAGTGTGTGTTATTTGGGACGAGACCCAAACAGTCCCAATGCGCCCGTGCCGCTTACTAGATGTTCGTAATAAGCTAGAAGGCCTGTAGCTGCGAGAAACTTGTTGTTGCTTGTCTGACTTTGAGTGTTCTCAAAGCCAACGAGATCTTAGAAAGAAGATCTTAGATTTGCTCAAAGCACAAGTCCTCCTCTTTTCTAACCAGAGGAAAAGCTCCTTTAATGGACCAGCTATAGAACAAATCTAAAATCAGACCTTCTTTTATCTAAAATAATTTCAAACAATCTCCAAACTATCGCATCTGAACCCGGAGCTTTACTCTATCTCATATCTTCAAAGTACTTCTTATATATTAAACAAGAAATCATTGCTTGAAACCGGATAGTCATTTGCCATATTTTGAATATGATGATGCATATCATCCTCATCATCAATTTTATCTTCCAGGAAATGAAAATTTAAGTTCTCTTCAAGAGCTTCCTTGATATTATTTGTTACTGAGCCGTTTTTTACTCTGTATTACTGCAGAAATTGTTATTACGTTTAACTGCTTATCCGTAGCAGTTTTTATAGTGTGTGCTAAATGCGTTATGCACAGTTATACTTTTCCATAACTTATTCCAGTTTTCGCATATACCTCGTCTAATATTACGATTCTAAATAGCCAAAAATATACTATGTTCCTCTATGATAAGCTCTTTGATATTCAACTTAATTTTCATATTTTCTTTCAAGGGCTCTTACGTTTCACCTTTCTATTTTCAGATTGCAATTCCACAATGAGGAAAACTATTTTCTTTGTTTACGAAAATCCATTCCAATTTATGAGCACTTTATTACATACTATATCTCGAAAATTTAATACAAGAAATAAAACACATCAGGCATTCATGGCTATTTATGCCCTACTAGGCACAAATTCACACTTAAATATTAATACCAAACGTATTATATAGATAAAAGGACCTAATGCCCATTCTTCTAATTGCTGCATTTGTGTCGGCAGTTACATAACGAAGCAACATAATTATACTACAGAAAATTTCAGAATAAGATATTAAGAATTATCACTAATTTACAGTGGATTATCCGCAATTCAGTCGTTCAATATGTCGTCAAAATCAAGCTCTGGATAGTGAGATTTTAACGCACACTTACAGTGTTTTCATGGAATGTGATAACCACTCGAATAGTGCAGTCAAGAACATAGGAAGATATGTCAATATAACCATTCAACGACACAAGCATCAAAGAGAGATTTTCCACAGTTCACAGTTGGTAATCTTTCTTAGTTTGTATATATTTTATTCATTTTTCTTCATTTTTATTTATTATTGCTTACTTATCAAGACACGGACTTGATGTTTCCTTATCAAGAGACAGACGAGAATCAGTTATCACTGCCGCTTGGAATTTCTAGGCACGTTTAATTTACAAGTGCATTACAACAAACGGGAATCAATACTTTACTTTATTAATTCCGAAAATAAATTTCATTATTACAAAAATGTAACGGGTACGGTAAAAGTGTAACACTTCTAAGGAAAAACTGCACTAATATTTTTCTTATAATAGAAAATTTCTCTCAAATTTGCTCTTGCAGATATTAGAAACAGTTTTCCTTAAATTTATTCTAACAAGTGTTTTAGTTCTGTCGATTAGATCAGAAATACCACTTTCTTGCTGTAACACTACAGAACGTTGAATTAAAATCGACAGTCACTAAGCATAGAAGTTTCTTTAAATGTAATGCGAAGCATTAAATTTTTAATTTAAAACATTTATGATGGAAAAATATAACGATGCGCGAAAATCAGATTAAAAGTGATAGACGAGAATCAGTTATCACTGCTGCTTGGATTTTCTAGGCACGTTTAATTCATAAGTGCATTACAACAAACGGGAATGAATACATCAATTCCGAACATAAATTTAATTATTGCAAAAATGTAACGGATTTGGTAAAAGTGTATTGGGAGCAGTTTACCTTAAATTTCTGACAGGTATTATTGTTCCTTCGACTGGATATGAAACACAACTTTCTTAATGAAACCCAGTACAACATTCACTTAAATTCGACGATCACTGAGAATAGAGGTTTCTTTAAATGCTATGCGAAGCGAACTTCTTGAACATGTTGAATGAGCTATGAAATAATAATCGTCTCATGATGTTTTATCGGTTTCGTAACACTTCTAATGTAAATTGAAATTTTATTTTCGAGACTGCAGGTAGATTTAATGATTGTATATGCTTTTCCAAAAATCCGTATAATGACTAACCTTTTTTCTAAATTTCCTGCTAAAGGATAATGAACAAATTGCTTTTATACTTTATTTCTGTAAATTCGTTGAAGATGTTTATAAATAATTTAAAGTATTTCATTATTTAAAGCTCACGGGGATTCTTTTTGGATTAAGCTAAAAAAATAATGCGCAATGTAGCAGTGAAATAATGCAACTTAGTCTGAATTAAGATTTCATTCTGAACATAAAGCACTCGCTTTCTATTCTTCCGCGTAGCTGGATTGCTCTGTGCTTCACTCCTCTTATTGCAAATCTATCAAAAATGAAAACATTTTTAAACAGGCAAAAATAATTTAAAACAGTTTTAAATAGGCAAAAATAATGTGTCAAATATTTTATTCCGCATCATATATGCTAAAAATAAAATTAAGATTTAATCTACCTATGCTGCCAGTTTCCTATTCATTACAGATTAGCACTGTACTCAATTAAAAATTCTTGCTCATCATTACAGATTCAACTTTCTACTTTCAATACTATCAGGATGGCAAAGTTCTATTTTATTCCATATACATATGGTTGGGGAGTTAAAGATGCCATCCTTAGGGGTAAATAACACTTCCACACGTCTTCCACCCCACAGGCATTTAATGAAAATAAAATAAAAGGAAAAGATTGAATCGAATGACAGTGCCGTTGCGCCTTCTTGCTCTTGTTGGATACAAACAAAGTTCTGCATAAATTTGACATATTTTAAATAGCTGCTTGGCCCCTACTCGCGCTCGTTATCATATACAGTTTCTCAGTTATCACCTTCGCGTGGAATCATACAGTTCTTCAGTTACTCTTTTCTCGTAGAAACAGCATCTGTCTATATTGAGTGACATCCTCCTCTTTGCTCTCGCTGTAGGCGCATAAGTGATGCCCTCTGGTGGCTATGTAGGACTAACTGTTACCACATATATATGTATATAATATATATAGTTATTATATATATATATATATAATAACTGTATATATATATATATATATATATATATATATAATGTTGTATGATCTTAAATTCATTTAGTGCGAAAACAATTTAATACTACTTGCGCAATTGCTGCTAAGTTAGTTAATAATAATTTATTTTCTAAACAATATTGACAATATTTCTAAACAATATTTCTAAACAATATTAAAATAATTCTACGTTAATTAAACTTACGAGATAATATAATCAATTAATCAATATCGTTTAGAAAATAAATTATATATATATATATATATATATATATGTAAAATATAAAAAAAAATACGATGGCTTTGCTCTTTGCGAACCAGCAACCTTTAATTACTTTTCTGCAATTCAGGATCGTCCCCTAACCCAGTACCTGCTAGAACATTCACGCCTATTACATAACCTCCTCATATAAATGCTGCGTCATAAGTTTTCTACATTTTTCTAGAAGCTACTCTGTTACATAACCATTCATATAAATGCTGAGTCATAAGTTCTCCTAGACAGATGCCTTCTCGCCTTCGTCCTTCTAACGCTTCCGCTATGCTCCTCTTTAATTATTAGAACGTTATGATGTATTAAAGTTTAAAGTCAGTCGTATCTAATAGTTCAATTACTGAATAAGTTATTTGATTAACTTCATCTGGAAAAAGTCATCTGCTATAAATTAAAATAAAGATATGCTTGCTGTTAACAGTGCAAAAAATAGACACACCGAAAGACTGGATTACTCTTGCTAGGAAACTGTTTCCTGTTAAGATGCCGTTAGATGGTCTAGAAAATAGTAATTACCAATTTGTTTCTCCAAGGCAAACTGTTCCGAAGTGCTATTATCCCAGACCAGTGCAAGCCACTCCTCATCAAAGTTTTCGTAGTGTGAGACCTTTTAATTATCAACAAGTGCAATACCGACCTCTACAGTATGCGTATCGGCCAATTCGATATCCACAATTACCTGCTATTAATTATAACACGGTTCCTAAAAGAGAAGTTAAAAAATGATATTTCCTTAAAGTGAATGTCCAAATTGGACAGGAAAAAATTCCCAGTATTATTGATACGGGATCGCAAATTAACGTTTTACCGTTAAAATATTTTAACAAAATTGGTGATAAATTTAGAGAAATTTCATTGAAATCTCGTGATAAAATATTTTCAATATCTAGTCAAGTTCATATAGAGAAAATAATCAAAGTAAAGTGTAAAGTAGGTAAAATAGAAAATAATGTGATATTTTATGTAGTAGATTCAAATTTGAATTATTTATTGCTTTCATCACCATGTGTTTCATTATTTAAATTACAGTTGAATTTTCATAATTATGAAGTGTATCAGCTTGGAAAACAGGTAAGTAAAAATGTTAAAGTAGACAAGTTTTTCCAAAATAATTATATATGTAAAAATGATATCAGTGCTGAACAATCTAGTAAATATTTTGATAATAGCGAAAATTTTGTATGTAAAAATTATCTTATTTCTAAAAATTGTGGTAATTATTTTGAAAATAGTAAAAATTCTGATAGTAAATTACAGAAATTGTTGAATGATTATAACCATATATTTGCAAAAGTAAATATGATGTTGGTTGTATAAGGGTTGAACCTCCCAGAGTTATATTAACTTCTGAATTACCAATAGCCTATAGACCATATAGAGCATCTCCTAAAGATAATAGTGAAATTAAAAAACAAATAGATGAATTGTTAAAAGCTGGAATTATTAAACCTTCTTATAGTCCTTATGCTTCTCCTGTAACTTTAGCTTATAAGCGAGACGAGCAGTCCAGAAGCAGATTGTGTATTGATTTCAGGAAGCTTAACCAAATTACGAGTACTAAAACTGATTCTGAATCTATTCCTAGAATTGATGCTGTATTAGATCAATTAAAAAATGCAAAAATCTTTTCTACATTGGATTTGGCATCAGGCTATTGGCATATAAAATTAAATGAAAAGGATACTGAAAAATTGGCATTCACTACAAATTTTGGACTGTATGAGTTTACTAGATTACCTTTTGGTTGGAAAAATTCCCCAGCTGTTTTCCAACGAGCTCTTAGACAAATTTTAAACAAATATCAGATTCAATTTGCTTTAAATTATTTTGATGATATTATAGTATTCTCTCCAAATTTTGATGAACATTTAAATCATCTTAAAATAATATTTGATATATGTGAGAAAGAGAATATAAAATTAAAACAATCTAAATGTAATTTTGCTAAAGAAAAAATAAATTTTCTAGGATATGAAATTCAAGCAGGTAAATACCAGCCCAGTAATGCAAATATAGAGGTTATTAAGAAATTGCAACCCCCTAAAAATATCAAAGAATTACAAAGATTTTTAGGAAGTATTAATGTTTATCATAAATTTTTTCAAAATTATGCTAAAATTAGAGCCCCATTAACAAATTTACTTAAGAAAGATACTCCTTATAATTGGACTGATGAATGTCAAAAAGCTTTTCAAAAATTAAAAGATGCATTGATTTCTAGACCTATTTTAACTTTGTTTAATCCTAAATATCCCTGTCATGTATTTGTTGATGCGTCCAAAGAAGCTGTTGGTGCTGTTTTAAAACAAGAACATCCTGATGGTAGTTTACATCCAATTGCTTTTCATTCTAGAAAATTAAGATCTTATGAACAAAATTATGCCATTACTGAGCTGGAATGTTTATCTATTATTGATGCAATTGATAAATTTTATTATTATTTACATGGTAACCATTTTACTGTACATACTGATCATGCTGCTTTAGTTTGGCTTAAAAATATAAAACACCCTACTGGTCGTCGTCTATTTAGGTGGTCTTTAAAATTATCTATGTATGATTTTGATATAAAATATAAAAAAGGATCTACTAATGTTGAAGCTGACATGCTCTCTAGAAATCCTATGTGTCAACATTTAAGATTGCAAGTTAATTTATTATCATTAGAAGAAATAAAAGAATATCAAAATTTAGATAATGTTTGTAATACTAAGTATAGGAAAATGGAATGATGTCTTAGCTATTAAAAAACAGGGATTGTACAAAATTGTGATACCCATGTGTCTACGTAAGAAATTACTTGAAAAGGCCCATATACAATTTGGTCATATTGGTGTATCATCTATGCTAAATTTGTTATCTCCACAATATTATTGTCCAGGAATTGTTCAAGATGTTAGAAATTATTGTAAACATTGTGAAGTATGTCAGTTTAATAAGAAAAGTAAACAAAAGAAATTTGGTTTAATGCAAAAATTACCATCAGTTAGTGAACCTTTTGAAATATTATCTATTGATACTGTAGGTGGTTTAAATTATTATAATTCTACTAAAACGTATATTCACATAATTATTGTTCATGCAACTAGATATATCTGGACATTTGCTTCTAAAAGTGTAACTACAGATACTTATATAAATTGCTTAAAACAAATTTTCCAAATTCAGGTCCCTAAAAAGATTTTAAGTGATAGGAACGCTGCTTTTACATCTTCAAAATTTAAGCACTTTTTAAGGAATCATAATGTAAAACAATTGCTAACTACTGCAAGTAGACCCCAAACTAATGGTAAAACTGAACGTGTTAATCAAACTATTATAACTAGATTAAAATGCAAACTAAATTCTTATCACGGTAATATAGTATGGACAAAATTATTACCCCAAGTAACTGAAGAGTATAATAATACCCCTCATTCTGTAACAAAATTCCCTCCATCATATTTAATGTATGGAAAATTACCTTATGATTCCTTAATTCAAAATCAAGAATTGTATCCGTCAATAGAAGAAGCCAGAAAAATAGCTCAAAAGAGATCTGATGATTATCATAATGTAAATAAAGAAAGATATGATATTCATTTTAAACCTAGTAATTTTAAAATTGGTGATTTAGTAATGTATGAAGAATTTCAATACCCTAATACACGTAAATTATCCCCTCCATTCTCAGGACCTTATAAAATTTTAAAGCAATATTCTGAAGTTACTTATGAAATAGATAAACCTAATCCTTTAACTAAAAAGAAATCAGAAATTGTTCATTCAACTAGATTAAGACCTTTTAATCCAGCAAGTGAGTTTAAGCTAACTGTCCGAAATAGTAGAATTCCTATCTCTGTTCAAAATTAAAATTAATTTTTTTTTTAAAATTCTCTTTTAAACATTTTCCTGATTATGACCTTTAATACCTGATTTAGACTTAAACCCTAACTATGACAAGTTATTCTCCCGATCTTGACCTTTTATATCTTTCACATAATTTGAATTATTTTGTAGCAAAAATTTTCGTATTGTAGGATAATATTTGTTTTTAATTTACAACATTATAAAAAAGACTTTAAATTGATTATACAAGTTATCTGTCTTATAATTTTGATTTTATATGATCTTTTATTTTTCTAAAACCACTTTGAGGTAATGTACAATGCCAAAAACCAGTTACCTTCTATTAGGCAACGGAGGTTTTTCGATATTTGTACCTAGCACCCCCCAACCATCAGCAAGTAAGCACGCTGATCTGTTGGCGAGGACATGCCATAGTTTTAAAGTCAAAGTGTTCATGTTCTAGTGTATAATTGTATTATTTATATTGAATTGTTTTTTGAATAAGTATAATATTTTGTATTGAAGTGTAAAACATGTCAATCTTTACGATGAGAGGAAAAAATGCATCATATTTGTGAACTATCAACATGCATCATATTTGTGGACTATCTGGCATTTAGAGATTTTACCAGATAGTTTCATTCTATTCGAACTCTTTTTATCAAATGGACATTTTTAACAAAATTGAGGACTTTTGTAACTATAACTTATTTATTTATCAGTATTCCATATTTATTATGTTATAATCTTAAAATTAGTCATATATTGTATATTTATTTATAACTCATTGTTTTAATGTTCAAAATTTCATATGCTATAAAGTCAAAATTTTATATGAGAAAGTCATGAACTATGATAGGCCATAGTTAAAGCTTGTACGCTATGTTCTGGATGTTTTCATGTCTTTTCTCATACTTTTGCTTCACTCCTGTACTAATGCTTTTCTCACCCCGGCCTCTCTTTTTGACGGGGGGGGGGGAAGATGTAAAATATAAAAAAAATACGATGGCTTTGCTCTTTGCGAACCAGCAACCTTTAATTACTTTTCTGCAATTCAGGATCGTCCCCTAACCCAGTACCTGCTAGAACATTCACGCCTATTACATAACCTCCTCATATAAATGCTGCGTCATAAGTTTTCTACATTTTTCTAGAAGCTACTCTGTTACATAACCATTCATATAAATGCTGAGTCATAAGTTCTCCTAGACAGATGCCTTCTCGCCTTCGTCCTTCTAACGCTTCCGCTATGCTCCTCTTTAATTATTAGAACGTTATGATGTATTAAAGTTTAAAGTCAGTCGTATCTAATAGTTCAATTACTGAATAAGTTATTTGATTAACTTCATCTGGAAAAAGTCATCTGCTATAAATTAAAATAAAGATATGCTTGCTGTTAAAAGTGAAAAGTCCTAAGTCGTCATTTTTCTCCGTGTTTCAATCACCCCAGCTTCGTTACCCTACTAAAAATGCCCCATAGAAACCAGTAAAACTTTTTATGGGTACCCATAAGATTTTATGGGTTTTTTATTGACTTTTACTGGCTTCTGTTGGTCTTTGTGGGTTTTTTTTACTGGTTTCAAAATGACCCATAGAAACCAGTAAAACTTTCTACTGGTACCTATAGAATTTTTGATGGTCTCTATTGACTTTTACTGGTTTCTATTGATCTCTGTGGGTTTTTCTTACTGGTATCAATTGACACCCATACAACCAACATTCAATGGCAGAACTTTGTACTGGTTTGTATAGGTTTATATTGACTTTTACTGGTTTTCTTACTGGTATGAATATAATAATAAATCTTCTGTTGGTTTATATGGATTTATGCTATTTTTTTATCTGACGTTAATATACTTGTAAACAATAAAATTAACAGAATGAAAATATGATCTCTTTAAGACCACAAGAGTAATCTGGAAACGCAAGTGGTCGTTTTAGAGAGGGTTTTTACTAAATATGCTTATTTATTTGATTAAAATTTTTTTTTTCGGAAACAATAACAGTAATCATATACACCACACACAACAAGGTCTCTCCAAGGCGACCAGCCGCAAATAAAAATTCATCTTTGCAAGTGGTCGCCTTAGAGAGGTGATACTCAATACCAATAGATACTCACGTTCTCAGAGATACGTTTATCTTTTAGAGGTGGTCGTCTTAGGGAGATTGCATCCACGGAATGAATCTCTCTAAGGCGACCAGATACTCTTGCAGAATTTTCTTTGTGAATGGTCGCCTTACAGAGGGAATATTCAATACCAAAGTATACTTATGTTTTCAGAAATACTGGTCTCTTTCAGAGGCGGTCGTCTTAGGGAGGTGGTTTTTGCTACGAGTTGGTTCTGAATACACACACATAAGCACTTACATTTCTGATATTACAAATAAACACCGGTATCAACCAACATCTCTTTAACGCGAACAAGTTCATTCAGAGTCGCAAAACTTTTCTCCCTGTTAACGCTGACGTGAAAAAAAAAATTCGCCTTCCCTCCCCCACTCTCAGAAGTTTCCCAAACAAGCAATATGGCGCCGCTCTAGTTATTGTTGTGCGATTGTGGTGTTATTTTCTTCGTAGTTGAAGTAATGCAGTATATTATTTACTAGGATTTACTGTATTACAAATTTTACTATGTTTTACTGTTTAGAAATTAGTAATAAATAATAAAATACCAGCACTGACTATGAATATACCACTAAAGCCATGCACGTGTAATCGTGTCTAATGTTTGAGAGAACGTTGCTGATAACTGACTAGTTGTGAAATGGAGTTTCTGAGCGTGAAATTGATTTTCCATCTTTACTTTTGTCCTGAAAAACAATGTGCTTAAAGACTGAAAAGTGATAATTTCAGGCTTGATAATTTTTTTCAATGTGCAGATGCAGAAATGTAGTTTTTGCATTCTACTGAAACTGTATTTTGGAAAATTTATTTTTTTTTATTACAGTTTAGAAATACTTTTTTAAAGCTTGTTCATGTAGATGCTTTATCATTTGAATATTATGTGCTAATAAATTTCAGCATACCTTACTTAAAAATGATCTTGCATGATTCAATTTTTCAACTAATGTGATGTGGCCGAGCAAAAAGAATGTTTTTTTTTTTTATGGGTTGATCTTTACATTACGGTAACTTGGCGATTTTTTGGCCAAAATTTGGCGACCAACTCCCCTACAGCAACCCTCTATTTTTTTTTCCCCGCCGCCATTTTGTCTTCACGAAGTAAAGACATGTTTCTTTTCTTCTTATCTACTGAACACTTCTTCCAACAATCTACTAGCCGAATTACACTTATGCTAGAAATTTTATCAAACAAAACTGCTTAATCATGACAAATATTCACTGCAAAATTCAGAAAAAGTGCACAATACCATACACCTTACGCGTTTTTCAAAATAACACATACACATAAACCATGTACACGCCGACTTATTTTTACTTAAAAAAAATCCCAGAATTGCACAAAAATGGCATTGCGCACACTCTTCACTATATCCATGTACACTGCTTTTTTCTCATAAATTCGAAAAATTTCACGAAAATACATGACAATTTTCTCAATCTTTAAACCCGGTAAAAAGAACATATATGAAATTACCTGATCGCGAAAAAGTATTTACCCTTTACAAATATGAACATTTCCACATATAAAATAAATAAAATATCCAAAAACTTTTACCTCTAAATCATCTATTACATTATACACGTCACCAACGAATTCATACATGAAGCATTACAAATATTTAGTATCAAATATTTAAATTATTTCCATGCACGTTTATTTCAACTTAAACGTAAACCAAATTCCTACAAGCATAAAATTCACAAAATAACTATCATTTCATTAAAATATCACTGAACCATGTACACGTCGACTTATTTTTACTTAAAAAAACATCCCAGAATTGCACAAAAATGGCATTGCGCACACTCTTCACTATATCCATGTACACTGCTTTTATCTCATAAATTAAAAAAATTTCACGAAAATACATGACAATTTTCTCAATCTTTAAACCCGGTAAAAAGAACATATATGAAATTACATGATCGCGAAAAAGTATTTACCCTTTACAAATATGAACATTTCCACATATAAAATAAATAAAATATCCAAAAACTTTTACCTCTAAATCATCTATTACATTATACACGTCACCAACGAATTCATACATGAAGTATTACAAATATTTATTATCAAATATTTAAATTATTTCCATGCACATTTATTTCAACTTAAACATACACCAAATTCCTACAAGTATAAAATTCACAAAATAACTATCATTTCATTAAAATATAATTAAATTCAAAAACACCACTTAAAATATACATGAGCACATACATTCAATTAATGAAAATTACCTTACAATCCTAATTACTTTAAACTAAATCATTGCTAATAACAATTTTCCCAATAATACCAAATTCCTTTCCACCTTACATTTCCAACAATGCATAAAAATAATTAAAAATACTAACTTACCTAATCTCCTTCAGAATCTTCATTACGTGGCGGATACACTTTTCTTCATTCTCTTTCAGAATCTTTAAAATCATACTTATCTTTCAAAGCAAGATACCAGGTAAAATAAATAACATAATAAAACATGTTTATTTCTCTCTCACACAACCTTAAAAAACATTTCTTACTATCCTTTTCAATACCACTAAATACCCATTTCGAATTCACTTTACTTACGGCCATGGGATCCAAAAATTCACAAACACTATTTCACACAACACAGAATAAAGCCAAATACAAAATTTCCAGATTTTTTCCCGATTTCCCCCTTTTCCGATTAAAGAACCGTAATTCGTCCATTAATATCACATGACATATCCCATGATCTCGCATTTCCCCCACACAAAATAATGCGTAATCGGAACTCAGTACTGCTCACATTATTACCAAAGTCCCAGGTAGTAACCTTTATCGCCTCCAAAATGTCGCCAAACTACCAGTTACCGTAATGTAAAGATCAACCTTTTTATGTTTTAAAAAATGTACTAATTATATTTCGCGAGCAAAAAAGGTAAGTTTTATTAATGAAATAAACATTGAAATATTTAATGTGTTTATTACTTACTGAATGGGGTAGACAAGACATACAAGCTTAAGAAATCTTTTTTCCACTACTAAAATTATGTGAAAATTTAGATGATCATAGTAACTTACATTGTTTTTTTCTTTTTGGTCTATTTTTCTTTACAGGTATGAGACTAGAAGCACATTTTTACATTAAATATTTTGTGCTATTTTGTTAAAACACATATAATCATTTTTATGCATACTTTAATTTTCATTATTATTAGTTTGATGAAGAAAATTTCAAATGTGTTTTTCATAAATTGCTTTTGAAATAGAAATAGATTTGTGAATAAGATTTATGTAATATTAAATGTACTAGTCTTGGGAGTATAAAAAGTGAATTATTTATTTGAAAAAAATTACATTAAGTTGAAACCTCATATAGTGGTTATTTTCTTAAATGACCACCTCTGATAATGGCACATTTGTCAGGACAATAATTAAATAACAGAACTTAAAAAATCATTCATAGTTTTGTCAGGCTACAGGAAACTGGCATTATCTCGAATTGTGGAGTTGATTGTTTTACGAACTTTTGCTGTATAATCAATTGACTTCGGTGTAGTAATGTTTACGTGGGTATGAATTTTGCAGAAGTAATTGAACGTTTTTACGAGACATTTAAAACCAAAGCTTTTCGGATCATGAGTCTTATAAGGGCGCTGTTATAGCATTGCTTTCAAATATAGTTAGAGTAATATTTAAACATTTTTTTCGGAAGCACTTCCACAGGAAATCCGGTTGTTCTCTGCGTATGAAAAACCCATATAAATAAATCTTCTGTACAGCCTTATACAAATGCAGTTAAAATTACTGTCATTACAATTAAGCGAATATAGCTACATTTGTTTACAAAAAGTTATTGCTAAATACTGCACTATATCAATTTCATTTGGCATTGTAATTTCAGAAAATGCTCAGCATGAGGTATTTTTATATTATATAATCTACTGTCAAAAACAATAGCTACCTTTTCAGTACTTTAAATTTTACTATTGAGAATTTTTATGGTTCGAAATAATATTTCTATACATTATTTCAAGTATTCTTTCTACAATAGAAATCTAAATAACTTGCACCTAAAACACTGACTCAGATTTATTCCAATAATGCATCGCTTTAATTAAATTTATGTTCCTTTGAGATGATATAGGAAAAACCTTGTGTAATAATAAATTATTAATATATATAGGTAAATGGTATTTTTATATATTTTATCGGGTAAAGTGCAGAATCGCCCACTTATTTATTTGGCACTTTGTACAAAAGTAAAAGGAATTGGATTTTTGTCAATTTTCTTTTGACTTTTTAAATGAAAATAGGTCGATGTGTACATGAATAAAGTCAAAGGAGAGCACAATGGCATTTTTGTGCAATTCTGGGATGTTTTTTTAAGTGAAAATATGACGATGTGTACATGGATACCGAGTATGTGCAATTCTTAAAAACACTCCAAGCAGTGGGCGATTCCACACTTTCCCCATTTTTCTATAGGAATTTAGTTTCATTAAATTAGTTATTTAGTATAATTATGTGTATATGAGTATATTCACACTTATTCGCATAGATGGAATTTTTACAGTACGAAAGTTAATCTTTTTTACATCAAGAACTATATATACTATAAATACCCATTATGTTATAGATTTTATTTATATAAAATTTGTGGAAGATTATATAGCACTAAAAGTGAGATACGGAATAAAACATTATACGCTATGAGATATTTTCTTAATTCCCGAACTGTGCGTTAAGAATTGGTATTTGTTGAAACTTGTAAATTTTTTAAAATTCATTTTGTTACAATATAATTTATTGTATTTTGGGTACTATTAAGTTTATTATATGTTATCTTCATGTTTCATTTATTTTTTGAGAGATACAGGTAACATCCAAAGTATTGTAATAAGGGGTCGACACAGTGTTTGTATATTATTAGTTCTTCACTACATTATATTCTTGGATTCATCCTTTCTTCCACGCAAAACATCTATGTGTATGCGTGTCATAATAAGCTGCAGGGTGTTACTATCATTGGTAAGCGAGCTTTAAGGGGATAGCAAGTATGCTAAATTTGAACTCTATGTTAAGTTTCTAATTTGCAAGTCCCGTATTCTTTTTGCTTGCTTGTTAATAATGTTTCTCTTCCTGAAAATTTGGGTTTCTTCTAGTTTTGTTTTTTAATTTGGTTTAGTGCATTGTAGGTAATTTAAAATTTAAGCAGATGCTAGAAAGTACCATCCTTTGGCAATACATTTCTCATTAGGTATCAAATTGTTAAACAAGCTGATGTGATTAAATACAATTGTTTAATTTCCCAATTAAAGAACTGAAATACAAATATATGCAGTGAGGTACAGTACTATATGTATATATTTATAATGAAATGAATAATATATATACAGTCAAAGTAATGATTCGCAACCATCAAATGAAATGATATTATATATATATGTAATGGATTCTGTAGTCGAATACAAGCAGCTGAATCCGTAATGAACAGCAAGAATTTTGATGGCTTAGAGATGTTGAAACTCTAATCCACAATGAATAAGAAATTTGGCAGTTGAGGTAGATTTAATTCAACTTTTCTTTCAGCAAATATGTTGCAGCCACAAACAAGTTGGCACATTATTTATGCCTATTCCAAAAATTAACATTTTTGATAAATGTGTAGTAAGAAACAATGACTGCAATCCAGCAAATACAAAGCGTAAAAAGCAAATGCGTTATGTTAAGGGTGAAATCTTAATTAAGACCGAGTTAATTTTGGTTTTCGATGCATTTTTACTCGTATTTGATAGTTAATACTGCTCTAAAATTACAATTGGCTGTTTGAGTTTTAGTTTCTTTTACAACATCAAATTATATAAGAGTCATATGACATGAATTAATCTCGAAATGATGCAGTGCAGAAAGAAACTGTTTTTAGAATAGAGAAGGAAAATTAATTTTACGCTGCTAATTTAATCTTTTGCATATTCCTTATTTTTCTTACTTATATACATGTACATATATCATTCGATGGTTGTGAATTATGACTTTGGTTATTATCTTTCTATTCATTTTATT
This sequence comes from Stegodyphus dumicola, assembly GCF_044657685.1. Taxonomy (NCBI): domain Eukaryota; kingdom Metazoa; phylum Arthropoda; class Arachnida; order Araneae; family Eresidae; genus Stegodyphus; species Stegodyphus dumicola. The sequence goes on along the minus strand of NC_140776.1, from coordinate 186,184,696 downwards.
TTCAGAATTATATAAAGGTAGTTTAAAATTTTGTAATATGTTTATAGATATTGACGTGCATTAAGGACAGGCTCGTAGGCTTCTAGATATTTTAAAATTTTTATTTATTCGCATTGAGTTTTATTTAAAATTACTTTACATGCTTTCTCCGCAATTTAGTTCTGTTCAATGCTAATTATGTACTTCTGCTGGTTTATGTTTTTATGGAAATTTGATTTACAGTTCTATTTTTGTGTATTGTTTTTTTATAGGGATTCTGTATATGGATACTCCACTATAGTATATTGCTATTGGTTCTGTTTATGGGTTTTGTGCAGCGATTTTCCCAAGAGGTACCTTTATTGGTCTGTGGATTTTTGTGTAGTGGTTTTTACAGGATTTGGCATATGGGTGCCTGTATAGGTGTACATGCTTTTGTTTACTGGTTTTTACAAGGCATAGACCTACGGAATATCCATTTTTTTTTATGGAAATTTGGCCAATGGATATGCATATAAAGTTTTGATTTTTGGCTATGGGTTTTTACTGGGATTTTGTTTATAGTGCCTACAGTTCTACAGGTTTCTACAGAGATTTGGCCTACTCGTATCCGTACAGTCGTACGGGTTTCTGTTTACAGGTTTTTTTACGGGTATTTGGCCTACAGGTACCTATACAGCCGTGCAGGTTTCTTTCTATGGGTTTTTACGGGAATTTGGCCTAACGTACGGGTTTCTTTTTATGGGTTTTTACGGGTATTTGGCCTACGGGTACCCGTATAATTGTACGGGTTTCTTTCTATGGGTTTTTACGGGGATTTGGCCTACGGGTACCCGTACAACCGTACGGGTTTCTTTCTATGGGTTTTTACGGGGATTTGGCCTACGGGTACCCGTACAGTTGTACGGGTTTTTGTCTATGGGTTTTTACGGGGATTTGGCCTACGGGTACCCGCAGAGCTGTACGGGTACCCGTAGGCCAATTCCCCGTAAAAAATTTTATGGGTTTCTACGGGGCATTTTTAGCAGGGTAACCATCTGCCAGAACGTGTAATGGAATAGCCTCACCATTCGCCCACGATGTGTTGGAATAACTAAAAACATTACATATATATATAATAACTATATATATATATATATATATATATATTAACAAGCAAGTTAGTTAGTACAATACTGTAAGACCAATTTGGTCTAAATAATTTTTTTGTGCAGTATGCTGCAAAATTAAGGATATTAGAAATTGTAGAAAGCTTGCCTAAAAGTTACCGGGAGCTGTGGCTTCAAGAAAAGTTCAACACATTTTTTAAAAAAACAACGTCATTGAAGGTGAAAAACATTTGAAACAATTGAAAAGTTAAAACATAGGAAAACGAAACGATGTAGCAAATTAAAACATAAAACAAACATAAACATATAAAAATATAAAGCGGATAATGGTAAATTAGCTGAATTCGAAGTCCAATCTGGCTTTTCAAGGTAAATTTCTAATTGAATGTCGAATTAAGCTAACTGCATTACGCGTTTCGCCGAAACAGACAATTGAAACTTTTGCGCTACAAAATTTTAATTAAATAGACGAAGTGTCGTAGAAAATTTATTAGTCTCAATTCTCTGTTCCAATTTCCCGACGCGTCCGCACAAAATGACAGTAAGGTGTTAAAATATGTAAAAAAAATTCCGATTTACATCAATAATCAAGATAAAAATAAAAATAAATAGCAGTCTGCTATTAGTCACAAAAATACTTACGGGCTGGACCTGCAAGCTTAAAGAATTATACCTTTATAAGATTTAGAAATCTGAAATTAAATTTAAATGAAAACAAACACAGTGGGTCTTGCTAAGGCCAAGAAAATAGTTTTTTAGTAAAAGAAACAGAAAAAAACAGACCTGTGGCTATGCAGAGCTCTCCCTCGTAAAACTAAGTTGAAAAGGGGTTGTAATTCCCCTCTGAGTCCTTCAGCGCCATCCCACACGTCGTGTGACGTAAGTAGGGGAGAACAATGTCATTGGGCATCAGCCAATGCGATTAGACTGTCCGTTGGCTGTAACTCGTCCCTAATTTTCAATCAGGGTAGGAAGTTATATATACAGTGATCCCTCGTTTTTAGCTGTTAATGAGGACCAGAACCTTCTGCGAAAGCTGAAAAATCGCGAAGTAGAATTTGCCCCTAGGAATTTTCGTGTATGCGGGTACAAGAATGTTTAAAATATGTAAACAGTATTTATACTTTACACATTTAAGAGAAAAATTACAAACGTATTTACTTAAACGTGTCAGTGATAATTAATAAGGTTAATTACAAAACTTTATACAGTAATAAACATTAATCAGCATTGCTGTCTGAGAGAGGCGAAGAGTCTTGTGTTGGTGGCAGAGGAGAGGCTTTCACTTGACTCGTAGAAGCTTTAGGCTCACTCGGAGACTCTTCTGATGGAGGCGCTTACGGTAGTGCCAAGGGCTTTACCTTGGAGAGAAACATGGTAATGGGTAGTTGTTGTCTTTTTTTTTTTTCTTTTTTTCTTTTCCTTCAAAATTCCCCTGTACAAGGACATAACCCCGTCAACGCGATTGCTGAATTCGACAGCTCGAACCATATTGTCTTCAATGTCTTGTGCAAATTGTTGCATTGCTGATGAGGTTATGAAACTCTTCTTCCGCGTAACGACAAGCAGCATCGTTGTCACCAGAGGACGCCTCACCATACAAAACACGTTTTTGATGCCGTATCTTTTCCAAATTTTGCGAACCAGCCTTGCTGACTGAAAAGCTTCGTTCTGGAGCTCTTGGTAGCGCTAATACTGGCTTGAGGTTCTTCAGCATTTTCTTCAGCCTCTTCATTGTCGTCATTGAGCAAGATTTGGTCGTAGAGAACTTTGGCCTTTGTTCTGTTCATATTAGTGTCCAAGCTCACTGTCCTTTTCCTGCCATCAACAATCCACAATGCCAGGTGCAGCTTCCATTTTCACAATTATGTTATTACGCGGAGTTACCACACGTTTCGTTTCTTTATTGAAGGTTATTGAGGCAGTTTTGCGGATGTTTGCTTCCTCTTTCTTGATGTACCGCACTGTAGATTCATTCGTCCCGTAATAGCATGCCACAGATGCATAAGTTTCGCCCTCTTTGATCATATCTAAAAGTTTCACTTTTTCGCTGATAGTCATCATCTTCTTGGGCGTTCCGGAGGAAGCTTTCGCAGGGGCACAGCATTTAGGCGGCATTATAAGGGCTTAAGCACTGGCTTGATTTCAGAGGACTATAGCTTCAGACAAAATCGTTTATTTACTAAATCTTGAAATAAATTTCGACATTACCAGAGAGCTTTAGATGTATGTGCCTATGAGACTGAAGGTTGCCTCATTCTTCAAAAATCTAATTGTCCAGAATCGATATCATCGAAGCAATTATAAGCTGCGTTTATTCAAAGATCTATCATATACACCGAATCTCGGAAGCAATGTTACTCAACAGTGTTTACAACTTTCGGATTTGAATTCTTCACTATAGATCATAAGAATATGCTTTCAAACATGAAAAATGACTGAGGTGTCAGAACTTGTGGCCAACTATAGACACGCAAAAGGCGAACATTGAACGCCGTGCGTTTAAAATCGTTATTTAGATAAAACATTAAGTTGTTTCCAGTATCCAAGTTTGTGGGAGATAATTTTAAATTATATTTTAAAATATTTAAACAAAGAGCATGCTTCATTGTGTCATCAATAAATACTAAATTATTTAATTCTGATGCTGACATGCACACTCACACAAAAACACGTCCACCGTCATGCTTTACTGTACCCAACCAAGTTCTTGAGATTACGCTCCCTCTTTTTCTCTCCGTACAATTATACACAATTATTATTATCCGGACAATTATAATTATTATTTGTTTAAGATTTTTATTGAAATTATTGTTTGAGTATTGCACTGATTTTTCCTTATTAGTAAAAGTGTCTTGCGCTCCAAGAATTGTACGGCCCGAGTCGTGCAATGTTATGAATTTCGTACATATATGAATAATTTTAGGAAAAATATGAGTGAAATTGTTGTATTTTGCCTTTATAATGTAATATGGAAATCTAAACAGAAGATGTTCTGCCGAAAAAATAAGAATATAGGGTCAAGACTACACATAATTCAGTAAATGGCGCTCTCTCTGAACTAGTGAGATATCACCAAGCTGACTACGGTTTTAAGGAAATGTAAATCGTTTTATTTATTTTTTTTTAAACATTTATCTGTATTATTCGCACAAGCTTCCAAGATTCCCAAATTGCTAATTGTATCTCAATTGAAAAAAAAGTGATGGAAAAATTTCTAGGTTAAGGTATTAATTTTGCTACAATTGCCATCAATTTTAAATTAACTGAATTTGAATTATTGTCAATCACAGTTCTGAAATAAAATTCGTATACATTCGCCAAAAGTTTTCTGAAAGCAACCTAGATACAAAACAAATAATGATCTAATCTATTTTGAAAATCCACCGCTTTGCTTCAAAGATACAGAGCAGTTTCGTTCAAAAACGTCGATGTAAAGCAAAAAGGACGTGACAACTGAAGGGAATTATCAATTTTTTATACCAGAAAAGATATACGCAAAAACCGGTGGTCATCGTTACGACAAAATTTCGTATTAAGTTTTGGATTGCACAATATTTTATTTCTTTGAATCAAAACGTGTTTCTTGTTTCCAAAAATTCGATTTCATAATCTTCATCCAAAGTAAAAACGCATAACTTGACTTTAGACCCAAAAAGGAAAATTTCCCCATATTTTCATTCACCACAGAATGTAAACTTGCTTCTCTTTCGTTAAACAAAAACAAAACACTAAAAAAAGAATAAAATAAAATAAAAATTACCAAGGCCTCTTAAATGCTAATAATTAAAATATAATCTTACATCCTACGTATATTAATATATATAGAGAAAAATTAAAGCATTTTATTGAGAAAGCTGTCATGAAAGACTCCACTGTCCGCAGAAGCTGATGAGTTGTACAGTGTTTTTTTCTCTGAATACAAGCTTTTCATGAATAAGGATATTTTGGTTCTGGAGGAAAATATTCAGTGGTTTAAGCAACAAAAATTGGTATATTTCTGAGGTCTGTAATTGTAATGAACTGCTAGGCTTTGAAAGGCACTGACCAAGTTTTTGAATAGGTACAATTACTGCACGTTCCCAGCTTTCTGGAAAATAGCAATGCAGTTAATTAATGAACATAAAGTTAATTAGAAATTAGCATTCCTACGAGAAAAAAAAATATTGCGACAATTTATAAATCCTAGGATTGGAGATAAGAGCTAATCCAGGCGTATTTTGGGGCATGGATTATCATAAGTGCGACCCTCAAACGAGAAATGTGCTGTAAGTCTCTGTTGAAAGGAAGGTTTAAGAAACATTCAATATATTGTCGGGAGGTATAAGCGTTGTTCGCAAAGATATCTTCTACGAGATGTGAATTTATTTGGCGCATCAACAGCTAAGAATGGAATAAGTGTTCCGCCTCTGATTGGTCTGGTCGAGGCACGCCAAACATTGCTGTCGTTGGTCGTCAGGGGCTTTATATATTCTGAATATTGTGATTGGAATAACTGGACGATTCATGTCTTGATCACATTCTGGAAAATACGCAAACTAAAGATTTTTTTCCAAAAGCATTCCCATTTCAATTATTTCATTTTATAATCAAGCCCCTCCCCCCGAAGTGTTTAAAACTAAAAGAGTTGATCCTATGTTTAGAAAGATTTACGTTGAAAAATTACTTTTCTACTTCTATCTCTCTCTTCTACTTCACTCGCTTAGCCTCTGCTAGCTATCGTCCGGTGTTCTAAAAATATTATCTGCGTAAAATTGTCGATGTATTGCGCACCCACTATGATGATGTGCAATGGAAAAGAGAACGTGTCCTAAGAATTAGTTATCAGGGAATAAATGAAAGTGTAACGGAATTTACGGTTACATCTGTTTTCAAGTTCATCATCTTTCTATATTGTTACAAAGCAAAGAACTCTTGCTCTTGCAGCTTTCTTTAAGTGATTCCATTGTATATATATGTCTGTGTGGCGTGTGCTTAATAAGATGATTTGGTAACAGCTGCAATGAATTTGCGGTGGTAATTTGACTTGTTATATCATGGAGAGACTTTGATACGTAGATGGAATCATTAACTTGCTGCCAGACATAGTCGACTTCAACATACCGTTTTACTAGGCAAAGAAATTCTAGAGACCTAGCATTTAATAGACACATGGTTATGGGGACTATATGCACCTCACAATGTTAGAAAGTTTCGTTACTATTGAGACAACGCACGATTTCAAGCAATGCGCTTTAGCCACAAGGAAGGAACGCGGAAAACAGGTGTATGGGTCAGCAAAGTTAGAGATACAACAGTAAAATGTTTCTTTAATTTGACTGGATGAAAGCTATCCGCTTGGCACGATTATATTAGCAAGCACGAAGCGGATTAATTTAATACACTCTGTTCAAAAAGTTATTGTAAACAATTTTTACTTTTAGGGTAGAAAAGAGACATAGTCAAATTAAAATTGGGAGTTAAAAAAGAACTATTGCAAAATTAGCAAAAAAATTATTTCACTAATATATCTCGCGCTTTGCTGGTTAAGCAGTCCTTTCTCTTGTGTTCACTTTTCTCTTCATCAACGCTCATCGAAGCTGTGTGTTGTCGATTACTTTGAAATCAGCTAAGCTTTCAAAAATTGTGTCATGCATTTTGCGACCATAATGGTATGTGATGTATAAATAACTAAGTATAAAAAGGAAAGTTGGAAAGACGTATAAATAACTAATACAGATCTTAGTCTCAGGAACGTAAACAATGCAGTGGGAGGAAGCTAGTGCAGGGAGTAGGCAGGAGTGACTAGGAAAGACAAATAGGAAGTTTTGCATGATCACGAGGGCTGGAATGACAAATCAGATGTTCAACTACGGATGTGCAAGTAAGCATTTAGGACCTGGGAGAGGTGTTAGCATTCCACGTTCAGCTGCCGCCGAATGCCGTGATTATCAGGCCCAGATAGCACGAGTTATTCCAGCTGTCATAAATTTGGTGCTTCTAAGGGTGCTTGAGGAAAAGTAATTTTTTCATTTTTTTTTTTTTTTTTTTTTTTTTTTTTGTGTCCTTTGCCAGCGCTATCCAGAAATATTCCTTGGTTTTCTGGCAGCTCAAATAATCCGCTGGTAGGGTTACCGCGTCTACCAAATCTCAGGGGACTTGACTATTTTGCGACATTTTGGTCCGTGCCCTCGTTATTGTAATGACTATTGCAAGTGAATAACTATAATTAATCTATATATGTAACTGTAAACGCAGCCATCCCTTAGTAATTTTAATCCTATATGTCTTCCAGTATTTGCGAGAAATGGAATTTACCAGAGATTTCTCGGCGGCCGAGAGAAAACTATATAAAACTGCAGAAAGAAACTGATGAAATATTTTTATATCATCGATTTCACGTGCTATCAAGAACCCCTACGCATGCCAAAATAGATAAAATTGTGTCTTTTATTATGTGCAATATACGTTTTCCTTGAAAAATAACTATTAAAGTTTTTTTTAAATGCCTCTGGATCTATTTTCATGTAGGAAACATTGAAATCAATTTTGAACTTTTATCGTATGGAAGTGATTTTATCTTAATTTCTACACCTGCTTAATTTACAGAAACATCTTTTAAATACTCCATTTTGAAACGCAGAAGTTGAAATTCTTCAAGTTTTAAGGACTTTGCCTCTTAAAATTAGTCTACAGTCTTTGCGGTAAATAAGATTCTAAGCCCAGCGATGGTAATATAAATAAGTAATATGCTTCATGCTGTTAATTCGTACCATGGGTTGTTGTGAATCCTTCTCTGTATAAGTTGTGGGCGTAGTAATTCAAAGGCTAATTAAGGGATGGGAATAAATATAGAATCTGTTCTGTTACAGTAATAGTAACTTGCTTTCAAGCAAGAACTAAAAATTATAAGTTTCGCAGTACCTATGGTAAGATACCATTTACCTGCATATCTTGAAAACTACGTAAAAAGTGTGCAGAAAGGTTAAAATAAAATACGTAAGAAGTTGAAAATGGAAACATAAAAGGAGCGGCGTAGCTTGAGAAAGTTTAAGTAGAAGGAAGAATTAATATCACACCATTTTTGTATTCTTAAGGTTTGTAAACCTTTACAGTGTTTTAGTTTTATAGTTTTCCTTTAGAGCTTTTATAAATTCTATGCATAATACGACACGAAAAAGGAAATATAGAAACGATTAACGATAAAATTAATTGTTATTGTGACGTGCGACTGAAAACCCGACTTTCTTTAATATGCTATGGGTGGGAAAAGACTGCTTTTATCAAGTGCGTAAATTGTAGTCCTCCAAACAGTTAAAAATCATCTAATTTTCAGAATGTACAGATATTTCATGTACCTTTAACTAAGCTCCTGAATGAAACGTAACTTAATTTTTATATACAGCTTAATTCATTTTTTTAAACCAAGTCTAAATTAGGGTTTTTTAAATTGTTACAATTTCCGCCGATTTTAAGTCAACTGAATTGTCTTCACTGACATTACAAACCAAAGTTTAGAAACATATCGCGAACACAACACCATTCTAAAGATAACCTATATAAATCAGATAATGATAACGTGCAATAGCAATTCGTTTTAGACAAAATCTTTTTTAAGTGCAACCCAATCTATACGGAGTTCATTCCACTACAAAGAAAAAATGTCTATTGTATAATTTAGCGAAACTGTACTATAGAGATGATAAATACAATGTTAAACTATAGGGATAATAAATATACGATATTAATATTACTGTAATAGAATTATTCTATAAATAAAACTTTACGTACGACACTATTTTCGAAAACCTTCGTTCGCGAATTCATTACATTTACTTACTGTTACTTAATTCCAAAGATGAGTAGGAAATAAAAACATCCTCCGGCCGCCGCAAATAAAACATGTTCTAAAATCCAAAAATTATAATTCGCTCTTACTTTTCCCAAACAAACTTTCCTTAAAATTGCCTACAAATTGTTATTTTATAAACGGTAACGAAATTCAAAATAAATATCATAATGTTATTATTTACTTCATTAGAAATACAAACAACAATGTTAAAAATGGGTTTGTTATGTGAAAATATTATAAATATAAAGTTGTAAAATATACATTTGTTTTAAAATTTCAAATGTGCAATTAAATCCTTCTTAGAATAATTATCTGTGATTATCTTTGTCGTGAAATGAAACGTTGTCTGAAAAACCGATTGTTTATCTTTTTTGTAAAGAAGTTTAAAAAATATCTTTATGTTTTTTTCGTATGACTGAATTTTGTGTTAAATTTAAAATAAATCTTGTATTATACATGAATTAGACAACTTGCAGTTTGCATATTATGGTCAATTATAATTACATATTTACAGCTTTCAAAAAATCTCCTTTTCCAAACAAGTGGATTTCCTGCATACTAAACAGTCTATTATTGCAATTTAAAATGATTTCGCTTTCTTAAAATTTGTAAAATAATGGTATATTACTAATACTTACATTTGTGAATATAATTGAGAGTAAATATAATAATCTAACTTCTGCGATTAAATACGAGATTTTAAACATTAAATTTCAATAAATGCATTGTAGAATTAAATTAACGTGGTTTTTGCTTCGTCCTCACTTTGGTTTTATTACTTAATTCCAAATTTTTGTTAGAATTCCTACAGGTTTTATAATAAGTTCACCAAAGCTACGTGGTTAGGATAGCTGAATTCTGGCAATGCGATTCGCATCGAGCAAGCGATGTGGCTGTATTTGTGTTTTCGTGGCTTTAATCATACATAATATCAATATGAGACAGTTTCCTTAAACGTTCTCTTAAATTGAAATAATAGCACAGATATATGTTAATGTGTAAGGATATTCTTTTTTGCACTTTTAACTGCTTCAAGGAATTATAATGAGTAGTTAAAATTGTTATTACTGAAATTTGTAAAAGAAGTATTCTTTGATTGGCAACACATAAGCACAGGTGGCTAATTTTCTTTTCATAATCTTTATATATAGATGTGCAATTAAGAGTAGTTATATTGTTAAGTATAAAACTTTCATTCACAGTTTTCCAAGAAAGACAGCGTTAGGTCTATTTAGACGTCTGACCGGACATGACTGTTTGCGAGACCACCTCTACAGAATCTGAGGGTTGTATTACCCAAAGTGTATTTTGTGCGACTCTAATTGGCCTATGATTTTTCAACATTTAAATAATTGCATTGCACTTTCTCGGACATTGATAAAAGTAATGGAGAGTCCTTAGCTAATGGCTTAAGTACTAATGTTTGACATTTGTAAAATGAATAAAAAAACTCTTTTAAGTACAATACTTACGTCATGTTTTCATTGAAAATGCAAATTTATAGTTTGCGATGCTGTCGTCGTTATGCTGCTTGAATGTAGAAGATATTACATTTCCACTGGCACTGCTAAAAGGAAAATGGCATATTTTCTCAAAATCATCGGGTGATCCTCAATTCCTTACTTTGCATTTCTCGCGCAGTTTCCAGTCTATAAAGACACTGTTATGATCTATGATTTATTTCATAGCCTTTTGTAGGAACAGAAAATTTAGATGCTGATTTTTCTCTAAGGTAAGCATCAAGACAATTTAATTACCTTTTCCCAAGGATTTTTTTTTCAACATTATCCAGTGGGCGATTGTTCATGAGCGCTGATAACTGGTAGTTTCACTCTTCTGGAAATCCGGATAATAGCTTAGTTCCATGGCAGCTTTCATTGGTTTCTTACACGTAACACGAACATGAAATTTTTCCCTATAAACGTCCTCCACAAAAGGATCCATCTCTTCAAGATTTAGATTTAACCCTCTTGTTCATTATTTGATGCGAATGCACATAATAAAATCTCATTTCTAACATATAGCGGACTTATATGTCAGAATCCATAAATATACAAAGAATATTTTTTTATGTTTAATAATGTTCTTAGTGGAAATTTTACAAACTTTCTCCGCCGTTACTTCCCCGTTTCTCCATCTGCACTAAAATACTAACGAATACTAACTGACTGAAATACTTTAACACTCTTATTCAATTAACAAACAAAGCGAAATTTTCATGTACATTCTGCAGCGTTGAGTTAAAATTTAAAAAAATACTCCAAAAAATATAAAATTAAAAATTATTAAAAAGTTTTAAATCATAAAATTTCCCAAAAAAATCAAAACTTGATATTTCCTATCCGTAAACTTTCTCGAGCTAATGTAGCTCCCTCTAGTGTGCATCATGAAAACCAATTACGCAATTTTCCTTTCCTATTTCTGCTCCCTACTTAGATATTTTTCTGATGTGGAGGTACATGGTTTTAAACCATACGCACTCCGTAACTCATAATCATTGGCATTGGCATATATTGTTACGATTTATATCCTTTCTGTATACCGCCAGGATTGTTTCTGAAGAAGCATTGGCCTTTGCGTCTCAAACAGTAGGTCAGCTCTGATTTAAATTACAACATTCAATGAACATTTAATAGGGTTTTAAAGATAGTCCAACTAAGAAAAAACAAAGCATAGGTAAAACTTATCTAGTTTGACAAGAAGTACATATAGCGGTTTCTAATGAATTGGTGGAAATTTTCCCGAATATCCTAGACAAACAGAATATTAAAGGAAACTCGGTGGTGCCCACTGTGGTGTTGTTGGTGTGACTGCTTAAATGTAACGATACTAAGAGTATCAAATATGAGTTAATTCCGCGTAAATAGTTAAACTATAATTTAGTGGTTAGTACATTGCGTGATCTTTAATAATAAGAATAAAATGACTTACCCAATAAGGCATGCATGAGTCAGTATCTCTCTTTTTCAAACCTCACATTTATTTTATCAAACACATTTTCTGGATTAAATATGGAACATTTATCACACACATATAAAATATCAAAATATCATAACTTGTGCTGTTGCGCAGTCTTATTACACACGTGCAAGCTCTTCTTTTTTCACACTCACTTCTCCTTAACACACTTATCATCACGTGGTGACCCATCGCTGGTCTTGCACATACTTAAGTCAAACACCTATTGATAATCTGCTTGAGCTGTTTTTTATGTTATTCATGGCAGCAGGACGTAGTGATTTTCAAACCAAGCATTTTCCTCGAGATTCCTCTAGATATTACATCTCTTAGCTCTGCTTCTTTCTATGCAAAATACGACGACATCCCATGTGAATATATGCAGGAACGATGATGAGAGCTGTGTGTCGCCCGAAGTCCCACACACTCGTTAACACGACGTCAGGCAGAAGAAGAGAGATACAAACCAGTCCTTCCAGTTTTTATCCAATGCGACGCACGTGGCAGCGCGCGATAACGATTCAAGTATCGATGATGATATACTGTTCACCGTGAGAATTCTGTGTTCTTACACCCACGTTACACAGGGTAAAAATGCCCAACCCGCCAACTCTTTTGGATGTTTAAACATAGGATAAACAACAAGCATTCAACTTTCATATCCGCTCAACAGTCTTTATCTTGAGAAATGTTTTAACCAGGCGTCTATTAGCTGCATTCTTTTAGCTAGTTCAGAGTGTCCTAATGATTTGCTGGGCAAAACCTTATTCGTTATATAATGCTTTAGCGCTATGCTACTTGCGGGAATTTTATAATATGAGATATTGCTTCATCGGTAAGAGGAATTTGTGGCTTTCTTTCTTTATAATTTATCTCATTTTACTACTTAGGAATTTTGGCCTTGTTATACAGGGGTTACGTTTTTTCATAAGGTTTTAAGTCTTCCAGCTCACATGACGTCATTTAATGAGATCTTTACGAATCCGTAGTACGTCGTGAACTTACGAACGCAGCACTTCAGTCAACTTTCGATTAACTGGAGTGCGCCACAACGTATTCCACGTTTACTCGAAATCTCAGTTAATCTTTCTGCAATTAAAACAAACACAGAAAATATGAATAACAGATGTTATATTTAATAGGAAAATAAATGTTACCAATTTAACGACATTTTAAGTCAGTTTAAAAAGGAGAATAATATCATTTGATTGAGGATTAAATCATTATTCAAAAAAATGAACACTCGGTAAATAACGGGAGTTTACGCTTCGTCAGAAATGAGGAATTTAAATAACCAATACATCATATATTTCCACTATTGGTATCACCTTTTTTTTTCGTATTTTTTACAGACCTTTTGTTTTATTGTTACTGTGGTTGGTAGAAATGCTTCCTTCGATTCACACTAAACAAATCCCATGTTTTGTTCTTCAGGAACAACCCATTCAGCAAGTGGTGACGATAGAAATGTTGGAGATATTCGTGTTTCGGACCTAATTTTCCCCATTTTCTCTTGCAAAATCTTTTATTTATTTGCAGTTATTTTGAAAGGAATTGAGATATCAAAAATGAAAATCCTGTGCAGTTTTTGGAATAAAGAAAATATTCTAAAATAATCAAAGGTCTGTTTACTTTAAAAACTAACGTATTTCCCGCAAACTTTGTTAACACTCTTGTTCAATTAACAACCAAAGCGAAATTTTCATGTACATAATTTCGCCAAAAAAGGCTACATCGGCAAAGGTCATTCTTGCCCTATTTCCATATGAGTTGTCCTATCTAGTTACTTAAGTTTCTTAATTATAAAATCTTAAGATCCTTATATTTATTAATAGTTGCTCGAATTACCGAGTTTCAGAACAAAAGACTGATCCCACGACTAGGAAGAAGAAAAAGAAAGACCTGAACAAAATTCACTGCATAAGAAAACGCTATTTTTTTCCGTATTGTTTTCTATTTATTTATGATTACAGTGTAGACCTACTGTTACGAATTTTATACATAGATATGTAATTTTAGTGAAACTGTTGTACTTCTTCTGTATAACGTAACATGGAAATCTAGAAAGCCGATGCGATGCCTAAAAAATAAGAATACAGGGGCAAGGCCATTTAACATCGTTCAAACGACTACCTCGCTAATTTGGCGAGAAGTCACCACCAAACTTGGCGACTATTTGGCGATATTTTGGTCCCGTTCCTGTAGCACCATAATAGGTATTGTAAGTAGTTAACTGTAAATGATATGATAACCTAACTGAAACCGTAATCGACCCTAATATGAATTCTAGTTATTTCGAGAAGCAGAAAGTACAACAAATATCTCGGTGGTGGAGTGAAAACTTTATAAGACCGGACAGAGCATCTGCCGTCAGATGTTAGTTGAGCGTGAGTTCGGAGTACTGAGATGTGTCCGAATTAGCTTCACTTCTTACATGCACTTTGCTATGCGTTGCGTTCAACGTTCTGAAGGTTTCGGAAATTAATACTGAAAGCGAAATTTTGATATACGAGTACATCAGTTCGCCTAAAGAATACTACTGAGGCGAAGATCTTTGCTGCTTCATCTGCATATAGATATTTTCAGCATTTGGCTCATTAGGGTTTTGAATTTTAAAAAACCTTATTTATAAATTTTAGCTCCAAATATTGCTTCAAAATTGAAGAGTAACCCTACCCTCAACAAGCTGCACATTAAAAAAATGGCACAAAACTTTTAAAATTTGCTGTCGTGGTATTGTAACAAGATTTCGATATTAAATACAGTATAGACCCTAACAGCGGTTAAATATATCAATATGAAAAACATTCAGCAGTAATGTTTATATTTCAGACGCTTTTACATTTTTCAGGAAGCGTATAAATATAGGAAACTTTTTGTATTTCTTTTCTTCCTTTAGGGCGAAAAAAAAACGTTTAAGTACTCTACGTTGAACTACCAGAGATAGTAACAAATAAATGACTCCGATACTGATATTTCTTTCATTTACAATGAGGACTTGATTTTTCGTGTTGTGAATAATAGCAGTGATTTTAATTTAAGTAGCGAAACGAATATTTGTATGATGTCACGTTGGTTTTGGGGGAAAATTGTAGGAACAGACTGCTATCTTTATTTAGTTAGATAATAAGAGTTCGGTTTAGGTAGGTTATACTTGGTTAGGTTTAGTTAGGTTATATCAGATTATACTTGGAATATGGAATATAAACATTATAAAAGAATGAACTCGAAATCTGAGATTATTCGACAAAGAAATTCTCTAAAACGTGCACAAAACATTCCGGTGGCCGAATATCCCTGATGTATTACATTAAATATAGATTTATATTCTTTAGGAACCCGATGCCATATAAATTCACTTAAATCCGAATCCACCTGATATCGCGATGTTACATAATGCCTTTTCTGTCCTTGTTTCTGAATACCACAATCTTTCATTGTTTTGAATATTTGTATCAGTATAACCAGGCTCGAAACTTTGAAAATTCTTGCTGTTCTGTAGAAAGAAGATCACGTATCCTAATTTCCCCCCCAAAATATAAGAGAATACAGATAAATAGTGTATTGTAAACAAATGCCGAAGCTTCGAATTCAAGTATTAAATCATGTTGAATATTCCAAATGAAAACCCATTTTAATTATACAAATGTCTATATCGTGATCCTTTAGAAACACAAATTTAATGTCTTAATAGTACAATTTAACTTGTAATTACTTACTTAAATATTCCAAGAAACTTTAATGTATTGCAGTTCATAATATGTTGTAAACCAAAAATATTTAAATCATCCAGAATCTGAAGACATTAATATTCCTTTAATATTTCAAATCAAAGAAGCTAAATCAGCATTTAGATGAAATAAATCTGTGTCACTTCGGAGATTCTTTTATTAATACTGGGATCGAGTAAATACAGAAGTTTTCCTTCTTTTGTTTGTTGTGTTTTGTAGACATATTTACGTTTAACTCATTACTAAATTTGTTAAGTTATTAATATTAATTTTTCAAGTAAACTGACACACATTTATTCAATTTCTTTTAAGTGCACATCCATTTTTAATAGAGTTATTATGGCTAAAAATTTTATTTATTTAAAAAATAAACATCTGCCTTTCTTCAGGAAATGAAATGGTTTGAGATTGGGAATTTATTATTTGTTGTTATGTAGGATCCAACTCCATTGGATAAAGTTTTGAAGATTACATGAAAGTGGTGTTGAGAAGCAAATTTTGCTTAATTATTTATGCATGTTTCTAGCTACATTTGCCAATTAATCTAGAGAATTTGACTATTATTGAAGATTTTCGGTAGTAGCAACTACCACTTCAATAATGATTTACAGTTGTTAATTCCAAGTAGATATAGAAAGCGCTATTAGAAATCCTAGTTTATATTTGGAAAAATTGAATAATAATCTTTGCTGCTATTTAGAGGGGTTGGTTTACAAATCATTCCGTTTAGTGTTTAGAGGCCTGAATGAAACATTACTCGGTTTTATATCTAGTGCAATTTCATTTTTCGTCAAAGCTTTCAAAATCTCAATTTGCTAATTGTATGTTTATCGAAAAACATGCTGGTTTAAGCACATTTCTCCACCCCTCCCCCCAAAAAATTACTAGGAATTTTAAATTTTGTTAATGATTTCCGGCAATTGTAAATTAACTAAACTGTCTTCACTCTCAATCAACGTTCTGCAAACGGAAAGTTCGAAGTATGTAGCGAACAAAATTCTAAAATATAAACCAACTACAAATAAAACAACGATCTAATATGTGCTATAAACCACCGCTTTGCCGCAAAAAAGGAAAGCGATTTTATTCAGGAAGATGAAATTTTTGATGCCCTGATAAACACTAACTGAATAATTTAAAAAATTTTATTCCCCAAAAAAGTGACGAAAAAAGTGGTGGACAGCAATTTAGCAATAATATTTAGGATTAGATTATGTTTGATTTTAAAATCCATTACTTATTTGAATCAAGGCTAGTTTTAAAAAATCGATTTCATATTTTTCATTCATGTTGAAAATGCGTTGAGTTAAAAATAAATAAATTTGCCCATTTTAAGTTTACCAAATAGAGTAAGCTTGCTTTTCTTTCGCTAAATATTAATAACTAAAGTATATCTTACATCTTATGTATTAGTTAAAATTTTTACAAAATTTAAATCATAAAGAACTGTAAAATTTTAGAACCAAGTCAAATGTAAAATGAAATTTAAAATATATTGAAATGTATTAGAAATATTTTAAACAAAAACTATGAAAATACAAATTAATTATTCATAATTTAATGCTTCAAATCGACTCCTCGACGGGTAATAAATTAAAGCAATCAAATTTGAAGAAACAAGGAGTACTGACGTAATATTTCGTGATATGCAAAACTTCATAAAAATCTTGGAAATAAGGCAATTAAACAAACAAAAAAATTAATCGTAACAACATTTATAACTTGCTCTAGAAAATAGCTTTTAAGGAATTCTGTTGATCTATTTAGGCATTTATTATCAAGGCGTTTTACGCGGGCTGTTGTTGAAAACGTTAAAACAAAAGAGCAGTTTGAAGGAGGCGAATGTTAAAACGCAGTGGGTTTTGAGGGTAGTCATACACGGGGCCATTTTTTACAGGAAAAACAAAGACGATTTGCGCCAAAGTATACTCTTTGGTTAATTTTAAAATCTAATATTTAGTTGGAAAGAAGAAACTCTTAGTTTATTGTCTCCAGTTCTATTTTCAACCATGTCTGTTATGCCTTCCATAGCTTCAAATTTATTTTTCATTGTGGCAGTAATTTCTATTTTTCCTTGAACTACAAAGACTGACAATAGTTGTCTTAAGTTGCTCCCTCACCACTCTTTCCCTTGTCATTCAATCGCACATCTGACACCAAAAGCTGTTTCGAATGTACGAGTTCGTAGCGGATTCAGTACAGTGAGAACCGATGGTAGCTTGATAAAAATTTGCTTTCACGTACCAAAAAAAAAAAAAAAAAAAAAAAAAAATCAATTCTCGAACCTTTTACAAAAGCACTCATTAAGCTCTTCTCAGTCCGCAGAGCACAATCAGTATTTTCTACTTCACACTACTAAGAATGTGTAACACACCACACCGCAAAGTCCAGGTAAAAGCAAAGTTCGCACCGAGAACTATCAATAATCCTAATTCAGCTCTGCGCTAAATTGTCTGAACTCAAACTGAGAACTGATGCTCTTTCCGAATTTATATACTAGTCTTCCCTCAGCGGACGTTAAATTCTTTCAGTTCTAGAAATTGTCGGGAATCATATACGGTTACAATCACATATAACGGCTCAATACTGTTACAAACAAATATAATCATTGTAGCCCGTCCAGCCAGTGAATGTTCTCCAGAGATCGGTAGAAAATGTCGTGCAAATTCTCTCCAAGCTTCTCTGCAAAATTTAGTCGCGAAAACAATAGGCCATCTTGGCCATATCTCATCCATTTAGCGAGAATGCCGTCTACCTCAAAACAATCTTCACATTGCTACAGGCCGTTCGCCTCACATTATCCAAAACGTGTAACAGTACATTTTTGTTTAAATGATCGGAAATTAAATTCATTGCCTGGGTCCTAAATTTTACGTTTCTTTTTAGCCGAAACCGGCTATTACAGATGAAAGACATTTTGCGTGATCCACTGTACAGAGGGAGTTTACATATTTTTAAAGGGTTACAGCCAAAAACACTGCCGCAAAAACATCGCGGACGAAAACGTCGCGGAGAAAACAACGCAAGGCGAAAACGTCGTGACACAAAACATCGTGAGAGAAAACATCGCAAAGAGAAAACATCGCAGTTCTAAAACATCGTGTGACAAAATATCGTCGTCCAAAATAAAGCGGTTAAAAAATTTCGCAGTTTAAAAACATCGTCGTCAAAAATATCGTGGTAAAATATAAAGTATCCACAAATCATCGTATGTCGATAACATCGCAGACATGCTTTTCTCAGGCTTTAATAGTTGTAAATGGATATTTTCATAATGGTTTGTGAGCGCAAGATGGAAAAAGGATAATCTTTACTTTCATATTTTTTATTAACTAATAAATTTTTGCTGAAAAATTGAGAAGGAAATTTAACCATAGAAAATTAAGGCAACTTATAGCACTTAATAGAATGTTAAACTGACATAGTTAACTAACAAAGGTCATTAATAAATCATTTTTATAAAGATTTTACTGGTAATTTTTCATTAAAAGTATAATCTAAAAAAGTTTAGAAAAAGGAAGCTACGTAACTGCATGACCTTATTTATAAAAAATTGCTAATTGTGAGATTATTTTCTTCACTTTTGTCAAATCTAATACTCTTATAATGAAAATTATTTCTTGTTCTGCTTCAGTTTATTCTTAGTTATTAAGTTTTCTTCTTACGTTTTCGGCAAAAAATTGTTAGTTAATAAAAAATAGGAAAGTAAAAATTATCTTTCTTTCCATCACGCGCTCACAAATCATTATGGAAATATCCATTTACAATTATTAAAGCCTGAAAAAAGCAAGCCTGCGATGTTATCGTCGTGCGATATTTTCGACGACGATGTCTTAAACTGCGAAGTTTTTGAACCGCTTTATTTTCGACGACGATATTTTGTACCACGATGTGTTAGAACTGCAATGTTTTCTCCGATGATGTTTTTTAGCACGACGTTTTCGCCTTACGTTGTTTTCTCCACGACGTTTTCGCCCGCGATGATTTTGCCGCGATGTTATCGGCGGACACCTTTTAAAGCGATTTCGATAGAGATTGTCAGAAAGCAAAATATTTATAAACAAAAGATTTTTGTATTTGTTTATTATTTCACATAAGAAAGATAATCTTCTACTTTTAAATTTATTCTCTTTCAAAGTGCGTAAGTATACAAATTGTGAATTAAAACATACTTTTTTGCGCTTTCGAAGGAGATTTATTCGTCTTTGATACTTAATAAACGATGTGTAAAACCGACGTCAAATAGCATTAAGCATTCTAAGAGCAAAATCAGCAATATTATTTGTCAAAAAGAGAAAAACCATCAATCCCTACTTCTATATGGAAAGAAGATTCCAAACGAATACTGGGAAACGGTGAGTATCGTTCCTAATGCTTCCAAAGTTAAACCTCTGTTAACAGAAGCAACACAGTCCACATAGGCATCAGTTCGAAAACCTTTAAACACATGTGTAGCTGCAATAACTAAAATAATATGCAAGCATTTGTTGAATAGTATACGGTAAATACTACTTTTATTAGTTTAACAAAAGACTGATATTTGAATGACTTCTGTCATCTTACTTTTGCATACATTTAGAAATATTAGTCTTCGAACTTCTGTTCGAAGGTGTGGAAGAAATTTAACCTCACAAATATTTGTATGCCATTTCAATGACAATTAACACATAACACAAACATTAATATAGTGATCTCACAGTTCAAACATAATGAACATATAAGTCACAACTGATGCGCATATTAATCTGACGATCCAAATATAATTTTGTTAAAGAATAATTTTGCACAAAAACATTCAACGAATTTCACATGTTGTTTTTTTCTGATAATGTAGTGTTGCGGGGGGAAGGGATTGGTAATAGATTGAACACACACATGTAAGATAAGTTTATAAAGTTCATTTTACCAAAAGAAACACTTCAGAATTTTCGAACTTTCTATGAAAAATAGTCATACAACTCTTCATGGTATCACAGAGTAGAATCCGTAGTCCCACTTCAAACTAAGGACGCTGAACACAATGTAATGTAAAGCACATCTAAAGAGAGAAACTAACCCGGAGATATCTCAGTACTCTGAGCTCACAAATCCCCCCCCCCCTTCAAAGAGGGAAAGGCTTGGAGAGAGGAAAAACTTTTTTGCAAAAGCATTAAAGCAGTAGCAAGGACATTTTACATGTAAGATTTAAAAATGTGTAAATCACAATTATGATATAAAAATTACGTAAATCACAGTTATAATTTAAATTAGCTATTGTCCTTAATACCTCCTCTCTATTCTAAAAATCATAATACATTTTCTGGTTTTTCGTCGTTTCTAGATCAATCCATCTCGTATGGCTTGCGTAACGCTGACGACGTGGTAAATGCGGAATTTGAACTCAAAATTTCGAGAACTGAAAGCTTTTGTTTCTCTTTAGCTACAGATATATAAAGAGGTTTTTATTTGTCGTCGGGTACATGACGAGTACAACGTAGCAAAAGTGTTTAAAATGAGAAATTAAGATCCATATTTGCAAATATAATGTAACCAAATTAACCGTAGCGCCAATTTGACTTCCGGTTACTGAAGGGTAAGTTGGAAGTTTTGTTTGCAGCCTTTCAGACTCGGTCGCAACAAGAGCCACTGCATATTTAATTAGTAAGTAATTGAAACTAACATAAAACTAAAAAGGCAAGTTTTTGCTAACGGTAGTGGCATGCAAAGTTTCAAATGTTTGGAGTGACTTCGAGTTTAGAGTTTAAATGAACCAGATCTATTTTGAAAATGAATATCGCGTAATGACTCTTCCTCTTTTTAGTAACAAAGAGTTAATAAAACGATATTCTAGTAAATTAGCTCTTTTCTATTTCTATTATTATTATCAACTGCGAGACTCTTTCATTCGTAGTTTATTTTAACACGTAACGCTTCAAAATAAATGTATGTATTATGTATCAACAATCACCGCTACAGGAACAAAATTGTTCTGTTTATGATTATACATCTCGGCAGGTGGCAACATGCCATAAGTAATTGGGTGATGGAAGTTTTCTCGCAAATCCAATTTTTTTGGCTCATTCTGAAATAGTGGTGGAAAAAGTGCAAAAATATTTTTGATTGTTCTCTCGGTTCCAGAAAATTTTCGTCATCTTCGAAATTGTGTACCTGGACTCATATTCGGTATCAGCTGTCTGAAGCGCCGTGGAGGTAACTACATTCGTCAGCCGGAAAAGCAAGATAATCGTGTTGATCGCCAGAAGATGGAGAGAGAATCCTCAGTTCTGATTAATTCTTGTTTCTAGTCACAAGAAACGCGATTGCAAATTAGTGGTTGCGTTGATTATCGTGTTTAAAGAAGCCTTCAGAATATAGTGCATCGTCATTCCTGGTATTTCAAGACCCGCCAGCGGCCGATCATTAAAATCGGTAAACACTGGAAATTCCGACTTGGGTTCGAGTTCAGGCAAACGGGCTGGCTTACATAGGCGTTTTCGTGGTTTTCCACATGTGTAATATGTATATGAGGCAGTTTCCTTAGAACGTTCTCAAAGAAGATCCCTCCTCTTAAGCACATTGCCCTAGTTTTCTTTGCCATATTCTACCAATCCAACCAACTTGGTATTTCAAAGCGTGTGACGCATATTACTCAAAGTCAAATTAGCTTCATTTAACAAGGAAAAGTATAATTCTTCGATAGTATTCTTTTAATCGTTTAGTAAATTTTAATAATTAAGTTTTGAACGTTAACTCGTTGTGTTTAATGTTAACGACAGCAACCAGAAGACTATAAATTTATTGTCAAAAATCTCGCGCAGTAACATTATGCAGCTAACATTTCTGCTCAATTTAAATATAATTTAAATTTTCTTCAAATATGAAGCTATGATGGACTGTAACTCTTTTCTGGAAAGAGACGAAGCCGATATTACATTATAAAAAGGCGTGTCCAAGGTAAATAACGTCTAGGTTTGTGCAGTATGTTCTAGAAATGAGCCTTAAATTTTTGTTATTTAATTTCCCTTTTAATGAAATCTTAGTCAAGAAAACCCTTTATTTTAGGTTTAACTGAGTTATGTTAACAAAACGATACTTATTTACTATCGTTTTTATGAGTATTACTGGTACAAAGCTGGTATTATTGGGTATTGGTGAATATTAGTATTTTTTACTATTTTAAAACCTGTTCTCTTAGACAACACGGTTTGTACAAATTCTTGAGCAATAAAATGCAAAATTTCAAACTTTTTTTTTTTTTTACATGTATTTTACTTTGAGATGTGGTCTTTTAATCTCATGATTTCACTGAAATGGCATCTTTATTGAAAAATTTGTTATTTGAAAATATAACAATACGAAAGAATCAGATTAAATAGAGACAGACGAGAATCAGTCATCGCTGCAGCATGGATTTTCTAATCATGTTCAATTAATAAGTGCATTACAACAAACGGAAATCAATACATCAATTCCAATAATAAATTTCATTGTTACAAAAATGTAACGGGTCTGGTAAAAGTGTACTGGAAGCATATTTCCTTAAATCTGTTCTGACAGGTATTATAGTTCCGTCGATTGGACATAAAACATAACTTTCGTACTGTAACACAGTACAACGTTCACTTGAAATCGGCGATCACTAAAACAGAGGTATCTTAAAATGCTGTGTGAAGCACACTTTTTGTACATGTTGAATGAGCTATGAAACATAATCGTCTCATTATGTTTTACGGTTTCTTAACCCTTCTAGCGTATACTGAGATTTGAGCTTCGAGACCGCAGGTGATTTTTATGGTTTTATATGCTTTGTCCAAAAATCTGCATCATGATTAACCTTTTTTCTAAATTCTTTGCAAACGAATTATCAACCAATTGCTTTTATACTTTATTTCTTCAACCTCGTTGAAGATGTTTAGAAATAATTTAAAGTATTTCATTGTGTAATAATCAAGTGGATTCATTTTGGATTGAGCTAAAAAAATCATTCGCAATGTAACAATGAAATAGTGCAACTCAGTCTGAATGAGGACTTCATCCTGAACATTTGGCACTCCCTTTCTACTCTTCCGCGTAGCTGATTTGCTGTCTGCTGCTTTCTTTTTATTGCAAATCTATCAAAAATGCCAACATTCTTGTGTAGGCACAAATAATGTGACAGATTGTTTGTGGCCTCAACATGTTTTACTGAAAATAAAATGAACATTTAATCTTCCTCGGCTGCCAGTTTTCTATTCATTATAGATTAGCATTTTACTCAATTAAAATTCTTGCATTTCATTACGGATTCAACCTTCTATATTGAATACCATCAGTATGGAAAAGTCATTTTATATTACATATATATGTTGTAACTGCTACATATATATGTTGTAACTGTATATTCATGTATTATATATACGCACATATATATATAGAGAGAGAGATAATGATTAGCATGTACACAGATATCCTCTGTTCGAATAGCAACACCTATACATAAATCCTGAGGAGGCAATTAAGGTATCATAATAGTAAAATAATAATTTCGTGACACTGTTGTAATAGAAATGAACCCATGTAACGTTAAACAATTTTTTGCAAATATTTTGAACATTGCAAATGATAAAATTAACTTTTATTTCGAAGTCAATCATTTCATAAAATATTTTACAAGAGCAAAGAAGCATTATTTAATTTCCCCTTTCAAACTCAATGAACACATGACACACACATGATTAATATAGTGAACTCACAATTAAAACATAATTAACGTATAACACACAGCTGAATAACATATTACTCTGTCGATCGAAATATGATTTAGCTAAAGCATAATATTGCTCAAAAGCATTCAGCGATATATTACATGTTCTTTTCTTCTGATAATATATTGTTGCATCTGTACGGGATCGTAATAGATTGAATACACCCAAGCCCGATGATTGGTTGATAAAATTAATTTTATCAAAAGAAACACTTCAAAATTCTGGAAGTTTCCAAAACAAATAGCTGTACGACTCTTAACAGTATCACAGAGTATAACCAACAGTTACTTTTTAGTCTAAGAACGTTAAACACGACGTACTGCAAAGCGCATTTAAAGAGCAAAGCTAACTCGGAGATATCTCAGTACTCTGAGTTCACTTTTACATATCACCCCTTCAGAGAGAACCAGGCTTGGTAACAGAAAAGACTTGTTAGCAAAAGCATTAGAGCAATAACAAGGAAAGTTTATGTGTAAGATTAGGAATTATGAGAATCAAAATTATGATATAAAAATATATTTAAATGAAAATCATAATATAACTATTCATAATCCTCAATTCCCCTTCTCTATTCGTAATAAAATTTCGGGGGAAAGTCCAGAATCCGTAGTACTGACTGAATCCAGAAGTCCCCAGCTCGCTCTAAATAATTTACAAATGCATCTCAATATAATCATTCACTTGTGCAAGACTTGGAAAATTAAGCTCAACGACTCTAAATGTTGTATTGTGTTCTATCGGAGATACAAAACAAGATTAAGAGTCAATACTGATATCTACTTAGATAGAACTCTAATCCCTGTAGTTAATTCCTATAAATATTTAGGTGTTTACATATATAAGTCACTCACCTTCAAAGATCATATTTCTTATATCTTAAACAAAGCAAATGCAGCCTACATGGCAATTTATCCTATTATCGGCAAAAAAATCAAAGCTCAGTCTAAAAATAAAGAAAGTGCTTTACATATCTCTAATTCGACCGATCATGCTATATGCAGTGCCGGCCTGGGCAATCGCCAATAAAACTGAGCGCAAAAAACTAGATATACTTCAAAATAAACTTCTACGTAGCATTGTGAATGCACCTTGGTACGTGAGAAACTCTATAATTCATAACGACTTGGATATTCCATCTCTGCACAACTTTATACTCATGACAACTCACAACTTCTTCGAGTTGAAGCATAGTCAGTAACACAATTAAACAAATGTTGGATTATGATCCAACCATTGAATACACTGTCAAACGCCCAAGGACTATTCATCACAATTCGTCATGGTGGTAACTTGTAAATTTTAATTTTAAAATTTACTTGAACTCTGAAATTGGACCCTATCCTATTATTTGTGTTGCATATTATACTTATGTTAATCAAGAAGCGTTTTTTATTCAAGATTTTTATGTTACTATTTCATTTTTTAAAATTATTTTGTATGAATGTTTACTTTATCGTATGATTCTGCGAACTTTTGAACTTTTTACGGCCTATCTAGCTACTGCATACTTCTGAAGGACTTTGAACTCTTATGCCATTTACAGCTTCAAACTGTCTTCGCGCCATTTTCATGATGTCTCACTACTGCTTATCCTGCACTCTTACTAGCTATATTGCACTCACCATCTGCATTTGCCATACAACTCACTGCACCTGTCTGCATGCTTCAATTTAATGCCATTGCTTATCACTGCACAATGTTATGATGAACGCCTACTTTCGTAAGTATTAAGATATGCCTGCTCACGCAGCGGAATTTTCTTCGCCCACGGGTGTTGGTACTTCCCTAGTACCATTTATTTGAAAATATCTTTGCCTAATGCACTTTAATGAGATCTACTGGCGAAACCTCTTTAGTAGTTAATGACCAGAAAAAAGTCATAAGTCATAAGCCATAAATACAAACACGTGATGGCGGTAGCTGCCAAAGGTTTTCTTGCAAAGCCAATAAGCCTATGTTTTGGCTCGTTTTGAAATTGTAGTGGAAAGAAAGCGAAGTTGTTTTTTGTTTTTCTTTCAGTCTTAGAAAATTATCCTCGTCTTTTATTTTATCTGCCTGGGCTTATATCCTATCAATCTATTTTAAGCCCCTTGTAGAGTCAACTGCATTCGCCAGCCTGAACGCGTCATGCGGAACGCACAATGATTGAGGCGGATAACGGAAGACGGAAAGAGAAACCTCAGTTTTGATTAATTCTTACTCTGTAACGATAAACCCGATGGCAAATTAGTGGTTGCGTTGATTATTTTGATATGTCCTCAGAATGCAGTGCACCGTTATTTCTGCTATTTCAAAGCGTATGAGGCATAGTATTAAAAGTTTGATTAGGTTCTTTTAACACGAAAAAGCACAGAAGAGCTCTCAGTGTACACTGAAAAGTGCCTTGAGTGAGGGGGGATTCTAAAACCATCCAGGTATTAATGCTACAGATCGGTAAAATCAAAATGTAAGTCTGTGGGTCAAGACCGCGATATTAAGGGAAATAATTTTTCTAGAAACCTGAAACAATTTAAACAACTAAAAAATTCATTCATTCATTATCTTTATTGCCGGGATGTTGCTGTTTTAACGCTACGTTTCCGGCTCTTGACACTTTGGCCTGGAGGGCACATGACGGTGAGTGACAATGACAAGGGAAAGGAGGCTTGGTAGTTGGAAGAGGGGGGGTGACCGAAAGACGTCACAAGTGAAGAGAAATAAACAGACGCAGCCGATGACCATGAGAGACGATGGCAGGGTGGAAATCTGACATGTCCAGTTGTTCATGATAAGTGGGTGGTGAAAGAAAGTGTTACACATAGAACATTTCAATTTATTAGATTTGAATAAATACATGAGATTATACAGCAAATATGAATATAGATATATTCATATTCTATATTCATATTTGCTATATTAAATATGAATATAGATATAATACATACAATTAAATGATGTCTATGTACATACGTATATACAAACGACGTTGCACTCGTGATATGGTTACGTTGGAAAATTTGAGTCTTGGGTGAGGAAGGCCGCGAGTGGTCTGATGCGTGAATCCTCTGCAAATATGTGATAATCGAACACTTTAAAATGTTGCATATGTGAGCATTTTCTTGCCTTTTCGAAGAACTTCTTATTTGCCTTGTGTAGGAATTTTTCGACTCTGTTGATGGGTAGGTCTCTATGGAGGGTTTCATTCGATACATAAAAATGTGCATTTGTTATTATCCTAAGTAGCTTGTTCTGTGTGACTTGTAATTTCTTGATGTCACTCTGCGAGTAAGTTGCCCAGGCTGGAGAAGCGTATCAAAATATTGGTCTGATTATTGCCCTATAAATATGCCTCTTTCTTCTTAGGTCTAACCTGGACGATTTACCAATTAGTGGAAGGAGATTATTAATAGCAGTTGAGGCTTTACATTTCTGTAAAAGAAATCCTTCAATAGAGATTTTTAATTTTCTTTAAAATTTCATTCATTTTAGAAAATATGGCCTTCACACATATAGTAAGTATAATTTTTGTATTTTTCGATGAAATATTTTGAAGTGAAGGTTATGCTGTAAAACATCCTAGACGCGATACCACCAACGGAACAAAAGATCTGTAACGCGTTACAAACTCATAGCTTTGCTTCAAAAATCAACACAGTTGATCCTTACTGCACATGTGACAATGATTTCACCTTTTCCTCACCTGCTACCCTGTCCTCTTGAATTGCTGTTCTGAATTTCTACATTTTCTGCGCTCGTTGAGATATCAGGAGGAAGATACCGGAATAGAGTGTACATCGTGCAAGTTACTCGCGGCATAATGCAAAGCATGGATCTAAAGCGCATCCCTCTTCATGAAATTCCTCAGTTGGAAAAAGCATTTTTGCTATTTCTTCAAATGTCTAGACCCATCTTAGAGATTTCATTTCGCAACTGATAAGAGCCAGGATAGGACATCCCTTGCTTATACCAAAGTATCAACCAATGCGAATGCAGTTCTTAAGAATTGATAAGTAGGTAAGGTAACGTAGCGGAGTTTCAGGTATGAATTAATGTTATCGCGCATACTCTTATCAAGAGGAGGTATTGAAGGTGCATTTTATGGAAAGCCAACTATCCCGCAAAGCTCTCGCTTCAGTTTAGTTACTAGCATTCAGATGTCCCATGAGGCTGACCAGTGTCTGGCTACAGTAGAATGAACTCCTTTAGATCATGCAGAAAGTACATAGAACACAAGTACTCTGCTTTGCGGCAGTTTGACCAAGCTGTCTAACGATTCTAATGCCAGATATCTAACGATTCCAAGTGTGCTCTCAAAGTCTTAAGGGAAAATATAACGAAATGTTGCATCTCTTTTATGTTGCATGTTTCGAATATAAGAAATGACTCTACGGTTATGTGCAAGAGGGATGTTATTTCGTCATGAAGAAACAATCTTAAGAATATTCTACATCTAAAAAACTGTGTAATGTATTATATTAAAGACCAAAAAACAGCCATGCGAAAGTGGAGGATATTTTCCTAGTACAAAATGATTTGGTTAGAGTAATTTAATAATCTTGTAGCGTCAACGCCAAACCGGCGATACAAACTGAAAAATTCTAGAGAAAACCGCCAATTGCCCGTTCACAGGGATAAGTAAACTTCGACATCCGTGTCTGTGTTGGAACCGTGCTCTTTCTTAAGCCATTATAATGTGTCTAACTATATTACTTTTCCTTATTAAATTTCATTATTTATTGTACATGTCTATCTCAATTACGGTTGCTGTTTTTCTAGGTAATGTTATCAATACTTTTGTAGACACGTGTTACTCACGTGTGACACAATCTAATTAGCTTTACGAATCTCATCTACGTGGGACAGTAATATAAGGACTTTATTGTATTCTAACAAATTATTTTTAGTTTTACTTTCCTTTCCCTCTGGATTTCAGTTTCCTACAGGATTTACATTTTAAATGATGTAGTATGCTAAGCTAAAAGTGTTTCAGGAGCTGTATTAAAGCTGCGTTTCAAGAGTTCGAAAAAGAGTAAAAGCGGAGTTAGTTTCGAGTTTATGCTGTGTGTCTGAAATGAGCTCGCTAACCAGTGTTAGGCATCTTATCAGTTTATACTGATATTTCTAAGTTCGGCTTTTTTTGTGTGCAGCCGATTTAACGTTTAGTTAAGCTAAGAAGGCAGACGCTATTCATTTAAATTTATTAGTGATTTTTTACATTTTTATTTTCTGTTAACTTTAATTTAGCCACAAGAGGTGGTGAATTGTGAACTCCATTTCCGTGCATCTGTTTATTGTACCTCAAATAAAAAATGTTATTTAAGCCTTCTTCTGGAATATCTCTTCTTTCAAAGACATAGCGAGTATTCGCTAACTCTTCTGCTACATAGACTCTACACTGTATATTACCATAAATAACACACCAACTCTACAGTATTACATTCTTTGCGTATTTCAGTTCTATAAATTCAACATGTCAAATTATTTTCCTGAGAAGATGCAAATTCTGTTTTACGATTACTTATTGCTGTGTAAAAAGTTTTCTAGTCGTAATTCTCTTTAGCTAAATTCCGAATTTCCTATTCATACCTGGCTTCTGCAAGTACCGCATTTAAAACTTGATTCAATGGCTTTTATGCCTCTCATGGATCTGAAATTTCTTAGCGTATTACACGACAATGCTGTTTTATTGGTTATTTTATGCAGTTGCACAGTCACATCAAATGGCAGAATTAATATGATTGCTTAAGTAAGAAGAAATACAAAAATCTGACGAATTTCTTTCACTGAAGCTTCCTGAAATAATTAACTGCTGGAATATTCCAGAAGTGTCGTTGATACGATCGCCTACCAGTGTACGCATCATTGCTCCTAAAATCACAGTTAAGAAAATGTTTTCAAAATGGCAAATTATATCTGTAATATTGTGGGATTTTAGGTCAACAATATTAACAGGTGACACCGAAGAAAAATTAAATATCAAATTAAATTAATCCAGGACGAATAGTATCCAAAGGTAATATAGTGGTTTTTCAGATATGTATGGATAATCAGGCATTCAGTAGAAACAATAATCATAAAAATAAGTTGCTAGCGAATTTAACATTTGTGATCGTAATTATGAAGTTGCGTTGTGTTTTAATTTCTGGGACCTCGCTCAGAAAAAGATCTGTTAAATAACAATAACAATACCCAAGAAGAAATAATACAGAATAACCATTAAGAAGCAAATTTATTAAAGCTGATGGCTATTATTCTTAATTAAAAATTTCTTTCACAATTATCTAATTATTGTTTTACATATAAATTCCATTTTCTGTTTATTAATGAATCATTTTTCTACATACAAGTTCAATTTTCTAATTATCAATCAATCATTTTTCTACTTATAACTCAATTTCTGTAAACAAAAATTTAAGTTATGAACAGTGAATAAATTCCTAATCGAGAGGAACACATTTACCATATGTTATTAAGATAGGGAAAAACAGTTAACAAACTAATACTGCTGGTCAGTAGAGTTTACGTTTTCGTGAAATATTTCAAATTACAATCAATTGATCGCTAGTGACACGCTACTAAGATATTTTTTTAAAATTTTCTACGCATGCATAAAGAAAAAACATCTGATGTGTACACCACATGACATCCTTGCACGGAATTTTAAATTATACGTATTTTTTCTTTCATTTCATTTAAACTTATTGGATTGAATTAAATCTAGTTCGCCGGCAGCGCATAAACCACAATAGAATAAATGCATTCTTTAAAATTCACTCTAGTATTTGTTTACCATAGCGACACTCTGGCGCTAGATTAACTTAACAGTATTATATTTCGTTCATATTATAACTCATAATGAACAAAATTTATATCATTTAAAGAATAGAATTATCTAATCGTTGTCACAAGTTCTATTCAAATACTATAATAAAGCTAGAACGATGTATAAAATATAAAAGACATTAAGCAAACAAAACAAAAAAGAAACAGTTTTTCACAGACGATTGAGAATTTCTTATTCAATTAATTCAGTTCTCACTTCGCGAGAAGGCAAATATACATAAAAACTCAAAATATCTATATTAAATATTACGAAGTAAATCTTAAACACTTTTTTCCTCGAAAAAATTTCAGAAAGGATTAAGCATGATTTAATTGGCAATAATAAATGAAGGCGTTATCTTTGTTGTTGCGAAGCTACGTTTCTCTAGATTGGCAACAAATCCAATAGTCTGCTGTTTCAAATGTAAACAAACAATGGCCGCCATCAAGAAAAGGATTAGGCTTAGCGGCACTTAAACAACTTTAAAATTTTTTATAATTCTAAAAATATTGCCTAGAGATTTACTAAAGGCATAAAAACCTTAACCGGAAGATAAAAGCAACATAATTCAATCATTTTTAAAGCAAAAAATGTACAATTTACAAACATACAAGAGTAAAGAAACTGAGATCACTGAGCCGGTTAACAGAGTGGATATATATATAAATATATTTATATACGTTCGGTGCGGCCGAGTGCAACCAAAATACGAGGTGCACATCTACATGTTATAGCAGTCCTATATACAAAATTTCAACGTTTTGAGGCTACTTGTTTTTGAGTTATGCGAGATACGTACGTACGTACGCACGCACGCACGTATATACGTTCGTACAGATGCCACGAAAAATTCTCTTCAGAATTCATTTTAAAGCAGTTTTATAATTTTTTTTTTTTTTTGAGGAAAAGAGTTTTTTTCTGTCCTTACGTACAGAAAATTCTGTCCTTTCTGAGAAATTCTTGTCCTTTCTTACAGAAAATTCTGTCCTGAAATTCTGTCCTTACGTACAGATATCACGCAAAAACATCGTTAAATTTCATTCGATAGCGGTCAAAATGGATATTTTCGTTGAAATATGCTGCCTGAAACTTTTCGCGATTACAATACTTCCTTTTTACTTCGTACAAGGAAGTAAAAACAAAACCTACTGTAGGCAGTTTTGAAAGGGAATTGAGCTCCTGCACTGGAACTCTAAAGAAATCTCCAAACGATTACTCGTAAAAGACGCATTGTTCAGCATTGTTCCCAATGCTTCTAAAGTTAAATAGTAGATAACAGAAGAAACACAGTCCTCTTAGACATCAGTTAAAAAGCCTTTAAGTACATGTGTAGCTGCGATAACTAAAATAATATACTAGGATTTGTTGAATAGCAAACGGTAGAGACTAGTTTTATTAGTTTAACAAAACACTGATATTTGAAGGATCTTTGTATCATCTAAGTTGTTTATGTGTTTGCAATTTTTAGTCTTAAACTCGTGTTTGAGGTGTGGAGTGAATTTAAGTGCACACATATTTTGTGTGCGATCTGCCTAAGGATATCTGACGCAACCATGAGCAAAATGATACGATCTTACGCGAAAGCAGATAGATAAATTTGCACGGGATGCTCATAATAAAGATCCATAACATTCTATGAGAAAAGATGCTAGAGGTGCGGTTGATAAACGGAATGTTTATTTAATTGTAAAAGGTTAATTGAATGCTCGAATCTTTTGAAACATTCAAGATTCGAGAAGTCGAACAATTGAGTTTTGTTAGCCAATCGAATCGTTCGAAACCTAAACTAAAAGCATTAATCACTTAAACTCTAATCATTTTAAATAAAAGACTGCTATTAAGTCAATTTCAAGCGACTTGGATCTTCAATACATGACTTCTGCGGTGCTGAGAATTAAACTTTCAACTTTTCTAGACATATTTGAATTACTTATGATTAGTGACTACCAGTGTGGATTTTTCTCCTTTCATACGCCTGCGATTTAAGACCATCCGGAAAAATGTTAAACTGTTTATAGTATATATTGAATGTGAAATTATTTTGAAAAAGAAATTGCTTTTAAAAAATATCGGTAATTTAATAGACAGGTCTCTGATATTTTAAAAGATAGCTTTAAATGTGAACTTGAAATAATTAATAATGATTAAAATATTACCCTTTTTTTTCTTTTTCAAATTTTCTTCAAATTTCTCAAAGTTGAAAGACTTGCATTTCCACCGGTTTTTACGTTAGAAGAAAAGTTTAATATGATATATTTTTTGCATTGAATTGTTGGATGACCAGATGAATAAGTTAAGCGTGGCTCTTGAAGCCATTAAGATGTTTGATATGAACAATCATGTATAATCACGTCCAAAACAACTTAGCATGTAACAGTAGGCGGCATATTAACTATGCAAAACTTATGTTCTTTAACTGTAATGGCATAAAAAGTCAAGTAACTGAAATTAATGACTACATGAACAGGCATAGCTTAGATATCGTTCTTTTTAACGAGACGCATCTCAGGACGACTGACTCCCTAAAGATCGCAAACTTCGATGTGTTTAGAAGCGACCGAATACATAACCGTGGTGGAGGCACCGCCATAGCTGCCAAAAGGTACCTAAAATGCTGCAAATTCGCATTACCCATTTTTAACAGCATAGAAGCATGTGCGTGTATTCTGAATAGCAAAGGAGTAGAATATCTCATAGTTTCGATTTATAAGCCACCCGGAAACTCGCTCAATACGCAGGATTTAGATTATATTGCAAGGTTGGGCCATCCTGCTATCATCGCAGGTGATATGAATTGTAAAATTACAAATTGGAACTGCAGGACCGACAACCAAGATGGAATTGTGTTATATAACTACATAATAAACAATAATGTACAAATTTTTGCTCCTACGAAACACGCGTATTGCCCTATGACTCGCAGCAACTCTGATATCTTAGATATTATGCTTACTTTTAATGTTTCGCAACAGCCCTATCTCAATGTGGATAATGATCTATCCTCTAATCATTTATCTGTTCGTTTTACCCTCTACGGGCTACGACATGGATTACCACCCATGAAGACTCGGACAAACTGGATTCAGTACCAGAATGAAATTAATAATAGCATCACTCCTAACGCAAATCTTAACTCAAAAGAAGAGATAGACACTGCTATACAAAACTTAAATATTAAAATCCAGAGTGCCTTAAAAAATGCGCAGTTTGTTAAAAATGAAGACATAACCGTCCCCTACAACATCAGATTAAAAATTAAAGAGAAAAACAGACTTCGGAAGATTTTTCAGAGAACTCAAAATCCGCAGGATAGAAGAAATTTTAATAAATGCAATAAAGAACTTAGGCTCATGATGATTAAGTATCGCTCAGAGGCATGGGAAAATTTTGTACACAGACTATCCCACACAGATTCTACTGTTTGGAGAATTAGTAAAGCGCTCAGAAAGGAGGAGAACAACATTGGCCCAATTAAACATAACAACCAGGCTATTCATAAAGCTGAGGATATAGCAAACATCTTCGCTAGCGATTACGAAGACCAATTCACGTTAAATCAGTACCCCAACCCAAATGATGTTAACATCGAAAACCATGTAAAAGATTACATTGCTACTGCTAGTCGCAGCGTAGGAAATCTCATCACCCCTCGACAAGTAAAAGATTGTCTTGATAATTTGAACCCAAAGAAAGCGGTCGGTTATGACGGGATTGGTAACAAAGCCGTCAAGAACCTGAAAAGGAAAGGGATAATCCTCATTACAAAAATTTTTAACGCCTGCTTAAATTTGAACTATTTCCCTCGTATCTGGAAACACGCTACCATTATCGTCATAAGAAAACCAGGAAAAGACGGGTCAACTACGAGCGGTTATAGACCAATCAGCTTGCTCCCTACTCTTGCTAAATTATTTGAACGTATTATTGTAAATCGAGTTAATAACTTCATTTAAAGTCACAACTTGCTAAAGAATTACCGGTTTGGCTTCAGACCAGGTCATTCTACAGTACACCAAATCACAAGAATTACAGAAATTATCGGACAACATCTAAATAAGAAAGAGACTGTTGCTGCTCTATTTTTGGATATCGAAAAGGCTTTTGACAAGGTTTGGCATGCTGGCCTCCTTGTCAAAATGATAAATTATCAATTTCCTCCGGACCTTATTACGACAATATTCAGCTACCTAGACAGGTGACAGGTGACGGAGGACGGGGACGCCTGGTGTTTAACATAGGTAAACAGGCGTGTGTCCCACGCCCTCCTCTATCTAGGAATAACAACTCCCTGGGGCCCCGTGAGGCTGCCTCGGGAGTTTATAATACAGATCTAAAGATCAATACATGGTCAAACAGGGGCTCAGGATTATTGTTTGACAATGGTTGAGTGACAATAACTTTGTGGGTGTGCATGGCTGTTGGAATAACACAGATACATAAAACTATATAAAACAAATACAAGAATAGATACATATACAGGCAAAAACAAACAAATACTAACAGATACGAACATAAGGATGCATTGATATTAAGATAAATATGAAGAGAGACACATATATAAGATACAAGAGTAATAAATACTTATAGAGTCATATGTGTGTTGCTGGTATCCTTGGGGTTGCAAATGTGCTGTGAGCACTTAAACACAGAGATGAAGCTATTAGTACCGGATGTCGAGTTATGGTGCCAGGAGTTAGTGTTAGAGTTCGCTGAAAGTACAGTCTGCACTATAGTTCAAATTTGCAAGAGTTCAGGCTACACTAAAGTTTAGTGTACACTGTGGTACTAATAGCACTAAATTTGGAGTTTGGCACAGTCACTAAGTTTTAATGCAATTGCTGTAGGTTGGTACAGTCACTACAGCCCAGACACTAAGTTAGGCACAGTAATTTCAGTACACAGTCATAATGGTTGCACAGTTACTATGACTGTGAACAAGTACGGTGTAGGTGTAGGTATTGATCTTCACTGATGTGTGCGCTAGTGCTTAGGCATAGTCGGAGTTGGTGCATGATGTATACGTGCGGTGTACCATTCATTGCAATAGGTTGGAAGGCGATGTAGGCATTCGAAGGCACTTTGAGATGACACAGTTGGCACTCTGCTAGCACACCGGTAAGGTAAGTTCTAAAAAAGATTGAGGTGTGCACATAAAGTTGAAGGCTTGGTGGTGGAGAGCTTTTGTTTAACAACTTGTGGGGGTGGCCCCGGAGTGAAAAGCTTTTGAAAAGGTTGGATAGTCGGTAGGAGGGACGAAAAGATGATCGTGTTTAAAGAGTTGCTGGATAGGTCTTGGTCTATTGCGGTGAGCAGATATTTTGGCCCATTGCCCCGATTTGTGTGATAGCTTTGCAGATTTTGGTTATGGCTGGCTTGTGAGTGATGATAAAGCGGTGGTACGCATCTCTGTTCATGGTTGGACATGGGAGGTGATGGTCTTTTGTCAGCTGGCAGGTGAAAAGATAGTGGTCTGGGTTGCGTGGGGCTCCACAGACGCATATATCTGTTGATGAGATGTTGTGCCTTTGGAAGTAGGTGGGGAATGGGCCGTGTCCCTTGATATATCGTGTCAGCGGAGCGATTGCGATGTGTCGATCCGTGCTGACTTTTGGGAAGAAATCGTAGGTGCGGCGGCCAGTTGTGCTATGGTTCCATTCCTCCTGCCATTGTTAGAGCCCTTTACTCCGGAGCTGTCCGTTTAGGTAGGAAGGTGGGGCTTGAAGGTGGATCTGCTGTGCATTTGAGTCGGTTACTGCCTGATTGGCTAAACGGTCTGCTGACTCATTGCCTTCGTTGTTGGCATGTGCTTTTATCCACATCAGCGTCGTGTGCATATGTGAATTTTGCTGCAAGAGGTGCTGAAGGGCGATGACTAGTGGGGATCTGTGCTGATGGTTCTGGAGGGCTTGAAGTATTGAGTAGCTGTCTGTATGAAGTGTGGCATGAGTTAGATCATTATGGACAATGTGCTGCATTGCTGCTGTGATGGCCAGGACCTCCGCTTGGACGATGCTGTTGTGATTTTGCAAACGACCTTTCCAAATCTTCTTCTATCAGGCCATCCTGGTAGTGGATGTAGGCACTGCCTACACCTTCCTCCTGTTTACAACCATCTGTAAAGATGTGGGTACCTTGTGAAGGTACGTGCATTCCAGTGTTGGTAGGGGTGCGTGGAATGATGACAGAAATTCCTTTGCCTTTAATTGCCGGGTGTGTGTGGAGAGGGTGTCCAGGTGTTTCAAACTGGACTGGGCTGTAAGTGCTATTGTAGAATGTGACGTCTTTTCTCAAGTATACTAGAGTTGTATATGCCGCTTCCATTTCCACTTTGATGTGGAGAGGCAGCAACCCCGCAAGGACAGTCACCGCACTTATTGCAGTTGTGCGAAAGGCTTTCGTGAGGTTGAGGGCGAAAGGGCGTTGGACGGTAGTCAGTAATTTTATTTTACGAGCGCTCATTGGGTGGGCCCAGGCAGCGGCAGCGTACGTGGCGATCTTCTCTGCCACAGTGTAATATAGGAACTTCTGTATATGATGGTTCTGCCCCCAATTTGCCCTTGAAAGGTGCGTGCCTTCCTTGCAATGGTGATAGTCTTCTTTCTGATGTCTTGAATGTGCGGGAGCCACGTGAGTCCTTGATCCCAGAGAAGGCCTAAGATGTTTAAGGGTTGAGACTATCTTGATGTTTTGATTGTGCAATTTGATACAAGGGCGGCGTGATGGATTTGTACCTGCCCTAGGGATGACAAGGGCCATGGATTTCTCAGTGGAAATTTTGAGTTTTAATGCAGTGCACATGTTTTCGAATATGGTACATGTTGCAGTCCCATTTCTTTCTAATTCCTTCCGTGTGCGTCCCTTGACCAGCAGAGCGACGTCGTCTGCATAAGCAACAACTGTAGTATGCTGTGGCAAGTCAGCTTCCATCACAGAATTGAAAGTTAGGTCCCAGAGAACCGGTCCGGCGCAGGAGCCCTGGGGGGCATCCTCGCTCCTGGCTTTTGCTGGTTGTGCTGTTGTCGTTGGAAATTTAAAAGCTTCGGTTCTCCAAATAGCTTTTAAAGGTGTTAAAGATATTTGCTGGGCAGCGTGCTATTCTGAGGGCTTGTTTTGTAGCAGGCCACCAGAGGGTGTCGAAAGCGCTCTGCAGGTCGATGGAGATGAAGGCCGTATGGTATCCCGTAGCTCTGTTGCGTTGTATAGTTTCCCGGATAGTACAGAGAGCATGGGTGGTGGAGAGACGTGGTCGGAAACCGAAAGGTCTTGAGCTGAGGAAAATGGTCACGTGCAGGTGATAGGACAGCCGTTGGACAAGTAGTTTTTCATAAATCTTACCCATTGAGGATAAAAGGCAGATGGGTCGATAAGAGCGCAAATCTCGTGCGCTTTTATTTTTCTTTAAGAAGAGAACTACTTGTCCTTGTTTGAAGGCCTGTGGAAACATTTGTAGATGAAGAAGGTGCTGAAGAATGATGGACATGCATTGTAGGCCACCTTGATGATAGCATAGTCGAGGCCGTCTGGGCCTGGTGCCTTTTTGCGCGGGAGGAGTTTGAAGACGTGTCCAATCTCACTGCTACTGAAGGGAATATCATACGAGGTGGTGGGAGTGCTTGCATTTTCGCGGATGATACGCTGTGAGGGCGTGTCCTCCTCTGGGTTGTCATCAGGGAATATAGTGCTCAGGATTTTGCTGGCAGTGTGTTCCACTATGTTGGTATTATCGGCCAGTGCTGGAGTCTGGATATGGATCTGTGCCGGGCGAAAGACTTTGTCGGTGGTAAGTTTGTGCAGGATGCCATATGGGTTATTTTTAGCTGTACAATAGTTCCTCCAACTAGTAATTTTGGCTGTTAGAATATTATTTTTGTAAAGGGCTCTCTCTTTCCTGTATACCAGCAAAATTTGTTGTCTGATGCTGTTGTCTGCAGTGCGGATGCGACGTCTAAGGGCTCTGCATTTTTGTCGCTGTGTGCGAAGCTCCTTGGTTCACCAAGAGACTCCTTGTAGTTTCGTCGCGGACCGGGTGGGCAGAATGTTGTGGCATATGTCTTTCAGTGTCGCCAGGAGTTGATTGGTGAATAATTCCATGTCGGCTGGACTGTTAATGCTGTGAAGTTTTCTTTCTTCGTTATGTAAGATGGTGGAGAAGGAGGAGGTGAGGTGCCGGATCTTATTGCCTGGGAGCTTAAACCTGGTAATAACAGAAATGGTGGTGTCGCAGCTGATGGAGAAATGTATGTACTTGTGGTCTGAGTTACTCTCTTCTTCATTTACTCTCCAATCTTGAATTTTACCTGCGATGTTGTGCGTGCAGAGAGTAAGGTCTGGCCAGCCAGTATTGTAGGAGTTATCGTAAGTGGGTGGAGCGTCTGGAGTGTTGAGGAGGTGGAGGTCATGACAAGCCACAAAGTCTTCCAATTCTTGGCACTTAGTCTAGTATCCGCGTAGCCCCATATGCTGTTATGGGCATTAACCCATTAACGGTTCGACCCGGATTTTCTCGTTCTTTTATGCAGGTCTCTTAACGGTTCGTTACGGATTATTGTTAGTTTAAACGTACCCTCGAAAACGGACAGTCCCGTGTTTTTGTATTATCGAAAAAACACGCCAAAAAGGACTAGCCCGT
This sequence comes from Stegodyphus dumicola, assembly GCF_044657685.1. Taxonomy (NCBI): domain Eukaryota; kingdom Metazoa; phylum Arthropoda; class Arachnida; order Araneae; family Eresidae; genus Stegodyphus; species Stegodyphus dumicola. Next base: position 186,144,934 of record NC_140776.1, on the reverse strand, counting down.
ATTTTTGTAGTCTTCCAACCCCCAATGCCTAAGGGGACAAGGGTCCATGCAATCCTGACGACAATGGGTAATGGCTGTCATTAGCGTGGGGAGAAATCTCCTTGATGTTTTGGGATAAAGGCCTTACACTGACTCTAAAGAAACAAATTTATTACCAGTTACAAAGTGGATGCATATATAAAGGGATTTAAGAATTTCCGTTTTAGAGCAGTTATTGAATAAAAAATAGAATTTTTTACAAAATGAACGTTTACCTATAAGAGCATTAATGAATTAAAACGAGAAAAATAAAAGTAATAAATGCAAACATAAAAATCTGAGAATGCAAATTTTTCAGTTTTACTTTACGCCCAAAGGGCGTTTTTAAACAGTTTGTGGGTTACCTTTATTTTTAAATATCATGTTCTTCGCACTTAAACCATAAAACTTCAGTTAAACATCAATACCGCAAAATAAATTTTAAATGAGCATATCTTTAGAATTTCCAATACACAGTCTCGTCCGTTGAAGATAATTTTTTATATTATTATTTTCATACAGTGTTGCCTTTGCTCGCTCAAAAATCGTTGAGTTTCTTAATAAAAAATTCATTGAAGTTTTACGAAATAGGAAACATATAATAAAACAAATTCCAAATCTCGGCTTCGAGATGCCCATATTCGGGTGGAAATGTACGTTATTCAAAATTGGATGGGTCTAGGTACCGTTGTTTTATCACAATGCGAGAAACATACATATATTTATGCAGATTATTCATTATTTAATTTCAAGGCAGATAGCCCTCGAGTGCTCTGCCGTAATCTAATAAACCCAAACCATTATTTATTTTCTTTAAATATAATACAGGGCTGTAATATGTGGTAGCAACAGTTTGAAAAGTGAACTGACATAGTTTTCAACGGAAAATGAAAAAATGAAGTCAATAGACCTACTCGGCTAACGCCCTTTGTTTTAAAAATAATGTATCGTGTAATTTAATGGGAATACGAGATTGAATAATTCTCTTTAAAAAATTCTTCTACAAATTTATATCACGAATAATAAAAACGTGAGGCTGTCTTGATAAATTTATAAATATTATACATCTGACAATGCGATTCAATTATTTGATTTCGTAATTTAAGAGCCTATGATTCTTCTTATAAAACTGTACAGGAATTTAGCAAAGAAGCTAATCTCTTATTACCATTAATCTATGCGATAAATTATTATTATTATTATTATTACTTTTGGTCCAGTCTTTTACTTCCAAGTATCCTTTTACCTCAAATAATCGAAAAAATATATAAATTTAAAACAAAATTCGCCCCCAAATCAGAAATTAGGTTACAAATTTCATGCAAATTTATTTCAAAAGCTATTTTACGCTCTGTAAAATGATGCAAACTTAAAAATTTAAGATTTTTAGTTTATTCATAAATGGAAATATGCGCAAAAAATTTCTTCGACATTAAATTTTAAAAACTCTAAATCGAATTATTATCATCCGTAAACGTAATTGTACAAAATCTGAATTCAATAGCTTATCGATAAGCAGTTCAAAAATCGACAACGAGCCTTTGATTAAACACCGTGAATGAACTGAATACAATTTTTGGAACAGCTCTATTTTTAAGCACTTTGGAAAGATCGGTAAGTTGTTGATATAGCATAACCGTTATTTTTATAACATTCTTGGCATTATGAAACGTGTAAGTGACATTCATAAGCGATTCCCGACAGTTCTGTTCATTTGTCAAAGTGGCTGCTTTTGAAAATATTGTGAAGCTCACTCGATGTGCTCCACTATCTATGATACTCATTAAAGATATTTAATAATGTTTTATTTCTATACAGAAATACTGGTAAAATTAAGAGGTCAAATATTTAATTATTTGAGTTATATAACTACTTATACTGTCTCAAGAAATTTTGAGTCATTTTGTAAAAATAATCTTTTCTTTAAAATTCCTTTTTCCCCCTACCCACTATGCTTCATGACTTTATTACTATTCTGATGAATGGAAGGTTTTTAGAGACATTACATTTTTTTTAACAGCAAGAGACATGAAAAATGAGCAATGCCTTACCCGGGACGCGAACCACGGACTTCTCGAATGCGCGCCGAGCGTACTGAGACCACGAAGGCATGCTAAAAGGGCGGGAGAAAATACCGTATATACTCCCCCTTTTAAAGGGCGACTGGGGATTAAGGGACCGAATCGCCAAATCCTTGCGGCGGAGAATCATCATCCACCACCTTTTTTGGTTTGGGTGCCACTATAGAAACATTAGGTTATTTCGAAGCAGGACATGTGAAATAGGAGCAATGCCTTCGCCGGCACTCGAACCACCAACCTCTCGAATACACGCCGTGCGTGCTGACCATTACACCACGAAGGTATGCTAAGAAGGCGGGAGAAAATACCTTATAGGTTACAAAAGTTGAGTAGGTAGTCACAAATCTAACTAATAAATGCTCTACAAATACAGCTTTTAATATTTTAGCAGAATTTTTTAGAAACGTATTTATATAGATTGTTTTAGAAATCGACACAGTTTGATGCCAGTTTAGAGGAGGGGTTGTTTATGAGCGTATTAAAAATGCTTTTCCCACTCAAAATGTTAACTACTTTAAAATAATAATTCATAATCGCACTGAATCTGATGTTTACAATTATTTCCCTGAGATTTCTTTAAAAAGAAAGAATTACAATTGTGTTTAATGCAGAAAATTTAATGGAATTGGCATCTGCGCAAGAGGACGGAAACTATCAGGGATGACTTTCTACGGAAAACTAGATTTCCTTCACATTGAACGTAGAAGTACGTTTAGAAACCTTTAATCTTGATTTAGTGTGACAGGTGCCGTAGTTTGAAGGTAAGGATTACTTGAATACAGCAAAACACACGAGGACTATCTGCTTTTAAGGAAAGAGATGCCTTCGTAGAGGACTTTTTAACGAGAAAACTCTCATATTCATGTTATATATAGGGAAAAACATGGAAAAATACCATTCAGCCATCGTATTCGTTCGTCAGGGTCCACTAATATGGCCGTAGTTGAATAGGGGAAATAACTGTTGGATTGTAAGGCATCTAAATTAAGAAATAATAAAAAAAAAAAATCACTTCTGAGGTAATCTTAAACCCAAATTAAGTTTTTTATTATAATTGTGAAAGAGTTCAACTCATTTGTTAATTTTCAGATCGTTAAAATTAGTGTGGCTTTAATGAATGATTATTTAGACCTGTTACAGGAAACAAATACATCAAAAGTTTCCTTTAAAATATCAGGAATTATTGAAAAATCTTCTGTAATTTATAAACGAGAAAACGTATTTATCCAGATTTTACATGTGTGAAAAAATAATGAATTTTGATCTTCCCTAGTAGAGACATTTGTAATTATATTTCTAGTTCCAAATTCAAAGTGAGAAATCTAGGTGCCTGAAGCCTAGATCGATCCTAGAAGCCTAGAGCACTATCGATTCTTCTTGGCTTCTATTTTCAGCGACGAAATAGATCAACTGCATGGAATTTTTATGATTTTTCTCAACATGTAAACTAAATGCGTGTAAGTGTTTCTTAGAAAGCTCGTCGGAAGTAGAATACCTTTATCTTGGTAGATAGATATCGTGTGCTTTAGTAAATTTAGCAAATCTAAACACAGGGCCGACAGTACTATGTTTGAAGCCTTTCTCTAACATAGTCGAATAGTGTATCGAATAGTCGAACAATGAAATCACCCTACATCGCCCTCTTTTACTTACTTTTATACTTTTATCTCAATATTATATATTGCATCCACAAAAATGTCTCTAAATTAATGTTATTTGGATTCGAAAACCATTTTATGCTTAAATACATCTTTCCAGATGTTTGTCTTTTACTCACTGAGACTAAATGCTTCTTGAAGATGTCAATTCATGAATGAAAAATTATTTCTTGTTTTTCCGGTTCCCCCTAACCGTTCTCACAAAGGCCGAACCTTTGGGCAAAAACTGCCCTCCTATGATGTTAATTCCTCAGTAAAAGAGAAAGCACTGAACGGGGTAAAGTAGTAGAAATCTTGACTTTCCTTTTCACTCAAAATTCAAGCATTCCCAAAATCTACTATAAAAGATATACTCCCTAAGGTATAAAATTTTTGTGTAATGAAATTATAAAATTCAATATATATATATATGCATTATAATATATATATATATGCTAAAATATGAATGCATATATATATATCATTGATTATATATATATCATTGATGACATATATATATCAATTAAACCTTTAGACACACTCACACACATACATAATCAGATATATTACATATATAGAATCAAATAGTATCAGTAGGTGAAAGAAGAAAATAAATCCTACTGGTGAAAGATTGCTGAAGAAATTCAAAGCATAATGAAAGTTTCTTTTATCTTGGAATCAAAGAACTTTTTTATCGCTTTAGTTTTTGGGAGACTATTAGATTAAAATGTAATAAATAAATAAGTATATGGAAGAAAAATAAATCTTTAAAGGAAGAAAAAGGAAAAATAGAACCAAACAATCAAATCATTTTCAGCATTAAAACCAATTTTAAGTGTGACAGTATATTTTCCTGCCGATACGAAAACTTAAGAAAATAGACAGAAATCTGCATTGTTTCACCTATCAATATACGACAAATGGAATAACGATACAAGAAAAAGTAAATTTGAAAAATTTGCGAAAGCGGAATAATTTCGAATGCTGCACAAATAGAAAGATACCATGCAGATACATTGGATTTTTTTCGAAGCAAGAAATGCGAAAATTCAGCAGTGCCCTCTTTGTGCTTCTAATAAGGAGGTCTTCCAAATTCTAGCTGGAAGGACTTCCATTTATAACAAGATAGTGAGAATGGCATAATTCCTTATTATTTGTTTTCATTTAAAGGGCGAGAGAGAAGAAGCACGAGGCACTGTCGGAATAATTCATGTGTTAACGAATTATCGTCTGACATGTTTTCGTTGGGGTGCCATTGAAGAGACATAGCGTTTTTATGAGAAAAAAAAGAAAAAACACGAAAAATCCGTTATCCTATCAGCGGAATACGAAACACAGGCATTCCGACGATAGTCCGATCTACTATCACTTACACCCCGAGTTCAAATTCTAGCTGGAAGAAGCTCCATTGAGCAATTTCCAGCTCAAAGAAGAATGAGATAATTTCTCATAATCAATGCGGATATATAACTGATGATTCTAAAATTCTATTATCATTAAGACTGGAAAAAATACACGATTTAATTCATTTTCATACATTTTAAAAGAAGTTAAATTTTTCAGAGAGTTACTATAAAATATTTATTAGAATGTCAAATTTAAGCATTTCAATTATTTATATAATAAAGGATAAATTTTATATTTATATAATAAAGAAAAATCGTTAATAATATCACTCTGATTTTAGTGGAGATATTTTAAGAAATAAATAAGTGAAAGCTGGAGGAAGAAAAACTATTTCAAGTTATATGTTTATCTTAAAAGTAACGAGAGAAAAACTATGTTAAAAGAAAAGGCACGCATATCGAAATTGTTTCCTGTACTGCTGACAAATTGTTATATGGCATGCATACTATAATGTTCATGAATAATTGATTGCTACTAGATTAATACAGGCATAGCATATTTCTAGGGACTGATTTGCTGTAATTTCCAATTTGATTTTTGCATACTTTTATATTTAGGACACTAATTACATCACACTGAAGATTACTCAATGCAATAATTCCATTACAGTTTTATAGAAAATTATAAATTTTTTAGTTTCAATAAACAATTATATAATATTTCGATGACTCAGCAGGTAACATAATTTATTATCTTTCAAGTTTTTTTCTAAAACACCTCGGCAGATATAGAATCAGCCGCAGACTGTACTAACTTTAACAAGCGGCAGTATCTGAGTGTTCACATTTCTGTTTACAACTGCAATAAGAACAAGTATAAGTTTGAAAAGTTTACCAATGGCTATGTGGATAAAAGAGATGATCATAAGTATTTTGACCTGGTTTTGGTTTCTGGTCAATGCGTTGGCTGTAGAGAAGATTTCGTGATTTTTTCCATGTGAACTAGTTTTCTTTATAAATTCCTCTAAGTCTTTCGTTAAGTACATACAAAGTTGCTACATTAAACATTAGTAAGTGTTTACATAGGTAAACATTTTAAAAGCGACTAGCGTAAAGAAAGATTATTTAAATTATGTTTTTTAAAATGCAAATTCAGAACAATGAAAACCAAACAGTAAACATTATAAGACTAATTTAATAATCTTTGGTTTGGTTTACTTGAAAACTTTACTTAAAAAACGTTGAAATTTACAATGTTTACAACAAACTATTATTCTGCCATATTCATCGATTGCGTTAATCAAAATCTAAAATTATTTAACGTAAAATGTAATTATCCGAAAATTATGTAAAAGGAGAATTTTTTCCCACTATATCTGTAGTTTACAATGGCTAGAAAAAAGATAGCTCTAGATAATGAGTATTTCTAGAATGAAAAAACTCTATTGACTAGAAATAGTCTTTCGAGACCTTAGTGTCAGTTAGCCTGCGGAGGTCAGGTTCCCTTCCAAAAAAAAAGTAAAACTGTTTAAAATGCATATAGGTTAACGCTTCCTGTTTTATTTGGAATAACATTTCAAAAATAAAACTCGTGTTGGTTACGAACCAAGCAATTCTTAACGGGACAAAAAGCCGTACTTTGATAATGCTAGGATCATGCATTCAGTTTTCGTCGTTTTAATAAAATCCATTATGATACTTATGCTGGTAATTATAAACTGCATTTACGGATACAGAAGTATGATTAATACACTAATATCACAGAATATAAGCTTTTTATGCTCTGACAAGTTTTGTCAAGATACCAATTTTTAGTTCATATACAAGTCGTAAATTCCCTAGCCAGATTCCTTTTTTATATAAATAGATGCATATAGGAGAAAATGGAACAGTTAATTATATTTTTCATTCTTTTTCAAAATTTAATTCTTTTAGATATAATTTTTAACGATAAACGATATTCTGCTAAGTTATAATACAAAAATTATTACTAATAATAATTTATATCCTAATATTTATATCCTAATTTAATAATATTTATATAACTTAAAACAGAATTGGAAAACTCATTCAAATCATATTTAATCAAAACATTTTACGAAGTTATGGGAAAAAGGAATTTTGGGGTTTGTTTGATTTTTAACGGTGAATTCAATCATTAAAACATTTTTACCGTGTTTCCTCATTCATAAAACATTAGCAAAATAATTTACTAAATAATTCTTAGATGTAATAGTATTCTTGTTTATCTTTTGTTATATGACTAAAAATAAATAAAAAAGCGGCTGGTTTTCAATATTATTTTATTTAATTACAAATACTTGGCTATTGGTACTCAAGACATAGTCTTTCCATATTATCACTTTTCTATTAGGCCTTGAAATTATGTTAACGACCTAATAGAATTCGGACAATCCTATGATTGCATAAAACTGCGGGAGGTGCTAATAATGACAAATTTTAAATGAAAATAGAAATTTATTTAAATAAATTTATTTAAATTCTATTTGTGAGTGTCTGCTTTATGCATTTAATGTATCAAATACAGAAAAGTGAGAAAAATCCATCCAACACAGAGAAATAATTCTTTCTAGTCTGTGGTAAGATTGTATCAAATTCATTTAAACTTCCGTTTAAATTCGAAATGCGATCTCTCAAATCAACGAAGGAATACATTTTTGGCTTTGAATTCTACATTAGTAGCAACTGTATAATAGCTAAACTTACCAAAATATTTGTAGAAAACCGCCAAAATTCTAGAAATTGCTATAAAATCCCGAAAAATATTAGGAAGATTATGCTTGCCAATTCCACGCTGAAAAGACGAAGATGAGCTCGACAGTAAACGAACAACTTGTGGAAAAAATTCAATTTATCAGAAATTTCCAAAAATTTCTGATAAATATTGTACTCTCATCGTAAATATGTATGGACTTATAATGTGATGAAAACTGAGTCGGTAAAAGAATGGATTAAAATTTAATTTCCCAAAATAAATTGGTTTACTAAAACTAAATAAAATAGATAAGTAAATAGTAAAAAAATTGTCTAACAAAATAAATAATGATCTTTCTTAAAATACTGCCCAATAAAACATGTCGAATAATTGAATGTTCACAAGCTTGGAAGCTAAAATTCTAAAAAGATTTCGGAAAATTCGGCAGTCACATGTTAAATGAAACAAGTCTACAGGCTACTAGTACAAAGAAAGAGGAGGGAGACGAAACTAAACTGAACAACTACTTCTTGGCATTCAATAGCGGGGAGGCAATTTTATGGCTTATCCATCACACTAAGGGGAAGCAAACATACTGCCTTAGGCTGGGCCATCTTAGAGAGATTTCAGGAAACGAAAGCGATTTTTTTTGGAGGGGTTTGTTGTCTGACAACGCGACCGTTTTCGAAGCATTTCGTTCCGAGAGGCGGGCTCGTTGATGGGTTAAAGTCACCGCCTACAAGAATCGGAGTTGAGGGATATAGTTGCATGACATCAAGGACGTTGGTGGTGAGATTCATAATATCTTCAGAAGGTGGTGAGTAAACAGAGATGAGGATGAGATGAAAGTTTTGAAGGGCTAGTAGTATGGCAACTATGTCGCGTTCTTGTTTAATAACTATGGGGGACCAGGAGGGATTGCAGCATGCAATGGCTGCTCTTGGGGCTTGATTTTGGGGAACGGATTTCTGTTGAAAGAGTGTCCAGCCAATTGGAAGACCTGCAACTTCATCTTCTCTGGTGTAGGGTTCTTGAAGTAGAAGTACGTCGGCATCATGCGTAATTGCGTGCTGGATAAGCTGTGAAGTTGCGCCTCGTGCTCTTTGAAGGTTGATTTGTATACATTTTACAGTGTCGTTTGACTGCGTAGTGTTGCTTGCCATTTTGTTTGGGATGTCAGGGGTACCATTAATCGTACTGTGTGCTACGCTTGATTCGTGCAATGTACCTTCCGTATGTAGGGCATGTGACGTCGTAGGCTGGATGTGCGCAGAGTGTCTTATTGTGGCTCCTATAGTTCCAGTCTGCACAGTTGATGCAGGTGGGTTGGCGGGCGTTGCAGTCTTTAATGCTGTGGCTGCCAGAACAGAACGCGCAATAGATCTTGTTTTTACAGTTCTGTTGGGTGTGCCCGAATTCCTGGCAGCGGTAACATCTTCGAGTATTATAAAATTCTGCGATTCGATGTGCTCGCCAACCGAGGTACATTCTTGGGGACTGAATGAGTTGATGATATGCTGGTGGTGTGCATTCCAGGACCCACTTGACTCCATTTCCTTTGTCTTTTAATCTGTAGAGGACTTTAGCTATATTCTTGTTGAGGTGAAATTCAGATCCTAGTGCTTTTTCGATGTCTGCCTGGGAAACTGCTGGGTGTACGTCGTGGATGGCAACTTTGGGAAGTCTAGTAGAATGTAGTTTAGTCGTAACTAGTTGCTTCCCTTGGGTACCCTATAGTTTTTTGGTAAGTTTCTCAAGATCTTCGGGAGTAGCACAGTCTACGGCCAGACCCTCTTTTGAATTGGTCTTAGCGTGGTGATCTTAACCCCTAGTGTGGGAAGAGGAAATTCAGCACTGAGTCGATCTTTAAGTTCCTTCAGCTACCTAGACAGGAGACAGGAGACCACTGGGTGAGCAGCTGTGCCGCCATGAAGACTTTCAGCTTTATTGCTCACTCAGTGGGACCACGTTTATTTAAAATTTTATTACAATAATATTAAAATAATATATTTTATATTACAATAATTCATAAATAGTTCACTGTTCATTATAGTGCACAGTTCATAAGTCTGTTAAAGTTTATTTATCTGTTGAAGTTAATAGTTAGTCTGAAGTAAGTTCTGATAAAGCTCTGAGAAATTTTATAGTTAGTGTGAAGTAAGTTTCATATTTGTTGATTGAAGTTGGGCTGTCTTGAAGTGATGCTAATTATGCCGAAAAAATGTTGATGTGGAATTGTGATGCCTTAATTTATGCTGCCTTTAGATTATCACAATTTTCTATGAGATATTCCATTAAATTATGATCGGAGAGATTTACTTCTGAGTAGTTGTTTGAACAGCTACCTAGACAGTAGAACTTTTCAGGTTAAAATTAAAGATACTTTATCCAGCAAGAAAATTATTCAGGCCGGTCTTCCGCAAGGAAGTTTACTTTCGCCAATATTATTTTGTCTATACATCAACGATATGACAAATATCCCAGATACTACTTTTGCTTGCTATGCGGATGACACCGCAATCATGTGCAGTTCTATTAGCCCCATCAGAGCAAGAGATAAGCTTCAAAAAGCCGTTAGTATCCTCACCAAGTGGTTTTACGCTTGGAAGATCGGAACCAATGCAACTAAGTCTCAAGTCATCTTTTTTAGATACAACCTCAAAGAAGTAAACAACATAACACTAGATGGTGCCACAGTACCTACAGTTAGAAATATTAAATACTTGAGTGTAATTCTTGACGATAAGCTTACATTCAGGCCGCATATTATGTATACTCGTGAAAAAGCTCACAAAGCTTTTAAGTCTACTTATGCCTTAATAGGGAGACATTCAAAATTACAACTAAGTACTAAGAGAATTCTCTATCTTCAAGCAATAAGACCGATTTTATTGTACGCAGCACCAGCATGGGCCGCTACAGCCAGATCAAATCGTCATATTTTGCAAAGGCTGCAAAATAAATTTCTTAGAAATATCACAGACTCACCGTGGTTTGTAAGAAACACTGCAGTGCATCGTGGAATGAAAATCAAACCATTAGGTAGCGAGATCTTAATTGCCTCACATAATTTCTACACCAAATGTGTTAATCACGAAAATGAAGCTGTACGTAGCATAGGAGATTATGACTATATAGTCATTCAACGCTGCAAAAGACTAAGAACGATACACCATAACGAGTTATGGCCATCGATGTACATAGCGAATTTAATGTTTTTTCTAATTTTCATTGTTTACTCTTATTTATGTTTTCTTAATTATTGCTTAATTATTGCAAAGCGATATGGACTTTGCGCCCCCGGAGGCAGGACTTTGATTTGCTTTATGTATATAAAATTTCAACGTTTGGTCAGTGCAACTATGCTCCGCCCACTACTTTTATATATCTCAACTATCATGCCCACGCTATTATGTTGCTTCAAGACACGGAGGAAGGAGCACACTCAGCCGTAGTACCTACGAGGAGAAAGTTATGCCAAAGTTTTTATGCTGCAGATGTGTTAAATTTCTTTTACGATGTGAAAGTTATGCTTCAGATGTTAAATCACTTTTTGCGCAAGTTATGCCACTGTTACATACTTCCACACTGGATGCCATTCAACACTTCAAGTGTACAGGTTTATTGCAATATTTGGAATTTTTTTTCACTTTTAGGATTCCTACTAAGGACAGTTACAGATAGGTAAAGACTTCAGGGTCGTATACCTATTGAATAAGCGAAAACCTAAGACCTAACTACTTACAGCTTGATAAAAATGTAATTTAGTGACCGACTGTAACTTGTTCTCTATTCCTTTTCCTTGACGAGAAATTTCAACGTTTTTTCAATTTGGACGATATACACGAAAAGTCACAATTTACGTTAAATTACAGAATAATTAAAGCCCATCCAAGAATCGAAAAAAATGTACTCAAAGGTGAAAAAATTACTTAAATATTACACTTATGGGGAATCAGCAGGAACATTTTAACTAATAGTAAGTTTGAATAACTATTGGGTAATTGTCGCAAAGGTTCTTGTCGGCTAAGTGCTCGTGTCGGCTGACTGCTGTCGGTTAAGTGGCTGTCATCTAAATATCAGAGACGGCATTAGATATAAGAGACCTTTCTTGTCCCGTTTACATTCCTTATTTAATATAAGTTATTACCAAATTGGTGTACACCAGATTTTTTACGTTTCCTTTCGCCATATAAAATTTTGGAAATTTCTCTCATAAACGACTTACCTGCAGCGCTCCTAGAAGCACCAAAGCTCGATAGCCGGAACACAACCTGCAATTTCGCAAGTTAAACGCGGCAAACAAAGCAAGTTGGAGTTCTCATAAACGACAATCACTGTGATGTGAATTCTTTTCCTTCTTCTTTTTTTTTTTTTTTTTTTTTTTTTTTTTTTTTTTTTTTTTTTTCTTTTGAATAAAATGACATTGCTTCTACGAGAAAAGCGGTGGTTTTCGAACATATAAATAAATTATTGTTTGCGTTGTAGCTAAGATGTCCTTAGAATGTTGTTCGCTGCCAAATTCATAAATTTTGATATTAAGACAAATATATACCCACTGGCAAGATCATTTATGTAACATAATAGGTGAAATATTTGATTATAGCAAAGCACGGGTAGGCTGCCTACCTAAGGAGAATGCCTTCTTTTAGGGACTTTTAAGGTAAACTAGTTAGTATCTTCTTTAAACATATCATGAACACGCCCATGCGTTCAGCTTATCTGCCTAGAACCGAGCTCAGGTCGAAGTAGCAGCGTTCAGCAACATTATTGCTCGGTCGCTCATAGGTTCATTTAGCTTAATAAGATATCAATACTGTTTTCACACCATCTCAAAATAAGTTGCCGAGTTTTATTCTTTTGCAACTAGTTGAATTTGAACAGAAATCCACGTTCACATTAAAACTTTGAAAGAGCGATTGAAGTGCCACGTACCTTGATGCATATGTAATTCTACCGTATACAGCAGAACTTCCCTGTAACCGGAAATACTCCCACACTTGGTTAATGTTTTTGTCAATTTCTCATTCTTATTTTTGTCATTTTGGGCATTAAATTCTTATTTTTTATCGCATATTTATCGCACTTGACAAAAGAAATGTTTTCAAATTCAAGTTGTACTATCAATTCTATATCTGTCTGTTGCAAACACACAACTTTGTTTATTTTCAGAACATATTTTTTGTTGTCATACTGCATGAATATTTATAATTTTTAACGCACATTGATAAAATAGAAAACAATTAATATAACTGAATATATTGAAAATACACATCAAGACTTGGAAACAGGGTAATACACAATCTTACATTAAGACACAATCATAGTATGTTTTTACCACCGTCGAATTTCCATAAATAATACAAATAATACTCAAAGTTCTCGCGCACACTCCGACGCAAGGTGTTCTGTGGGTGGAGTTTCAAATTAAAAGTAAGTCTAGCTCGAGTTGTATGTCAGTACGTTTTTCAAGATAAGAGTGAAATTTAGTTTTTTGCAAAAATTAATTCATTTCTGAATAGAAAAAGAATTTTGTTTTTCTTCTAAATTAACATTATACAACTGTTTATTTTTCTAAACTTTAACCTTTCTAATGTTTTAAGCGGCAAGCGTGATCAGTAAAAATGACGTTACAGAACCGAGTATTTAATTCCAAGATACTTAAACTCACAAAGATGAGACAAATTGCTTATCCTTAGTTTCAAAATAGTGGAATGACGCGTCGTTCTATTACAGCAGTTAGGAAGCAGAACACCACAGCTTGAAGTGTGTTAGTAGGCGGAACCTAGTGCATCAACTGAATGAAGTGCTGAATGAAGAAGGTATAGGAGTAATTATTGCAGATTCAAAATAAAAATTTAATTTAGTGACCGACTGTAACTTGTTAAATTTCTTTTATTTCTTTATTCCTTTTCCTTGACGAGAAATTTTAACATTTTTTTCAATTTGGACGATATACACGAAAAATCACAATTTAAGTTAAATTACAGAATAATTAAAGCCCATCGAAGAATCGAAAAAAATGGACTCACTTTTTTAAGTAAAAGAATTTACTTAAATATTACACTTATGGGGAATCAGCAGGAACGTTGTAACTGAAAATAAGTTTGAATAACTATTGGTTAGTTGTCGGCTAAGTGTTCGTGTCAGCTAACTGCTGTCGATTAAGTGGCTGTCATCTAAATATCAGAGACGGCATTAAATCTACCAAACCTTTCTTGTCTCGTTTATATTCTTTATTTATTACCAAATTGCTGTCCACCAGATTTTTTCCGTCGCCTTTCGCCATATAAAATTTTGGAAATTCCTCTTATAAACGACAATTGTTCTTTCGTTTTTTGAAAAATAATTCTGAGTGAGGACAGTTTCTTCTATCAAAAATATGCTTAAACCAGCACGTTTTCCAATTTCAGGATTTTATTTCGCTAAATAAAGTAATGTATAAATCAAAAGTTTTAAATAGCAGTAGAGATTGCTATTCATTTTTCCCAAACATTAATTCGGACTTTTAATAGCGTTTTCTATGTGTACTTTGCAGGGAAATTTCGGCTATAATTAAAAACTGCTAATTGTTGTGTTATTGTTAATAATTAAAACTACCAATGATGAGTGATAATGCCAAGAATTTTTGATAGGATTTAAAATTTCTAGACTATCCCTACAAATACAGCTGGACGCATGCATAAATAATTGCACAAAATTTACCGCTAAATATCATTTCCAATATCAAGTATTCTCCATCTGACAATAGTTAAATAACTGTGCTAATAACTGATGTGTATTTAAAAAGAATTCAACCAACGTGGTTTACTTTATTTAACAGTGATAAATGAATATTATTGATTTATCATTTTTAGTAATGAATTTAAAATAATTATAATTTCAAAAATACTAGAAGCAAAAGTAACACTAATTTATGTAAGTGCTAATTTAAGTTCTTTGATTTGTAATGTTATACCGAATAATCAATTTCTTGAGTTTTTGCACGGGTGATTTTTCTTCCTGCATCATATTATGAACATTTATACATTAACAGTTTCCTTCGAGAATTTAAGGAAGTAATTAAGGAGTAAAATCTTCTTTTAACATTTTGTTTGTAAAGACTCATGGCATGGACATTTGTATAATTAAAATAGGTCTTTTATTTGGAGCATTTAACTATGCTCAATATTTGAATTCGAAGCTTTACTTCTTGTTCACTATAGTTTAATATTTAGTTTTTTATCACGTTATCAAACAATGGCTAGCTGCACAAAGTTATAGTGTGAAAACAGGTATTAATTTAGATTGTAGCCCCGTGATATTGTACGCTACACTAATAATGGACCAAATCAGCACCGGTCCCTTTATTATCACACAGAAAAAAATGGATTATTCATTTAAAGCAAAACGACCTGCCATAATCAAATAAAACAAAGTTTCCCCTACTCTGGTTTTTAAACAGCTAAGACAAATAAGAATAAAAAGAAAATAAACACAAAAGATTTGGTGTGCAATTATAGGTCAAAACTTTTAAATGATTTTTATACGACTTATTACCATCAGATAGTTGAAAAGTTTCACCTTGGTGTAGTAAGGGTGTTAAAGTATATTTTTAGTAAAAAACTGAAAATAAGTAATTTTATCATATTGAGGGTACTTGCTCCTCTTAATAATAAAAGAAAGTACATGCTGTTTGAAACTTAGCAATTTATTTTCATTGTTGTTTACAATCATGTCGTATTTGTTTCAAATTTATCAACTCGGTCAACGAAATCATCCTAGCATCGAATTTAAAAAAAATTAAGGTTTAGTTGTTACAAATAATTCCGTATAACGCAGTACATGTCAGTTTGTAGGCTGATCTTAGGGGAAAAAATGTGTGACAAGAGTTCCATGTTCAGGCATCTTTGAAGCCGCAAATTTAGTTTTTAAGAATTTCACCCAATGTGCTTCGTAAAATAGTTTCTAAATTAATATTATACATCAGTTTATTTCTCTCAGTAATACAATTTCTGTGAAATAATACGCTGTCTCTTGTTACGCAGCCATGATATGCCAATAACCTATCCATCTTCACTATAACTTGCTCACACCAACCTGAAAAGTGGCCTTTTGCATAATTATCAATCTGTTATTTTAAAAATCACATCTTCCCTTAAAAGGACATAAGAAGATCACGGTCTATGGAACGCATAATCACGTAAAATGCAATCAAGAATTTACACAATTCAACATTTGCTACTGATAAACTAAATGTTTATTAAAAAAAACTTAAATTAAAATAAATTAATTAAAAAATAAATTAAATAAAAATTAAAATTAAAAAAATTCAGAATTTTAAACTGGTTTAGCACATGTAAAGTATTTTAAATCAGTGGTATTCAAATTTTATGGCAATGTTACTGCATAAAAATGTAAAAGACCCTAAACCACAATTTCACTATCACAATCAGGGACCCACCCTTAGTTATTAACCATTAATTAGGTTTTTTTAGTTCTTTTATTCACTTTGATAGGCCACCGTAAGTTTTCGAGATTCCAAAGTGGATCGCGACCGACGGTTTCAATAACACTATCTTAAATAATTTTCAACTGTGATTAAGTGAAATAAGTGAATCTGCGCGTTAATTAGGAGTGATCTACGGATTGGAGAAACTCATCTAAAGCCTTGGGATTCCTGCAAAACCCACAACTACAATATCCTTCATAATGATCGTCTTCACAGTAAAGGAGGTGACACTGCGTTTTAATTAGAAACCATATTTCTTACGATTCAATTAATCTCAACCTAAATTCCATAGAAGCTACAGAGGCCAAGATCACTGATTTTTAAACGCTCAGAATATTCATCAAATGTATAATCAAGGCCTTAACACAATCATCGCTGGGGATCTGAATGCAAAGCACCAGCTTTGGAACTCCTCCTCCTTGCATAATAATGAAAATATCCTCTACAAACACGCTTGCAATAATGTTTTAGTATCACAGGTCTCACAGATCCCACCAATATCAGTACCAGAGGTGCTACGGACATCGACATCACAAAATAACTCTCCCACCAGCCGGATTTGACATTCTACAAAGAACCGAAAACCGGCTCATATAAACTCAAATGATCACCAGCCAATTATTTTCACTAACTACAATTTCTAACCAGGGCTTCCTATTACAATTAAATTAATTTAAAATTTTCTAACTGTAAATTTACGTACTCATTTATTGATTTACAATTTCGTTTCCTTTATGTTATATATTGGAAAGCTTGTTTAAATTTGCCTTAATTGTAAGTATGGCTTCCTATCCAGGGATTATACTGCCCGGGACGTGCAGTCCTTGGGAAGAGGTCAATGTTAGGTAATTTGAACATAGGTAGTTGATTTTAGTGTAATTATATTTGACATTGTTGTATTGTTCTGTGCGTTCTAACATGAAAAAACTGGAGAGAAATGCTATGCCGGAAAATTACGAATACTGGGTCAAGTCCATTTAACATTGTCAAGTCCATTGATGTCTCGCAAAATTATCGAGATAATTTTGCGAGACATCGCAGAGTAACAATGGTTTTAGCGACTAATTGTTGTCGGAAACGTTTTCGAAAAATCTCAAAAATTTGCCAAATTTAGGGAACTTTTGCCGACATTTTGGTTCGGTCCCTGTCTCACCGTAATATGTATTGTAATTGTAAAAATGCAATTGATCATTATATTATATGTAACCGTAATTCGACCGGCATATTGCCTTCCTGTAGTTTCAGAAAGTAGAAAGTGCTAGAAATGTTTCAGCGGGCGGCTGAAAATTATTTAAGTCAAGAGTGAGCATCTGCTTTTAATTGCTCTTGTTAGCTGTTAATTCAGTGTGTGTTCCGAGTACTATCATATGTTTAGGTGGGCTTTGCGCTGTGTTTAACGCGCTTAGTTAGTTTGAAGAGTGTTGTTTTATAAAATAAATTCTCTCAACCTACCAACTGTGTGTCTTCAATATAATGCGAACTCGTACGCAAGCAATAATATGAAGCTGAATCAACTTGATCACACATCTTTAGTTATTTTACTGAATTACTATATTAGCTAATCAGCATTTAGGAATACTTGCATTTAGTACGCTCATATGGCTAACGCGCTCACGACAACAATGATAAGCCTGAACTGACCGCGAAAGCTCTTAAATTTAATCCTAAAATTCCGCTATCTTGAACATGAAAACGTTAGACGGATTTGGGAAACGTGTACTTACCTAGAGCCGTGGTAGATTAGAAGTAGTACAATTTAACCATCGTTCGATAATAAATGATAATAAAATTAACCAAGCGTATTTAAGGCCTTGCCGCCGCACAACCTTGCCCATATGGGCGGTGCGTCTTTGAGGAATCCTAGCCCTTACCTGCACTTTCCACAGATGGTTCAGCTTTGTAATCAGGTTTACTCAACACGAGCGAACAAATTGAACGTTTTGCAAATTAGGCTTCCGTCCGTTTCCTGCTCTTTCCGAGCAGTTGGTACATTGCAGAAGAATCTCCAAACACTACTATTTGGAAACACATCTTGTGGCAAAGATTTGAAGATTTTGAAAAATGTTAATGGTTTTGAGTTCAGATTTTGATTTGTTTGATTACCATTAAAAACGAACATGACTAAACGAACATGAAAATCTGGGAATGTGATATAAATCTTTTTCAAAAATTTGATTATTTATGTAATTTGATATTACAATCTTTGTTAGGAAATTTAATCTCATAATTAGGTTCTGCTTCCATAGCAGCTTGCGTAATGATGCTTGAAGTCTTTCGGCATTAAATAGGTGCACACACTAATTACAGACATGTTGATTAAGAAAATTAATTTGAGAGGAAAAGGCTTGTAACAAATCAATTTTCAATCAGTCAATCAGTTATCGTGTTTAGTTCAGTGAGATAAATTATGTCAAACTTGTAAAGATTAGTTTAACATTAGAATTACGCGAACGGTCCTTTTGAGCGTATCTACATTTTAAACGGACATAACTTTTTTAATTCTTTCTTTATAATTTTGATATTTTTTTACTTTTTCTTACCTTACGAATGGCATTTTTTGTTCATTTTAAATAATTCTTTTCGTCAATATTTTTGTTTATACTAGAATTACGGCTATCGACCATTTTGACCGTAACCACAAAATTATAGTTTTCTATATATTTTTAGGACTTTTTAGCTATTTTCGTTTTGCTGATAGATAAATACGTCTATTTTTGATACGGAAAACTGCATAATTTACAGATGTGAGTGGGGGAGGAGGGGGTGCCATCGCGACAGATTTACGCCTTTAATTTTCAGAGAAATTGCTTGCATTCTACTTCACGACAAGGTAATTACATAACTTTACTCGCAGGTGGTAATCGAAGCAGTCATTATACTTATACTGTAGTTCCAAGACAAAATAATAGCTAGCACAATATGCGCTTCTACGAGTGTCTAAATACGTATAAGATTATGGATTTCACTTGATAATTCAGCTTAATTTCTGTTATTCAAAACTAAAGGAAGGTTTAACAAATTTAAGTGTCACACTTTGGAGTAGAAAAGTTTTGATATGCATTATCTTCATAAATTTTATTAATATAAATTTTAAATATATATAAATATAAAATCTCAGGCAGCATGTATAATGAAAATTAAAAAATAATGAGAAATATATCGTAAATTTGTGAATTTATTTCTTAGCCGCGAAACAATTTTATTCGCGAATTATCTTAAGTTTTCCTAAAATTTGCGAAATACGCCGAGGAAGCACTTTCTCAATACAATTGCTTCAGAGTGTGTTTTCGAGATTCATCCTCGGTAAAACTGTTGTCCTACCTATTACATTATCCTCTAGGTCGACATATTTTAAGGATTTTTAGACTCACAAGGAGCTAGAACTGCAGCTAAAGCACTGCAATTGTAAAAATGCTACTTCCTAAACGAAACTAATAATCAACCTAGTAAACAATTATATCAAATTATCCTTCATTTCGTGCTCAGTCATCTTAATTTAAACGCATATTCTTAGAAAATTGATTATACCCATAGCAGTTCCACCTAACATCGTTTTTTTAACCTCTCTTTGAGAAACTGTTTGCAGCTGAGATGAGTGAAAAGAAATGGATGAAAAAGTGACTAAAGTGCTTGAATTCTTACTGCAAAAACTTGCTATTTTAGCAATCATCTTAAGACTGTTCACAGTAACCGGAACAATATTTTGGCCATGAAGTATACATGTTCGCAGCAAATTCCATATCACACAGAGATTCTTCGCCAGACTTTAGTTTGTTTCATTTTCTGAATAATTTTTGGGATACAAAGACTATGCTACTTAAGCATTGGGGCAGTATGATCAAACCTATCGATCATTTAGCGGACTAATCACCGAAACCTTTGTCAAAAGAGAGCCGGAAGGGGCGAATCACACTCGCGATAGAGGGGAAATTCAGCTCCAGTTTAGCTAAAGAATATTTCAGAGGATGGACCCAAAAGACACCCAGCAATTCTTTTATTACTACCCTTTCTAGAAAAATTCTCCTCGATCGTAGTTCGCGCTCACCAGTGGCTGAGCGTTAAAACTGCAGAAGACTGGTTGTTCCTAGCTATATTCGATTCCAGGCGAAAGGGCTGGCTGCATGGACGATTTTTTCATGTGTGACGATCATACGATGCAGTTTCCCATAGAAAGTCCTCTACGAATGCATCCTTCCACTTAGACATATAACCTGAGTGTGCTTTGCGATAAACAACTAAACGAAACAAAGCTAAAGGATAGAAGTTCAAATGCCTCTATGGCGCATAGAAACTATACACGTAACAAGGATCCATGATTTCTTTAGGATTCGATCACGAATCCAAGGCCTTCGCAACAGGTTTTTCCTATCTGCATACCAGAAATGGGCTCAACAGAAATATTTTAAAGATCTTCTTAGGTCATTAAGTGAAATATATTTATAGATTATACCTGGAGTTATATTATAATTATAATGGGAGCATGATATATATTTGTTATAATCCTGACCAACATTTAAAATTACCATAAGAGTTTTGGACTGGTTTCGGTTTATAAGATTTATGGTAGAACTGTTGGCACTGAATCACACTTGACTATCACTTAGAACATTCTTCTAAATATATTGCAAGACTGCACAACTAAGGTCAGACCGTAGAAGTACTGATGCTGACCTTTCTAAACTCAATTACTCGACCAGGGATTTGCAAAGATTCGAATCCCGCGAACGGGCTGGCTGCATGGGCGTTTTCGCGGTTTTCCCCATGTGTAACGTGTATACGAGTCAATTTCCCTTAGAAAGTCCTCCACGAAGTCATCCCTTCCCTTAGGCAGATAGTCCTAGTGTGCTTTGCCGAAATTAAATAAACCAAACGAAACTAATACTACAACAGCAATTTATCGAAACGTCGCAATTTAGAATTTCACTACAAAGAGTTTCAAGTACAAATGTTTATTAAAAGATAACTGATATATTATTATTTTAATAAAATTAAATATTTTATGTATATGAAACGAAAAACGTAATAAAAATCAAGAAAAAAAATTGCCCTAAACAATAAACCTTTCATTGTCCTATAATAATTGTTACACAAAAATAGAGCATTGGAAACTAAATTGCAACATGTTGTAACAAAGGAAGTCTTAAGTTCTAAAAATATGTAAATGTTTCAAAACAGAATATACTCTATTTAGAAATGTTAGCTAAGCGACTGAGACCTATCAAAAAACAATTTGCGTCTGAAGTGTGTAATTTGTGTAAGGGCAAATTGTAAAGCATATTTAACAGTTACTGCAATGGCTGGCTTGTTTAATTGTACGCTGCTATGAAATATTTTCCTGGCATATTTAAACGCTGTACATGCAACAACAAGAACTCTAATCCTATGACATTTGTTTTTTACACTTTTTTTTATAGCTCGTATAATGATGATTGAAATCTCAATATTTACAATACAAAATATTCTAACAAAATGCAGATCAACATATTCGCAGTGGATTCAATTTTCCGTACCTAATTGAGTTGCGTAAATTATGTCAGACACATAGAGTTTAATATAACAGCATTGAGACACTCTCGTTCATTGGTCTTACTGCGATATTATGTTATTCTGGGTTTCTATTGCCTGAGCAATACTTCTCAGACATTCAAAGGAGAGAGTCCCATGTGATGAAAAAAAAAACCTAAGTTTATCCTCTGAAAGGAAAACGTGATGATGAAGCGTTTATTGGTATCGATCAATATTAGTATCGATCAAATTAGCATTTATCTTTGATAAATGTTCAAGATCTGTGGTCACCCTTTACGTACTTTTAAACAAATGAAGGCAGCTTATACAGGTTGGACTCTCAAATACTTCGGAAATTTAATTTTTTAAGTTTAAAAAAAATTTAGATTTCTTCATTACATGTATCTGACATGGAAACAAGTTTCAATTCGATAAAGCTATATATTTTTTAAATTATATTTAATTTGAGAGTATTTATATTAAGAAAACAATTGATAACCAGTATGTTGCTTACCAGTTTTTTCATATCATCGTGTGCTACATAAATTTTAAAACTGCGAACCGGACAAATTTGATGCATGATTAGTATGTGTTTAACTCAAACTGCTTTGCTTTTTTATGCAGAGTGGTGGTTTTAAAATGTTTAATAAATTTGATTTAGAGCGTGTGTAACAGTCATTCTACAGTTCTAGAACACTTCTTAAAACATTCTCTAGAGATACATTCTTCAAGTGAAATAAAATTAACAGTTTGAAGATATAAACAATTTTGAAAACATTGATAAGTCTTTAAAAATTATAGAAAATTTTAAAAACGTTCAGTCATATTTCATTCAGAAGCATATTTCTATACCCTCACCGGAAAGTTTAAAAAAAAAAGTATTTAAAATACTAAAGGCTTTTTGCTTAACTTACAAATGCTAAAACGTATTTTAAACGTGTTACGAATTAATCTAGATTTGTCAGCAAATTTTCTTCTCTTTTTGTTTCAACGAAACATACATGCTACATCCTTTGTTGATTCGAACTGGATCAAACATTCTAGTGATCATAAATTTCATCCCTCGGCTGCCGATGAGTTCCCCGCTGTAATAAAAAAAAACTTTTTATTTTACACGTCTTCCAATAAATGACGAAGCTGCATATTTATCCAACAAATAACAAAAAATATCTGATGTGCACACCACAGGAATTTCTGGTAGGGAATATTCAGTTTATAGGTATTTTGTGCGGCATTTCATTTAAATTATTTTCTTTAATGATATTAGAGGAAAATATATTATATTTCTCATTAAATTAATGTGGGAGTCGTGCCTCAGCGAAACACCAGATGTCGCTACCTATCTCTGTAGAAACTCTCTAGGTTCCAGGATCTTCAGTTGGTTCGAGAAGTCTGAGAGAACGCTCGCGAAGGAGCTACAACTAATCGCTTACTGGTCGCGCGTAGGCGATCGGACTTGGAACTTATCTAAAGTGACCGCACGTAGGTGGTCAGCTGTGACTTTTACATCTCCATAGTGGAACCAGTGTGATTACTCTCCTAAACATATTTAATCCATTTGTACATACTCATTCCGTTTATCCTTTCTTCCATAATTCAGGAATAAAACCTGCTACTTTGAATCGTGAGTGTGATCTCTGTTTGATGATAAGACGTCACCCTCACATTAATTCAATTCTTGCAAGGCAAAAATACATGAAAACCTCAAAATACATTCATTAAAAATAGAAAAATATAAAAGTATAAAACACCACATTCAGTTAAAATATTTTAAGAAAGAATTTCCAATTAAAATTAGAGTTATCAGGCAAAAACAAGCAATTCGGCAAGCGAGTAAGACGGCATATTGTTCAGTGCACAAAAGCGAAATTTTACGTTTGGTCCTCTACGGGAAAAAGACACCGAAAAGGCAGAAAGTAACTTAATTCGTTATTCTGCAAAGTTTCAAATGTAAACAAATATGGCTGCTATGGTAAACAAATTAAGCTTAGAGGCTATTAAACAACTTTTAAATTGTCGATAATTCTACAGGTATTGCATGCAGATTAACTAAAGGAATAAATACCTTATCCATAAGATAAGAACAATATAACTCAGTCATTTTTAAAGCAAAAAAGGCAGAATTTACCAACATATAATGACAAAAAAATTGAGCTGTTTTCACAATATATGTACTGCCATATAATGATGACAATGAACAATGCATGACCAGCATATTTATCTCTCGGTAGGCATGATTTATAAAATTCCCACAAAATGAGGCGTCCATAGGGGCATTTTTCAACGTTTTGTGTGTTACCCTTATTTATTATGTCCTTCGCACTTAACCATAAAATTCAGTTCAAAAGCAATATCGCAAAATAATTTAAAATGATGATATGTTTAGAATTTCCGACACACAGTGCCGCACGCTGGTGATAAAAACTTTTTTTTTTTTCTGTACAACGTTGCCATTGCTCGCTTTGAAACCATTGATTTTGTTAATCAAAAATCGTTAACATTTTCGGAGGAGGATTTCGATATTCAAAATTATATGGCTCTAGGTACCGTTGTTTTATCACAATGCCAGAAACATGCATACATTTCTGCAGGTTCTTCATTATTTAATCTCTTTAAATATAATGCAGGGCGATAATATTTGGTGGCAACAATTCGAAAATTGAAATAACATTTATAATGAATCAACGCAAACTGCCAAAACGAAAATAATAATCCTTCTGGAAAAAATGCCCCCTTTGGACTAAAAATAATAATAATACTTATTTTATTTCTTTAAATTTGAAAAAAATATGATCCTGATAACGCTCTTGATGCTTAAAAAAACGAATTCGAGAGCAAAAGATTGCGCATTAAAAAATGTTTGGCTATATTATTTTAGAATCATTTGACTCTTTACTCGCAATTTCAGTACCTAATATTTGTAATCGTTTATATACTTCATATGATAAATTTGTTAGAAATATTTCTGACACAAGAATGTTTCTGAAAATATTTGAATCGTTTGCAATATTTACTTCAATGTAAATGTTGCAAACAAAGGACATAAAGGAAAGGGAAAAGAATGACATAAAAAATTAACATTTTCAGTTGTCTTAATTCAATTCACCATTTTGTATTCCGTTTCATCATTTGGCAACAGGAGGAATAAATTTTTACTTTTAAACAGAAACAAATTATTTTTGTGCTTATATTCCACTAGTATGCTTTATTGAGGTATGTATACATTTTGCACTTTGTTTTACTAAGAAAATGTCCTATGAGGTATGAAAAACGGTTGGTAAAATTTTTAGATAAAATTCTTACTTTTATTTAGTTTGTTTTTTTATGACCAAAAGGGAGTAAAATGCTTTTGTTTTGTGAATAAATAGGGGATATATTCGAAATTTATTAAAAGTGTCCATTGAACGAAATTCAAGAAATCATTGGTTTTTGCCAAGCATTAAATTTGAGATTTCTCTGCACTGCAAACATGGGTAAATAAATTACCCTAAAATATATTATCTGAAATATAAGCAACATCTTGGGGCAATGTTTGACTAAATATCTTCGTTCATAGTCAGTATTTTCCTTCCTTGTTTCATAACAATGACAAACAAAAATTCATTAGTACTCCCTTTCCTAAATTGATTAGTCATATATGTGTTAACACATTGTAAGTATTTAACCTTCATGCAACATTATCTACGCAACACCTTACAAGCAAACAGTCAAAGAATGCTAGAAAACATCAAATATTTGTGTGAACATTTGGTTAGCAGTGTATTATACCAGTAAACAAATATTAACTTAATTATACGTAGTTGAAGAAAGTCTCTGGGAGAGAACAATTTATTTACAATGCATGGATTATACATTATGGCTGAAAATAATGAGTTTTTTTAATCTTTCAACTTAAGACAAATATATACCCACTGGCAATATCCTTTGTGTAACATAATAGGTGCAAAAATTGATTATGGCAAAGCACGCTGGAGACTGTCTGCCTTCTTGGAAGGAAGTAAGTAGTTTACTAAGTAGTTTAAGGAACTAAGTAAAGTAACTAAGTAAAGGAACTAAGTAGTTTAAGGGAAACTACTTAGTATTCTCCTTAAAAAGAGGACATATCATGAAAACGCCCATGCCATCCGCCCGTCTGTCTAGAATCGAGCTCAGTGTTCAGTATCATTATTGTTCGGTGTTCAGCATCATTATTGTTAATTAACTGGTATTCAGCATCACTACTGTTAGGCTGCTCATAAGTCAATGCAGCTGGATAACTCATCAACACGGTTTTCACACCATCTCAAAATAAATTTGAAAGTTTTATTCTTTTGCAACTAGTTGAATTTCAACTGCAATCAACGTTCCCATGAATAGAGAGATTAAAAAACCGATTTCCATACCTTGATGCAGATGTAATTCTACTACACAGAGCAGTACTTCCCTGTAACCTGACGTACTTCTACACTAGGTCTTGCGCAGAGAAATTTCCTAATTAAATACCAAAGGATAAAGAATTTTTAAATTTCGAAGTTACTTCATCTTCGTCTACTACTACTACTACTACTACTCGAAGCACTATAAGGATCGTTTCACTCCACATCAGATATTCAAAACGTTAACAGAAAGGGGAAAGTAGGCAAGAGCTAAAAATAGGAAAATTGATTGTGAATATTTCACTTTATTGTTGGTCTGCTGCGCTTTACCAGCTCAGAGAAAGTCTCGAGATAACCGATACTTTGACACGTATGTGATTATACTGAGTTTCTAATGTTTAGGTAGTACTTGGCAGTAACCTCAGATTATCGAACTGTGGGCGTTGTCCAGAGAAGTCCCTTACTGAGTTCTAGAGCCGAGGGAACTTGAAAACGAGTAAAGAGAAGGGTTGTTGTTGCATTGTAATTATTTTGTGGAAACCTTTGTGTCTAAGAAAGTTCATAAAGGTATAAATAAACAATTGCATTCTGAGAGCAAATCTAAGTTATTATTCGATTTCAGCAATATATTTGCATACGAAAAGTCCAAACGGAAACTATAAGGAGTATTTTATTCATTAGTGCAGGCGTTTTATTTACTTGTACACCAATGAGTTCTGACGAAATATCTCCATGCCTTTTATTATTTAATTATTGGCATTTGTTGCAGACGTAAATAATATCTAATCAGAAAATAATCAAGCATCTGAATCAATCACCTATCTTACATGGTTACACACATTCTAAATCAAATTTCTGAATTACCTTCCTGGAAGACTTTGCGGTCAAAATGAAACTGAAGAAAAATTTGAAGCAAAAATTAAAGTAGTACATACAAATAAAAAAAATAAAAAAATAAAATAAAATAAAATAAAATAAAATAAAATAAAAAAAAAAACATTCTTTTTTTCTAAAAAAACACCGCTCTGCCTAAAAGAGGAAAAGCAGTTTAATTTAAACAAATGGCAAGCCAATTGGAAAGTTTCGTTTCCGTTTCCAATTTTCAAATACATGAAGCGCAGGAGTATATGAGAAAACTAGTGAGTAACACTTAGGTTATAGTATTTATAATCTAAAACTGTGAATATAATTTTACATATTGATAACATCATCGAATGAAAATCTGTTTCAATGTCAGAGGCATTTCATTAAGAAATATAAAGTATTTTTAAAATTTTAAGAACACAATTTCTGAAGTATTTGACAGCCCTGCCTGTATAAGCTCTATTTATTTGTTTAAAAGTTAGCAAACGGTCTTGACACCACTTCTGAATACATCAAAAGGACCAATGGGAAATTCTTTAGTAAAGCCATACAATGCGACTTCGTTAACTATGCATAAGTTTTTAATTACAAGATACATCACGAAGACAAAAATATTAGACGTCTTGCTGAACATACTGTTATCGATGGCGACCATAATTTTGTTTCGTAGCTCCTCGGTCGTTGGTAGACTATACTTTTTCAGATATCTGATTTCAACTTTGTTGATTTTGAAATTATATAAAATTAATTTCTACATTTGTAACTGTATTGTTTATATTTTCCTTTTTTATCGTATAGTATCGTGTTTTAGTATGTATTCTTATATGATTTTTTTGTATATAGTACTTTCACTGTTTTTCGTATTTGTACGACTTGATCATCGCATAAATTTGGGTTTACTTTCCAACTCTTAGAGCCCACCAGTGGCTGAGCGGTAAAAGTTGCTGAACACTGGTAGTTCGGTCCGAGGTTCGAATCCCATGAACGGGCTGGCTGCATGGGCGTTTTTGTGGTATTCTAGATATGTAACGTGTATACGAGCCAATTTCCCTTGGAACGTCCTCCACGAAGGCATCCCTCCCCATAGGCTGATAGCCCTCGGGGCTTTGCCAAAATCACACGCACACACACACAATTCTTTCCAACTCTCGTCTGGTTTTCAGGTACTTGTCTGATTCACTCTTTGGCTTTTGGTCCTTTTAGGCCAACCTCCTTTTTCTTCCCCTTGCCTCCGATTTCTCACCCGAGATTCACCCCAACTCCAGCGCTCATTACGTCATATCGGGCATCACTTCATGAACCGGCAAAGTTCCATCTTGCAATAGTTTGGTAATAATATAGAGTCTACGTGATAAACGAGAATATCCTACATTTTCTTCGAAAGAGAGATAAAGTATTTGTCTCAGTTTTAATATTGTAATACTAATCTCCACAAGTCTGACATAACTGATGTGACTCAAATAGGTACGGAGAATTGACTGACATAGTGCAAAAATTGGTCTGCATTTTCTTGTAGGTGTTTTTTTTTTTTTTTCCCCTGAAATTTTATTTTTTAAACAGCATATTTGTAATCAGTCGCGGTTTCTTGACACGATCGGATGTAAACATTTTGTGATTACGTCTCAAATATACATATAAATGCATATAGTATTTTCTTTTCGTACAGTATTTCAGAGTCCACAGAATATGAAAAAAATACATTTTTAAAGAACATTTCATTCAGAACGGAATCAAATGCTATTCGTTTCACTGAACAGTTTGCTCAGAACGATTTAATTTGAATGAAATATTTTCACAACTTTTCGTTAATTACATAAGGAAAAAAATTAAAGTAATTCGATTTTATTCGGTTAAGGATTACAAAAATTAAGGTTAAAGTTTATTGCATTATAAATATTAAAATTATGCATTTTTTCATTTTTATTTATATAGCTTCTTTCTAAACTACTTTCTCAAATATGACATGATGTTTTAGTTTCTGAGGCCTCTTTTAAACTGAAACATCTAAGTCAGTTTATAATTAATGCTCTATTGGGTTCATTTCAAATTAAAGCAACATTTATTTTAATAGAGAAATACGTTAAATAGTACTTAACTTTCTCTGATTATTTCTAAAAGGGAATAAAAAAAGGATTTTTTTAAAAATATTATTTAAAATTTTTAACTGAGTTATTATAAAATGAAAGGGAAATAACTCTTTTAATTATGCTTATCAGATTTTTAGTCCTAAATTTCAACAATACATATTGTAAAAGTCTTCTTCATCACTTTCTTAAGTACACATCTCATAGAATTTGCTTTACAATACATTTTAACAAATTGCTTTCCGGTACGAACAATTCTTGCTTAAATACTTTTATAACATATTTGTCAACAGGATTTCAATTTATGTTTACAATTCAATGTTAATGTAATTATATATTTAGATAATATCTGTAATCATTATAAATTTAGATACATTTAATAATTAGATTTCTTCACAGTAACTTTCACAGTTGTTTATGAATGAATAAATTCAGCATTTCAAATATATTTATAAATAATTTAATAAATATTTACGTATTTTGTTAAAGGCAGACACATGCTTTTTGCAAGGACATGCATAAATACCTATACATATTTCATATATTTCATTTCCGGCATGTGGAAGTCTTTAATTTATGTGCCTTCACTATGTTTTTCGAGTAAAATAATTTACACTAATTTTAAAAAGTACATGTTACAATGATATGTGGATGTGAAAACAATTTATTTTATTTAGAACATTTTGGTGTTTGGAACATAAAAAATAATGAATACTCCACCATGGGTATCGAAAGATGTATACAATTTTAATGGTACGGTGAGGTATTTTTCATTCTTTAAGCATAACATTTTTGCTAAAATCTATATTTTTGTAGTTCAACAGCTTAAAATTTTATAAAACAAGTTCGTAATCAAAATCCCTGTTGTTAGTTATCGAAAAATAACCAAGACGTGATTTTTGCATAAATGTCACTAAACTATACAAATTGCTATTATCAGATGGATAATAGCAATGAAACACTAGGACTGTTTCTTTTATGCAAAGAAACACTAGGAATGTTTCTTTTATGCGGAAATGTCTCTTTTTTTTATTTGTATGGAACTGTCGCGTGTCGAAATACTATCAGAGGGCTGTCAAGCGAGCTTCTGAATGGAAACAAGAAACACCGCCATCTTGTGAACGAAGCTACGGAGCAGTGCTTCACTTCTAATGCCGGTTCGGCCACTCCTTCCTTTCTTTCCTCCATGGGGTACTCACGTTCAAAATCAAGCGCCGAACTCGGCAAAGTCGTACAGTCATCCGTATGGTGTCAGTGATTCTTGCCAAAGACAAGCGCAATCTTGAATCCTTGCCACGATGAATTTCGTGGGCTTGATCTCATTCTGACAAGCGAGATTAGTAACTTCAACAACTATTTTATTACAACAAGTCCTCGTTTCAGATTTGTGTTACATTTTCGATTATAAACAACAAGAATATCTCAATCAATACTTATTTATATTTTTACGAAACTTTCTTTGTGATTACTCTTAAATAGTTCTTAAGAGCACTATTTCTTCACTCTGATAGATTTTTAAGAAAAACATGTTACAAAATTTACTAAATTTTAAACAAAAGAATGCAGCATATATAGGATGGGCTATCAAATACTTCGGAAATTTAGAGCTTCAAATTTTGAAAAAAATCATATTCCTTCATCAAATGCATCTGACATAGGAATACGTTTCGTTCGATAATGTCATGGATTTTTAAAATATATTTACGGTTTGAGCTTATATTTATTATGAAAAAAAATCTTATAACCAATTTGTTACTCATTAGTTTTTCCTTACATTATCGCACTACCTAAATTTTAAAAACTTCAGATATATCAATGACGTTTTACCGAATTTTTTAGTAAGAAACCTAGGGAATTTAGCAACCCATGAAAGACCTTCGAAGTGATGTGTAGTAGCAAAAGTCGTTGAGGGTAAAGGCTATATGAAATATTATATTAACTGTCAAGAATTGCAAGATATCTTAGTTCAAAAAACACTAATTCGAATCACACATAACATCAAGATACATAAACACTACAAATCAGGTTTCTAAACTCCCAAGTTTATTCACGTCTAACACACATTAAACTGGCGGATGCCAGATCCAAGAACAAGAAGTATATATACGTCATGAAAGATTTACGCCCTCTTTGGCGATTAAAATATATTTCCACTTAAAATTTCTTACACACTGGGCCCGGCTGAACTGTAGTTCAGAACAATCAAGATTATCAGTGTTACATGAACATTTTCAAGAATTATTTTCAAGAATCATTATGCATTTCAATACAAATTCAAGTTTTGTAATAAAGAAATGTCACATAAATATCAAGAACATGTAAAACTTACCATATGTTTCAAGAATATCAAGTAAATTTTCAAGTAAATTTCATCAAGAATTATTGTTATAACATTCCTGTTCAAGCATCAGGATTTAAATCAAGAATTTATATAACTCAAGATAATATTAAACAAATTATTTCAAAATCAAGAATAATAATTCAACTAAAATACTAGAATTATTACAAGAAACCTGTCTTTTTTTTCAGAATTAAATTAAAATTTTAAAGATACTTATACATTTCTACAATCTTAAATTTTTTTAATATATACATTTCTTTAAATATTAAATATACAGTATTTTAAACAGCAATTAAATAAAATAGATACAACATTAGTAGCATTACGATTGCATTTTCAATAAGAAATATACTATCATACAATATTAATACTCTTAGCACTCTAAATTTAGATAGAGGTAATGGTGCTATGACTTGTCGCATCGGTCAGGAATTATAACGCTGCAGTATACAGTTTCTTATAACACTTTCACATTTTATCTGGATCTAATTATCTAGTACTTTTCACGGAGGAACATGAGAGTACTAGCTACACCTGTATGAAGAACTCGTTCATGTGCATCACGTACTAGAAGATCTGTAAAATGAGTTTTCGAAGGAATAATTATAGGATGCTTTTCATGAAAACTTAAAGTTGATTTTTGTAGTCTTCCTCCTACTAACAAAACTCTTTTATTTTTATATTTTAATATTTTTTACTTATTTACACCAATAAAAAGCATACTAATTGCAAGAGAAAATTGCTTGTTAGAAATTTTCTATTAGTTCAGATTTAAAATATTATTTTCTAAAAGTAGTAGTTACAAATTTCCTTACAGAATAGGAAAAGCTAAAAAAGTATCCAGCCCTGAAAGCATGCAATAGCTTTATAATTATTTGGAACATTAATTATGCTTGATAAATATGCTAAATTTTTAAAAATCAACCTCAATTTCAAAAATAAACATATGTAGAAATTCTAGTTTGTGAAATGAGGCGCTACAACCAGCTTTTTCTTGACAATTATACACGCTGCAATAGGCAACCACTGTTAAATTTCTGCAAGCCGTTCCTACTCCTCCGCATGTGATCAAGGTGACAGCCGGGAACGCCTCAGACGAGGGAGAAAAACCCATTTGGCTAGTCTATTTCTTATAAGGTCCATGTAAGGTCCATGTTGATATAGCTCTGATGTCATACTAAATCCACAACCTGATTGCAGCATTGCAAATACAATGTAACCACATTAACGGTGTTACCAATAATGACTTTCTATCACAGAAGAGTAAGGTTGAATTTTTGTTTGTCGCTTTTCAGAATTGCTCGCTACTAGAGTCAATGCACTTTTAATAGCTAATCGAAAACTAAGAAGATAAATGATAGCCAATATAATTCATATGCAAATTTTAAATGCTTGAAGTGACTTCGATTTGAGAGTTTAAATCAAGCAGACTTCTTTTGAAGATGAATATCGCATAATAATTCTTCCTGTCTTTAGCAACTAAGATTCAGTAAAACCATATTGTAGTACCTCATTTCTTTTTATATTATTTTTAACTTCAAGACTATTTCATTCCTGGCTTAGTGTATTTTAGACCTACTTTTTAAATCACCGCTATAGAAGTAAAAGTAGAATACTTATTACTTTTCATTTCTGGGCAACGTTATTATTCGAAGTTGATTCTCCTTCGTCACAAGAAATGGTATCGCAAATTAGTTGTTGCGTTGATCATGTTAACTTTTGTTAGAATATAGTGCACCGCCGTTTTTAGTATTTCAAAGCGGTTGACGCATAGTACTGAAAGTTTAATTAAGTGTTTTAACAAGGAAAAGCACAGAAGAACTGTCGGTCCACACAAAATTGTGCTCTGATTGAGGAGCTTCTGTACCCATGCAGGTCGTATTAATGTTACACATAGGTAAGACCAACAACTAAAGCCTGGGTTCGGCAGAAGCATTACAGAATCACTGTTGCCACACCCCAAAATGAAATATATCGAAAAATTACAGAAGTACTGTTGCCACACAACAGAAGAAATATAGTTACAGAAGTCATGAGGCAATAGTTTACACAATAACAAAAAGAAAATATGCTTCCGTAAAGTAAACAATAATAATAAAAAAGTAATCATGTAAAATAATAAAACAGTCATAATAAAATTCTTATTTCAAAATAAACAAGTAAAAATAATATATTGATTATTCTTCTCTTTTTGAGTCAGTGGTAAACGA
The DNA here is from genome assembly GCF_044657685.1 of Stegodyphus dumicola. Lineage (NCBI taxonomy): Eukaryota > Metazoa > Arthropoda > Arachnida > Araneae > Eresidae > Stegodyphus > Stegodyphus dumicola. The sequence continues at coordinate 186,111,286 of NC_140776.1, read as the reverse complement.
CTCAGAATCATAAATTATCCTGTTAGAAAGGTCTAGGTTTCTCAACAAGCCATCCTGATGACCTAAATTTCTGTGTTATAAGATCTCTGTCGGTCTGATCGTTTCTCATATTGTCGTTAACGTTAGGCTCTTTAATGGATTTGTTGCCAATCTAGAGAAACTTAGCTTCGCAACAACAAAGATAACGCCTTCATTTAATATGCCAATTAAATCATGCTTAATTCTTTCTGGAATTTTTTCGAGGAAATAAGGGTTTAAGATTTACTTCGTAATTTTTAATATTGATATTTTGAGCTTTTATGTATTTTTGCCTTCTCGCGAAGTGAGAACTGAATTAATTAAATGAGAAATACTCAATCGTCTGTGAAAATCTGTTTCTTTTTTGTTTTGTTTGAATTTCTTTTATACATCATTCTAGCTTTATTATAGTATTTGAATAGAACATGTAGCAACGATTAGATAATTCTATTCTTTAAATGATATAAATTTTGTGCATTATGAGTTATAATATGAACGAAATATATAAGTTAACTGTTGTATAATTATTGGATTATATGACAGTTAACTTAGTTTCTGTTACATAATTATTATATAAGTTAACTGTTATATGATTATTAATACTGTTAAGTGAATCCAGCGCCAGAGTGTCGCTATGGTAAACAAATACTAGAGTGAATTTTAAAGAATGCATTTATTCTATCTGTAGTTTATGCGCTGTCGGCGAAGTAGATTTAATTCAATCCAATAAGTTTAAATGAAAGGCAATAAAAAAATGCGTATAATTTAATATTCCGTACAAGGAAGTCATGTGGTGTACACATCAGATTTTTTCTAGAGAGAATTGAGCTATCCATCATTAGGTCTCAGTTCGGACCTTTCTCATTTCACACTCCTACGAATTCAGATAATAGCGCAAAATGTTAAATTTAAACTGTTTGTAAAATGTATTTGATGTCAAAATGTATTAAAGAGAAATTTCTAAATTGCCGATTTTTAATTTTGTTCTTCAGTTGTGAAATTTCGAGTTTATCCTTATTTCGAGTTACCTGCAACTAATTACCATTAATATTAAAATATTTCCCCCTTTTCCCTTTATTTATAAAATTTCATATAAAGCTTTTTAAATTTGGACGATTGAATTCCCACCGGTTTTTTTTTGTGAGGATAAAATATTAATTAAAAAAAAATAAAATAATTGCAAATATTGCAGTAAGTGGATCATTCTCCAAATCTCTCTCGAAAAGCCAAGTCTTGGCTAGTAATAAAAGATTAGTAGATAACGCACTACTAGCATTTCGCATTATTCAGTTACGGCAAAGCAAACGAGAGCTATCTGCCTAAAGGGAGGGATGCCTTCGAGGAGGACTTTCTAAAGGAACTGGCTTGTATGCACGTTACACATAAACAAGCATATCAAACGTAACATTGTAAGGAATTGGTAAAGACCTTCAATTGTCGAAGATATTTAAATATGAATGACGATCTATTATGACAGCTATTTTTCCAAACCCGAATGTCTTTTTTTACACAGTGTGACTCAAAGAGAAAAAGCGTTCAATTTTTGGAAATATGTAAGGCTTATCTGAGTTAGGTCTAATGGACTACGACCATTAGTTCTCGCCTGCTCCTAAGAGTTTAATTAAAATTTTATGCAGAACATCTTCATCTACTCTGACACTTTTTAAATATTTTGGCAACCCGATCTACTTAATGTTTAAAAAAAAAGAAATATTTTAAGAGAAATCCAGTTCCGATTTTGTTTAACAGCCGAAAATAGTACCAGAAGTCGATAAAGGAAAAGAATTAGCTTTATTTAACAAAACAAAGGCAACAATATGAAAGGATTTTCATGCCTTATTGGCCGTTAATCAAATGGCGACAAAGCTGAATGAGAAGTTTCATTTTTAATACCTTTTTTATTAAGTCCAACTACTCCCAGTTTGCACAAAGGTAATCGTGAACACAGAATAATTAAATATTGAGACATAAACCTCGAATAAGAATCCGATAACATAGTTCAATTAAAAATAAGTATTAAACTATTAATTGATTGGCTACGTTTTAGCTACGCAGTTCTATGAGCGACAACTAGAAAGCGGGCTGTCGACGAAAGGCACCAAATAGTACATGTAAATCAATGCAAAGGCACATGAAAGTAAACACCTGTTAAGATTTTTTATAATTCTTAAAACGTTTAGGAGTTAATTCCTCTTTGCGAATTGAAACTCAAATTTCAGATTATTATTGATTTGGGGTTCATTCAGGTTGTGATGTTATCTGAAGTTATGAATTACTATGTCAGATCATAAGCTACAATGTCAATCTGAATTTCAAGTTATGAGCCTTTTTAGTTTGAGCATATTGTAGGCATAATTCACAAAGTATTCCAAAACCTTGCACTGGCATTTCAACAATGTAAAAACTTGGAAGGTAACAATTTATTGCACATGACACTCGTTATAACCACTTATCTTGTAAAAGACTAATTATTTAAAAAAAAAATACCTGAAAGCTTTCAGATTTTAACGGTCACCCATAAGGGTTTGTTAAGGTTTTCTGCACTCTCGATGAGCTCGAAGCATACCGGTCTGTTGTTATACTTACTCCCACTAACCCATTCACTTTTTATCACTTTAGCTTTATTATTAAGCATTGTTTACTTTGCACTTACGCCATGTGCAATGCAATAGCAAAATTAGAAAAAAATTTAAAAGCGACATAGTAGTATACGATTAGAATGTCTTGGCAACATTTAATGTTGTCATGCATTTTTTTTTCCTTTTCAGTCTTTTCTCAGTTCATCAGATAAATATTCAGTTGTACAGCCTATATAATCTGCATTTATTTGTTTAAAAGTTAATTAATGCTTATCACAGATTTTAGTAAATACGAATCAGAAATAAATGCTAATATTGGGCAGCGTAAAAGGAGAATACCCTGAATTTGTTTAGAAACCGAAACGAAGTATTTATCAGATACTGTACGAACAAGTCTCAATTTTAATGTTTCTATATTAGTATCTCCAAATCTGACATAATTTACGTGACCCAACTAAGTATAGAAAAATGATTCTGACTGTAAAATATATATATATGTATATATATGCGTTTTGTTAAAAAATGTTTTTCTCTTAAATTAAATTTTTTATTAATCAACATGTTTGTAATCAGTGAGCGCACTGATTTAATGCCGACATTTCCCGGAGACTTCAGTCATTATTGTACAAGCTGCAATAAAGGTAATTATGAAAATAAAATATTGCTCGGAATTTGGTATTTAAAAAGCTAATGTTAGTTCAGTTATAAATTAAATGGTTTTATTTCCCGAGCTGTGCAGCGCGTGACGAATATTAAAAGAAAGCTAAGCCGGAAAATTGAAAATACAAGACAGCGTGCATTTAACATTTAATAAATATCTCTTTTTGATTTCGAGAAAGTAGTAGAAAATTCTCGCGCGCGAATTTAAAATCTTATAAAAGGAGGAAAACCTCTCAGTTCGTTGTAGATTATTCGTTTCTGATGTTGCTCTCAAGTAGTTTGAACGTTAGTTGGAATTGTGAATTGTTTGAAATGTGAAATTCGTTCCTGAAGTAAGTTGGTGTTAAAATATGTTTCTGAAAATTTGTGACTTGTGACGCGCTTTCGAAACGCTTTAAATTACATCAGAGTATAAAGTTTATACAAAGCTGCGGCTACCAGTAGCTAACAGCTGGGTTGGAGCTATCCATGTCAGAAATAGAGACAAGATGATTTACGGAAATATCTAGATGAACGGGTTATCCGTAATCTACCGAAGGAAAAGTTTAATAGATTTCTAATCTGATTATGGAAAAGATACAATTAGAAAAATCAGGTTTGAAAGCAGAACCGGTTACTGAGAGAATTCAGCATATTTCAGAGCAGTTAAGTGATCTCCAGCTAAATATGAAAGCGCAGGAAACTCCTAAAATTAGGAGGACAAATTCTAAGCTTAAAAAGAAAAACGTGGTCGATGAGGACGGATTTATTGCCCCTCGCAATACCCTAAAAAGAACGCGATCTGAAACTGAGATAAATAAACCACCTCAGAAAAATAAATTTGCGAATTTACAGAATGACGACAAAATGGATAGTGCAGATACCGAAGGTGAATTTATTGCCCCCAGAAAAACGGCAAACCATATTCCCCCAATCGTGTTAGACGAGTTCAGTGGCGACTAGGATAAGATAAAAGAGAGAATAGAGGAAGATTTAAAAATTAAAAGTTACAAACCTGGAATGAAAGGAGATACCCTAACCATTCGAGCAAAAACTCCTGATGATTATAGAGCGATAACAGGCATGTTTGCAAGTGAAGGAGTCCCTTTCCACACTTTTAAAATTAACTCAGATAGACCGCTAAAAACAGTGATAAAAAAGCTACCCAGAATGATGAAAGTAGAAGCTATTGAAAACGAGCTGAAGGAGTTAAAATACCCGTAGAAAACGTGAGGCAGCTGACCAGCTATAGGGAAGGTCAGATAGTGAAGCTACCCTTGTTTCTAGTTGAAACCAAGAGAAATGATGTTGGAAAGAAGATTTGGAATTTGGAAAAACTTCGAGGACTTGATGTCGTAGTCAGACAGTACAAGAAGAAGCCTGGACCTGTGCAGTGTCACAGGTGCCAGCGTTATGGACACTCAAGAGGGAACTGCCATTACATAGCCCGCTGCATGAAATGTGCAGGCTGGCATGAAACGTTAACGTGCAAAACTCCCAAGGAGAAACTACCGGCGCGCTGTGCGCTCTGTGATGGAAGTAGTGTCTCGTCGTACAAGGGATGTGAAAAGTATCCTAAAATCCAAAGAAATGAACCCCAACTCTCAGCGAAAGAGCAGGAAGCTAAATTTAATTTGAATAAAGATGACTTCCCCACCTTGCCAGGTGGAAAAATTGACGAAAACGCCAATACTTGGCCCAGTTGGGCGAAAGGCGGAAAACCTTAAGAGAACATATTTGATTGGTTCAAAAAGCAGCTTTGCAAAGTGAAGGAACTTCTTACGAAGTTTAAGTCAGCAAAGTCCCTAATGGGTAAAATTGAAGTCGGCATGGAAGCCATCGAATACATTTCAAATATTGAATATGAGTTCTAATAATAACCATGCTCACGTGACAAATCTGATCGATGCGACACATTCTTACTTAAGGATATCCCTTTTCAATGCAAATGGTGTTTACTACAAGAAACTTGAATTAATGGACTTTTTATCGGCTCATGATATTGACATTATGTTGATAAGTGAGACTCATCTCAAGCCTTGTGATAAGTTCAAAATCCCAGGTTATAGCGTTATTAGAAGCGATAGGCTCAGGACTACCCGCGGAGGTACTGCAGTTGTGATCAAGAATCACATTAAATTCAACACTATTAAGCTCCCGACGACGATGAGATTAGAATACACTGCAATTCTTACTAGCAGTACGACCAATGAGAATTACCTTATAGTAGCAGCGTACTACCCCCCGCAGGATATCAACTTACAGGACTTAACATCGTAATGTCGACGAATTTCCCTACCATACTTGCGGGTGATCTAAATGCAAAAGATCGCTCCTGGGGAGCCAGGATGGGTAACAGAAATGGTAGTCTGCTTAAAAACTATATCTATGCAAATAACTTACAGCTAGTCACCCCAAGTGAACACACTTTCTACTGTCGAAGTGGCGGAGACATATTAGATATTGCATTACTTAAAAATATTAGTCAGACTCCCTACTTAGAAGTCAAGAAAGAACTGTCGTCAGACCACAATCCAGTAGTGTTTGATTTTCACGGCTTTTACCCTGACCCTCCAAGGAAACGGACTAAAGTGAATTGGACCAGCTTTACAGATAAACTACGGAACATGCCTTGTAATCCCCATCTGAGAGACAGCGGGAAAATTGAAAGTGAAATTTATTCGCTGACTTCCAAAATTCAAAATGCATTTAAGAGTTCTTCGTATGCTTGCAGATATACCTTAAGGAATAAACTCCCTGAAGATATATCTCACGACATAAAGCAAAGAAATAGAATTAGGAAAAGGTTTAATGTTACGCAAGACCCTTCACTTAAAAGGACTAAAAACTACCTCAACAGGAAAATTCAGGCCGGCATCATGGAATTCAGGTCAAGTAATTGGGATAATCTTTTAGAGCATTTTAGCACTGATACAAACTCTATGTGGAAAATTGTGAATGCGATGAAAAAGATAGGAGGTATCACATTGCTCCAATTAGTCACATGGGATCCAATCACTATTCTGAAGAAGACATAGCCAATGTGTTCGCAGAGAAACTTGAGGAGACGTTTAGGCCCAACCCCTCGACCAACCCTCAGCACGAAGAGGAGGTTCAAAACGTCGTTAACATGCTCAAAAACAGGGATAATACTGATTATATAAAATTCATCTCCCCGAAAGAAGTCCATACTATCATTAAACATCTCAATACCAAGAAAGCTCACGGGTTTGAAGGGAGCAGCAATCGTGCTCTGAAGGCCCTCCCTCCAAGGTGTATAGTGCTACTTACAAACATCTTTAATGCTTGCATCAGGACAAGTTATTACTCTTCGCAGTGGAAACACTCGATTATTATCACTATACTGAAGCCGGGGAAAAACCCCTCACTTGCAGACAGTTATCGTCCTATTAGCCGTCTTCCGGCTATCGGAAAAATATTTGAGAAAGCTTTAAACAACAGAATTGCAGGCCACCTAGAAAGATCGGTTCTGATAGAACCGGCCCAATTAAGTTTCCGGAAACACCACAGTGCAACCTATCAAGTACTAAAAATCGTTGAGTTTATCACGAGAGCTTTTTTCCACAAGTCTGGTGTGGCAGCATGCTTCATAGACCTTGAGAAGGCCTTCGACAAGGTCTGGCACGAAGGACTGATTTACAAGCTAAATAACTTTCTTTTTCCTGTCAGCCTTGTGAAGTTAATCATCTCATACCTAAAAAGAAGAACCTTCCAGGTGCGAGTTGGAGACTCCCTTTCCGAAAGGAAAATCATTGCCAGCGGCGTCCCGCAAGGGTCTGTTATTGGCCCAAAATTATTCAACATTTTCGTTAATGATTTACCCAACCCACTGAATGCTAAAACCCTGAAATATGCAGACGACACGGTGATTTTATCGGAATCTAAAAGCCCTCAACTTGCTTTTACTAACCTACAGTTTCACATCAACATAGTAGCTGCTTGGTGTCAACTTTGGAGAATTAAAATTAATACCGCGAAATGTAAAATTGTCCAATTCCGTCGCTACAGAAGAAATGTCACTACGAACACGGATATAAAGATAGAGAATGATGTGATATATTACTTCAATTAACATATTACTTCAATTAACAATTATAGATGCGTTTTATAGATATATTATAGATATTATAGTCAGTAAAAATGATGTTACAGAACCGTGTATTTAAATCCTCTTGTTGTGTGCGCATTGGGTCGTAATAAATTGAATGCACAAGTCCGATGAAAAGTGAATAAAATTTATTCTTATCACAACCAATAAAACAAAATACTGAAATTCCCTAAGAGATATCCGTACATTATCTCAATATCTCACAGTAGTTATATTTTAAACTACTAGAACGTTGAATAGAATTCAATTCAAAGCACTGAGAAAGCTAATCTGATCTCAATGCGATTTCTCTATAGTCAATAACAACACTGCAACACTAAGTAAACAACTGAATTGAGATGCTTTCCTTTAGCTTTTATAAGATTTTTAATCACGCACGAAAATATTCCTGTATTTTCTCGATTTTGTTTGGATAGCAAAGGAGTATTACGAGATATCTGTTTATTAAAACGTTAAATGCGCACGCACCAGCATCTTAATCTTTCCGGCGTAGCTTTCTCTTCAAATAAGTCTCCTGCTGCAACGTCCTACTGATATATAAGTCACAGTACGTGCCATTAGAAGGAGTTGCCGAAGACAAAAAGAGTTCATGACTACAGCACTGTCATAGGTGCTGATTAAGTTGATCAGCATGTTACAGAAAATACACTTGCATGAAGACGGGGTAAAAAGTATCACCAAAAGGTATTTTTCCATTAACTAGATCAATGCAGTATGGAATTCCTTCTTTATGCCTAATCCAGCAGGACGGATGAGAAATAATATGAACAACAGAATCTCAATTGTGGAACAAACTGTAGAAGAAAGTAAGCCAAATGTTCAATTGCCAGGTCTTCCTATGCCCACCAGCGGCCTAGCGGTAAAGTCGCTGAACACTGGTAGTTCGGTCCGAGGTTCGAATCCCCCGAATGGGTTGGTTGCATAGGCGTATTCGTGGTTTTCTCCATGTGTAAGAGTATACGAAATGCACATTCCCCATGTGTAACGTGTGTACGAGCCAGTTTCCCTTAGACCTCCACGAAGGCATCCCTCCCCTGAGGCAGATAGCCCTAGTGTGCTTTACAATAATTAAATAAACCAAAATCAAACCAGGTCTTCCAAGTGTAAGTTTGCTGCGGATAAAATGTCGACACTTTCAGCAGATTTCCACCAACGGAAAAATTCTGTTCTAACCAGTCAGTGTTTTATATACTATCGTAAAATTGATGAAAGAGGGAAGAGGATACAATGTGAAACATAAGCTTATTAGTGCCATATGCGCTAAAATCGCAAATTAGTAGTTATTCGTTTAAATTTTTCGTTTTAATAAATAACGTTTTACTGACCTTTTACGGTATGAAGAACAACTTTAAACAGTGAAAAGCATTTTTCATTTTTGGTGCGCTTTCTGAAATCTTGTCACATTTAAGTGGTTAAAATTAATTTAAAGATTGAAATTACATTTACTGTGAAAAAATGCAAAGCAATTTGTCACTAGTTTTTACATATAGTTTTACACATTATGTAGTTTAAAACATGACTGGTTGCCGAAAGTGTTAAGAAAGCTAAGCAAGTCCTTCATGAATTAAAATTTTCCGTCTTACTAATTGAGGTCTCAGGGTTACCCCTACTCTTTAAACTACTAGCACATGATAAAAACACAGCTGCGGAAAATACCGGAAATGTCGCCAAATAATGGACAATCGGCCCCCAAGTATTACTTTCATTAAACTCTGCATGTGGAAGGCAAATGAACTTAATACTAAATTTTTAGTCTTATTTTACTTTTAAAAGACCTCGCACTATACGCCATAATAGTGCTTCGTAAAACGAGCGCTTTAAGTCAATGACCTTTCTCTGGACTCTGCGGTACAGGTTCTATCCTTAGCCGAACTCAAAAATGCAAAGGACTTGTATATATTTTGCTTTATTTTATTTCTACTTTTTTCGGTTATTTATTCGTGTTTATTCAAGAAAAAGTTTTATTTTGCATTATTACTCTAGAATTTTTTCTATTTCACGTATATATTGCTTATCAAAGAAAAGATGTGCCTTCAAATAAAATATGCTATATGCCATAAATAATTGCTCTGCTGTTACGTAAGTATTTCTTCATAGAAATTAATTAATATTTGACTGATTATGCCTAAGAAAGATGTGAATTTTGTTACATTTTTAAGGAAAAGACGCCCTCTCCTGATCAGTCAGGACTTCTATTTTTCATGATAAGGACTCCCCAACTATTGGTAACAATAATTGAGAATTTTAAAGCCTTCACAGGTCGAATACCTCTATTTAAAGTGATGGTATACGGCCTACGGACATAAAACATCACAAACTAAGAGCATGCATTCTTTAATGAACTTCCCATCACTGAAAGCTTTATTATTTTTAGCAAAATGTTATGCTACAGTGTAACTTGCATGGGAAGCTATATCTTGGATACTGTTTACCTTTTTGAAAGAATGTTGTCGCCCTGATAATTTTTTAAAAAACTTTCTGCATTTTGTTTTCTTTCATATTCAAACATTGCTTCGTAATTGGAATTCTTATGCTTAGATGTGAAATGACAGGAAATGTAATATTCTTTGAAAGCTTCTGCAGCTTTCATTAGAGATGAGATGCACTGCTTTATCTTTTACAACTGTAAAAAAGTATTTCCAAGTGCATTCATCATTAAAAGCACGGCGCTGTGAATCAATTTTAGTAGCCATTTTTGGGTTGAAATATTTTACGAATAACCCAAACAAGCATTACTATATTATACTTTAATAATTTCAAAACTATTCACAATGATGCTATATGTCTGCAGTCTTTCCATGCGCAATCTATAATATTTGAACTCGCGCCAAAAGAAAAAGAAGCTGGCTGGAACTTAAAATGCGCCTGTCTGCCATATATGACGTCTAATTCACCTGTATTGGGTTCCCATGTCCGCTCCTCGAGAAAGAGATAACGCTAGTTGGCGCCAATCTACAGCTGTAACTAACAATGAACTTCCGCTTTTAGCACTTTACCGATTGAAAGCTATCTGTGCTTGCTGTTTCCGTCGATTTACGTTTTGTAGAACAAAAATAGAGAAAGTAAAAGATCACATTTCTTTGAAAAAAAAGGAAAAATTAATATTAATTGTAAATGTAAGGAGACGAATATATAAATATATATTTCTTTTAATTTGCCTCTGGGCGGCAAATTAAAATTCTATCCGCGGGCCGAATAGAGCCTTCCGGCGGGCCGGAATTGGCTCGCGGGCCGTAGTTTTCACATCCCTGAACCAACTCATACGAAGTATGAGCCTACGGGGCCTTGACTGTGATTGTTTTCTGAAAGTACTACATTCTCGCAGGAACGACGGATACTTTAGCGTGCCTTAGATATCACAATTTTTGTTTAAAATAATGTTTTACGCTAGGCTACCTAACAAAAACAAAATTTAATTCAACAGAAATGTAAACCGCATATTAAATTTTATGATTAAGGTTTATTATTACTGTAATTATTATTATTGATAATTAAGTTAAAAGAGAATTCCTCCTTCTTTCCAAGGTAAGAAGGATAAATTGCATGTCCAAGATGCATTTTAGTTTTGCTGAATTGCATTTAAATTCCATTATTAAAACCTTTTGTTTTAGCAGTCACTATTTCTAATTTATATAGTCCTTGTTATCATTGAATTTTAATTGGCTGTTGAATTAACATGAGATACATCAAACCAAAATATTAGAGACTGCTGTACTATATGAAGTAGCGTGCAATTTTGTTTCTCGGGGGGGGGCGAGAAAGTTATGTTAGATCATAGCATAACTAACGTACTTTTAAAATTACTTTAAAAAAAGCTTCAAAAGACTTAAGAAAACTCTATCAACAATTTCTAATACATGTTCTAAAATTCTAAAACCACCGCTTTGCCTGTAAATGACAATGCAGTTTTATTTAAAAAAGAACGTTAATGTAAGCGAGGATCTGTGTTTCCAAGATTTTCTAAATTTTTATACCACTGCAGAGGAAAACAATAGTGGGGGTCATTAGTTAAGCAATTATTCATATTAAAATGCATTAGATTGTATTATTTTGATTTTAAAATCCATTGACTCTTTAAATCAGAGCTTGTAGTGCATATATTGATTTAAAACACAAAGAATAAGATTGCCCAGTTTTGCAATTACCACCGCTTCACCGAAGTTTACTTCTCTTTCATTAAATATTATTAATTAAAGTATATACCTTATATGTTTTGGATATATGTAAAAACTAAAATTTAAAATTCGAAGTACAAAAGAATATAAATCCTAGAAAAAAATTTAAAAAGAGTATAAATATAAACATATGCAACTATTAAATTTTAAACTGAAGTAAAATGTAAATTGCAATATTAATAAAATATGTTGGCGCTTTTTACAAATATTTTAAACTAAATAAAACGTGAATGATTTTAAACTAATAAAAACTAAATAAACACTATACGGTGTGGTGTGTATTCAATTATGGCAAAGCACACTAGGGCTATCTGCCTAAGGGGAGGGATGCCTTTCGTGGAGGACTTTCTAAGGGAAACTGGCTCGTATACACGTCACACATGGGGAAAACCACGAAAACGCCCATGCAGCCAGCCCGTTCGCGGGATTCGAACCTCGGACCGAACTACCAGTGTTCAGCGACTTTACCGCTCGGCCGCTGGTGGGCTTAAACACTATACGAAAATGCAAATTCACTATTCATTTTTAAGACGAATAATTTAGAACATTAAAATTCGAACTAAAATAGAGTACTGCCTCCGGTTTCGTTCCACTTGATTTTTTAAGCACTAACAAATTTTAAAATAAATATAAAAATATAAATAATAATATTGAGTTATAAAAATAAAAATATAAATAGATAAGATAGATATACAGACGACAATGCAGAAGTTAACCTGGAATACATGCAAGAGTAGTTACATGTAAAAATATTATGCACATATTATGCATTATAAAGTTTAGGAATTAAAATCCGAATACCAAGCATTAAACTAAAAGGCTAGTTACCTCAAACACCAAAACATATTTAGAATTTTAAAACATGTCCTCCCTTTGGATAAGTAAGTAAAGAAGAGACTTTGTTAAGCATATTTCCCAGGTAACACAAGGCGTAGTAAAGACTTTGCAAAGTAATCCGACGTTTTCCGATGAAGTGGGGGTAACTCTTTAAGAGGTATATTTTCTGTAATGATAACTTCGTTACTAAATTAAACAAGAAAAGGTCTTTTGTCCAATCTACCAAAAAGCTTACTTTTCGGATACGCGCTCTATGCAGGCCCATTGCCTTAATAGGCCGACCTTCGCTCAGTAAAATAATGTGTGAATATAGCAGTGATTTTTTTTTTTTTTTTTTATCTGAGAAGCGAGTTCTTCAAATGAATCTCTAGAAAAGCGTGTGTTGTGGAAGATGTAAGTAATGAATTTTATATTTTTTTCGATTGGATTCTGTTGTTACGAAACAGTTTCTGGCAGCATTTCTTGTGGTGACATCAAATAACTTTAAATAGATATTACCAGGTTTTCATAACGCTCGTCTGATTCGGTGCTTTCTGCAGAATGGAGGATCATCTGAATCTGGTAACAAAAAAGCGTGGTTGAGTGGTGTATAGAGAAAAATTTGATTGCAAGATCATATATATGTTCAAATTGTGAAACTACTAGGGTGAAAGAACTGTATAGATGATTTTGAGTGGATGTGCAGAGTTATTGGAGGTGAATGTAAGCATCGAATTATAAGGTCTGTTCAAAAGTACTCGTGGTTTGCAAAGAGTAAATGAGCATGATGATGATGAGTAAATGTGCGGTGTTTTGCGAGTTACCTATATGTGTTTGGGGTAAGTTGGGGAATGATTTTATACAATTGGAACTGAGTTTTCCTAAAAATACGGTGACAGATTGGAAAAGATTTTGTAGGGAATTGCGCGTGGAGTTATGCTTGGAGGAAAATATGATGTTGGATGGTGAAGGCGTCATTGTGGAAATGGACGAAAGTAAATTTGGTAAGCAAAAATAGCATAGAGGGAAAAGGTTTAAAGGAAAATGGGTGTTTGGTTTGCTTGAAAGTGGGAAGGATAAATGCGTGTTTAGAGTGGTTGAAAGCAGAGGTGCTAAGTTATTGTTGGAAATTATTAAACAGAATGTTCTGCTAGAATCAACTGTTATATCTGATTGCTGGAAAGCTTACAACTGTCTCGAGTCCGAAGCATATGCGCACATAAAAGTGAATCATAGCTTGTGTTTTAAAGATCCGAGGGCAGGTGCGCATACCAACAGAATTGAGGGAACTTGGGTAGCAATTAAAAGATTTCTCCGTGGTTCTCGGAAGGCAAAAGAACGGTTCGATTCTTATCTGGCTGAGTATATGTGGAGACTGAAACCGAAGAAATCCGACTCGTGCAAGTTAATGGATAAATTTCTCTGTGAGATGTCAGCAATATATTCTGCAAAGGGAGAGGACAGAAGGTGTTTCATTTATTATTATTAACTTAAGTGAAGTATTGGGTGTTTGTAGATTTTAGAATTTCGATGTTAGGTAATTACTTTATTCTGGTAGCTTTATTTTCGTTTAGTGACGTTTTTGCGGCAAAAAGTTTCTTTACAACTCGAAACAATAAAGTTGGTTATGCGCGAGTTTCTGCAATTCTCCGAGTTTTTTAATTGAAAACAGATTTGTGAATACATGAACAATGCAAAGTTTATTCAATGTCTGATATTTTAAGTAAAAAGAGATCTCTGTGTACATGAGAAAAGCCAAAGTAGTGTGCAATGAGGAGATAGTGTACGATGCAGAGATTTTGCAATTCTCTAATGTTTCTTTGAAGTGAAAATAAATTCGATGTGTAAATGGGAAAAGACAAGGTTGTGCGCGATACCAGGTTTGTATGCGATGTCGAGTTTGTGAAATTCTATATTTTTTAAGTGATAATAGATCAATGTGCAATGAGCAAAGCCATGGCAGTGTGCAGTGCCGAGTTTGAGGAAATCTCTGATGTTTTTTAAGTGAAAAATAGATCGTTGTGTACACGGAGACCGAGTTCTTGCAATCCTTTGATGTTTTTTGCACGAATACAGTTCGTTGTGCACATGGACAAAGCGAGGTTGTGTGTAATGCTGAGCAGTAATGTAACATATTTATGTGCAATGTTTAATATATCGTTTGCGTATTTTAAATTTGTATTGCTGTTTTAATTAGAAATTATACTCGTATTTTAGGTATCTTTTCTGTATTTAAAATGTATTTTTAATTGTGTTGTTTTGATACTTTGCTAATGCTTTGCGACATACGATAAATATCGATAGTCCTACGATTCACTTAACCGTACCAAAACTGTAAACTTTGACGCTATAAGTAACTTTTACCTTATTATTTTAATACGCGGTGCTTGCTAACGTAATTGCACTTGGTAACATGTGTTCATTGATAATATGTGTGTGTGAAATATTGCTTAGTGTTCCAAATTTATAGTATTTATTTTCTTATCTTATGTTCTCTCATTGTGTGAAATTAGATTTTTTTATTATTAATGTGTAGAATACTATCATGCCTACAGAGAATAGGCCGTGGATTAGGAATTTAAGAACTAGTAATATGAAAGCTGTGTATGATGTTAATATTCAATAAAAATATTTTTCCTTTTTATCAATATAAAGTTTAAAATTTTTAGAAAATAATAATAATCGGCTGCTTACTGTTATGTAAGGGTTCGTGTCGTTACTTAGCAATAAGGTAATTCGTATAAAGGATAAAAGTAAAATGTTCTACAATGAAAAGTTAAAATGTTCCACAATATAAATTTAAATTTAAAATTAGCTTCTATTATTTGTATAAATGCTAAAGCTTAAAAATATTTGAAAATACTGAGGCTGTATGACAGGTGTTCTAAACCCCGTGCCCGCGGGCTCCAGTGTGCCCGTGAAGCTATTTTTGTTCGTCCGCGACTGTCCGCTTCCGTGGCCAATTCGCGGCCCAAAAATCGCATTAAATGCAACTATTCTGAATTTTTTGCTACCCTTTAAATGTGGGGTATTGTTTATGATGCTTATGATTGCAATAAAATAAAGAAATATTAAGAATCGTCATACTTTTTTTTATTGTGCCTGCCAGATACCCGCTGTTTGTAAATGTGCCCAGACGGGGAAAAAGGTTAAGAACCCCTGCTGTATGAAATGCAAGTATTAGAGACTGCAACGTTGTTTACCATTTTAATAATTGGTAGAATTCACGCAATCAAGGATAATTTGGTATACGTTTTTCAGGTTGATTATCGATGAACGAGGCAGTAGCATTTTACCATGTACGTTGCTTTCATTAAATTTCTAGCTTTGTCTCATTCTACAAAAGTCTTTAAAATATATTAATAATGTAATTGATAATACAGAAATTTTATAGAGAAATAATCTCAAAAATTTTCTTTGAAGTCATTTTACCAAAAAAGTGCTCCGGAATTTTCCGAAAATTTCAGTGTAATTCTGAGATTTCGCGAATATAATTTTTCAAATTCAAATATTTGATGATACACATTTAATTATTTATATGACTTGGCATTACAATATTTGTTAGAATATTTTACTTTTACAAGAGCTTGTGTGAAGATGATTTAGGTCTGAAGGAAATTCCGTTATTAAAACAGTGTGCACATCGTTTACGGACTGCTTGTTTAAAAAAAAAAAAAAAGAGAGAGAGAGAAATAAAGAAAGAAGGTTAAAAAGAAAACCATAAAATTGAATGCAGATGAATTTTTTTAAAAGTCTGTATCAAGTTTCCGTACCTTATTAAAGTAACTGTACACGTAAATTATGTCAGTCTTGTAGAGATTAGAGATTAACTTAAAAGTCATAAAAGTTACTCTTGTTTATGCAGTAAATCTCGAAAATACTTCTTTACTGTTTCTAAACAAATGCATGATATTCTCGTTCATTGCTAACCATCCATCCATGTATTGCCTCGAAATCGCTGTAATCTCGCGATGTATCTGGCTCAATGATACATTTGCCCCAAGGATACATAACATAATAATGTCTAGACCAGTGGAAAACGGTATCTAAAATAGAGAGAAAATGAGTAACTATGCGTCAAGCACTCATCTGTATTTATCACTCTTAACTGTAAGAGTAAACCTCTCATAACATTTTAATAACTTTTAAGCAAATGTATGCAACGTGTAGCGATTGTACTGTCAAATACTTCACAAATTTAGGCATTCAAATTTTAAAAAAGTTCAAATTTCTATATAAAATGAACCTGTCACGGAAACAGTTTTCGATTTGATGACACTATGGATTTTCAAAATAATGTTTACTATTTAAGATTCTACTTCCTATGAAATAAAAACTGTAATTTCTTACACACTAGTTTTTTCGTATACTCCTGTGCTATATGTAGTTTAAAAATCACTGAAAGATGTGTCTGACATCGTAATACCGTCTGCTTTTTTAAAAGAAACTGCTTTGTTTCTGGGCAGAGCAGTGGATATGTAGTAAATAGTTATTTCTCTGTTATTTCATCTCATTTCTCTGATGTAGAGGTGATTGGTGATAGTTTAAGGGAATGTATTTAGGTCGTACAGAAGTGAATGACACGAATGCTGCCGCGTAACGGAATACAACCTATTAACAAAAAACTGATAGTACATCAGTTGGGAATAATTCCCGCTCAGGTCAATACACTTCTGCCACCTGGCAAGAGGCTTTGGTAAGTTAATCTGTTACGTGTTAGCGCACCACAAATTGCGCGCAATTCGGCAGAAGATTAAACACGTTGGCCATTGACTGCGTCCTTCATTTTTTCAAACAAGGCGTAGTCCGATGTCCACCCAGTTTGCACGCACATTTGTCATCCCCAAATCACTCTGTAAGATTGCCTGGAGTGTTCCTTACGCAATCCCTGACTCTTCCTGCATATTGTTGAACGATTTGCCATGATCAAATAGGACACAGCTGCCACATTTGCTGCTGTATGCGATGTTGCTGGTCGTCCCGCGCTGACACCTTTGACTGACGTCTCCACTCCACTGCTGAACGTTGGCGAGCAACGGGATACGGTATGCCTTAAGGGGACTTTGTTCTCGCACACTGACACCATGCGACGAATGATCTCACTACCCTATGTGCCTTCCTTCCATAGGGACCAGGCTGTCGAAAGCTGACCGTGATAATCATCTTCCATCCTTGTTGCCCAAGCTCTCAATGACGACGGCAAAAGGTACGGGAGCGAACTTATACCTCTCGCCAGCTCCATCTATGCATTCTGAGTAGCTCACGCCTCCTTGTGTCTATTTCACTTGTTTTCACTTCGCATAGTGTAATAGTTTCGTCGTGAGGGCCGTTGTGTCAATCACTTCTGTACAATAAATGTATAATTCTAGTTAAATATATTTGAAAGGCATTAACTCTTCAATTCATAAATCGACATCAAAAGACGAGTTCCGCAATCAAAAATGTCTTTGCTTTAAATTTGCACATACCTATCGGTAACATTCACGAGAGGAGACTACTTAAGCATTGCACTACATACCTCATTGCACCCATTTGCTTTCCAGCTGCTTGCCAACTGTAACGCTTTTCCACCACCTCAACACTTCAGTTACAATTCATAGACTGCTTCAAGCTCAAATTCAAGCTATCGGCAAGCTCCTAGGCGGAGGCGACTCAGGTAGAGTTCGGATGATGTCGCTTATGTTATTCCACTGACTTAAATGCTATCTGCATTGTTACTATAGAAATGCGACTCCACTGCTGCTTATGATACGAACTCTCTTCAAAATACTGTGAACTTCCAACACTCTACTTATTCATTCTTTGCATATTATCAACTGATCGAAAATCGTAAAACTAACTGTATTAGAATACACTGGTGTGCAAAAATTAAGGACGAGACGGTTTTTTTCAATATAACTTTGTACAAAAGCTTTCCAAATCAACACAATTAATACCGTAAGATCCCCAATACGTAAGGACATGAGTAATGTAAGCAACACTTACTAAAAGAGAAATCAGAGGGATAAAAAGAAGCTTTATTGAAAAAGTAGCATGGAGCGCAATGCGACTGAAGGCCGAAACATCCCTGTGATGGGTGTCCAGCAAAAAATATCCGGTCTTTAATAGGGGATATGATCTCCCCTGACTGCTACGCAGGTTTCACAGCGTCTGCTCATGCTGAGAATTAGGGTGTCAATGAGTTGTTGAGGCATTGCTGCCCATTCGTCTTGCAGCGCCAATCGAAGCTCCGGAATCGTTACTGGTGGTAAGGTACGAGCTGCCAAGCGTCTGCCTAGAAAATCCCATACATGCTCGATGGGATTGAGATCCGGAGATCGTGCCGGCCAATCCATACGTTCAATATCCTCACTCTCTAAGAGCTGTTCGGCAGCTACTGTGCGATGACATGGTGCATTGTCGTCCATGAAAAGGAACTGCGGACCCATAGCGCCTCTAAAAAGACGCACATATGAAAGAAGAATCTCGTTACAATAACGGTTGACTGAACCTGCGTCGAAGATGAGAAGGTCTGTACGACTACCAAGCATGATGCCTCCCCAAACGAGAACACCGCCACCTCCATACCTGTCCCTTTCAATGATGTTCGAGGGATGATTGCGGCTTCCCCGATCTCTCCAGATGAGTATGCGATGAGAATCGCTACTCAGACTGAATCTTGTCTCATCTGTAAAGAGTACTCGTCCCCATTCATTGTCTCTCCAATTCCGGTGTTCCCGGCACCACAGAGAACGCCTTTTCCGATGAGCAGGCGTTAGAGGTACACACCGTACAGGGCGTCGTGCAAACAGACCACCACCGTGTAGTCTCCTGGCTACGGTAAAACGCGATATCGGTCGTCCAGTCGCCTGTGTCGTGTGTCTAGCGATTTCTCCCGCTGTCTGCCGCGTGTTTCGTCTGGCCTGTAAGGCAATATACCGGTCATCTGCGGGTGTGGTTCCTCGTGGACGACCACTACTAAACCCCGGATAGCGGTTCCTGTAGTTTGAAATTGTCTCCAAAGTCGTGAAACGATGCTGTGAGCATTTCCGAACTCTGCAGCCACACTTGTCACACTGCGGCCTTCCTCCAACTTCCCAATGATTCGACCTCGGGTAAAAGCATCCAGATGTCGTCTAACAGATTGATTATTCGCCATTTCTCTCTGAGGCAGCAACTCGGTGTGATTTTAACTGCTATACGGTGTGCAATCTCTTTGCCAGAAATACTGATCTTACACCGACAACATGCTTTATACTACTCAGACACTCCCCCATCTACCTGCATATCTGCGCATGTGCTACCGTACATCAGCTTACTTAATCTCCTGATTGGTCTTGCTTTCCGCTCTGTCTCTTCGTTCAGCTGATATGCTTATTTTTCGACTTGGTCCTTAATTTTTGGACACCAGTGTAGGTCTACTGCACCGGTACCCGCAACTCAACACATATCCAGTCGAAAAATATCTTACTGAATATCAAATTCTGTTACTGAATATTAAATAAACGCATTTCAGAATTAAAGAACAGTTAGCTATTGGTAAATTGATATGCAGTTAAAGTAAAAGAGGAGGGTATATTATTATATAAAACAATATAGCCATTTTTAAATGGCAGAATTATGCTGAGGCTTTAACTATGTTTAATTTTAAGTATACATTAATTGCTTGCCTTTGAGCTTTTGGGATTTTGCTTTACCTGCATGTTAAATCGTATCATTCTCAATTGTATAATCAGTATATATATACTGCACCTGTATTTCTTACTATGATGAACTAATGTTAGTACGCAGCTTTTTCTCAATAATGTAATGGAAGATTACAGTGCGTTCTCAGCAAATTATCGCTATATTTAGAAAAAGAGCGAAACGTAAGACGAATATAAAAGCCCCTTCTTATTAAGAACTCAATATATTTAGACAAGAATCACTTCTTCTGCTTACAAAACTATGGCGTAACACAAAATGAAGAAATTTCAAACTAAAACTAACTAAACTTGTAAATTAAAACTAAAGTTATTCTGAAGGCTACATAGCAATGATTAGCGCGCAAGTCGGTTGAAGCCTATATGTGCACGACAAGCATTAATGACAAGAATACGGCAACTCTGAAGATGACAGATAATGTATACTTTAATTGCTGAACCACACAAAAAATACCCTCTAGGAATATTTATGTTAACTAGTTCCTCGATTTCAGAATACCATGTCAAGAGCTGCCTTCTTAGCTCATCAGGTACCTCGGAATTCAAATCACAACCAGATTCCCACAATTCTCCAATCATTAACTTAGCTCTAATAACAGATGCAGCAATTAGTCTAATTGGATTATAAATTTTGGCTACGGTTTGAAAAATGAATCTTTTAGTTACTGTTTGTTCATCAAGCGATTCCCTGAATTGCGCTCCATCTAAACTGAAACTGTCTTGATGTGTATCCCGCTTCAAACCTAGAACTTTTGGCGAGTTTTTATTTAAATTATTTTCCCCAATATCTCTTCCGTTTTTAATCCACAGTTCTCTAAAAACTCCGGAATTGCTTTTCATTTTACGAAGATGCATGTTATCATCTTTCAGAATATTCACCGCAGTACTTGACCGATAAAATGCTATATCATCATTTTCGGCCCCATGCAAAAGGTCTTCTACATACAAGAATTAATCTAACATTTTATACAGCATCGCTATGTTCCTCTATATATTTCTTTATATGATATTTAATAGTTGCAGCAAGCGTGAAAGGTGACTGACAAGTACCAAAAGGCAATTGTGACATTTTGTATATTTGAAATGGCGAAATTCCATCTTTACCGAATCAAATAAATTTTAAATAACTTTTCGAATTTTCGTCAAGAAAAATAGAATGAAAAGCGCCTTTTATATCTGCCCCAAAGGCTATCTTGTGTAATCTGAATTTTAAAATGTTATCTAATAAATTGCTATACAAGTTGGGTCCTTGGACACTCGTTCAGAGGTTTTTCACCTTTGTCTTTAGACGAACAGTCATAGACAATACGCACAGTAGTAGTTGTCTTATCAGGTTGAATTACAGATCTATGAGGTGCAAAATAGTTATCCCTTTCAAGTTCGCAATTAACAGCATTAGAACATTTTTCAATTATTCCTGTATTTAATTGTTCATTAATAAATTTCTTGTATTCACTAAATAACTACTCATTATGTCTCAATTTGTTTTCTAGCTTCAGAAACCTCTGTTTAGCAATTAGGAAATTATTTTTAAGCTCTGATTTTCTTTCGTTAAATAATAACGGTGTATTTTTCATTTTCGCAATGTTAATTCTTATTAAGCAGATCAATAACCTCTAAATCTTCCCTCGATAATGAGTTGCTGTCTCTCATAAAGAATTCCTCTAGACGCCAAAACGACTGAATGTCGAACAGAATTGTTGAATTGGCGTCTACTTCTGTAACTGAAGTATAACAAGTATTAATATTTGAAACGTGTTGATATGATGAAGATATTTGTCCACAGATCATTTCCCTAAATAATGTAAGAATTAAAAATAATTCATCCCATATTTTCCTTCTGAGGAGAAATAATTCGTTCCGATTAAAACGCTTATTTTTGTTTCACTAGGATCATCTGCCTGTTGACGCTTAAGGTTGACAGCTGAGATTGAACTGAGCTCGAATCATGCGATATTTTATCCATTATGTAAACCTCAATAAATATTCTTTTTGACAGATCGGTTCTGCATTTTGGAGTTATGGAACTAACAGGAAATTCCTTTTCTTGGCAACTATTTCCAAAGGAATAAACTTTTAACTTCTCTGTTCTTTTTATAAGTAAATTTAATTTGTTTGCCAAATCTTTGGAGCATTAGCTTAATTCGAAACCTGAATCAAATAACACGCGACAAATCGTTTCTTTTGTTTACATTGCGCGATGATCGAACAAGTTTGTAATAATACGGATTTTTTATTCAATTGCGTAGTAGACACTATAATTTTGTTTGCATTCGCACTCGTTTCCGCTTTAGAATTTTCAACTTCTGGTTTGTTTTTAAATAAACAAAATAGTTTATTATGGGACGATTTCTTACAAATGTAACAAATTTCAGATATGCGTTCTACAGTAAGCTATGTTTCTTAAAGCAGCGGTAACACAAAGTGGATGTATTTAAGTACTTTCGTTTCTGTTTATCAGTATATTTCATACATTCAAGAGAATCATGTTCATTATAAATATTACAAAAGACACAAAATTTCTTAACATAATTATTATGAATGTAGACGTTGATGATTTATTTTTATAATTTTTGAACCCTTGTTTAGGATTATCCCCTACGTATTTATTACCTTTTGAGCTATTAATCAGTAAGCTTGCTTTTCGGTATTCAATTTCAAGCTTAATGAAATTTAAAGAAAAAGTATAACAGATGAGGGTTTCAAATCCACTTCAGTGACACTTCTTCAGGGGGGGGAGGAACACTGAAATCAATTGAAATATCTCCTCTACAAAAATCCTTCCTTTACTGTATCCAGAATTTGCCGATGAACTATTTCAATATATTTTAATTACAATAGTTCATTCGAAAATTATGGCCCGTCCCCGAAGCAAGGGAAAATTAAAGCAAAGTAAATTCTAATAGAATCTTGCACCTTAAATAAAGAGAATTTTACTTTATTTAAAGAACTGTAAATGTAAGTGAAATAATAAAATACTTAAAAATAAAAATCAAAATTTTACCTTTAAAGATATAGCATGTAAATCCAAAGACTTTAAACCGTTAGAGAAATTATAAAACTTAAGTGAAAAGACTTAGTTAAAACTCATAATAAATAATTAAAAACTTCGAGCACCTTCATTAGACACCAATCGGAACTAGAGAAATTTTTATAGTAGTGACGTACGTTGGCGAAACTAGAAAATCTTGGCGAGAGAGTAATCGTCAAAAGGCTAAAATTTGAAACAAAAGATGGGATATTGAAACCAAAAGAAAAACTTTTAAGTATTTCAATGAATGTTTTTAAATTTTGACTACTTTATTAATTTTGACTACTTTATTAATTTAAGAAAAAGACTACTTTATTAATTACGTTGGCGAAACTAGAAAATCTTGGCGAGAGAGTAATCGCACAAAAGGCTAAAATTTGAAACAAAAGATGGAATATTGAAACCAAAAGAAAAACTTTTAAATAATTTAAATATCTCAATGAATGATTTTAAATTTTGACAAAGAAGAAGACTACTTTATTAATTGAATGAAATTAAACTAAAATCTGACGCTTTTAAAACAAAAATGGGAAAAATATTCATTCAGTGTAAAACTTTAATAAAATTTTTAAAATCAATTATTCTTTAATGTGTGTGTGTGTGATTATGGCAAAGCCTCGAGGGCTATCTGCCTAAGGGGAGGAATGCCTTCGTGGAGGAATTTCTAAGGGAAACTGGCTCGTATACACGTTACACATGGGGAAAACCACGAAAACGCCCATGCAGCCAGCCCGTTCGCGGGATTCGAACCTCGGACCGAACTACCAGTGTTCAGCGACTTTACCGCTCGGCCGCTGGTGTCAATTATTCTTTAAAAAACTTATGTAGACTCAAAAAGGGGCCTAGAAAGATATGAGTAGGAAAATTCATAAACTTGAATTTTAGATCTTTTTTAATACTTTTTTTAAATTACAGAAAAAGGTAGAAAAAGGAAGTATTGTTAGAAAAGTTAAAATGTTTTCATGTCATGGGCTTATCATGACGACTTTGAATATATATGGTAGTATAGTTTGAATATATATTGATTAGTAACATATTTATAATTAAGAGAAAATAAATAAATAAATAAAAAATAAGAAAAATCCTATAATCCTTTAAAAAATCCTTCTTTATTCTTCTTTTGGAGCTTTCAGATAAAAAATTCATACTTTTAAAAATGTATTATAGAGCGTAGACTAATCCATATTTCTTAAAAGACTGTTAATGAATTTTAAAATTTTGGTGAGAATTAGAAATTTTTCTTTTTGTGTTTCTATTTCCGCGTAAACATTTCTAATTCTGTTAATTTGGCTAATAATAGTATTTGCAATAACTTTTTTAGATATGCTGGATGGCCAATTTAAAGGTACAAAAAATTGAATCTTTTCTTCTATCAAAAAGTTTAATTTCTGTTAGATTATTAATACTTAGACCAAGATAAACTACTTCTGTTTGGTTTTTAATGGTCTTATTTAGTTTTAGACAGTTGGGGTAGATATTCAATGTGATTAAAATTGTTAAAAGTAATACTATCATCAATATATCTATAAGTGTTAGCAGCAACTTTACTGAAATTGTTAGCAGAAAGGCTCTTAAGGAATTTGTATTCTTTAGAAAACATAAATAAGTTACAATTATCAGTGGAATATGAACTCCCGGTAGGATACGAACTGCGCCAAATTTGATCGAAGATCCTCGTTCCCCTATTTTCTAATCTACGAACTGCGCGACGTTTCCTCTCCCCCATTTCTTTCCAAGAAGTTTGGGTGCTACAAAAAATCATTTATTGCCATTAATGGGACATTCTATTGACACTGCAAGCCTTTATTTTCGTTTATCAATATTGTAAAAATTGTGCATGCAAAACAAATATTAATTTAAAGTCTGGCGTGTGCTAAAGTAAAAATAAATTACTTTTACACTCATTTTAAAGTTTTATGATGCTTAAAGGAATGATGAGCCAGATCTTTTTTATTCTCTGTAAGAATTAAAAACTTTCCAAGTTGTCGATTTTAATCGCTTTTTGAATAGTAAAATTGATAGATTAATGACATACACAAAACTGATACATAATCAACGTATCAAATATCGGATTTGTAGGTCACCTTAAATAAGTTTCTTGTCTAGATAAATATTAACAAATCTTCTTAGATAGCAGAATGGTTTTAGCTTTTAAATTTACCATTTTAGGTAAACAGTTCTAATTTAATTAAAAAAATTCTCTTTATTAAATCTAAAAATTGGACTCTCAAGTCGTTCTAAATTCACACTAATAATATTGCAATATATTCCCGTATTAAGCTTTCCATTTTTAATCATTGAAGTTATTTTAAGGTTATTTAAATTTGTTACAAATTCCATAGTTTAATACTCGAAACGTTTAAATATTTATTCTGTTTACTACCTGATGTACTTTGGCATACATTTAATTTCTAATACACATTTAATTAATAAATTAATAATTATAAGCGTCAGCAGAATTTTCATGATTAACCAAAAAAATGTGTGTGTGTGATTATGGCAAAGCCTCGAGGGCTATCTGCCTAAGAGGAGGGATGCCTTCGTGGAGGACTTTCTAAGGGAAACTGGCTCGTATACACGTTGCACATGGGGAAAAGCACGAAAACGGCCATGCAGCCAGCCCGTTCGCGGGATTCGAACCTCGGACCGAACTACCAGTGTTCAGCGACTTTACCGCTCGGCCGCTGGTGGGCCTGATTAACCCCCCCCAAAAAATCAAACTTCTTATATTCATATCCTGGGATTCCTTTTAATCCATTCCTTTTTCACATATTGTTGCACTGTACTCAAGTTTTCATGTATGTAGAATTTATATACTTTGTATTGTATTTATGACAATTTATATTTAAATGATAATTTTCACAAATTTTTGCATCACAACTCTAGTTAGAAGAAAATGTTTCTAACACCTTGGCAAAGCTTAATCTTCAGCATGTAGCTTATTTTCCAACCTAGTTTCAAGCTAAATTATTTTTAAAATTAATTACTTGAAATTTAATGAAGTAAAAATACTTTTTTAATTTATTCTTTAAAAATATTGCAAAAATTTTCACCTTTACCTTAGCATATCTTTTTACAAATCCCTCTAATAAGAAAAAATAAGGAAAGAAATTAACTCGGTTTCGGTGATTGATACCTCGGTGTAAATTATATGTAACATTTTTCCAAAAGCATAGAATTTATATGGATATCAATAAATTAAGGATTATTTTTTCATCTAATTTTCTTAACATATTTATTCCAGAATTTTCTTTTCACACTGTAGCGCTTAACTTTATGAGTTTTCTATAATCATTCAATTTCTCTAGCCATAGCAACTTTGCATACCTTCTGACAAGTAGTTATATTTTTAACCACTGCATTTTAATTCCTGTTGACTCTCAGTACATTATTCATTTGTTTCACAAGTGCAACTTTTATTTTATACTCAAATCTACGTAAAATAGCATTAAAACTTCAGTTATGCAGAGATCCTGATCGATTGCTTGTTTTAGATTGAATAAAATTAAGCTTAATGTTACTGTTAATTAGATTGTTATTAATTCAATTATATTTTTCTAATTAATTATATGTTCAGATATTTCCAAGTACATTACTCAAACTTTTGCATCCCAATTTTTAATTTTTGGTTAAAAATTAAACTTTTATTTATTGAGAGACCTGATTGATTATATTAATTAGCAGTATTGTTTATCTAATTCCTTTCTTCTAGATAAATTTTAGAAAAAACTTCTTAGCATAAAAATTTAAATTTATTTACAATTTATACGTCAGTGTTCCAAATGCATAGTAATGTTGTTATAATAGATTTCATGCTAAGCTTTTTTTAAATTTAACTAAATTCAATTTCTGCAAACATTTACATGATTACTTTAATTAACAAAAAATATTTTTAGCACACTTTAACACACTTTGATATGGAATGCTTTATAATTATTTAATTTATGATATTATTGCAATAAATGAAAGATGTTTGTAATGCTAATATGTATGTTTACCAACACCTTTTATTTTCTTTGTTAGCTCCCGCATTTATTACTGTTATTCAAGTAATTAGCCTGCTTGTTAGATATTTTTTACTTGTTCTTGTGATATGTAATTCTATTTATTTATTTTTATTTTCCTCTTGGCTACAATTGGCTTCGAAAAGTTAAATTGTAACCCTGTAGGCAGCAGGGGGAAGAAATTTTGATTGGCGCAGTTGAACTATACTTCAACCCGGGGGGGATTTTCATTAGCGCAGTTGGAGTACACCCGAACTCCCCACTGGAATTTCTTGCTTTTGCAGATAAAGAAAAATTGCTTAATATAGTTATTATTAGCAAAAAATGTAGAAATTATTTCCATTTTTGTAAATCCAGAATATTAAATATTTCAGGAAAAAATTCCGTCATTTCTAAAAGACTTTCGTACGTTTTTTGAGTGGCAAAAACGTGTAGAAGTTTTCAAACTCATAGCAGTTAATATTGTAAATTTTAATATTTCTAACTTCTTCAATAATTAAAAGTTGTTAATAATCCGGCAGAAGTTTTTGTCTCCTAATATTAACTATATATTTGTAGAATCGGTACTTACTGTCTAGGAATATGATGTTTGTAAACTTACTTCCGATGTGGCTGTCTAGGGGCTAATAAACTAGTCCGATTTATGTAAAACTTGAATATTTAATGAAACATGAATAGTTGCTACAAACTACAAAGTAAATACATACGTAGAAGGAAATAGATGAGATTATTTACAGATGAAGAGAAGGAATCGTATTTTATAAGCAAACATCTTTGAATCGCGTCATCGTCTTAATGGCGGAATCGTCTGCCTTCTATCATCGGAAAAGTAAAAGATTTATTCTCACAGCTTGTCACGTCATCCGATTATATTGAACGATGCCATCCCACAACTGCTCGTCCATGCTGATGGAATGCGGCCTCGCATTCTCGTAGCACCACCATCTCATCTAGGGATCTGAAAAATAAAATTTATAAAAAACAAACAAAAAAGATTTTTAGTTACTATTGAGGGAAAAGTCGTCCTAAATGGTTTATTTCAGCCATCTTCCCTCATCATAAAACATCTTCAAAAATAACGGCTTTAGCTCCTCTTCAACATTCGTTCATCTTTAACAGTCTATCTGAATGCATGTATTTCCCAAACACGTCTTCCTTTCATGTTGTCTGGAAGAATTCATCTTTGTATTTAGGTCTTCTTAAACATCGTGTGAATACGTCTTCTGAATTTGTCTTCTTAGATACCGTCTGGATACGTCTTCTTAATGAGTCTTCTTAGATACCGTCTGGATACGTCTTCTGAATGCGTCTTATATATCTTTAAGATCCGTCATTCGAATGCGTCTTCTCAAAATCATCTTCTTTAAGCCGTCTTCCTTCATACATTTCATCCTTAGACATCATCTTCAGTCTTCTTAAATTAGTTCACGTCTTTAAAACAATAGTCCATAGTCAAATCTGGAGAAATTTGTCTAGTCGGGAAAAACGTCTAAATCAGGAATCATCAAAATCGGTGTTTCATTATCAAAGATTTTCAATTTTCTTCCTGGATCTTCTGAATCTGCTTTTTCGCTTCTTTTTTCTCACCTTCTTTAATTTCTTTTGTTCCGTTTTTGCTTTCCGTATCAGCGTCGCTGTGATAAGATTTTCTGACTGACTTCTGCTTTTCAATCTTCTCTTCTTCTTCGGTGGTCTCTGTAGTTTCTTCGTCTCCAGTGGCTTCTTTTGCTTCTCTATTGCAAGGTTCACTGAAATTGAATAATGAACTGAAATTGTTCTAGTAGAATTCCTATTTGATTCATCATCTTTAGCAACTGACTCTTCTTCGGAAAAATTATTCTCTTCAGAATGTCCTTCTGCAGTGTCGTTTCTCCTCGTTGGCTTAGAAGCTAATTGTATTGTGCTTGAGTTTCCTTTTTGCACTAATTCAAATTCATCTTTAATAGCATCATTTTCACTTATATCAGAATCTGCATCATTCGGGACGTCGTCAGAATTCAAAATCAGGAAATCATTGCCACTTGCTTTGATTGTGGATAAAGTATGCAGTTTGATCACATTCTGTACTGTAACAGGAACTATACTAACAGGATCAGTTTCTGGTTTTGGAAGTAAAACACCATAATTAGCAACTTTTCCATATCCTTCTTCAGAACCATTTCCATTGCAATGAGCATTTTTATGCCCTTCGGAATCACTATCATATTTCTTATTTTCTGCGATAACGCAAATATTTGATTTAAATAAAGAACTATCAATTTGGAATTCACCTTCAAATCTCTCTATAGGTTTGTTGCCAAATTCCGTTAACTGTAGATCTGCCGACTTAAGTTCAGGAGAACCTATCTTCTTATGTTTATCTTCTCGGATTAGTGTTACTTGACTACCAGTACCTATTAAAGCATCAATTTGCAAATTACCAAAATTAACAGTTTTATGCATTTCTTTCTGACAAGTCTGAGTTATTGGAGTAACAGCTTTGGCATCTTGGATATTTTTAGATGATGTTTTCGAACAATCCTTGGGAATGGATAAATGTTTGCAAATCTGTTATTTGTAGGGAAATGAGAAATTCCTTTTTTTAGAAGCAGAAATTTTGTTAATAGCAGTTCATTCTTTATTTTTGCAGATTTTTGCTGGTCGAAGAATTTTTCAGTTCCTTTTCAATTACATCACTGTAAAATTTTTTTCATAAAATACTGAAATTATTGTCTGCTTTATCCGTTTTGGTTATGGTAAATTGCTTTTTTAATTGTGAAAACTTCAGAAGTAAATTTTTCCAGTTTTTAATTCCTTTAAATTCTTGTCTTTTCTCAATTTTTCGTTGGCTTTGAGTAACAATTTCATTTTTTCATTCTTTAAATAGATGTGAAGGTAAATTATGTTGAGAACTAATTTTCAAGATTAAATTAACAATATTTGATACTTTCTCTGCAATGCAATTTACGAATGAATTTAATAGATCTAAACTCCGTTCCTTTTCTCATAAGCAGTTTCTCATAATCTCTTGATCTTGAACAAGGTCCAGATTTTTTGTTATAATATGCTTGTGCTCTTCGTCAATAAATTGAAGAAATTTTCCTTCATTACAAAATCATTGTGCTGCAAAATCTTCTTCATTATGGTTAGAAATAGGACTACTTAGTTTTTTGTTGTACTTGAAGCAAACCGATACTTATAATTTGTTGCAGGAAATTTTTGTTGTGCTTTTTTAAAAATCTTGTGACGTTGAAGATCATCATAATTTTTACATAGGAAGTTAAGGTTACAGAATTTTTTTTAAAAATTTTTTGGGAGAAGCACAGTTGAATTGGAATTTTATGAAATCAGGTACTAAGTCTATAATTAGATTATTTCCTTTGAATGTCTTTGACAAAATTTTGAATGATAAAAAGATGTCTGAGAGGTACGGTTAGGTTAGGTTATTTAATTACGGCAAAGCCTCGAGGGCTATCTGCCTAAGGGGAGGGATGCCTTCATGGAGGACTTTCTAAGGGAAACTGTGAGGTAGGAAATGGATGTAGTTAAGAATTGTTTTCTTGAAATGTTCCTCTTCAAATAAATCTTGAAATTTTAACTGTAGAATATTAGCATTCAGAGAAGATTTAATTTTTTGCTATTTCCTCTGGTACCTCTTTGCGTGTTTTAACTAAAACGACTTAATTGTTCATAAACGATAGCATTAAAGACATGTTTACCTTTAACAAAAGACTTTAATACATAGGGATAAAGCGTTCTTAACAGCAGAACATATAGAGATTTCTTAAAAAGGTCTATTTTTAAGATCAGGTACTATATCTAAAAGTTTGATAGCAATATTATTAAAGTCGTAAATTTTAAAATGCTCAGGTTCTTCATTTGAGAGCGAGCAGTGGCAGATTTTTATCCACCGTGCGAGACTGTTGCCACACGGAAAAATGAGGGCGAAAATTAGCATGTTCAGAGTTTTTAATTAAGATCTCTGATTTTAGCTTTTTTTCAGAAAACAGTGGACGTAGACCTTTTCCAGGACCTAGAAAAGAACTGTGGAAAGTTTAGTGGCGATAGCTGTGGTAGTGACTGAGTTAATCGCGAACAAACACACAGACATTCGTCTATATGTATGTGGATAAAGACAGAGAAACAAGCTTACACTATTTGCTTAATGAAAAACTGAGAAAAAAATATTTTTTTAAATCAAGTTACGCGTTTTTACATTGGTTGAATAATGTGAAATTGAATTTCTTGACACAAGTTTTGATTAAAAAAAAATGAAGAATTATATACTAAAATACAATCTAAATAATTCTTGACCACCAGTTTTTTCGTATCCTATCATTGTATAAAATATTGAAAAGCGCCACTTTTGTTACCAGCTGTTTTAACTATGTTATCTTTTTTCTCTAGTAAAACTGCTTTGTTTGTTTCAGGCAAAGTGGTGGATATTGAAGCATAGATTATCTGATTATTTCTTTGGGTCGTCCTTAGAATGCTTTTGTCTACCAAATGTTTTCGCGTTAAGTTTCGGAGCTTCGATTTGCAACATTAGTGATGACAATTCATTTAATTTAAAATTGTCGGAAATCGTAAACAAAGACAAAAAACTTAATTCTACACATTTTTCCAAAGAAATAGGCTTAAGCCAACACGTTTTCCAATTGACAAACAATAAGCAAAATGAGAGTATGGAAGCTTTAACGAAAAATGAAGTGAGGCCAAATTACATTTTATTCCGGAATTTATATAACGCTAAACGAATTGATTTAACAATCAGTTTAGTTAAATAAAGTTAAGAGATTATCATGTATTTTCCCCGAATAAAATTTGGGATTTCTAATGGAATATGCTGTATTTAATTTGCAGGCAAATTTCGGTATTTATTTAGCAAATACCGATTACTATTGAAATGCTGATTAATAATGGCAAGAATCATCAACAGGATTAAAACTCTGTAGAGCAGCATTGCAAATAACCCACATAGCACAAACACATCCTTGGTATATCTCCAGGATGTTGCTTGCCGGATATGATTAAAATTGATATACAAAAAATGTAATTTGGAAAAGGCAAACATATGTTTGTATGTAGATGCAGATTGGGGGGGGGGATACTGAGTAATATTAACTTTAGCCTTTAAAATATCTATTATAATTACTTTTGCCATCAAGTAAACATATCAGAAATAAACTATGAATAAATGAACAATACCCTCCCCAGGGAGAAAGAAAAAAAATAAATTTAACAAGTTACACTTTCCAGAAAAAAGAAACACTTCGCACAGAATAATCAATACAAAACAAAAAAATGCTGCAGACTATTGCACTTAATACCATTAATAAAAAATAGATAGCTTCAGTTATTGCACATAATAATTTTCTTTTTTTTTTCTTTTTTTTTTAAGTATAGTTTAACCGGATAAATGTTATGTAGTTTATGCTATTACAATCCTACAAGCAAAATTAATCCCTGAGAGGAGCAAAGAGGCTCAAATAATGACACTGTTACAAATCAATCCTCACCAAGAAGGAACTCCAAAAGTTCAATTAATTAATATCAAGAAGAACTTAATTTTTCTTTTACAATTAAACTAAAATACAATAATTTAAATAAGGTTATAATTCCTTAGTCAATCTAATAATTTTACTTAATCGACACACAAAAATGATTTCTATAGAGTTAGGTTAAATTTATCAACTACAAAAAAATTTAAAGTTCAACAAATTGCATTATTTCAATCCTTTTAATTGCAGAAATCTATTACCTCAGACAATTAAAGCAAACAAACAAACAAAAAAAAATACTTATCTTTGATATTCAGATGGGCAGCTATGGGATGGGAGATAGGAAAACCATCTTGACGCAAATGGACGTCGTATTACTGAATAAGGCGCAATCATCTGTTATTAAGAAGCAGGCGAAAGTTCTTGAAAATGGCAATTAACACTATGCAAGATGCAGGACCGCACAGGTTGGTAGGGAAACGGTGACAGCAGGAAACCATCCCTTCATAATGTGGACGACACAGCCGATTCAGTTGAATTGGAGAAAACTTCCGCCAAGATGACTCTCCGATGCTCACAGAGAATATTTTTGTTAAATTCGACTCTGAAATGGGTCTTAACCCACGCTTAAGATGAAAGTTCAATCCGGATGCAACGTAAAGGATGAAAAGTTCCTAGAACTCCGAGGAGCAAGAAAAAGATGGCACTATACGAGAATCTTCGTTTCTCTCTGGATACGGTGTATTAAGTGTTTTCTTCACGACGGTTAGACCCAGGGTTGGAAGTACTTGATGATATATTGAAAAAAAAATGAGTAATACGATGGAAAATTTAGCTAGTATCGATGTTTAATGTATTTAAAAATTGTATTATCTCATCCGTTATTTCACTTGAGAGCTGATGCAGAAAATTTCTCGGGCCGAAGGCCACGAGAATCCGCTACTTGGGGAAATCATTAAGTAAGCCTCAGGAAGCAACGGCCTAACAATGGCCCTTCCAGAAAAGAAATTCTCTCGAACATGATTCCGAAAAATCAGCTGTCGGCTAGCACAACATCGAGTGGCAAGTGAAAAAAATCCAAAAAGTGACCTCGTCCCACAAAACAGCCCGTTAAAAGGGGACGCGCCGGAATACCAACTTGGCATTGCTCACTCCCCGCAAAAATTAAACCAGTTGCAACTTCAGCATTCCTTCATGTTAACAATCTCGCCAAAGTCACCATTTTGAAACCCCTACGGAAATTCCAAGTCGCCAATCAACCACGCCTCGCGAAAGGGGAGAACTTGGAATTTCAATCTTGGAATCTGCATGTAACTCTGCGTATCTCTGTAATAAATATTTGTTTAGCAAAACACGCCCTCTTCTATGTTCATCAATTTGTATTAGTGACAATTATGTCTAGTACTTCATCTGTAAAAAAGCAGTTCCAAGAATCATATATAGTTCTTGCATTTTTCGCAGTACTTATTACGCTAGGTAATTTAGTTATAATATTATGTGACCTTCGTTTGACATTTTTACGTCCTACTGGTTTTGCTGGTCTTGTTGATCCATCTTTACCGATAAAATTATTACCTTCAGAATTAAAATCATCACCTTCAGTTTCTAAATCACTAAAATCATTTTCAGTATATGAAGGAAGCTGACACATTTCTAAAATATCTTCTTCATCTTCAGTTTCATCCAATTCTTCTTCTCCACCACTAAATAAAATGTTCTGTGCAATTGCTAAATCTGCTGGGTTAATCTGCAGTGTGCAATATAGTGCAATATCCTGTATATAGTGTACATGTTGTATATATTTTTCTGTTATATTTTTACTCTTTCTGTATTTGTATTGTACTGTTACTTTATTACTTTAATTTTTCAATGTTTTAGTGACAAAACTTCCAGAGTTTGGAAGCAACGGAAGCCTTAGGGAGGTGGCTCACACCAAAATCATGAAAGTAGATCTAAACATCGATAGTGCAGACTGAATCCGTGATGGACACTGAGTCGGTTAATAAGGCTGGAATATTAACATGTGATATAGGGACATTTTTCTAAGAATCGACTAATAGTAAGGGGAAGTCTGAAAAAGAAGATTATCTTTGCACAAGAGATTTTATTTAGCATAATTGTTTCACAACCATTGTAGATGAGGTCTCTAAGGGGGGAATTCGAAGAAAGAATAGAAGATCAGATAAAAGAAAAATGTTTAACCTTCCTTTGCGGAGGTTGTAAAAGTGCAAAAGGCAGTTGGAAAAGAGTTTTCACTGAAACGTGATATAGTAAAGAAAATTGAACAGCATGTTTGTTAGGTTCTTATACCAGAATAAAGCAAGTGTTTTATCCGAAGAATTAAAAAAAAATCCTGATATAATAAACCATCCGAAATTTAAAATTAGAATTAAGAATGTAAGAAATAATGTACTTAGACCCGTTGACGTCGTCGTTCGTAGAAAAACGAACAAAATCTCCTTGTTGAGTGTATGAATCAAGATGAGACGAATAATTTGGAGGAAGAAATAAAAGTAAATCCTGTGTTAGAAGATGAAATTCGAAGTTACCTGCTGAAAAGAAATCTAAGATAATTATTTACGATGATAATACTGAGATTACTCATCATGAAACTGAAGATGTTCTCATAAGGCAAAATGAAGCATTTTGTGATGGTGATTTTAAACTTTTGTTTTCAATAAAAGTTAAAAATAGTAATTTACATTGGGTTTCTGAAATACAATCAGAAAAGTATAAAAAGCCCTGAAAAACTGAAATCGAAGAATGACGTTGAGAGAATATCTTAACTTGATAAGATGTTTTAAATGCCAAGAATATAGACATTTGCAGCAGAAATTTACTAAGAAATTCGATGTGTCTGATGTGAAAGATTAGGGCATAAACATTGAATGAACTGTTCTAAATGCATTAACTGCAAAAACTGGTCTTGGTATAAAACACTCATGTCTTGACATGAGTGTTTCATGAGACATGAGTCTTCAGTTTCTCTAAGCACATATGGTTACTTTAGACAAACTGAAATCAGAAAAACTGATTATCGTTCTTAGAATATGGAAAAGTTTGAAGTTTAAAAAATGAAAAATTTTAGAGACAAAAAGATTTCTGAATAATTTTGTTTAGAGAGAATGTGAAATAGTTGTTTTTCATTATGCTCTTCAGAACTTTGAAAGAATAAAATAAAAAGAGAAACAAAATTATATTTTAAATTAATTATGTATGTTTTTGTTGACTGTTATCGACTAAGTCGTAATTTAATTAAAAATAATGAGTACTTAATAAATCATATAATATTTTTTCATGCAATTTTTATGCAAGATATATAGTTACGTTTGTGTAATGTTCTGAAGTTATTTACTCAGATTCTACTTGCTTGTTATGCATTGAACTTTTGTATATGAAGCTTTATTTTATTTTGTTATTAATAAGGAATTTTATTGAAAGGCCTAATTATGAATTCAGTCTTAAGTGAGCATTTAGTATAGTGCTTTAAAGCTATTGGTTGTGGTATAAATTGCTCCACTAAGACCTGCATATAACATTGAGTAGTCTCCAACGAAGAACTGCCGTGCGTCGCTGTTTTCACGCTCCTCAATATTCGCCATTTTTCGCGTAAGTCCTCATAATTAGGTTGAGCAAATCCTACCATACTACTGAGGAAGCCAAGACATGCGTTTTGATATATGGATTAAGCGTGTATCATCCATACGTAAAAAGTTATTAATTAATTTCTAGTTTACTCGTGGGAGCCCATTGTGTCCACCATTGTTCATGCAAGGGAAGAACAACATGGCTTTTTAGTCCATCATTTACTCTCAAGA
Source organism: Stegodyphus dumicola (assembly GCF_044657685.1). Classification (NCBI taxonomy): domain Eukaryota; kingdom Metazoa; phylum Arthropoda; class Arachnida; order Araneae; family Eresidae; genus Stegodyphus; species Stegodyphus dumicola. The sequence continues at coordinate 186,074,915 of NC_140776.1, read as the reverse complement.
TTTATATCACCGGACGCGCAGTAGTGTCAGGTTTTCCTTGGAACTATTTTCGTAGTGATCAGATTATTATTACGTTAATTACGTAAGATTATTTAGCTAGCACGTGGTGTGATGAGTCATCTGGGAAATTGCAGGAAAAAGTACGGTTTCATCCCTGAACGTATTGCTAACTAGGATAAAGAGCTCCAAAGAGATAAGAAAAGCTGGTGATAACAAAAGGTACTAGTGGTTTCTTCATCAGGCAGCTTCTCCAGTTTTTACAGCCCTTTTTCCATGAAAAAAAAGATGATAACAATCAGCGGAAAATGACGACTAAGGATTTCTAAATTAAAAGATTCTCCATCAAATAGTTCAGAAAATATAAAATTTGGCTTATTTTCTCCTTTTTACCCTGGTGGAAATCCCACCGCAGCAATCCCCACAAGGAAGGAATCTATAACGTTCCCCTCCCCCCCCAGGACCCTTACGAACAAAGAGCCTCTCCCACTACGTTTGCGTTTTTTACGACAGTGGATATTCCTCAATTGTGCAGTCACTCTTTATTCAATTAGAAAACGGAAACAGGACAGAGAAATTCCCTCTCAAGTCTTTCAGAGTACTTTAAAAGTGAACTTTGCATCTCTATCGGTCATCTCCTTCAATTTTAGTGCTTTTGGTGAAATTTTGATTTTAGTAACAGCTTGTACAGACTCTATATTGTGTGATAAGATTAGTGTTTCATTGTTTTCGCACTCTTTTCTTAACAAGAATTGAGAATTTTCTCTCATGGAGATTGTCTAACTTACGGAAGAAGTACTGCTACCAAGGTAGGGCTTTTTACTCTTTCGTCCCCGCTTCTCATTCTCCTTGCCTCTGTAATTGATTAATTATACCACACGCATTGCATAGTTTAATAACAAACAGAGTTAATTGCTTAGTGTTTAAAGAGATGAATTAAGGTGCCTAATATTCCTTATTTTATTAAGTGCTGAATAACGCAGTTGACTTAATATATATTCAGCGTAACATTTTTCATTTCATTTTACCAATGTTTTTAATAAGTTACATTCTTATATTAGTTTTTTCATTTATTGTACTGAATAGAATCTATTTTTTCTTAACATTCTATTCTTATGTTTGTACTTGTTTTTTGTTATATATTTTATATTTAACTCATCTAATCTGATTAGTAATTAATACTGGTATTATTCATCGTAAAAAAAAAAAAAATGGCTCTCTACGTATAGAAAGCATTTCCATTCAATTATCTCTGTACTACGACATTTCTCAGGAGTGTGTGCAACTTATCACAGTATAACTGTTCACAATTTATAATAGTAATTCCCTCATAGTCAGCTTCCAGCATGGCTCAAACTACACGTCCTTCGAGCCCAGTGTCCGTCAACTCGGAAAGTATGCTTTTACCACTGGAAAAAACAGCAACAGTACGCCAAGAACCGCATATAAGAGCCGTAAATCTTTATCATGCATGTCTAGATCTAGCCAGTACTAGACGAGGCGGAAAACGCATCATCCCACCAGGAATGTTCACAAAGCTTAAAAAGATGCTCGATGAGCTCAGAGATATTGCTACAAGTAATGGGATCAGTAACGTAAGCGACGTTCCGTTTCCGATAGGTATTCCGCATCCCTCCCACGCCGTCACATGTCAGTGCGATGATTCCACCACAGACTTAATTAATACAGAAACAATGCCGTCATTATTAGAGGATAATAATGTTCCTAAAATTTCATATGCTGATGCTGTAGCAAAGGTACCAAGAAAAAATAACCCAACTATTTTGCTATACCCAAAGAAAGAGCTAAAATGCCATATTACAGAGAAACTAAATCAGATCCTTCCCCTCAAAGAAATAAATGCCAGTATTGATTATATAGCAAATATTAAGAATGGAGGCATCGCGATCAACAGAACTTCAAAGGAAGAACTCAACAAGATTACTAACGCCATAAACGTTTCCGATGAAGCAAATAACTTAATAGAAATAAAAACACCAAGGGTTAAAAACCGAAAATCTCAATCATTAATATCACGAATACATTACCACCAAAATTAGTTCTCGAAGAACTAGTTGACCAACTAAGGATTGATGAAGAGGAGATTTCACCTCTCTTTTACACAAAAGGCAAAAACCCCAACACCATTAAGTGGGTTCTCGAATGCTCCCCTCGTACTCTATCAAAATGTATTGAACGTAGGAAAATTATAATTAATTGGAGCATTCTCCCAATCGCAGAATTCTACGGAGTGAGGAGATGCTACAGATGCCAAGATTTCTCACATTCTGGTAGTGCATGCAAATTTAGGACTTATTGCGCTTTCTGTGGCGGACCTCACTCCATAAGTAATTGCAAAGAAGACGTGCCGGATTGTATCAACTGTAAACTGTTCAACTGCACATATGGAACCTACATCAATACTTCACATGCTGCATTCTCCCCCAAATGCCCATTATATCAGAGGGAAATCTCAAAAATTAAAGCTGCTGCAGTTTACACATCAAAGCAAGAAGAATAGTTAGCTTACTACCTAGTTTCTTTTAAGTTAATTTAAACTTCCCATTCTGTACATGAATCCATCAAGTACTACCGCCGCCCTTTCAATTCCCCAATCCCAACTGTTTACGACAATTTTACACAATAATTCGCCTCCACAGGACAAGCTTAGAATCCTTCAAATAAACTTAGGCAGAGGAAAAAAGGCGTCAGAACAACTTAGTGAAGTAATTGAAAATAACAATCATGTTGTAATTTGCATTACTGAACTGTATTGCGTAAAAGGTGAAGTTAGATGCCTTCCCCTTCACTGGCAAATATTTCAATCTACTGAAAAGGATCCTCTAGTTAACCCACGTGCCAGTATTATAGTCACCAATACCAAATGGTCCCC